>NC_083873.1:56911986-57536986 GCF_032452875.1 Bos javanicus | reverse complement strand
AGCCCTTCTGGTGAAGGTCACCTTCTAGGGTGTCTTCAGGTGACACTTAATGTGTCCCGGGAAGTAGGACACAGAGATTGTCAACGGCTGGATGATAAGGGAAGTGGGGAAAGCCGACTAATTTCTTCAGAGTTGCCCTTTTCTTCCTCAAACATCTGGTACCGTCCCAATATCATATAGGACAAAAGGTCAATACTGACATGGCTGCACCAAACCAGAAATATGACCATAGACAGAGGAGAAATCTCCAGAGCTCTCAGTAGGAAAGATAAAGGCAGACTAAGCAGAGAGTTCCATTTTCAAAACTTTATTTTGATGCTAATATGCTAATAATTTATAACTACACCAGTGAATTTTTTCCCCTGTTTTACTGGTCTGCCAGTGGCTGGACAAGTCCACAGAAAGGCATTTATTTTAATGATTGTTTGATGATTTCAGGCACTGCTTTGAGCCACACTTAGTCCCTTTTATATTTCTTTGCACTCAGTTGATACTGTGGTCTCAGGATACTGCACTGTCTTCACTACAGGAAATCTCCCCTAAACATTTCACACAGTGCCCTTTAATTCACAGCTGCACTCACTATCCACTAGCTCAGGTTTTATCAACAGGATACGGTAGAGAAATTTGGAGAGCAAGCACTTTTTATGGCCTTATTTCCCTATACCTTGTTAGAAAAAAAAAAAAAAGAAGCAGGCAGATTCGAGACTGCCACAGCTTTCCACTTGAAACAACTATAAAATATCTGTTTACAAAAGCAGTCAATCCTATTTTATGCAAACTTTTTCATTCAATGTCCTTATTTCTTAAGACAGTCTTCAAGGTTCCCAGGAAAGAGCTGTTCAGTTCAGTTCAGTTGCTCAGTTATGTCCAGCTCTTTGTGACCCCATGAACTGCAGCATGCCAGCCTTCTAAAACTGTCCATCATCAACTCCCAGAGTTTGCGCAGAGCTAAGCAGGAGACATACCTCCTCCCAAGCAAGAGAAGCCACATCAACTGTACAAAATCGTGTGGAACCCAGCTGCTTCCTGTATCCCTAACCAAGATGGTAATAGAACATCATGTGTTCAGAAACATAAAGAGTTGTCATGCAAGGTGGATTCCCAGCCCCTTAAAACAACTCTCCTGGTCACTCCTGAGGCCAACCCCTCCCACCTACAGCAGGTTCCCAAAGCACAAGGAAATCCAGAGGTGGCCATGCTTCTACTTCTACCAATCTCATCTCCAGTCTTTGGAGGAGAAGGAACTGCAGTTGTCCCAAAGAAGGGATTTTTTTTTTTTTTTAAATCAAGGACTCTGCAGTTCAGTTTAAGCACAGAGCAAAAGGTTTAGACATTTGGACTTCTAGAGATAGCTGAGTTTCCTAGATGTGACCTATTTAAGCCAGGTCACTTTTATTAACTTTGCTGTAAAGCAGAAACTAACACAACATTGTAAAGTAAGTATACGCCAATAAAAAATAATTTTAATAGGTAATTTTAAAATGCTCTTTCAAAGTCTGATTATACAGTATCAGTAAGTAAAACCACCCAATTATCTAAAAGGAAGAATGAATGACCTACGAAGTGAATGAATACCCATTAATTCATGCAGGGCACTCAGAATCAAACTGTTTGATGGGAGGAACAATCATCACTTTCGATTTCTTTTCCTTTTAAAGTAACTTTCAGAGAATAATCTATTTTAAATGAAATTGCCACAAGTAAAGCCGCCTCTAGGTGGACTCCAAAAAAAATGACATCTCTTTTAAGCACACACACACCTTAAACCCACAACAACAACTCGTGGCGAAGTTAGAGGGGTCTCATAATCACAGACAGATCAGGAAGCTGCTAGAAACAAGTAAGCAGGGTTTCAAAATGACTGGTACAGGATGTGCCCATAGAAAGAAATGTTGCGCGCGCCGGTGGAGCTGCCAAGTTGCTACTGCGAAGTACCCTGAACTTTTAAAGGGTGGCCTGGGGTTACTCTGACCGCCCTCCCCCAGTTTGGTCGCCTTACAAACACACTAGCCCTAGAAATATTTGGCGGGAGGGGCGAGGACGGAGATGCGAAGACCGCGAGCAGGAGTGGAGGGAGGGGCAAAGGGAGGGTGCCTGCGGGAGCTCCCGGGTCGCTCTGAACTTGAAGGTTTCGCTTTCGTCCAACTAGGGGACAACGAGGTGGCAATCAACTTCCTCTCCCGAGACACCCCCTGCGCGACAAGGACAGCAGGAACGCCCCTGGAGTGCCCGATCCCAGCTTTTCCGCCGGCCCGGGAGCGCAGGGGCCTGCAGGAGGTAGGGGACGACCGGGATGCCCCGGGAGGAGGCGGCGGGGTGTCGTGGGCGAGGCCCCAGGAAGCGCCTACCTGTGCCGCGGCGCGCTCAGAGCCCGGAACCCGGCTGGGGCGCGCAGGTGTTCGGGGGTAGCCCGGGGACGGCCTGGGCAGGCGGGGCGCGCATCGTGGCTGCAGGCTGCTCTCTTCCAGCCGCGGGGACTGGCAGGGCTCCCGCCTCTTCTCCAGTCGGCGGGTCCAGCGGCGGCAGCAACAGGCACCCAGGCGCAGGAACGCCGGCGGCGGCAGCGGCGGCGGAGGAGGAGGTGTCTGCGCGCGGCTCGCGTTTCCTCCTCCCCGGCAGGGCGAGCGCGGGGGAGGCGAGGGGAGGGCTGAACCCGGGATCTCCCAACTCGGTCCCCAGGGACCTAAGAGGGGGACGCGATGCCCCCTCCCTCCCCACAGCGCCGTGTGACTCTGCTCGAGCGGCATGGCCGAGACGGGCGAGTCACTCGCCGGCAACAGCTGCTGCAGTGCGGTCCACCGCCGTCTCCCTCCCCTCCCTGTCTCTCCCTTCCCGGGCGGTCCATCCTCAACCTGCTCCCGGGCAGCCAGCCTCAGCCCCGAGAGGTGTCAGGGCGCCGCCCCACCAGCCCCAGAGCAGGGTCTTGGCCAGACGAATACCCTGGGCTCCGGGGACGCGAAACCCCGCGCCTGATTAAAGCCCTCGAGGAGGGATGTGCGGTCCAACCCTGAGCTTAGCAGCCTATTTATAGCAGGTGGCACTGCCAGCCGCGCTCCGGGCCTGCGGGGCTCTCAGCAGGTGGCACTGCCAGCCCGCTCTTCACTGCCCTGCGGTAGCCTCGCCTCCTCTCTCCGAAATGGACAGGGTGAAAACTGCACAGAACACAGGAAGGTGGCCAAGCCTCCTGGAGGCTCTTCCCGACATTACCCCTTCTTCCCGTCCTAGTCAGGGAGTGAATTGAGGCACGGGCATCCTCTGGGGCTGAATCAAGGAATCGGGGAACAGCTTAAGTGTCTTTTCCTATTAAACACCCGTAAACCCATTTCCGAACAACTGCGGAATGACGCAGGGGCTAGACTGCCTTTTCCCCTTCCTGATGGTCCAGAGGCGCGCGCGCGCACTCACACACACCCCCTATCTCTCTCTCCCTCCCTCCCCCCCGCCCCCACACACACCTCCGTGTGCCTACCCTCTCTCTCACACACCCTTTATCTGTCTCGCTCTCTCTCTCACACACACACACCCCTCCGTGAGCCCACCCTCGAGTCAGATTTGGGGAAGTTAGTTCTCAGCTGCCTTGTAGAGTGTAAGGAGAGACACCAGGGAGATGTAAGACGTCTGAGAAAGCAGGCTTCTAGGGTTAGGAGATGGCAGGGTTCAGGAAACAGGCAAACCTCCTAAATCCCTGTCTTACCAGGTAAATTTCACGCCCCACGGCTGGGACAGCGATCTGAGGGAAGTGGGGAACTGAGCAGAGAGAGAAGGGTAGGAACAAGAGGAGGATGGTCGTGGGGCAGATGAGAGGGGGCTGGGCGGCAACGGAAGGGGGAGACATCTTTCAGGATTTTTTGCTTAGTGTAACTGCAAGCTGACTTTAGGGAAGTGGCTGAATTTGAACTGCAGGGTTGGATGTGAACCCACATTCCAGCTCCACCACTCAGTTTGGCTTAGGCAAGCTGCTGGACCTCTGGTCTCCATTCTTTTTACCTGTTAAATGGGACCAATATACACTTTATAAGAGCACTGTGAGGATATAATGGGAAAGTGTATGTAAAGTGCTTAGCACAGTGGCACATGCGTGGACCTCAAGTAGTGGCAGCAGCTATTGTTACCCTGGCTCAGGATGCAAATCCAGGTTCAAGGTTCTCCCCTCCCTCCTCGCCGCCTTCTCCCTCCAGGAACAGTGAGTTGCTAGGAGCTGAGGAGGCATTTGGAGGAGTCTTTTTGATCAGGACTACCTTATGGTCCCTGATCCCATTCCTCTGGATCCTCACATACAAGGGAGTTATATTTGGGTAAGATACAAATTTTTATCCGCAGCTTGATTTAAAACTCATCATACTGGTAACTCTTATTCATTGAGGGGGCTAGTCTATTGGGGGCATTATGGAAGCCACTTTATATGTATTGTCTCTAATCCTTGCAAAAACTCCTCAGGGCAGAGATGATTAAATCCAGAGGTTAATGCCTCTTGGGGTCACAGAGCTAGTAAGTTCTGGGATCTAGAGCTAAAGCCCCATGTAACACACTTTCCCTCTGGCCACTGTGTAGCTCTCTTATAGCACTCAGCTTGCTCTTTATTATAATGCAAATTGTTTATGTACTTAGCCTCAAATCTTTTTTTTTTAAAGATAAGGAATATATACAGATGTATACAATGATTAGAATGTTTATTGGGTTATGAAAATTGTTCTTCATTAAATTATAAGACCAGATATACCAGCAGAGTCTGGCGGGCTACAGTCCATGGGGTTGCAAAGAGTTGGACTTGGAAAAAAAAAAAAAAGAGTTGGACTTGACTGAGCACTCATACATACACACACACTCACCAGTTAAACCATACTGTTACGTCTTGGATCACACCATAATTATTTCCTATCTTCATCTCCAACTTACTCATACAGTTCTCATCCCCTCTCTGCAGCAGCCTGCTGAGCACACTTACTTCCAGAGTGCTAGATGTCAAGACAGGCACACTCATCCAATTTCATTGACATCCCCAAACTGTCTTTCATACATAACCAGTCAGCTGATGGTTGAAACTATTACCTAACTACCTTAGTCAGGTCAAGACTAGACACTTGCACACAGAGCATCCTGGCCAGAACTCCTTCTATCCTGCCCTTCACTCCCTTTGCTTTTCCTCATTAACTCCCTCTACCCCCACTCCACCCACACCCGAAGTCCCAGAGTGCAGCCAAGCTTCAGTACATGTAGACAGCCAGATGGAGTGCTAATCAGGCCACAAGGGTAGGAAGTGGGAGGGGTGGGGGACAGAGGCAGGCCTAGGCCCCTTGTCTCTCATATTATTCTTTTCCTCCTTGCTACTTAGGTCTAGCAAGTTGTAGCTCAGAGATTAACAACTTAGTGGCAAATAATCATTTCCCTGACCCTATAACCTGAGTTAGGGAAGGATCATAACCTTGTGAGAAGCAGTACTTTCTGTATTACTTTTCCAGCTCCTGGGGTCAGTTACTGCCCTGGGGGTAATCATGAGAGATTTTATAATATCTTTAGCTTCCTGGAGAAAGAACTCCCTTTATGATATGTGGTAAAGATTTTCAAATTTTTTTTTGCTATAAAGCACTATCTCAGAAAGTAGAGGAGAGCCTGTCATCCACCTCATTGGCACTCATTTCTAGCAGCTATGGAAGAAATAAAAAAGGGGACTTTGAGACTAATGGTGTTCTTGGGATGGCAGGATAAAGACTGTTGAACAGGGAGGGTGCATCCACATGCATAGCAGAAGGGTAGGAGGGACCACTCAGTTCTCATCTGCAATGCCATCACTCTAGGAGGGAAGCGGCTCCCTCCCCGTTTCACATAGACAGGAGACTCCCAGCAGGACTGGTAATGACAACAGAGAGCTCTGTGGGGCCCAGGCTGGTAGTTCTTTGAGTCACCAATAACAAAACTAAGTAGGGAATGGACCAAACACTGTTGTGACTCTGCTTCGAACCCCTGATTCTCCACCTGAAATCCTGCTATGGATCATCTTGGAGGGACTTCCTCTATAGATTCTTTCCTAATTTAGTCCTTTGCACAGGAATTAGTTGTTCATTGCCCATGACCAGAAACATGAATATCAGCTTTCAGATGGCTTCAGAGCTCTAGAAAACTGTGACCCACTGGCACCATTAAATCAAGTGGGAGGCCCAGAAGCCAAAAGAAAACAAAGGCCCCTTTACTTTTAAAAAGTTAAGGGAACTATGGGACTTGCCTGACAGTCCAGTGGTTAAGATTCCATGCTTCCAATGCAGGGAACATGGATTTGATCCCTGATCCAGGGAACCAAGATCCCACACTCTGTATGTGAAAGTCACTCAGTTGTGTCTGACTCTTTGCGACCCAATGGACTATACAGTCCATGGAGTTTTCCAGGCCAGAAAACTGGAGTGGTTAGCCTTTTCCAGGGGATCTTCCCGACCCAGGAATTGAAACGGGGACTCCTGCATTGTAGGCGGATTCTTTACCAGCTGAGCTATCAGGGAAGCCACACATGCTATATAGTGTGGCCAAAAAAAATGTTTTTAATAATTAAAAAAAAAAAGTTAAAGTAACCATGTATAAATCTAGAATGAAAAGCCTTGTATTAATGTAGAAAAGAGAACTTTAATACTCATTATTACATCTATTAGTGACTTGTTTAAATGTTTATATTAGTTGGAAATTCAAACTCATTATTGCTATGATATATTTTCACCTAACTTCCAAATATACATAATAAGGTAAGAGTTTTTAACTAGTGAGTCTGTTTCCAAAATTGGTATAAAGGCAAGAAGTTAAAATTGTATTGGACAGAACCTGGGATAGTAAGGTGGCCCACTGGGGACACTTGCTCCCACTGATCAGTGGTGGCTCCCCAGAACCCTTGGTGGAAAAGGTTTCTGAGGCGTCTGAGCTCACTGGGAACAGCTCCTCCATGGTGAAGCAGGATCTGCCTGGAGCTGGGAGGAGGTGGCATCAGCACCAATGCTGGGTAACTTGCCAATCCTGCCAACCTGATGCATGACTGTTAGCATCTAAACAGGATGTAAGTCATGCCCAAGTATCTTTACTAACTGTAAGAAACAGTCTTCACAAACACAGAAATGGATTGAAGTCAAGATCAAAGAGTACCTTACATTGGCTTGCCTATAAGGGCCTTGAAATTGCTTTCTCAAAGGCATGAGAATCAATAAAACATAGTGGAGTAAAAAAGTAAATGAAATGAACAGATAACCAAAGTAGATTTTGAAATTTCACCTATTTATAAACAAAAATGTTACTATTCTTAAGAACTCGTGCTTGCAGTGGACGAGACAGCATAAACCCATGTGCTACGTGCTAGAGCCCCAGCGTGGCTGCCGGGAGAGCCTCGTCTCCTTTTATAGACAAAGCAGCTAGAACTCTGGGCACTGGTTCCACTTCCCTTTTCAGCTCCTGCTCCTACTTGTTAAATCATTGCTCTTCACAAGCAGCTGCCTCACCCCACAAATCTCTCTGATTATATCCAGTGTTTCCTGGGGCTTCCCTCTTCCCACCTGCCCTGGGCCATCAAGCACAAAGCTGAGCAAGTGTTCAATAGCATGTCACCTTTCGTTGTATCTACATTTGTCTAAGTCTCTGAGAATCTCTTTGTAAATTGTCAGTGTTATGGATCTCAGGGATGTTACCCAGACTGGTGAGATAACTGAACTTCCAGCACCGTGAGACCCCCCTCCCCACTTCATTTGATCCCAAATACCATTCTGACCTTGCTGGTACTTGATGTGTAATCTCACCTAGAGAAGGCAGCAGTCAGCTAACTGGTCTCCTTGCTGCTGCCCATGCCACCCTACAGTGTATTCTCAGTATAGCAGCCAAGTGAATCTGATAAAATATTAGTTGAGCCATGTTACTGCTCTACTTAGAATCCTCCCACGGCTTCCCAGAACTCCCAGAGTAAAAGCCAAAGTCCTTATAATGGTTTAGGGAGCCTTATGGAATCCTCTGCTCTCTCCGACCCTGCACCACTACCTCTGATTTTATGGTTGCTACCAGTCTTGGTTCACTCTGCTCAAGCCATATTGGCCTTGCTGCTGCTCGAACCTGTCAGGGACAGTCCTGCCACCAAGCCTCTGCACTCACTATTCCCTCTGCTGGTCATGCTTTTCCTTAAATGTTCACATTGCCCCCCTACTTTGCACCTTCTTTCACCTTTGCTTAAATACTACCTACTTGGGACTTCCTTCATGGTCCAGTAGTTAAGAATCCACCTGCCAATGCAGGGGATGTGGGTTCGGTCCCTAGTTGGGCAACTAAGATCCCACGAGCCCAGAGGCAACTGTTCACCGAAACAACATAAAAAGATCCCATGTGCTGCAACGAAGACCCGATGCAGCCAAATAAAGTAGATAAATAGTTGTTTAAGTTTTCTTAAAAACTAAATACCACCTTCTCCACGAGGCCTTCTCTGACCAACCTTTTGAAAATAGAAACACACACACTTCTTATCCTATTTTATATTTCTTCAGAGCATTTATCACCCTCTAATATACCATGTTAGTCACTTGTATTTCTTATTTGTCATCTGTTTCCACCTGGCTCCCCCACTATGTGGGCAGAAAATTTTTCCTGTTTTGTTCATAGCTGTATCTCCAGTGCATAGAACAGAGCTCAACAACATAATGGGAATTCAATAAATATGTGCAGAATGGATGAAAATAGCTTGTAACACATGACATTTGTGAGCTCTTGCATAGCTATGTAATACTTCCTTAGGTTAGAAACTTTTTAAGTTTCCCTCTGTTTATCCCTTGTGCCCTCATCAAGTTTGTCAGCTGTCCTAAGACGTATGTCCTTCCTCCCCCAAAGTGAGCTGATGGTTAAAGCATATGACTCCTTGTTTAATCATCAACACAGGATCGGATTTCCAGATATACGGCACGAGGATCGCAACGACTTGGAACAACTGAGAATTCATCCACATTCGGTGTTCATCAAAAATTTAGTTAAGAAGATCATTTTGAAAAACTTTCTGAAAGATACACAGTCCATGGGCCCTCTAAAATCTGTGTCCCCTAAAATCAGTTCCTATCTCAGATCAACCCAAATAAAGAGTAGTTACCTGGACTATATCCAGAAAAATTTCTTTTATCCAATTGTATTTTGGCATGACCCCATTTGCCCATATTAGAGGGATACATTTGATACAAATGCCTTTTTCAGTCTGAGATATTGGTTTTTTAAAAAGTAAGTATTTATTTTTACTTATTTGGCTGCATCAGGTCTTCGTTGCGGTATGTGGGGTTTAGTTCCCCACCCAGGATTCAAACCTGAGCCCCCTGCATTGGAAATATGGAATCTTAACCTCTGGATTATTAGGCAAGTCCCTGAGATATTATTCAGTGCCTCACGTGATGTCCTTTCAAGCAGAATCCAGGAAGTATTTTCTCTCAAGACTCTGCCGGGAATAACTGTTCTTTCTTTGAGTGACCAGTTTTATCTTCATCCCTGGCCTGACTAATGGGCTCTAGGGCTTCATTGTTTGGCAGGTATCCAGGTTATTTTGTATCAAGTCACAAGTACCCATTCTAAGCCCTTGCCAACTTGTGCCAATTTTCATCCATTCACGACAAAATAGGAATAACAGTGTATGGTTTCATAAGACTCAACTGGGCTGTCCTGAGGTCACATTCTTCCCACTTTGTAGGTATTAACAGAAGAAAGTCTTTCTTTAATGAAATGATGGTGAGCATCAATGGGAGGAGCTTTTGTTTGCTTGTTTTAGTTTTGTTTTTTGATGTCTTTACCTGGTAAAAGAAAATGATAGCATGCTTTGTCAGTTCCCAGTCTGCGGGAGAATTTTCCTGGTTCAGAAAATTCAAAGTCTTAGAAGCGCTGGTTTTCTACCTGACTCCTAATTTCATTCAGCTTCACTTACTTTCTCTTCCTTTAGTCCCATTTTCTTATTTGCTTAGTGTTAAATTTTCTCTTGCCTTACATGCATTTAAGCCCCCTCCAGGCATTTCTGGAATGGCAACCCACTCCAGTATTTTTGCCTGGAGAATCCCAGGGACGGGGAGCCTGGTGGGCTGCCGTCTATGGTGTCACACAGAGTCGGACACAACTGACGTGACTTAGCAGCAGCAGCAGCAGGCATTTCTGGAATCTAGCAGGCATGAATGAACATATGAGTGAATGAGTGAATGAAAGACCAGACAAAGGACATATCAGCCTGCTTGGCTCAGCCTACAGCTCCATACTGCACCAAATGCTTTCCCTCATCATCACCTGGCATGTTATTTGCAAGTGCATAATGCTTTGTAATTGACATCTTATTAATCTTCTCAGTAGCCCTCAAAGTGAAGTCACTCAGTCATGTCTGACTCTTTGAGACCCCATGGACACCAGGCTCCTCCGTCCTTGGGATTTTCTAGGCAAGAGTACTGGAGTGGGTTGCCATTTCCTTCTCCAGAGAATCTTCCCAACCTAGGGATCGAACCCAGGTCTCCCTCATTGTAGACAGACGCTTTACCGTCTGAGCCACCAGGGAAATGTTATTTCCCTCCTTTCCCTCATTATATATAATGCATGAAGAGATTTATACTTAGAACATTTGAATCTTCCTAAGGCAGAATGCTGTGGGGGAAAAATTGGAATTTTAACCTAGATGTTCTACCTCCAAGTCTAATTTTCTTCCCTGTACCATATTGTTGTCATTGTTCAGTCACTAAGTCATGTCTGACTCTTTGCCACCCTGGCAGAGTAGCCTATCAAGCTCCTCTGTCCATGGGATTTCCCAGACAAGAATACTGGAATGAGTTGCCATTTCCTTCTGCAGGGGATCTTCCTGACCCAGGGATTGAACCTGAGTCTTCTGTATTGCAGGCGGATTCTTTACCACTGAGCCACTGGGGAAAACCCCGTACAATTTTACTGGCTTTTAAATGACTGTTTTTGAGGGCAGTAGAGTACAAGAGTTGTGTGGTTTAAGAAGATATAAGGAGAGCCTGGTTATTTCCCTGGCTTTCAGAATAACCTTCCTTGATGAAAGATGTTCTGTGGGAGGACTGAGCTTCTGCTGGGCTCTTCTGACCCCTTCCCTTTAGCTTGGGGGAATGCCCACTGAACTGAGTCAAGGTTTCCCCTTATCAGTGCATACTGAAGAAATGTGATGCAGGGTAGACTCCTTTTGACCACTTATTTTTTCTCTTGCCTAGTAATTCCTATTGTGCAACAACATTATAGTGGGAGCTTGCTTCATTACTTAGTAATTTCCTTTAACAGTAGAGCTGAACTAGAGACATTCAGCCCTCTTCTCGTTTTCCTGTTGCTAAATATAAGATGAAGTTCTCCTGTTATTCAAATAAAAGGAACTTAAGTCCTTAAACTTGAAGCTTAGAGAAAAAACTAAGAGGGAATTAGAATTTACCAAGATGCCAAGATGGCAGGTATGTACCACAAAAGGCTTAGAAGAATCAACCAGCAGAGAGATTTGTTCATTAGTGATTCTTTCTCTGGACTTGGACTAGGCACTGAAGTGATATAAGCAAATATGAGATGTCATCCCGGTCTTCAAGATCCTTCAGTTCAGTTCAGTTCAGTTGCTCAGTCGTGTCCGACTCTTTGCAACCCCATGAATCGCAGCACGCCAGGCCTCCCTGTCCATCACCAACTCCCGGAGTTCACTCAAACTCATGTCCATGGAGTCGGTGATGCCATCCAGCCATCTCATCCTCTGTCGTCCCCTTCTCCTCCTGCCCCCAATCCCTCTCAGCATCAGGACCCTTATGCTCTTCTAATTAATGGTCAACAAACTTTCTTGAGAGCCCATTTAGTAAATAATTTAGCCTTTGCAGGTTATTCTTTCTCTGTCCCAACTTTCAACTTTGTCATTGTAGTGCAAAAGTAGCCATAACAACATGTAAGCAAATGAATATAGTTGTATTCTAGTGAGTAAGGGCACTGCCATTGGAATTTCATGAATTTTTACATATCAGGAACTATTATTCTTAAAACATTTTTTCCCAATCATTTAAAAATGTAAGAATTACTATGTCAAACTAAAAATTCCCTCAAAGGAAACAATCTACACAAGGAAAATTCCCCCTAAGGAATGGGGAAACATTTGCAAACCATATATCGGGTAAGGAGTTTATATGTGCTTCATAATTAGCGTACTGAATAACAAAATCTGACCACAGGTTGAATAGGGTCTAATAACTATCATGATTTTGTAGTGATGAGTATGAATGATAGTCTGAGATACCTGTGGCAGCTGAAATGTAAAACAGGTGATTTCTATTGATGACAAAGTCGCAGGGCCTGATGACACTGTTGTGGCACTGATGACACTATTGCCTTCATTTATAATTAGAAGAAAACCTAAATCTTGGTCAGAGCTTCTGGAAGTAATTTTAAAAATGTTTCTTGTTTTCTGTCCAAGTTCACTGATTCTCTGCATTCTGCGCACAGAATCACTGGAGAAACTTTGATCTCAGGTTAAGAGCTCTTGGGAAGTCAAAGAGAATGTGGGGAAATGGGGAAGTTAGAAGGCCCTCATCTTTGAGAACACAATTTTAATAGAGATGAGAAGACAAGGGAAACTGAAGGGCATTGATTCAGCAATGTTGGTTCCCAAAATGTCTCCCAAATGCAAGGGCAGGGAGAGACTGAAGAAAGGCCAGACAGGCTAATTCAATGGCTGTTGCCTTAAGTCACTCATTTTTGAGGTGGTTTCATATGAAGCAAACCTAACTAATGCAGGGGGTAATGTATTTTCCAAATTTATATTTCCTGGAAATTTTCCATATTCCGCAAGTTCTCCAAGATTAATGCACTGTGTGTTAAGATAACATCTACAACTATTCTTAGTATCCAGAGAGATTCTTTCGAGTTGTATTTTTTTAGTGTCATCCTGGGCTTCAAAAATTCATTTGTACTTGGCATGCTACAAGATCACACGTGGACCTCAATGCCTACTGTTTCACAGTTCATTTCTTCCTATAACCAGTGACAAGACTCCACAAATATGTGTTAAATTACCCTTTAACATTCCATAACCACAGAAGTTTCTTTAGGTTTGAATGTTCTTCTGAAGAAAGACCCCATTCTTGTCACAGTGATCAGCCTCAGGCAGCCATGGATCACTGCCTAGCTTTGTAAACTTAGACAAATTACTTAACTGACTTATTTTGGTTCTCAGTGTTTCCACCTATGAGGTGAGAATAAAAATAACTGTACTTACCTTACAATGTTGTCAACAGAATTCGAGTTAGTAAAGGGCTTTCCAGTTGGTGCAGTGTGGGAAACACAAGGGTGTGATCCCTGGGTTGGGAAGATCCTCTGGAGTAGGAAATGGCAACCTGTTCCAGTATTCTTGCCTGGAAAATTCCATGGACAGAAGAGCCTGGCATGTTATAGTCCATGGGGTCGCAAAGAGTCAGATGCGACTGAGCAGCACATAGCTCAAAAGTTAAGTACTTAGAATCTGGTGTGTAGCAGAGCGGCCATATTGTTATATTTCAGTGTTCCAATTTCTCTGCTTTACCTTCCTGTCTGGACTTATCAGTTTTCTTTCCTCTTTCATCTCTCTGTAGGGAGAACAGGATACTAACCTAATAGGCTATTTCAAGTAACCCTAATCTTTTTGGAAATTCAGACTCCAGGAATTCAGCATTTATGCTGCTTCAGAAGCAGTGTAATGATTGCTATAAAGAAAAAGTCGGAAACATTTTTCCCTTTTAAATGGTCAAAGTTTTTCCAGCAAGTACTGGAAAGTGTCTTCAAAGCCGGTAACATTTTCAAGTTAAAATTTTACAACTTAAAAGTCTTTCAAAATTCCATTGGGCCCTGTTCCCCCTTAATGAGGTTTTGCTGGGTGGTAGTGGGGTGCTCAGGAAAGCCCAGCCAGGGCTGGGCCAGCATGTGGAGTGAGCAAGTGTTCAGGAGGCTCAGAACTCAAATAGACATTAGTGCTAGATAAAATGGAACAAAATGTGTTTAAATGTATAGTTGAATTCTAAATAAAATATATTTCCTACATGTTAAAAAAAATTGTCCTTTATAAACTGAGAAAACCAGAAAGCAACCACTGGGGACCTATGGCCTGAGGGAGGTATGAGACCAGGTGTGGGTCTCGAGGGCTGGGGTATAACATATCACACACACACACACACACACACACACACACACACGCACACACACCACCGACGGGTGCTTGGAAATGTGGCCCTGGACTGGTAGGAGGCAGGGAGTTGGAACTGACCCAGTTGTTTTGTTTTTTTATTTTTTCTCCTCTAATAGTTTTATTGGGTCCTTTTTTCTAGTTTCTTATTCTTATCCATGGTATCCTATCTTAATCCCAGTGCCCAAGACATCTGTAAAGGACTGTGCCTCTGTGAAAAGGAAACCAGAAAAAAACTGTACTCTCTGATCCAGAATCAGAGAAACATGTAGTTTGCTTGAGACACTGGGTGGAGATGGGAGATGGGCTGGGGATCACAGGTGAGGAGAGTGGGTTCTTGATCAAAATTCAAAATCTGTATCACATGAGTGTATAAAATGGATTTACGCTCACAAGTTGTGTGGGATTCAAAGTTAATAAAAGTAACATAAAAACTCATCACCAATTTTGTTAGAAGAGTTACAAATATCTTCTCCCAAACTGTGGGTTGTCTTTTAGTTCTATTTATAATGGCTTTTATTATACAAATGTGGTTGACTCTTTTGCTTTATGGTTTGGGTTTTTAATTCCTCCTTTAAGAAATCCTTCTCTACCATGATATCATAGAGACAATCTCCTACAATTAATTTCTTCTAAAATTTTTTTTAGCCTGCAACAGGTAGTTTTAAAAAACATTTATTTAATTGAAGTATAGTTGATTTACAATGTTGTGAATTTCTTCTCAGAATTTTTAAGTGTTCACATTAGAGCTTGAATCCAACTCCAAGTTAATTTTCCATATGGCTTTGGATATGGTTTGAGGTAGGGATCTAATTTTAGTTTTTCCATCTGGATAGTTATTTGTTCCAGAGTTTTTAACTCAATAGTTTTCCCTTACAGATAGATTTATCATGCCATGTTGGTCATACACCAATTTCTTCTACATACATGTGATTATTTGCTATTTCCTTCCATTGGTTTGTCTGTTCATCTCTCTGCCAAATTTATTACTGTATCTTTATAATAAATCCTAATATTTGGTAGTATAACTTCCCTCTTCTTATTGTTATGAACTGTGAAGAGTCTGAGAATTTATCTGTTTGCAAGCTAATGAGTTAGCCTGTCACTGATTCATGGATACAAGCAGAAGACATGTGAGGCTGGTGAGTCAGAGGCAAAGGACTGTGTTGCTTACAGCACAGCAGGCAGCACAAGCTGTACATTCACCTCAGTTACCCTTGTCCCCAAGTTCCACAAAAATCAAATCTGAATCAGATCAAGCTTCTCTGTCTTCCATACCACCTTACATGACCTGTAGGGCACAAAGAAACATGTTAAACACACAATGAGGAGGCAGTTAGAGAAATTCACAATGTGGGAAACCCTATGGGACAAATCATTCAGTTTGGAATAGATTTAAAAAGAAAAAAAAAAGGATGAAGAATTTACATATTAAAAGATATTTTAAGAGACCTATTAACCAAATGCAGTAAGTGGATACTATTTGAACCCTGATTCCAACAAAGAGAGGCTTCCTGGTGGCTCAGGTGGTAAAGAATCTGCCTGCAATGCAGGAGGTGCTGGAGATATGGGTTCAACCCCTGGGTCAGGAAGATCCCCTGGAGAAGTGAATGGCTACCCTCTCCAGTATTCTTGGCTGGAGAATCTCATGGACAGAGGAGACTGGTGGGCTGCTATAGTCCATGGGGTTGCAAGGAGTCAGACACAACTGAGTGAATAACAAACTTTTTTTTTCAAGTAAAGACTAAATAGCACATTTGAGACAAATGACTGGTTTGCACATTGACTACATAATTGATGATGTTAAGTTGTAAACATTTTAAAGTGTTAACAAAAGTACTATGGTGGTATGTGTGTGTGTGTGTGTGTGAGTCAGTATGTCCTTATCTTTTATAGATATATCAGATCAGATCAGATCAGATCAATCGCTCAGTCATGTCCAACTCTTTGTAACCCCATGAATCGCAGCACGCCAGGCCTCCCTGTCCATCACCATCTCCCAGAGTTCACTCAGACTCACGTCCAGCGAGTCAGTGATGCCATCCAGCCATCTCATCCTCTGGCGTCCCCTTCTCCTCCTGCCCCCAATCCCTCCCAGCATCAGAGTCTTTTCCAGTGAGTCAACACTTCGCATGAGGTGGCCAAAGTACTGGAGTTTCAGCTTTAGCATCATTCCTTCCAAAGAAATCCCAGGGCTGATCTCCTTCAGAATGGACTGGTTGGATCTCCTTGCAGTCCAAGGGACTCTCAAGAGTCTTCTCCAACACCACAGTTCACAAGCATCAATTCTTCAGCCCTCAGCCTTCTTCACAGTCCAACTCTCACATCCATACATGACCACTGGAAAAACCATAGCCTTGACTAGACGGACCTTTGTTGGCAAAGTAATGTCTCTGCTTTTCAATATGCTAAGTTGGTCATAACTTTGCTTCCACGGAGTAAGCATCTTTTAATTTCATGGCTGCAGTCACCATCTGCAGTGATTTTAGAGCCCCCCAAAATAAAGTCTGACACTGTTTCCACTGTTTCCCCATCTATTTCCCATGAAGTGATGGGACCAGATGCTGTGATCTTCGTTTTCTGAATGTTGAGCTTTAAGCCAACTTTTTCACTCTCCACTCTCACTTTCATCAAGAGGCTTTTTAGTTCCTCTTCACTTTCTGCCATAAGGGTGGTGTCATCTGCATATCTGAGATTATTGATATTTCTCCTGGCAATCTTGATTCCAGCTGAAATAATTACAGATACAAAGATAGGTAAGGGATCTACTTCAGAATTGTCCTGTAGAGAGATAGGGCAAGAGGGAGATTTCAATGTAATGGGATTGGCCATGATTTGCTACAGCTGGGTGATGGGCATTGGGAGGCTCATTGTATGATTCTTGGTACACATTTGAAATTTTCTGTAAGTTTGAAAAGGAAAGGGGGCAAGTCACATGTTAAAATCACCAAAGACTCCAGGCAGGTATTTTGAGGTGGCTGTTGTACAGATTAGACTGGAGGAACTAACTGAATCTGGGGATCTGAGGAACTAACTGAAGAGGAAAAACAGATTCAGAGTTGGCTACACTGATCTAATTTGAGGGCATCTGAGTAGGAGAGCCCAAGGAGGCAGGCGGTAATATAAGATTGGAACTTGGGAGAAAAGTCTGTAGTCCTGCACTTAGGACAATTACAGCTTTGAGCATAAAGGCGCTTTCAGAGGGCAGAGAATGGATGATTCCACCTCAGGGAATGAACCGACTTGGGATTCAGAAGGAAAAAATAAGGAAGCCTGCTGGACCAGCAAAGAAGTTATCTCAAGTTAGCTCAAGCCTCCACCTAAAGTTTACTTTTGTTTTAGGAACACTTTTCAGCTATGGAGCTACATTTCATTCTTGCCACCTAGAGATTTAAGTAAAATAGCCAAGGTGAAATAGTTCAGAACAATGTATTTGAAGGACACAATCAGGTCTCGTCATCTCTGTAAACTGCAACCGTAACTTTCCTTTGGAAGTTGCACAACGCTGCTTTGAAATGGTTTCAAATGATTATTTGACCTGGAGCCAAATCTTTTTTTTTTTTTTTTGGAGCCAAATCTTGATTCTGGGTGCCTGAGTCCGTTATGGACCAGGTTTGCAGCAAACACCAAAAGTGGCTTTCATTGGACACAAATGGGAAGTGGCTAGTGTTTCGAAAATTTTAATTTCACGGACCTACACAAGTAAGCCAGGCCAAGAAGAACTAGATTCCCCAACACTGCTCTCCACCCTGGTCACCATGTGCTCATGTTGGAGGGCCTCATCTCTCCAGACAGCTATCTTTCTCCTCCAGTGAATCTGAGTAGTTACTGCCCTGTGCTTACATGGGGCGGAGAAGGCAATGGCAACCCACTCTCTAGTACTCTTGCCTGGAAAATCCCATGGGCGGAGGAGCCTGGTAGGCTGCAGTCCATGGGGTTGCACAGAGTCAGACAAGACTGAAGCAACTTACCAGCAGCAGCAGCAGCAGCAGCTTACATGGGGAAGTGTCTAGAAGGAGCGTTATTTTAATTCTTGCTTCCCATCTGTCTAGAGTGTGACATCTTGCTTTCAATAGTTGAGTTACTCAACACAAAGTGTGTTGGTAGCAAGAACAGGACAGAGGGATGATGCAGGGAAATGGCATGCAAACAGCCTCCCAGAGTCAAATTATTTTGAACAAAAATGTTAGGGGTTTGAATTTGATGTTCTTGAGAAAGACAAGGCCAAAAGGGGATATCACAGAACTGCCTGCCCATAATTCAATCCCATGACTATTGCAATGCAGCAATCATGTGTCCATATGGATTTCCTCAGCTAGACTACTTGAGGTCCCAAATGCAAGCTTATTATCACTATCCAGAAAAGTGCCTGGCTCATAGCAAAATTCAAGCATGACTCAATCAGTGAACATATAATGAATGCACAAACAGTTCTGAGGAAGTAGAAATTATAAATACGATTTAGATGCCATCCTCTCAAAATCTCTTTAAAGTAGCACACATGCATTTGCTTCATTACTTAACTATTTCTTTTTAAAACCATGTTTCCAGTGTCAAGAAATAATATACTTTCCTTTAATAGCATGATGATAGAATTAAATCAATGGGACAAATTAATGAGAGGTAATGACAATGTTTCTTATGGGAGAGAAGAATAAAGGTCTCTTGATTTCAGAAACACCACGAAGAAAAAACCAAAACAGTTGGCCTGCATTTCCTCCTACAAGTCAGACTTTCATTCTTCACTTGGGATTTGTTCTTTCCAGGCACCAAGAGAAGATGGACAGCCATCCCTACATCAAACTGTACTGTCTTCCCCAAGCAGGCTCAGCTAGAAGGCAGAGAGGGCTGCTACACAGCGCTCAGCCGCCATTTCTGCCTTCCACCCCTGCAGAGCATGCAGATGTTTCCTGACATCTGCATGTCACCCAGTTCTACCTTTCTCATACCCAATTTCAGCACCCCTACCCTCCCTCTAGGCTATAAGGTTAGGTGGGATAGGAACCTAAGGCTGCCTGTCTCTGTGGTACAAAATGTTTTCCTCCATCTCAGATGTTAGGTCTTTTAAGAGGGCTGCTGCTGCTGCTGCTGCTGTCACTTCAGCCGTGTCTGACTCTGTGCGACCCCATAGACGGCAGCGCACTAGGCTCCTCTGTCCCTGGGATTCTCCAGGCAAGAACACTGGAGTGGGTTTGCCATTTCCTTTTCCAATGCATGAAGGTGAAAAGTGAAAGTGAAGTCGCTCAGTCGTGCCCAACTCTTAGCGACCCCATGGACTGCAGCCTACCAGGATCCTCTGTCCATGGGATTTTCCAGGCAAGAATACTGGAGTGGGTTGCCACTGCTAGTTAAGCATTCTGACAAACAGAACTGCTGATGATTTTTTATTGCTGATGGTGCCCTTAATGGATTTTTATATAAAGACCTGCAGCATGAAATGACCTCAGAGACCATTTAGTAAAATCTCTTTATTTTAAAAATGACAAAATTATCACCCCAAGTCCATGGTTTACATTAGTATTCATTTTTGGTTATGTACGTTCTATGGATTAGGACAAATGTATGTATAATGACATGTATTCACTATGATAGTATCAATACAGAAAAATTTTTTTACTGCCATTAAAATCCTCTGTGCTCTGCCTACTATTCCTCACTCCTTCACTGATCTTTTTCTTGTTTCCACACTTCAGATGATAATGATGCATTAATTTAGGTTCACCGATGGTAACAAATGTATCACTCTGGCGGGAGGGGGGGCGGGGGGGGGCGGGTGTTGAGAATTGGGGAGGCTGGCATGCCTCAGGGCAAGGTGGGTATGAGACATCTCTGTATCTTCCTCTCAATTTTTTCTCTGAACCTAGAACTGCCCTAACAAAAAAAATAACAAAGTCGTAAAAAATAACAAAATGGAGACTTTGGGAGGCTAAGTGACCTGCCCAAGGTCACAGAGCTGGTTCCCAGTGGACCAAGACTAGAATGCAGGGGCCTGATGTTGCAAGTTTTATGCACCGCACATTGCTACCATGCATCCCATAATAACAATAAAAAGTCAAGAGATACTTGGAAATAGAGGAGGATCTCCTCTAGGTCCAACTGAATCACCCACTTGCTGCTCATGGGGAGAAGTGGGGCAGGTACTAAAATTTACATCTGGGTTCTGTTTTAACACCCCCCACCCTACCCCAACCACACACACCCTGGCACCTCCACACTTCTGCTCTTGCTGTGCTCTGCCTGGAAGACTTCCTTCTCCATCTTCAGCTGCTACTTGCTCCTGAAGGTGAAGCCTCCTCTGGGCAGAATGAACTCCTTTCTCACAATTCTCAACTCTGAGTACTTTGCAAATAACTCAGTCATAGAATACTGTAAATACTGTGTAAATACTGTACTCAATGGTTGCTTATTAGCCCTCCAATTAGACCCTGAGCTCCGTTAAGCAGGACTAGATCTTAAATTACCTTCGCATTTCCAGAGACAAACTCTGGGATGGAGTACCATTTATGTGCTCAGATCTAAAATTTCTTTTTTCCAGAGTACAGTTTAAGACTAGAAAACATTATCAAACAAAAATAAATATTGCTTCTACAATGAAGCAGCTGATAGAATATATGGAATATTGTACGTTTAAGAGTGCTGGTAGGGGACAAACTATGTTATTATGAGGATATACAGATATTCTTTCCTTCACATTAGAAACATGATTGACAACAGAACTGTAGTTTTTCGTTGTTCTGAAACTGCTAATAACCATTTAAAAATAATAGGTAATCATTTGCTTTAAAAATAAAAGAATCATACAAAATATATAAAGTATATAAAGAACAGTTTGGTCCTTGGTCATGGTACTTGCTGGGAGTCATTTTGGAAGGTTATAAGGCCATCAGTGATGAGGAGGCACAGATCAAATAATGAACCTGGAAACGTCTGGTTTTACATTGTGATCACATAAAAACAAGGTCAGTCACGAAGTTATTGCTTATAATCCCTGCTACTTTATGATATTTGGCAAAACTAATACAATTATGTAAAGTTTAAAAAAAAAAAATCCTTGCTACTTTAGGACTAAGATTACATTTAAATGTACTAAAGCAAAAAAAAAAAAAAAAATTACAATAATCTACTTTGCAAGTGTCAAATAACCAACTGTTTGATTCAAGATTTTAAAAAAGGAAATGAACACACACCACACAAAGATGGTTAAGCTGTTTTTTCCTACCACCTACACAATGTATAATAGTGCATAATTAGAAATAAATTTTAGGTCAAAAAACTTCACCTTTTTAAAGTATCTTTTGCTCCACTTTATAGGTTCCTGTGATTTGTATTTTCCCTAAAACACAACATTTGCTCTGTTCATTTATCTCATAAGGACTTGACAGAAATGCAAATATATGCATATATAAAAGTGGCTAGCTTAGATATGACAGCCCAGAATTTAGTAATTGTATAGGCTTTATGGCTGTTTCACTTACATATAAAATGAATGTTAGAGGACAAACATATTTGGTATTTATTCTAATGAAAGCTTATTAATCACAACATGTTTTTTGAAGGTTAATTATTTTTAAAACCTTCATTTTTTAAATTCAGATGATGTCCAGGCTCAGCCTTTTAAAAGGAATGTTGGTTTGTTAGATTGGGCCATCTTTCTTTATTTCCCTTAACATTCAAACATAAAATAAGGAGGAATGTAGGTCTATTAAACAATAAAATACTTGTAGCAATACTTTAAATTATTTGGCCCTCAAAAACATTGCTTAAGAAATCAAGTTCAGCTTAGTTGTCAGTTCAGTTCAGTCACTCAGTCGTATCTGACTCTTTCCGACCCCATGAACTGCAGCATGCCAGGCCTCCCTGTCCATCACCAACTCCCAGAGTTTACTCAGACTCACATCCATCGAGTCAGTGATGCCATCCAGCCATCTCATCCTCTGTTGTCCCCTTCTCCTCCTGCCCCCAATCCCTCCCAGCATCAGAGTCTTTTCCAATGAGTCAACTCTTCGCATGAGGTGGCCAAAGTACTGGAGTTTCAGCTTTAGCATCATTCCTTCCAAAGAAATCCCAGGGCTGATTTCCTTCAGAATAGACTGGTTGGATCTCCTTGAAGTCCAAGGGACTCTCAAGAGTCTTCTCCAACACCACAGTTCAAAAGCATCAATTCTTCGGCACTCAGCTTTCTTCACAGTCCAACTCTCACATCCATACATGGCCACAGGAAAAACCATAGCCTTGATTAGACGGACCTTTGTTGGCAAAGTAATGTCTCTGCTTTTGAATATGCTATCTAGGTTGGTCATAACTTTGCTTCCAAGGAGTAAGCGTCTTTTAATTTCATGACTGCAGTCACCCTCTGCAGTGATTTTGGAGCCCAGAAAAATAAAGTCTGACACTGTTTCCACTGTTTCCCCATCTATTTCCCATGAAGTGATGGGACCAGATGCCAATGATCTTAGTTTTCTGAATGTTGAGCGTTAAGCCAACTTTTCACTCTCCTCTTTCATTTTCATCAAGAGGCTTTTGAGTTCCTCTTCACTTTCTGCCATAAGGGTGGTGTCATCTGCATATCTGAGGTTATTGATATTTCTCCCTGCAATCTTGATTCCAGCTTGTGCTTCTTCCAGCCCAGCGTTTCTCATGATGTACTCTGCATATAAGTTAAATAAGCAGGGTGACAATGTACAGCCTTGACGTACTCCTTTTCCTATTTGGAACCAGTCTGTTGTTCCATGTCCAGTTCTAACTGTTGCTTCCTGATCTGCATATAGGTTTCTCAAGAGGCAGGTCAGGTGGTCTGGTATTCCTATCTCTTTCAGAATTTTCCACAGTTTATTGTGATCCACACAGTCGAAGGCTTTGGCATAGTCAATAAAGCAGAAATAGATGTTTTTCTGGAACTCTCTTGCTTTTTTGGTGATCCAGCAGATGTTGGCAATTTACTCTCTGGTTCCTCTGCCTTTTCTAAAACCAGCTTGAACATCTGGAAGTTCACAGTTCACGTATTGCTGAAGCCTGGCTTGGAGAATTTTGAGCATTACTTTACCAACGTGTGAGATGAGTACAATTGTGCGGTAGTTTGAGCATTCTTTGGCATTGCCTTTCTTTGGGATTGGAATGAAAACTGACCTTTTCCAGTCCTGTGGCCACTGCTGAGTTTTCCAAATATGCTGGGATATTGGGTGAAGCACTTTCACAGCATCATCTTTCAGGATTTGAAATAGCTCAACTGGAATTCCATCACCTCCACTAGCTTTGTTCGTAGTGATGTTGTCTAAAGCCCACTGGACTTCACATTCCAGGATGTCTGCCTCTAGCTGAGTGATCACACCATCGTGATTATCTGGGTTGTGAAGATCTTTTTTGTATAGTTCTTCTGTGTATTCCTGCCACCTCTTCTTAATATCTTTTGCTTCTGTTAGGTCCATACCATTTCTGTCCTTTATTGAGGCCATCTTCGCATGAAATGTTCCCTTGGTATCTCTAATTTTCTTGAAGAGATCTCTAGTCTTTCCCATTCTGTTGTTTTCCTCTATTTCTTTGCACTGATCACTGAAGAACACTTTCTTATCTCTTCTTGCTATTCTTTGGAACTCTGCATTCAGATGCTTATATCTTTCCTTTTCTCCTTTGCTTTTTGCTTCTCTTCTTTTCACAGCTATGTGTTACGCCTCCTCAGACAGCCATTTTGCTTTTTTGCATTTCTCTTCCATGGGGATGGTCTTGATCCCTGTCTCCTGTACAATGTCACGAACCTCCGATCATAGTTCATCAGGCACTCTATCTATTAGATCTAGTCCCTTAAATCTATTTCTCACTTCCGCTGTATAATCATAAGGGATTTGATTTAGGTCATACCTGAGTGGTCTAGTGGTTTTCCCTACTTTCTTCAATTTAAGTCTGAATTTGGCAATAAGGAGTTCATGATCTGAGCCACAGTCAGCTCCTGGTCTTGTTTTTGTTGACTGTATAGAGCTTCTTCATCTTTGGCTGAAAAGAATATAATCAGTCTGATTTCGGTGTTGACCATCTGGTAATGTCCATGTGTAGAGTCTTCTCTTGTGTTGTTGGAAGAGGGTGTTTGCTATGACCAGTGTATTTTCTTGGCAAAACTCTATTAGCCTTTGCCCTGCTTCATTCTGTATTCCAAGGCCAAATTTGCCTGTTACTCCAGGTGTTTCTTGACTTCTTACTTTTGCATTCCAGTCCCCTATAATGAAAAGGACATCTTTTTTGGGTGTTAGTTCTAAAAGGTCTTGTAGGTCTTCATAGAACCATTCAACTTCAGCTTCTTCAGCGTTACTGGTTGGGGCATAGACTTGGATTACTGTGATATTGAATGGTTTGCCTTGGAAACGAACAGAGATCATTCTGTCATTTTTGAGACCGCATTCAAGTACTGCATTTCAGACTCTATTGTTGGCCACGATGGCAACTCCATTTCTTCTAAGGGATTCCTGCCCGCAGTAGTAGATATAATTGTCATCTAAGTTAAATTCACCCATTCCAGTCCATTTTAGTTCGCTGATTCCTAGAATGTCGACGTTCACTCTGGATCTGCTACTGGAGATCAGTGGAGAAAATAACTCCAGAAAGAATGAATGGATGGAGCCAAAGCAAAAATAATACCCAGTTGTGGATGTGACTGGTGATAGAAGCAAGGTCCGATGCTGTAAAGAGCAGTATTGCATAGGAACCTGGAATGTCAGGTCCATGAATCAAGGCAAATTGGAAGTGGTCAAACAGGAGATGGCAAGAGTGAACGTCGACATTCTAGGAATCAGCTTAGTTGTAGGTAAATGTAATTATGCCCGAGGCTGGGATGGTTTACTCTCCTTTTGGCTGGAGGTTATACTTTTGTGGCTGGAAAAAATGCTCTTCAACAGCACTAACTAGTTCATCTAGTTCTTTCTTCAGCTGCTCGGGATCACTGCAAAATAAGGGGGAAAAAAATTCCAGGTCAGTGGATTATTCTGGAGCATGTTTTAAACACTCCCAATATCAAGCAACACTGATATTTACTCTTAAGTGAAGAGTTAAATCAGACAGAACTCCAGTTACTTAAGCATGGGAACACATCTGTGGCATGGATAAAAAGTCCATGAGACAATATTCATTATTTTCCCCAAAGGCTTCCCCAAGGTCTCTACTATAAACAAAACCACACCTTTGCACTTCTCATAAGAATTTTTTTTTTTTTGGCCATGTGAGGCATGTTGGATCTTAGTTCCCTGACCAAGGATTGAACCCCTGCCCCCTGCACTGGAAGTGCAGAGTCTTACCACTGGGCCACCAGGGAAGTCCCATAAGAATTTTCAAAACACACAATCTGTAGCCTAGCGTCCCTAAAAGTCCTGCAGGGTCCATACCTAACAGTGCAGAGAAAACTTTCATGACTCCAGTTGTCATTAAATCCCATTGAACTGTTACAGATATTTCCCGCAAGTCCTTGGTCTTGCAGGACATGACTGTTCCTGATCCTGTCTGTCTTTAAACTATTGGGAGCTTGGCTGAAGCCTCAGCTATAAAGCCTTCCCAGGATGGAAGAGATGGTGAGCCTCCTGGTGGGCCTCCTGGTCACTCACCAGGAACTCAGACTCCGAATCTTTTTAATTTTACTTTGGGAACAAAAAAGTCACAACTAAAGTTAGTGTGGAAATCTAGGGAACTAGATCTCTTTAACAAAATCAAGACTTTAAGCACGTGAAAAATACTCATTTATATGCAAACAATTGGAGGATTGTTTAATAGATAAAACAGACATAATTAGACATTGTGTCTAATTTATGTGTCAGACTTATGTATCAGGCTACTAGCTGATGTGAGTTACTATATTTAAAATCAAGAAGTTCAATAAAAGAAATTTAAATCCCTCAATTCAAACTTTTAATACTTTATACCTGGCCATCTTTAACAAAATGGGCAATCTGTGTAATTAGTTAAGATCATCCTTGCATTGTAACAGTTAACCAGTAAAACTAAAACAATCCATTTTATTACAGACAGTAATTCTGGCTCTATTACTTACTAGCTCTGTGCCCTTGGGCGAGTGACTTGACCTTTCAAAGGCCCAGATTCCTCTCTTGTAAAACTGAAATAAAGACTATCCTCTCAAGAGAGTTGTTGTATAGATTGAGATAAATTATATAAAGCAATTAGCACAACCTGGCCCAAAAACCTCAATAAATGTAGCTATCATTATAATTATTTTTATCCCCATTGGTAACATATAAAGTAATTATGCTTCATAAATATATATGAATTACACAAGTCTTTTTTTCCTTCTCCAAAAATGTGCTTTGAGGAAAATAACAGTTCTCAGGAAGGCACACTGGCTAATAATTACTGCGCGTTTTTTTTTTTTTTTAAAACAATATCCATTAAACTAAAACTCATCAATGAATTTAATTTACTATGTATCTCCTGCTGGTTTTGTTTATCTGTTAGAATCCTGCTTGACATAATTATTACCTAATTTTTGAGACAGTAAGAGAGGTTCTTTGTTCTTAGGAGATGAGTATTAAAGTCTGCAACGTATTTTCAAATGGCTGAGAAAAATATGAGAGCAAATATTGCCAAACACTAGCGGCTGCTGAGACTAGGTTGGGGAGGCAAACTATGGCTTTCGGCCTGTTTGAGTAGTTTTATTGGGAAACAGCCACGACCACTCTTTTATGTCTGTGGGTGCTTTCCATCCACAACAGTAGAGCTGCATGCTTGTAACAAGGATTGTGTGTAAACCCTAAAATAGTTACTATTTGGCTCTTTACAGAAAGTTTGCCAACCCCTAGTCTATATGAGGAGTATGTGCTTATTCACTACACTATTTCTACATTTCTATAGGTTTGAAATTTTTCAAAATAAAAAGTTGGACAAAACTAAAGACGTCAAGGGAATTCCCTGGTGGTCCAGTGGTTTAGGACTCCGTGCTTTGACTGGCGAGGGTGCAGATTCAAACCCTGGTCATGGAACTAAGATCTCACAAGTCGTGCGGCATGGCCAACCACCCCCGCCCCCCCAAAAAAACCAATAGTAATAATAAAAAAAACCAAAGACATCAACCCCAACAAAAAATTTTAAAGGTAGTACTTATATTTGAAAAAAGATTTTCAATTCTAAAGAGTTAGTGGGTTGTGGAATTCTACAAATGAATAGAATTCATGATATAAAATATATTAATAATATTTAGCATTATCAGAAAATAAGGAAACCTTAGCCATGGGTTTATGGCTGTTGTGATAGGTATGTTGATGCCTTGCTTGAGTCCAGACATCATATCTATGGACTAACGTCCCAGGTTTCTGATCCTGTCTGTCTTCAAACTATTGGGAGCTTGGCTGAAGCCTTGTGTGTAAGACCTTCCCAGGATAGAAGAGATGGGGAGCCTCCTAGTGGGCCTGCTGGTCACTCACCAAGAACTCAGATCCCCTGTTTATCTTTTTAATTTTACTCTGGGAACAAAAAGGTCACAATTAAAGTATAAACAAAAATCTAGGGAACTAGATCTCTTTATCGAAATCAAGATTTTAAGCATGTGGAAAATACTCATTTATGTGCAAACAACTGGAGGGTTGATAATAGATAAAACAGACTTATAATTAGACATTTCTCAATGACGATAATAAAACGGCAAAGTTTCCAAGTATCTTCAGCAATTTAGAAACTAATATTTGAATTTAAGTCCACTCAATAAGCCATGTGAAAAATGTAAATACTATAGACCCTTGAGTAGTAAGTTGTATTGTTATTTATAAAAGAAAGTTTTTTTTAAAAAAACATTACATATATTTTCACAGGATAATGAAAAGGAAAAGATAAATATATAGAGAAAATAGATCTTTTTGTTTTTTAAATTTTTTGTCCATGCTGCATGGCATGTGGGATCTTAGCTACCCAACCAAGGATCAAACTTGAACCTCCTGCAGCAGAAGTGCAGTTTTAACTACAGGATCACCAGGGAAATTCCCTGAATATAGATCTTTAAATTGGACTTAATGTTCATTTGTTTTCAAAACAGTGAGTCACAGAAATATGGAAACACTAAGTAAGAATGAGAATGAGAATTATTCAGAAGATTCAGGGCTCTGGATGTAGCTTGCTATTTCCTTTATGATAAACTCCCCGACAGGTGAATATTCTGAGTTCTTGTACTCAAGGTTTATAGTTTTGTTTTACTATTTCTTGCTTTGCTGCTGGCACTCACTTCTCCCTGATTAAGGAAAGTATAACTGCAACACATCTTCCCCAGCCCCTCTAACCTGCTACATTTAATCTGTTATTGGCTGGCTAATTTAGGATGCTCAGAAAATTTCCTTTGCTCTTATTTCCACATAATGAAAATTTGGTTCACAAGCCAGAAAAACCCTCTGATCAATGCTCTGGGGTGTATGTGCCATTACCACCTAGACAGACTTATGCTGTCCACTACAGCAGCCACTAGTAACACGTGGCTATGGTGCACTTGCAATGTGGCTGGTGCAAATGAGGAACTGAACTGAAATTTCAAATTGCATATGTGGCTCATATTTTATTTCTGTTGGATAGCACTGACTTAACTCACTTTAAAAAAAAATTTCCTGATTTTGAACTGTATTCTGAATAGAGAAGTGAAAGCTAAGCGACTGTTAAATGTGTACTATTACATTTACATGTGCTAGCTACATGTACCATGGCTGATACAGTTCCAAATGTTACAGGTGTTGGAAACTGAGTGACTCAAACCCTTTCAGTTCAGTCGCTCAGTCGTGTCCAATCTTTGCAACCCCATGGACTGCAGCACGCCAGGCTTCCCTGTCCATCACCAATTCCCAGAGCTTACTCAAACTCATGTCTGTCGAGTCAGTGATGCCATCCAACCACCTCATCCTCTGTCAACCCCTTCTCTTCCTGCCTTCAATTTTTCCCAGCATCAGGATCTTTTTCACTTAGTCAGTTCTTCGCAGCAGGTGGCCAAAGTATTGAAGTTTCAGCTTCAGCATCAGTCCTTCCAATGAATATTCAGGACTGATTTCCTTTAGGATTGACTGGTTTGATCTCCTTGCAGTCCAAGGGACTCTCAAGAGTCTTTTCCAACACCACAGTTCAAAGGCATCAATTCTTTGGCACTCAGCTTTCTTTATAGTCCAAACTTTTACAAAGTCACAAAACATGACCTTGAAGCTACTAGACTGTCAGCTCTTCGGCGGTGAGGACACTTTCTGCTGTGACTCTTTATCTTCCCCCAAACCCAGCATGACTTACACACGATGGATGCTCAAAGATATTTGTTGAATGGATTTGTAATTGATTGGATGGATTTCACTAATTTCATTAATTTAATCCACTAATTCATTAATGGATTTTAATTCATTTGTACCAGGGACATGGAGAAAAAGTCACTGGTGCCAGCCTCAAATAAAAAGTACTAGAAAAAGGAAATTTTATTGATATTACTGAAATTAGGAAGTTTCCCATACAGGGAAATTTTAGAAGGAAATAAGTAGGAAGTAAGCACTCCTGTTTCTCAACACTTCAAACAGCTGTTAAAATCACAATACTGCTGCAGGTTCTGAAACAACATTCTTACTTAAACTACATACTGGACAGATGAGCTATTTTACTTAGTGTCTGCAGAGAATTTAGGAAGTTTAAGGAATAAAAACTACAGCTGCTGCCATCCATACCTATTTCCAGGTGGGGCGCACAGTTCCAAATAGTACTTGATTTTGGGCTCTGTCCCACTGGTCCGCATGGTGGCCACGCCTCCATTAGCAAAGCTAAAGGTGATCATTTGGCTGCTTTTACTAGTCGGGAGAATCTAGGAATTAATTTTCATGTTATAAATTTATTAGTAAGTAGCAACGTAAGTTGTTTTTTACCTAACTAATATTTTTCCTCAAATAAGCAAGAAAGTAAATGCAAAAAAAAGAACACATTTGAGGAAGTTAGAAAATGTACTCGGTATAAATGAAATAAATAATAATAAGGCAATTTGTGAAAATAAAGTAACTTTGTATACTACTTTTTACCTCTGTAGTTTTATTAAAGCTACTAAAAGTTTTTCTAAAATCAAAACACACCCTTTCACAATAAATTGTTTTAAACCGATTAATAATGCATTACAAAACCCCACAAAACAATGAAATAGGCTTATTTCACTTTCAAAAGCTTCTGGTATATGTATCATGGCTGACTGCTCTTCAAACTCTACTAAAGTGACCAAAGTATTAAAATAAAAAAGCACGCAAGGGCAAAGCAGCAGCAGCTGTTGAGGGGTCTGCCAAACAATCATGGCAGTCAGAAACCAGATGAAGAGGCGGAAGGAGCCTGCTGGAACACAGGACAATGAGCAGGGGGCGCCTACAACAGGCAGACGAGAACTGAGTCAGGATGCTCTGCAGAACCCTGGCAGAGCTCACTAACCAGGGCACCAGGTACTGCAAAGGGCAGGCGTGAGGCAAAGGCAGACAAAGGCAGCATCTGAAAGGAGCTATTCGATCCTCCCAGATCCTCAACTTCTGCCCATGTGGTCAACAAACCACCTCATCAGGAGACGCCTTAAATCTCTGGTATAACTGAAACAGAAGAGCTTAGAAGTTGGGGACACTGGGCATCATGGAAGGCAGGGCATGGAGAAAACTGAAAGTAACTCAGAGTCCCCACACTGGACACTAGCACCCCTCGTCCCAGGTCCCATGGACCTCTCCTCCACTTCCAGGGACTCAGCATCCCAGCTTATTACCCTTAGGCAGGAGACTAGGGTGACAGCGAGGCGTCCCCAGAAGACCTTGAAGGAAATAAAGACAATTCATAGGAAGAAAGATCTACATTAAAAAAAAGCTGTAATTAATATCCTTAATAGAGATATGATATACATGAAACAAGATATTACTTTTAATAGAGGAAAAAGAGCTGAAATGTTCAAAGAAGCAGACATTTAATGTTGAGGTAATCTCCCCAAAAGTAGGAAAGGAAGACACAGATGGACAACAGGAAGACAGAAACTTTGAAAGTAGAACATCACTCCAGGAGGGTCAGCATCTAAGAACTTGTCAAGAAGAACTTGTCAAGAAGGGGAGAACAGAAAATTTGAGGGAAAAGGTTATTTGGAAAACAACCATCCAGCCCCCTTCTTTGAAAAAATTCAAGAGTTTCTCAGGACGGAAAAAAATGACTCCATAGGCCAACAAAGACCAACCAAGTGTCCAGAAAAATGAAAGAAAGGAGGCCCATACTAAAAGCTTATCACTGAAATTCTGAACCCAAGGTTTAGTGGAATGTTCCTAATACTTTCCACAGAGGAAAAAACAATTGCATAGAAAGGACTGAATGAGTATAGCATCCTTATCCCTGGATGCAGCACACAGCAGGTCCCAGCTATTTCCTGAATAAATGAATGATGGATGCTCCAGAGCTTAACAAACATGGAGCAATGCTTTCAAATCTGTGAGTCAACAAAGTGTGCGGGTAGAGCAAGACATTTTCAGACCTAAACACCTCTAAAAATTTACCTCTATTCACTTCTTCTTAGGAAGATACTAGAAAATGTGATTTAGGAAGCTAATTATAAAAAGGGGTCCAGGAGCAAGGGATATAACCCCAGAGAGTAGTGAAGAGCATCCCCAGGATGACAGCTGGGCATTCAAGCCAGAGAGCAGTGGGCCCTCCCCAGAGAAAGCGGCCAGGAGGGAGGCCATTGGAAACAAGATGGAGCCAACAGAAGCACGGAATCACTGGACTAGGTAGAAAACCCTACTGAAAGCTGTTTGAAGGATGTGGGAAGAACTGGTGAGGAATACATAGAAATCCATGCAGATGAAAGAACAAAGCAGCTATTAGTTACAGAAAAAATAATTCTTTATACAATGTAAGGGGAACCTAAGCAAAGTACACTACTCAGCTAAGCAGAAAACAATAGCTACTAGTCCTCATAATACAAGCTTGGAATCTGATGTTGCCAAAACCTGTGGTACAAACAAATGTACTGCAGGCACAGGGGAGAAGAGTTGTGAATGTCGCAACTCTAAGAACCAAATCCCTATTTCCATCATGTTGTTACGTTAGGTCGCTTTAGTACTGTCTGACTCTTTGCGACCCTATGGAGTATAGCTTGCCAGGCTCTTCTGTCCATGCGATTTTCCGGGCAAGAATACTGGAGTGGGGTTGCCATTTCCTCCTCCAATCTCCATCATAGAAAATTAATAAAGCCTAACACTGATAAGTCAAAGCATCACCACATGAGCATGTTATTTAGAAATCTGGTGGTAAATACCAGAGAAACAACTGAGAGGGAAGGTGGTTTTCTTGACACATGGCAATGAAATGGTAGGAGGTAGAACTGCCAAGTTTCTTCATAACCCTTTAATACTATTTGCCTTTTAAAAACATATTGTGTGCAGATGTAAATTAAAAAATATAAAAAGGAGAATATTAAAGCAAATGTCCAGCATCTCATAGGGATATTCTTACTCTTCTTCCCCTACCCACTTGCCATAGTTAGCAATACTATCTTCTGCCATATTTGTGCCTTCTTTTGACTCCAGTTGGGGATCCACATGGCAGGAAGAATTTGAACTCATGTGCTATAGCTAACAACTCCCATATGAATGAATGAATTAGTGTTAGTTGCTCAGTCATGTGCAACTCTGTGCAACCCCATGAACTATAGCCTGCCACATTCCTCTGTCCATGGAATTCTCCAAGCAAGTATACTGGAGTGAGTAGCCATTCCTTTCTCCAGGGGATCTTCCCGACCCAGGGATTGAGCCTGGGTATCCTACTCTGCAGGTGGATTCTTTACCACTTGAGCCACCAGGGAAGCCCCAACAACTCCCATACAGTCAGAGAATAGGGTAAAACTAAGGAGGAAGCTAACAGTAGTTCTCAAGGCTGGACGAGTAACATCAGCATCAGCAGGGCACTTATTAGAAAGGCAGACAAGGGGTGGGCTGCAGCGCTCAGTGTTTTAACCTGGCCACTAGGTGATTCTGGTTTTTTTTCAAGTTCAGCTGCTGAAAGAGAGGAAAAGGCAGATTTGCAATCAGAAGACCCAGATTCTACCCAGACCATCACCAATTAGCTTCTAACCACAGGCAGGTCTTACACTTCTGAGCGTAGTCATCCCTCGGCACCCTTGGAGGGTGCCAGGAGCCCCTGCAGATACCAAAATCCACAGATGCTTGAGTCCATTATATACACTAGTGTAGTAAGTTGACCCTCGGTGTTTATGATGTGAAACCCTAAGATACCCAGAGCCGACTGTATCGATTTCCTGCTGTGTTAAAAGATGGCATGGGCTGAGATGACTAGTGAGAATCCCTGTAGTTTTAGCTCATGTTTTAAAATTATCTCTATATTTTAATAGCTTATTTATAATAATGCCTAAAATCAGCTTCAATTAATTATATGATTAAATAGGTTGAACTATTCAAAGCACAGTGAAAAAGTAAATCGAGAAGACTTTAACTGATAAAAAACATTACTTACAGCTTTTTTATCAGGTTCGTTATCATCATAGCCAGTTGTAAGGTCCCTAATGTGAGAAATCTCAAATCTGCCACAAGTTTTTGGATAATTACTCTTCCCATCATAGTTTCTAAGGTTTTCAAATAATTGTTTAATAGTTTCTTGATCATGGCAGATAAAATACGAAGCTCTGGTGATATGGTAGCCATACCTATCAATACAAACATGGTTACATGCAAATGAGGGACAAATAATTGGGCACAGTGTACACTGAACATGTATCTATCAAACAGTATATTCTAAAACAAACAACCACGACTAATTTCAAAGGAGTAATTCAGCATTAAATAAAGAGGTCCAACAATCTACACCAGGAATCACTGCCCTGCTGTGTGGCCCTCAGTCTCTGTTTGTAAGTAAAAGTTTTATCATTGGAATACAGCCACGTCATGCCCATTACCTTGTGTCTGGTTGCTTTTGCCCTAGAAAGGCAGAAATAAGTAATTGCTACAAAGACTAAATAGATGTTTAATGAACACATTTAGTCTTTTTCAACACTGGACATTTAAAAAATCACATTCTTCCCTTAGCCATTTCTGCAACTAACGTTCTCATTTATTAAGGATTAACGTCATCACGAATGGTAATTACTATTAACTGCTTAAGTAGCAAAAGGAAAAGGTGATCTCTTATTTAGTTTTCATACAAAATAGAATTCATAACTAAAGCAAGAGCATCAGAAAGAATATGAGTATCGGGTGCACAAGAAGAGAGTAAAACATTAAAAAATATTCCTGGAGGGGATGCATGTTAATTGTATCCACTGTGATCATTTCACAATATAGACACACACTGAATCACTGTGTTGTATACCTGAACTGATAAAAAAAAATTACTTCAATTAAATAATCAATAGAAACTTACTCAACATAGATGGCTTTTAGCTGCTGAGACAAAGACAAATTCTTGGTTGCTAGAAAGCTGGCCAACTCTGCAGTTATGACGGCAGCGCTGACTCCATCTTTGTCCAGCACGAAAGGGCAGCACATATATCCTGCAGAAACACGAGTCATACACATATCCTGAGGATTGGGTCCTTTTACACACTTAGGATACACACATCTATATGCATCCTGCCTATTGCATGAGAGGTTGTCAAGGATGTAAATGATTCTCATTCACCACCATTGTATTTAAGAATCTAGCCCAGTGCCTAGCGGGTCTTCACGAAGTATTTGTTGAGTACAAACTACTATGTATAAAATAAATGATATATAAGGATGCATTGTACAACACAAGGAGTCTAGCCAATATTTTATAATAACTATAAATGAAGTATAGTCTATAAAAGTATTGAATCACTATGTTGTAAACCTGAAACTAATATAATATGGATGTGCTCAGATGCTCAGTTGTATCCAACTCTTCGCAACCACATGGACTGTATTCTGCAAGGCTTATCTGTCCATGGGATTCTCCAGGAAAGAATACTAGAATGGGTTGCCATGCCCTCCAGGGATCCATGCCCTCCATGCCCTCCAGAATAGATCAGCCCAGGGATCGAGCCCTCATCTCTTAGGTCTCTTGCACTGGCAGGCAGGTTCTTTACCACTAGTGCCACCTGGGAAGCCCTCAGGTCAGTTCAGTTCAGTCGCTCAGTCGTGTCCAACTCTTTGTGACTCCATGGACTGCAGTACGCCAGGCTTCCCTGTCCATCACCAACTCCAGGAGCTTACTCAAACTCATGTCCATTGAGTTGGTGATGCCATCCAACCATCTCATCCTCTGTCATCCCATTCTCCTGCCTTCAATCTTCCCAGCATCAGGGTCTTTTCAAATGAGTCAGTTCTTCGCATCAGGTGGCCTAACTATTGGAGTTTCAGCTTCAGCATCAATCCTTCTAATGAATATTCAAGACTGATTTCCTCTAGGATGGACTGGTTGGATCTCCTTGCAGTCCAAGGGACTCTCAAGAGTCTTCTCCAACACCACAGTTCAAAAGCATCAATTCTTCAGCACTCAGATTTCTTCATAGTCCAACTCTCACATCCATACATGACTACTGGAAAAACCACAGCTTTGACTAGATGGACCTTTGTTGGCAAAGTAATGTCTCTGCTTTTTAACATGCTGTCTAGGTTGGTCACAACTTTTCTTCCAAGGAGTAAGTACCTTTTAATTTCATGACTGCAGTCACCCATCTGCAGTGGTTTTGGAGCCCCCAAAAATAAAGTCAGCCACTGTTTCCCCATCTATTTGCCATGAAGTGATGGGACCGGATGCCATGATCTTAGTTTTCTGAATGTTGAACTTTAAGCCAACTTTTTCACTCTCCTCTTTCACTTTCATCAAGAGGCTCTTTAGTTCTTCTTTGCTTTCTGCTATAAGTGTGGTGGCATGTGCTTATCTGAGGTTATTGATAGTTCTCCCTGCAATCTTGATTCCAGCTTGTGCTTCATCCAGCCCAGCATTTCTCATGATGTACTCTGAATATAAGTTAAATAAGCAGGGAAGCCCTCAACTATGCTTTAATTAAAAAAAAAAAAAAAGGAACAAAAAGAGGAAGTATTTGTTGAATAAACTGTAAGGAGAGTCTCCCTTCTAGACAAAATGTCCTCATTTTCCAGGTCTAGCCCTTCAGCTCACACAAAATTGTTTCTAATTGCTCGAGTTGATGCTTATTCTGTCTTCTCTGAATTCCCATAGTTTTTGCCAGTACCTGATTCACCTTGACAGTGAGCCTCTACTCTTTTGTGTGGTTACTAACCTCACCTATATAAACTACTGTACGCTAACATCAGTTCATCCATTTCCTTCAGGGTCCATATGTAATTGATAAGCAAAAAATATTTGATAAACAAATTTTTGGGCTTCCCAGGTAGCACTAGTGGTAAAAAAAAAATCACCTGCTAATGCAGGAGACATAAGAGATGAAGGTTCAATCCCTGGGTCAGGAAGATCCCCTGGAGGAGGGCATGACAACCCACTCTAGTATTCTTGCCTAGAGGATCCCATGGACAGAGGAGCCTGGTGGGCTATGGTCCATATGGTTGCAAAGAGTTGGACACGACTGAAGCAACTTAGCACACACATAGTAACTTTTACTAAATAAACAGCTAAAATATCCCCAGCACAAACATTTGCATTTCACGTTTCTATTGCTGGCTCTCTTTTTCGCTCATTTATAGTGATTATTTAAGACAAGTGTTTTCCCATCATCCTGGCTGGTTCTTTCAGGTGATACTCACTCTGATGGAAGTCCTACAACTGTGGCTTCTCCTTTCTTCTGGACATATCTCTGCAGGGCACTCTCTGACGGGCAATGAACTATATGTGCCCTGATACCAATACCACAGTAAGGAAATACCACAGCTCCCCAAGTAGGAGGATTTTCTTAAGCTACTACAGCCAAGTACAAAACACAACTATTCACAGTCATCAGGGGAGAGGATTCACTTGCTTACACGAATGGCTTGATTATTTGTGAGATATTCTTTTCAGCTAAAAAAAAAAATCTGTGACACAAACTCTGGGATTTGACAGTTCAGCATTTGCAGAGGGTCACAGAAGAAAAGCAAACTGCATGCTTCTGTTTCATTGTTATTCTTTGAACCCAAATCCAAATCTTTGCCCATTTATTTGCATTCTATAAATTAACTGATCACGTGATTATGGTGCTCAACTCTTACCAATAGCTTCTTCAAATGCAAATAGGACATTTTTCCCCTGGTCTATCAGCTGTTTGGCTCGATTTCCCATCCACTTAAAGCCAGTTAATGTTTCCTAAAAGGATAATCCAAGAGAGAAAGAAATGCCTTAGACTTTCTCCAGAGCAAAAGAAAGGGAAAGGGGCAACTCTCCCAAACACTATACCTCGAAGTGAAAGCCCTCCTTCAAGGCGATAGCTCGCAGGATTTTGGAAGAGACGGTGCTGGACAACATGTATAAGTTTTGGAGGGCGCTGTGATCTTGGTTCTTTTCTTTCCAAGAAGTAAAGAGCCACCAGCCCAGGAGGGCCCCCAACTCATTGCCTGAAAACACTTTCCATTTGCCACTGAAAGAAAAAACCATCTATGCATGACAATAATCTTAAGAGAGTGCTTAATTGTAAGTGACAAATATGGACAGAACAATTAAGCCAAACAAGGCTCCAAGGGGCCTCTGCAGGACTGTTCTCACTATTCTTTCTTGTTGTTGTTGTTCTCATTATTCTTGTTCACATAACAGAAGTGTGGCTACCACTGCACAAACATCTGAGCAGCTACCGTGTCTCAGCCAGTTTGCCTAGACAAACATCCTATCATTGAAAATTTTTAAGTATGTCAATGATGACACAGAAATGCTTTTATCTCAGTCTTCAGCAAAGGCTTTGGTTTTAAACATAACAGATACATGCTGGCAAGATGCCCCCCAAGTATAATAGCTTATATATTTCAATTTTTTGCCCAGCACTGCAGATTCTGAGAGAGAGCTTACCATTCCTTAAGATTCAGCACAGTACTCACAGTCTGGACACCAGAGAACAGGCCTGCAACGGTCCCTTTGTGAAGTCAAGGTGGTTACAAGCATACCTCACATGTGATCATGTAGCACCTCAGCTTACATTTCTAAACACTGACACAGAATTGAACCTGTTTTGTCATAACTGAAAGTCCTAACCCTTTGGCAGCACTAAACTGTCCCCCAAACATTACACATGCTGTTTGACCTGCAAAACTACATGGAGGCTGTGTACTTTTCAACTTTCCTCCTAATCCATCACTGCTCTGTACAAACTCTACAGTCACACTTATCTCAAGCATTGCAGCACCCCACAGGCATGCTCTCTGGTCTCAGTTCAGTCAGTCAGTTTAGTCGCCCAGTTATGTCTGACTCTTGGCGACCCCATGAAACACAGCACACCAAGCCTCCCTGTCCATCACCAACTCCCGGAGTTTACCCAAACCCATGTCCATTGAGTCAGTGATGCCATTCAACCATCTCATCCTCTGTTGTCCCCTTGTCCTCCTGTCCTCAATCTTTCCCAGCATCAGGGTCTTTTCAAATGAGTCAGCTCTTCACATCAGGTGGCCAAAGTATTGGAGTTTCAGCTTCAACATCAGTTCTTCCAATGAACACCCAGGACTGATCTCCTTGCAGTCCAAGGGACTCTCAAGAGTCTTCTCCAACACCACAGTTCAAAAGTATCAATTCTTCGGCACTCAGCTTTCTTTACAGTCCAACTCTCACATCCATACATGACCACTGCAAAAACCATAGCCTTAACTAGATGGACCTTTGTTGGCAAAGTAATGTCTGCTTTTTAACATGCTATCTAGGTTGGTCATAACTTTCCTTCCAAGGAGTAAGCATCTTTTAATTTCATGGCTGCAACAACATCTGCAGTGATTTTGGAGCCCAGAAAAATAAAGTCTGACACTGTTTCCACTGTTTCCCCATCTATTTCCCATGAAGTGATGGGACCGGATGCCATGATCTTTGTTTTCTGAATGTCGAACTTTAAGCCAACTTTTTCATCTCCTCTTTCACTTTCATCAAGAGGTTCTTTAGTTCTTCTTTACTTTCTGCCACAAGGGTGGTGTCATTTGCATATCTGAGGATATTGATATTTCTCCCAGCATCTTGATTCCAGCTTGTGCTTCCTCCAGCCCAGCATTTCTCATGATGTACTCTGCATAGAAGTTAAATAAGCAGGGTGACAATATACAGCCTTGATGTACTCCTTTTCCTATTTGGAATCAGTCTGTTGTTCCATGTCCAGTTCTAACTGTTGCTTCCTGACCTGCATACAGGTTTCTTAAGGGGTAGGTCAGGTGGTCTGGTATTCCCATCTCTTTCAGAATTTTCCACAGTTTATTGTGATCCACAGTCAAAGGCTTTGGCATAGTCAAGAAAGCAGAAATAGATGTTTTTCTGGAACTCTCTTGCTTTTTCCATGATCTAGCAGATGTTGGCAATTTGATCTCTGGTTCCTCTGCCTTTTCTAAAACCAGCTTGAACATCTGGAAGTTCAAGGTTCACATATTGCTGAAGCCTGGCTTGGAGAATTTTAAGCATTACTTTACTAGCGTGTGAGATGAGTGCGCTTGTGAGGTAGTTTGAGCATTCTTTGGCATTGCCTTTCTTTGGGATTCAACATGGCATTGAAGGTCTGGCTCCTCACCAAACCTTGCCAAGTGCTGACCTTTAAAGCCAGCACCAAAGTACTTTGCCCTCATTAGGTACTGACACTAATTAACGATAAAAGGGGGTGGTAACAAGTAAGTTCAATACCAAATACACACTGGCTGGCTGACCCTACATTGTGCTTGCAGGACCTGTGGCCCCTGGACTGGTACTTCCTCTATGTCAGAGGATCTGACAGAGGTTCAGTGAGATGATCATTTGCAAGATAACTGGGAAACATTTCCAAATACATCCGGTCTCTCCAGAAACATCTGACTGACACTATATCACACATTATGCAGGTAATCACAATTTATTGTACCTGTCTTGCTTTTCTGCCACAGCAAGTCTATCAGCATCTGGGTCATTTGCTAAAATGATTTTGGCCTTGATTTTGTCAGCCAAAGCAAAAGACAAAGTCTGAAAAAGAGAGAAAAAGAAGAGAAAAAGATCACTCCAACCAAGAACTGAGCACACTACAGTCTTTAAAAATATTCAGTTCTTTAAGAACTAAAAGAGGTCTTTTCCCAAACCAAGACTGAATCCTATTTCTGGAACTGGTCTTGGTTGGTCACATACTACTTCCTAAGTCAGAGGTCAGATAACGAGAGCATCAACGGACGACCCACGTGTGCCAGTGGGACTCGCCTAACATCTGACTGTGTTTGTGGCTGGCCTGGTTATTTCCAAGCCTGGCCCTGTGATCAACCTCACAGACAAACCAAAATTGACTCTCTGAGTATAACGGTTACCCTAACCTTTAAAAAGTTTAAGTGGGGGCTTCTTTGATGGTCCAGCAGCTAAGACTCTGTGCCCCCAATGCAGGGGGCCTGGTTTAATCACTGGTCAGGGAACTAGATCCCACATGTGGCAACTAAGATCTGGGGCAGCCAAGTAAATAAATACTAAAAATAAATAAAATAAAAAGCTTAAAGGAACCATAATTTAAATAGCAACTTTTTCATATCAAAAAAATGTCAACTGAGTGATAAAAATTGTGTGACAAACCTCCATTCTGTTATTGTTTCTTTTTGGCATTAAGAAGCACAGTAAACTAAATGAAACTAAATTAATTAAATTGAAGTAAAGCATCATTTTAAATTTGCGAGCAATTTCAGCTTTCACATCCTGATGCTTAACACATCTGATTTGAAAGTTCTTTTAAGAAATGGATAACTAATAAATTAAATTTCCAGTGACGAAATTAATTTTTGTTTGGCACAATGAAAACACACAAAAAACTTATTTTACTCCAAAGTAATAGTTTTGAATTATATTCAAGATAAATTTTATAATTAAAAAAAGTCAAGTTACCAAGACACCTTTACCCTCTTCGGGATTCGGGTATTTCACTGTTGGGAACTCAGGATCAGGGTCCTTCTGTTCGGGAACAGCCTCGGGAGGAACAAAGTCGAATGCCTTGAAAGCCGACTGCACGAAGCTGTGACCCACACCATGGACAGAGGTATGCACGAACTTCACCTTGGTCTCCTTGTTTACAGCCCTAGAAACAGACACGTGGAGAATGAGAAGAAACACAAGCATGGCTCTCAAAACGAAAGGTTTGCAAAATATCAAGGAATCAGATACCTAAGAACATAAGATTTCAAAATAATAAGAATGTATAAGACAACTGAGTGTCTTTCAAAATTCTATTAAAAAAAAAAAAGAAAGAAAGCTTTTTCACTCTCTTCCAAACATACACGCTCCCACAACACATTGTTTTAAATTTCACTCTGTAGTTACTTCTTGCAAATCCAATTACTTTTGGATTTTGTTTCATGCTACAACTTTCACACCTACAGCGGGTTCCAAGAAGGACTCCCAGCTGGCCCATGGCAGTACCTACCCACAGCAGTGCCAGCTCCAGGGCTTCAACTATTCCCTACCATCTTCACATATGATTTTCAAAATGTCCCTTTGAACACAATGTGATGGAACTTCCCATATACAGATGTATAACTAATAAAACATTTTCTTTGTCAAGTAACAATCCTATTTAGCAAAGTGCTCTGATTGAGGGACTTAATGTAGAATAAAAATAACATCAAAATTAACAGCAGAAGTTATAGAAAATGTAAATACAAAGTGTTAAAAAATTCCAGCTATCTGACTGCTAGGTTCTAAGGTAGTGTGCACTTCTTTTGGCAATGAGTAAATGAACAAGGTCTTCCTTAAGACAACGGTAGTTTAAAACAAACATATCTTTGAAAACAGATACATCTAAAAAATAAATATGCAAGATTAGTGAGAACAAATCTGGAAAAGATAGAATTCAGAAGTTGATCCAATTTGAATTGGGAAATACGTGAGAAGCAGTAAGGCTTAGTGGTTAACATGATTTGGAGACAGATTCTAAATTTAAATCCTGGAGATCTGCTACTTTTATTTGGCTGCCCTGGGTTTTAGTTGTAACACACAGGATCTTCGATCTTTGTCGCAGCACGTGAGATCTTTAGTTGTGGCATGTGGGATCTAGTTCCCTGACCAGAGATCAAACCTGGGCCCCCTGCATTGGGAGCGTGAAGTCTTAGCCACTGGACCACTAGGGAAGTCCCTAGAGCTCTGCCACTGCTAAGCTGTGCGACTGTTGCTATTTTCTGTGACCTCTCTGAGTTACAGTTTTCTCATCTATAAAATGGCAATATATCAGAACCTACCCTCAGCACTACTGTGATGATTAAAATGAGATGAATTAATTAGTACAAAGGAAGGGAATATAGCAGTTATCTGATAGATAATAGCACTTAAATATTGTTAGAAATTGTCTGATTAAAGGTGGTATTTCCAATTAGTCAAAGAAAAATAGATTCTTCAGTTTAATATGTTAGTACAATTGCACTTTTTAGAAAGAATTTAATCTGCTTTCCTACTTTATGCCTCATACAAAATTAAAAATAACTAAGAATTCAAAAGATTTAAACATTGCAAAATGTGGACTTCCCTGGAATACAGTGGTTAGGACTCTGTGCTTCCACTGCAGGGGACACAGATTTGAATCCTGGCTCGGGAACTAAAATCTCACATGTCACGTGGCATGGCCAAAAACAAAACATTGCAAAATGTAAACATGAAAGCTTTAAAGTAAAACAAGAGTTGTGCTTTTTAAAAAATAGTCTTGGTATAGTGAAATCTTTTTAAGTATGACACAAAACCCAGAAGTAGGCAATTAAAAGTTTCAATGAAAAAATCCAAAGGTAACAATAGATGGGAAAACAATATTTGAAATAAACAAAGACTAGTTTTTCTGTACAAGCAAAGAGGTTTCACAAATGCAAAAAAAGAACAAATACTTAGAAAAATATAGGTTAAATAAAGATAAAAATATTCATAATTACAAATGTAAATAAAGTTAGGTATTGCTTTCATGTAGCAAACTGGGAGAGAGGAAACATTTCATAATACTCAGTGTAGGTAAGAATGTGTGTGGATCATATACTGTTATCATATTCTGTTGGTGGGAACTTCAGCTAGTATAACATTTCTAAGAGCAATTTTTTAATCATTATTAACTTTATAAATGCATATATAATTCTGATGCCTGCACTGTATCTTTTTTTTTGTGCCCCACACATCTTGTGGGATCTTAGTTCCCCAACCAAGAACCAAAGCCCTGCCCTCCATAGTGAAAGCGCACAGTTCTAACCACCACCAGGACCATCAGTTCAGTTCAGTTCAGTCGCTCAGTCACGTCCAACTCTTTGCGACCCCATGAATCGCAGCACGCCAGGCCTCCCTGTCCATCATCAACTCCCAGAGTTTACTCAAACTCACATCCATCGAGTCGGTGATGCCATCAGGACATTCCATCTACCGTGTATTTTTTTGAATACTCTTATACACACACACACACCAATACTCAAGGAACCGTGCTCAAAGTTGCAGACTGGCGCTACTTGGTGAATAGCAGAAAACTAGAAACCCTTAGTCTTTATGAAGTTCAGTAAGAGGGACAGAAGGAACATGCACAGATGAGTTTTGTTTGGATTACAGACCATTTTTAAATGGTCCCCAACATTTAAAAATTAGAGAATTTCATATACAAAAATCTAGGTTTCCAGTTTTTCTTAGGAGGAAAAAATCAGATAACTGGTAATGCGGGATCCATGTTTGCACATGGTAACACCAATGGCATGGCAGCTCCCTTCAGGTGGGGTGGGGCTTCCACATTCCATACAGGAGCTGCCACTCCCAGACGGTTCAGCAAATACAATACTAGAGACAACCCTAAAGTTCTGCTGCTTAACCATCAGTGGTTCCTTCCTAAGGGGACAATCAGGAGTGATGGGACCCTCAGCATACTAGGGCAGGACAACCCTTCACTCAGCTCCTCTGCTTCCTGTCCATGAGCATCACATCTGTGTCACGGGGTTAAATAGACTGGTACAGTAGCCATTAAAACACAACGGTCAGGACTAATGGGAGCTAATACAGAAAGGTATCCATGACAAATTAACCAGAGGGGAAAAGGCATAGAACAAGACACATGCACTCTATATTCTTAGTTACGATTTGGAAATACTAATATATTACATGTATATATGTTTATATATGAAATGAAAATTTCTGGGAAGATAAAAAAAGTCAACATTTTCTTTTTTTTAATATAAATTTATTTAATTGGACTCTCCTTTTTCTCAACATTTTCTATTTGACACCTTCCAACAAGCTTTTTTTTTACATACATATATAAAAGTATGCACACACACACACATATATAGATATATGTATATATATTATACACACACACACACACACACACACACACGGCTTTCCTGGTGGCTCAGACAGTAAAGTGTCTGCCTGCAATTCAGGTGACCCAGGTTCGAACCCTAGGTCGGGAATATCCCCTGGAGAAGGAAATGCAAACCAACTCCAGTACTCCTGCCTCCAAAATCCTATGGACAGAGGACCTGGGTAGCCTATGGGGTTGCAAAGAGTTGGACGTGACTGAGTGACTTCACTTTCTTTCTTTACATGCACATATACATATATATGAATCTACAACAGAGGTCAGAAAACCACAGCCTGTGGGCTAGCCACCTGCTTCTACAGTCAAAGGATCTACCACTGAGCTATGCCCCTGAAACCCATTTTTATAAACTTTTTTTTAACACAGCTATGTTTGTTGTTCATTCATTTCCATATTATCTATGGCTGCTTTCTTGCAAACACAGAGTTGGGTAGTTGAGCAACACAGTGGCTCACAAAGCCAAAAGTATTCACTATCTTTCTAAGAAAAGTTGCCAACCCCTCATCTATAGCCTCTTAAGTCAGATGCAATAACAGTATATGTAGTATAGAATACCGGTTGAGGACAAAAATGTAATGAAAACATAATTTGGTTGAATCACATTAATTTAACTCACTTGAGGTGAGTTTCCAACCCATTTACCTGTGAAAACAGTATTTTTTAAGGTCTTCAAAATAGTCTTTATTGATGGAAGCGCTTGGGTCATGTAGGAGCAGACTGCCATTGAGTACAGAATCGTCCCAGGCTTGAGGCCACGGTTCTAGATTTTCTTCAATAGCCTGTGAAATCCCTTTATCATGAGGAGAGATGATCTGAGCCCCATTATCCCAATAGACCTGGAGAACATGGGAACATATCCAGACGGTTTAGAGTTCATCCATTCCCTGTGCTCCCAAGGCACAGACTTCAGATGGAAGGACATAAGTATAGAGAGAAAAATAAAAATACCTTATAACCATTATCCTGCTTTGGATTGTGAGACGCAGTTATCATGATTCCAGCACAAAGTTTCAAATGTGATACTGTGTAGGGCTGTAATATAGTAGGAAACAAGAACAATTTGAAGCAAAACATTAGATATATTTAAAAGGTCTATCATACATTGTTTGTACCATTTTCCCTTTAATAAACGTAATATATAAATATCATAATGTGTCATACAATATTTTTGTGCCACATCCAAGGAGTATACTCTGATTACCCTTAAAACTAACTCACTGCTCAAAATTTTGTGATGCGTACCCTAAGTAAGAAAGGCAAGTATTTTCCTGTGTATCTTTTTATCCTATCTTCTCCTTGGTGAAGGTAGAAAATTCTTTACACAATATGATGCTCTGACTCTCCAATGCACATTCTTTTAAGCCTTCTGCTTAGGAAGGAAGCTTATGGCTTCAGTTTATTCTCTCCAACTGCATCCTCTGCTCTTCTTTCCCTGATTTGCTTTTAAATAAAAGGTTGAGGAAAATGTGAACAACATGGAGAGAGCTCTCAGAGCTTGCATTTATCTCCTACTCCAGGGCTGACTGTCCCGCTCTTGTATTTCTACGTAGCTCCCATCTTTATAAGACTACTTCCCAGATGGGGAGAGGATCCCCTATGGCTACACCTGAGGTTTAGTCTACACAGGGAGCCTGAAATTCTACCTGTCTGTCCCCCTCTACCCTCCCACCAAAAATCACTGTGGTCACTTGCCCCTCTAGGAGGTATCTCATGTTCCCCAGGTGTCCTGGAGCAAAGAAAAAGGGAGAATTACTCCACTACTTGGGCCAGTGATCATGAGACACTTATTTAATTCATGTCTGATATAAAAACAATAGCTACCAACATTAATATAGTACAGAAGACCAAGGATGCCTGAACACATTGCAGTTTTTCCATCAAACAGTAAAATTTGAGCCACATCTGGATGTGACACTGAGCATCTGCTGGGATATTTACAAGCTAGGAGGAGCTGCACTTACCTGTCAGTGCACTAGAGACAGTAAACGCAAAGCTAGTGGAGATTACTTCTGTATTTATACACTCTCATTTCTACTTGATGGAAGTAAGTGCATTCGAATTATGTTTTTGGTTTAATTTCTAAAAACATATATTTTGAGCATCTGGCCCTACTCTTAAAAGTTCATTCTACTTAAAAGGAACAGCTGTCGTAGTGCCTGTTATCCTTTTCTTTAGATTCTGTTACAATAGGAATTTGATAAAAATCTTACTAAAACATGCCAAGCATGCTTCTGGTACTGGCTATGAATAGGATTTAGAGTGAAACACTCATATATAAAAAGTTGGTACACCAATTTGTCAAAAATTTCATGGTAAGACATGGTTTGAGGTGAATTCAGATTTAGATCCCAGAAGTTTCCTAATTGCGGTAGCTGAGAAAAAGAACACAAACCAAATTAAAAAGCAAAAAGACAAACAGACAAAAGACATTCTGCTAACCAGCTAAAATATCTTCTGAATGCAAGCAAAAGAAAAAATGAACTAAAAAAAAGAAAGAAATTCTGATGAATCAAAAGTTGAACACCAGAGAAATATTACTAGGGTGTGGGAGGAACATTCCTGGAGAGGTAAGTCTTGATAAAAGGCAAGGAGCCCTTCTGTCTTTCAAACAACTGAATCCCAAGAGCCCTAAAGATGGTAAAACCTGGCCATGTTCCACCCCTGATCCTGGGACAGGAAATTATAAAAGCAAACACTTACCACAAAAGGGGTTGGGGTTATATCAGAAAAGAGGTACACTGGAACCCCCTGGCTGATAAACGTGGTTGCAGCAAGTCGGGCAAATCTGGAAATACAGAGTGACCGGGGAGAAAAGGAGAGTAGAGCTGTCAGGAGAGCAGGTGACAACAGAGAAGAAAATGAAGGTCCAACCATTTATTTTTTTATATTTATTTGACCGCCCCAGGTCTCAGTTGCAGCACTCCAGATCTTTAGGTGCGGCATGCAAGCTCTTAGTTGTGGCATGTGGGATCTAGTTCCCTGATCTGGGATCAAACCCAGGCCCCCTGCATTGGGAGCATGGAGTCTAGCCAGTGGACCACCAGGGAAGTCCCCCAATCGTTTCTTTAGACTGAGAATAGCAGCCAGATCAATGAAAACCTTAATTATACTCTACTGGCAGAGAACATTAAACCTGGAGGAACCTAAGGAGTCATTTCATTCCACCCCTTTGTTTAAGAGAAATGGGACTAAAGTTGAGAAAGGCCAGAAGACTTGTCCCATGTCCACCGGGCACACAGCAGCTAAGCCAGGCTGCACCCAAGTCTCTCAGCTCTCTTCCATCTCAGCGGGTCTCAACCAAGGACGGTGCTGCTCCCACGGGACACCTGAATCATCTGGAGACAATTTCGGTTGTCACCGGGGTATGGTGCTAGTGGCAGCTGGCGGATGGAGGCCAGGGATGCTGCTAAGCATCCCACACTGCACAGGGCAGTGCCTATAATGAAGAGTTATCTGGCCCTGTACCAAGTCGCATGGCACCAGGCAGAACGGAGAAGTCTATACAGCTGTCACTGCCCAGGATACGCCATGAAGACCAGTGTTTGATTCAGTGTTGTCCTCTACAAAACACACGGCACACTGTCGTGAGTGTGAGCTATACATGGGATACACGTCTGTATATGATACATATACATCTTGGCTCCTTTCAGCTCTTAAAAGATGACAAATTTTTGACACTTTGACATATTTCTCAATTTCCACAGCATCTGGCTTAGGGCAGGACACAGAACATGGCAGCAAGTCTTTCTTCATGCTTAAAGTATTTCATCACAATAAACAGTTTACTTCCAATGAACAATATTACACTATTAGAGGATTAAACAAAGTATTTGATCATTCTCTCAAATATTTCTTGAGCACTAACTGCATGGAACACTATTTTGGGAGCTGGCTAGGGCAAAAACAGCAAATCTTTAACAACTCAGGCATTAAAATTCCTAGAATTAAGAGTAATACAAAAATGATTTTGACAATTTAAAAAATGCCCCTATATAGGAGAAAGTAAAAAAACAACAAATTTTAGCAAAAATAATTTAAATAAAAACCTGAATTAGATACATACTGCATTCACTAAAAGGTACAAAAGTCACTTTTGCAACCTCAGGAAATGACATTGTTCATGTAAGCTATCAAGAGGAAGTGTTACAGCAAAAAAGAGGGTCATATGACATGATTATGACCAGTGATGGGCAAACTCCAGGCATTCTGTAAATAAAGTTTTACAAAACTTTACTCAGTCATGAATTGTTCATGGCTGTTTTCATGCTACATGGCAGAGCGGCGTGGTTGTAACGGAGACTGTGCCGCCTACAGTGTGTAAGATACTGACTATTTGCCCTTTAGGGAAAAAGTTTGCTGACCCCTGGTGCCAGCCTCTTTATGTTTAAATTGTGGTACCTTCTCTCACTTTATGATCTCAGAGCAAAAAGTACATAGATTACAGGTTTTGTGAGGACTAAATAAGTAAATACCTAGGTGCCTAACTCGCATTCAGCACTTGAATGATTCTAGCATCGCCGCCACCACCACACCACCATCACCACCACTACCACCACCGCTACCATCATCATCATCACCACCATCACCATCATCATCACCACCATCACCATCACCATCTGCCTATAGCCACAAAAGACAGTCTCATTGGTTTGGGAATGTTACAACAATGCACTTTGCAATGGGCATTTAAGAATGAGAAGAAGCTCATGAGGCTTATAAATAGTAGAAGAAAAAAATTTCATAAAAGGAAAAAAAGTGAAGAGAAATAATGCTGCTGTTGTTCAGTTGCCCAGTCGTGTCCGACTCCTTGAGACCCCATGGACTGCCATACGACAGGCCTCTCTGTCCCTCACCATCTCCTGAAGTTTTGCCCAAGTTCATGTCCATTGCATCCAGCCATCTAAATCCTCTGACGCCCTCTTCTACTTCTGCCTTCAATCTTTCCCAAAATCAGGGACTTTTCCAACAAGTCAGCTGTTTGCATCAGATGACCAAAATACTGGAGTTTCAACTTCGGCATCATTCCTTCCAACAAGTATTCAGGGTTGATTTTCCTTAAGATTGACTGATTTGATCTCCTTGCTGTCCAACGGACTCTCAGGAGTCTTCTCCAGCACCATAGTTCAAAGGCATTGAGACTGGAGATATCAAGGGAACATTTTGCCCAAGGATGGGCACAATAAACGACAAACAGTAGAGATCCCAGCAGACGCTGAAGAGATCAAGAAGGGAAGGAAAAAATACATGGAAGAACCGTATTGAAAAGATCCAGATGAACTGGATGACAATGATGGTGTGGTCAGCCACCCAGAGCCAGACATTCTGGAGAGCAAAGTCAAGTGGGCCTTACGAAGCACTGCTGTTAATAAAGCTAGTGTATGCGACAGAATTCCAGTAGAACTATTCAAAACCCTCAAGGATGATGCCATCAAGGTGCTGCATTCAATATGTCAGCAAATCTGGAAGACCAAGCAGTGACCACAGGATTGGACAAGCTCAATTCTCATCCCAATTCCCAAAAAGGGTAGACGAAAGAATGTGCTAACCACTGGACAATTGCACCCATCGCCCATGCTATTAAGGTCACGCTTAAAATCTTGCATGCTAGGCTTCAGCATTATGTGAACCAAGAACTTTCAGATGTCTAAGCTGGATTTAGAAAAGGAAGAGGAACCAGAAATAATACTGCCATTTACAAAAAATTGCCTTAGATAGGTATTAAGTTCTACATTGTCTAAATAATTACATTTTCTTAACCCAAACATAAAACCAGAATTCTTAAAAGTTACAAACAGAACCTACCCATCTTTTTTATAGTTAAGCAATATAGCTGACAAATGTACTTAACGCCAACCTATTGAAATGGTGATTACAAATAAAACTACAAAATACACGACAAAAATATAGTTTCCTGAACATGAATATCTTTACGTACCTTCTGCTGCTGCCTCCACTTGCTGGATGGGCTCGAGCATCAAAGCTGATCACAACACCTCTTTGCTTCAGGTCACTGAATTGTTTTTCTAGGTACCTGCAAAATCCCTAAAAAACACCCATGAATTAAAAGACTATGTACGTTTTAACACACCAAACCAAAAATTGATCAAGTTTTCTCTGCTTCCACAAGAGACCACTGTAGCAGGAGAGAAATCCCTCAGTAACTAAGTGAACTGCACAATAGGAAAACAACAGCTTTATTTATTTTCTATCTGTATGTATCAGGTACTGTGTTGGACACTTAGCATTTATTATCAGTAATCCCAGATCAACTTGGCCAAGAAATCCCATTTTACAGATGGAAAAGCTAGAACTTTCAATGACTGGCCCAGTTTCAGATACACAAATAGCAGAGCCTAGATTTGTACCTGCAAGCCATGAAATTAAAAGAGGCCTGCTCCTTGGAAGAAAAGCTCTGACAAACCTAGAGAGCACACTAAAAAGCAGAGATATTATTTTGCCGACAAAGGTCCATCTAGTCGAAGCTACGGTTTTTCCAGTAGTCATGTATGGATGTGAGAGTTGGACCATAAAGAAGGCTGAGCACCGAAGAATTGATACTTTTGAACCATGGTGTTGGAGAAGACTCTTGAGAGTCCCTTGGACTGCAAGGAGATCAAACCAGTCCATTCTGAAGGAAATCAACCCTGAATATTCATTGGAAGGACTGATGCTAAAGTTGAAGCTCCACTACTTTGGCCACCTGATGCAAACCACTGATTCATTTGAAAAGACCCTGATCCTGGGAAGATTGAAGGCAGGAGGAGAAGGGGACAACAGAGGATGAGACGGTTGCACGGCATCACTGACTCGATGGACATGAATTTGAGTAAGCTCCGGGAATTGGTGATGGACAGGGAAGCCTGGCATGCTGCAGTCCATGGGGTCACAAAGAGTCGGACACGACTGAGTGATTGAACAACAACAGACTTGTGCCTGGGTCTGGTTAGAGGTGGTTCAGTGCTAAATTAAAAGTACACAGAATCTGTGGGCTTAGACCACCACTTGTGGGCAAATGACAAGTTCCTTAATCTCTCAGTGCCTCAGTTTTCTCTTCTGTAAAATGGGAACAGTACCTACTTCTAAGGACTGCATGAGGACTAACTGAGTTAAGACATGCCATGAGCTAAGAATCCAACACCAAGGATGCACTGTGTGTTTGCTGCCACGAGCATTATTTTTACGGTCATTTTCCTTCAAAGCTTGCACCCATCTTATACAAATCTAAAATCTCTGAGGACAAGGAGGTGTTTCAGATATTTCAACTTGCTCTATATAAAGAAAAGTAAAAGAAATTCAACACAGTTTGTAAGATTTTGTCAGTTAAAAGACCTAAACTCGTTCTGTTTGTGAAATTATTTTCCAGCAGACAGATCTTAAGGAGGCTCTATCAGTCCACTATTATACAAATAGAAATTGTGCAGAGTTTGGGCTATTCCCATCCACCTAGCAATGGTCGAACACACAATTCCTGCATCTTAGTGGGTACAGTAACATCACCTCAGTCTGAAATATGGACGATTAGAAAACTGTGAACTTTGACTTCAAGAGGTTTTGATTACTGGACAAAATAGGTTTATTACAGGAATAAAAAGAACTCTGGTTGATTGCGTTATAATCACGGTTCATATTACTTGTTTCATTTTGATTAAAGGAAGTCATAAAATGAAACGTAACTCTTGTTTTTGGTAGGGCAATATTTCACAGCTTTGTTGCCAGAGTGGTGCCAGTTTAGAAAGCCTTTAGCTTTTCTTGTACAAAAATACTGCATTGGGCAAATCTTCTGAAGCTTCTGAGGGATGCAAAGTAACAAGCACACATGGGAGCTGTTTTTGTGGGGTTCCTAGAAGGTACAATGGCACCCCACTCCAGTACTCTTGCCTGGAAAATCCCATAGATGGAGGAGCCTGGTAGGCTGCAGTCCAAGGGCTCGCTGAGGGTTGGACACGACTGAGCGACTTCACTTTGACTTTTCACTTTCATGCATTGGAGAAGGAAATGGCAACCCACTCCAGTATTCTTGCCTAGAGAATCCCAGGGATGGGGGAGCCTGGTGGGCTGCCGTCTATGGGGTCGCACAGAGTCGGACACGACTGAAGCGATGTAGCAGCAGCAGTAGAAGGTACACAGATGCTCACACTCTAAGGCTTCCCATAGTGATAGTGCTCTTTCTCTGGCCGTGGTGGACCCCTGAGGTACGGCCCGTGTTCAAGAGGGTTAAAAGCATTCAGTTCAGTTCAGTCATTCAGTCATGTCCAACTCTGCGACCCCATGGACTACAGCACACCAGGCTTCCCTGTCCATCACCAACTCCCGGAGCTTATTCAAACTCATGTCCATCGAGTCGGTGATGCCATCCAGCCATCTCATCCTCTGCTGTCCCCTTCTCCTCCTGCCTTCAATCTTTCCCAGGGTCAGGGTCTTTTCAAATGAGTCAGCTCTTCGCATCAGGTGGCCAAAGTATTGAAGTTTCAGCTTCAGCATCAGTCCTTCCAATGAATATTCAAGACTGATTTCCTTTAAGATTGACTCATTGGATCTTCTTGCAGTCCAAGGGACTCTCAGGAGTCTTCTCCAACACCACAGTTCAAAAGCATCAATTCTTTTGTGCTCAGCTTTCTTTATAGTGCAAATCTCACATCCATATATGACTACTGGAAAAACCATAGCTTTGACAGACCTTTGTTGGTAAAGTAATGTCTCTGCTTTTTAATATGCTGTCTAGGTTGGTCATAGCTTTTCTTCCAAGGTGCAAGCATCTTTTAATTTCATGGCTGCATTCCCTGTTGTCAATGATTTTGGAGCCCAAGAAAATAAAGTCTGTCACTTTTTCCATTTTTTCCCCATCTATTTGCCATGAAGTGATGGGACTGGATGCCATGATCTTAGTTTTTGAGTATTGAATTTTAAGCCAGCTTTTTCACTCTCTTCTTTCACCTTCATCAAGAGGATGAAGTTCCTCTTCTCTTTCTGCCATAAGGGTAGTGTCAGATACTTAAAACTAAGATACTTTAGACTAAAGCACTCAGCCTTAGTCTAAAAGCCCTATTGTCTTCAAAGGGCTCTAAAAAACTCTAGGGCCTGCTGAGGTTGAGTACCTGAGGGCACAACTAAGAGAAGGGGATGCTTTTTCCACAGAAAAGAGTCACTGAAGGATCAAAATATGATCGTAAAACAGAAGAAATACCCTCTATATAGCTTCCAAAGGTTAAACTAAACCAATATGGAAAAGCTACAGAAAGACAGATTTGGCTCAAAATAAAGAAACCGTTCTTAAATGAGAATGATCCAAAGATAGGATGGCTATTTCAGAAGACAATGAATTCTCCATCATTGATGTGTCAGGCTCAGTTAAGGAACCTAACAGGAAATGATAACTGCCAGCAATGAGGCAAACAATACAAAAATTTCCCTCTAGTCTCTATCCTGTTTCCCACCAGGATATTCCTGACTCACATCCACCAGCTTCTTAAATACAACCAGATGACTCTGGGGCACCAATAGGACGAGAGTCCACACAAGGGACCAGCAAGCAGGGAGTGTTCAGAAGACTCCAGCCTCCACACCAGCCCATGTGATGCCAAAAGCAGCCGCCCCACTAAGCCCTACCCACATTACAGATCTGTGAGCAAAATAAACGTGGTTGTTGTTTAAAACCACCGTGCTTCATGTGATTCGTTGTACAGTCCTAGTAACAGAGCAAAGGGCAACCTTATCCATCAGGGTGATCCCATGTTACCCATAAACTAGAATGAGATTTCCAGGCTCACTTTATTCCAAGTCTTCCCTCCAGAAAGATCTCAGGGAGCCCTACTGCTTAACAGGTTATGTGTAGCCAGTGGTTTCCAGGGCAATTCAGGACCTTATGCAAGATTTCTTTCTTAGGATTTTGCTAGAACATGTCCAACTCTGTCTTTTTAAGTACACGTAAAGTACACATAATCACCAGTAGCTAATTTTCCCAGCCTTTTCTTTCCCGGACTAAAATGACCTTCATTTTTAACATGTCCCAGCAGCTGAAGAAACAGAACGACCTGTTCCACTTCATTTCCCTCACAGACAGAACTCTCAACACTCAGTGGCAGCTGTTTTGTCAAAGGCTTCATCTTTATTCCTAAAAGCTGAATGTAGCCCCGATAGTAAAATTCACAAATAAAGGCAAGGAAACTCAGCAATAATTTCCAACTATACTATAAATTAGGAGAAGGCAATGGCACCCCACTCCAGTACTCTTGCCTGGAAGATCCCATGGACGGAGGAGCCTGGTAGGCTGCAGTCCTTGGTGTCGCTAAGAGTCGGGGACAACTGAGAGACTTCATTTTCACTTTTCACTTTCATGCATGGAGAATCCCAGGGACAGAGGAGCCTAGTGGGCTGCCATCTATGGGGTCACACAGAGTCGGACACGACTGAAGTGACTTAGCAGCAGTAGCATACCATAAATTAAAACTAAACAGAACTAATAGCTCTTGGTTATTCTGGCAGTTAAAAAAAGTTTAAACACTGCTATCTGTACAACCATAACAAAAGTTATAAAAACATAAAAGTCCGTCGGTTTAGTTGGTGAATTTGCACTGGAATGAAGCACCATGAGGGACTCTGTCTGTTTTAGTCATTATTATATTCCTGATGTCTGGCACCTAATAAATCTCTGTGAAATGAATAAATGAATGAATGAATTTCAAAACAATGCTGCTTCCACGGACTGTACAAGCCTAACTTTATGGAGTAAATGTGTGACACCCTGTGCCGAAGCAAACCCACCAGATTATTCCATAATGAAACCAAATTAGGTCTATCAAATACAAAAGGTGCCTGGAGTTAAATTAATTAAAAGAGGAGGCCATTGGACTGAGGTGGCTTTAATGCCCTAGGAGCCTACTAAGCAAGCCAAAACCTAACCTCATAAAAGCCTCAAGGTGAAGAATTCATAACTGAAGAACAGCCAATCACAAACAGCCAGCTAAGCCTTCCCAAATATGGCACCCACTTGAGCTGGAGCCAATCTATTCATTTCCTTGCTTTGTTTCTGCCTCTCCTCTATAAAAGTCTTTCCCCTAGTTCCTGTCAGTGGGGCGCTCTGAGGGGGAGCAGACTATGTGACCCTAAAACATGTCACTCTTGCATGTGGATCATTTTGAGCTGAGGCAATCAAGAGCCGGCAGACCAAAGAAAAACTTTTACCTCTTCCTTAGCTACCTAAAAGAATTCAGATAAGAAGCCTGATCCTGAAAGAGAGCTATTACCAGAGATAACTTTAAATCTGAAAGACCTATCTATATGGCAGGCAAATATCTACCAAACATCTCCTTTTCTACTGTCCTATGGACAGTAGAAAAAACCATATATATATATATATACATATAAATATATATATATTTGAAAAGTCAATCTGTCATTCTCCACTTTGAAGCTTCAACTGCTAGATTTGCCCTTGGGTCTCAGTGAGTTTATGGGGCTCCTATATGTATATAATTAAACTTGTTTACTCTTGTTAATCTGTCTTATGCCAATTTAATTAACAGACCAACCAAAGAATCTAGAAGTGTACAGAAAAAAGATTTTCTCCCCAACAGTTCCTAACTACTTTCAGTTTAGAACTGCTTGATTCGAATAGATTTTTGCTCAAATAAATTCTTACTAAATTTAATATGCTTCAGTTTATTTTTTAACACTGGGAAAATGTTAAGAATTAAGAAGTATAAAAATATGGTACCTGTGTTGTCTGAATGATGGTCAAGTCATTCATATGAGAAATTCCTGCTCCCATAGCAGCTCTTAGGCCAGCTGTCCCAAATTCCATTCGAGCGCTAAAACATTTTTGCAGTTCTTCTGTATTACCTGCTGCAATGAGTTGTTTCACTGACGCCAGAGTTAAAGGATTCTGCAAAACAGGAATGTATATGCCATTCCTGTTATTCACCTGACTATATCACCAGATATAGTCAGGTGAATAACATAATGAAAAAGCTGAAAAGAAAAAACAACCAACCAACCCACAATAATTCTAACCTACAGGAGAAAAAAGTATATATGTATGTGTTTGAAAAGAATATATATATATACACATATATATATACACACACACATATACATATTGTCATTGCTGTTCTTCAGTCGCTTAAGTCATGTCTGACTCTTTTGCAACCGCATGGACTGCAGCCCACCAGGCTCCTCTGTCTATGGGGTTTTCCAGGTAAGAATACTGGAGTGGGTTGCCATTTCTTTCTCTAGGGGATCTTCCCACACCAGGGATCAAGCCCATGTCTCCTGCATTGGCAGGTGGATTCTTTACCACTGAGCCACCAGGGAAGCCCACATATACATATACACACACATGTATAGGCTTTTCAGTTTTATGAGGCTTTTGAAATTTGAAATATCAAGTTGGTCTTTTAAAAGTTATAATGTGTGATATTGCGATATAATAAGAAATACATGAGACTTCCCTGGCAGTCCAGTGGTTAAGACTCTACACTTTCAATGTAGGGGGTGTGGGTTCAATCCCTAATTAGCAAACTAAGATCCCACATACTGCATGGTGTGAACAAAAATTTTTTTTTTAATTAAGAAATATATATTTATTGTTCCTGAGACGGTAAAGACTCTGCCTACGATGAGGGAGACCTGGGTTTGATCCCTGGGTTGGGAAGATCCCCTGGAAAAGAGAATGGCAACCCACTCCAGTATTCTTGCCTGAAGAATTCCATGGACAGAGGAGCCTGGCGGGCTACAGTTCATGGGGTCGAAAAGAGCCGGACAGGACTAAGTGACTAACACTTTATTGTTCCTAGTTTCTAGCAAAGAAGTCATAAAACCCTGAATGATTAGGATGAAAGTTGCATCTTCTGTTATTTATAATAAATCTCTTTCGTCCATATCTGAGTTTATCCTAATGAGGTGACTACTGGGAACCAACCAAGTGATCATTTGATGGGAACTTTCAACTCCATCCTCCCCTGAATTCTAACAAGGGGAGGGGCTGGAGATTAAGATTAATAACCAGTAGCCAATAATATCAGAGAAGGCAATGGCAACCCACTCCAGTGTTCTTGCCTGGAGAATCCCAGGGATGGGGGAGCCTGGTGGGCTGCCGTCTATGGGGTCACACACAGTCGGACACGACTGAAGTGACTTAGCAGCAGCAGTAGCAGCTAATAATTTAATTAATCACATCTATGTAAAGGCACTGAAGCTCTGCACCTCTTCCCACCATACCTTGCCCTATGGATCTCTTCCAGTTGACTGTTCTTGGGTTGTGTCCTTCATTAAAAAGAATTGGTAATAATAAGTAAAGTGCCTTCCAGAGTTCTGTAAGCTATCCTAGAAAATCACCAAACCCTAGAAGGGGGTCATGAGACCCCCCTGGTTTACTGCTGCTTGGTCAGAAGTATGGGTGACAATGTGGGGCTTCTGTGGGTATCTTAAGTGGGAGCAATCTTGTGGGATGGACCCCTTAAGCGGGGTCGGTGGGGGGCAGGGTCTACACTAACTCTGGGTAGTTAGTGTCACAGTTGAGTTAAACTGAAACCCAGTTGGTGTTCACAGAAAAATGAGAACTTGTTCAGTGTGAAAAACTCAAACATTTTGTGTCTGAAGTATTACGAGTACAAGGAAATCGGTTTTCCTCTATAACATAAGTGTTACTTTCTTCCCTACAAAGGTAAGCACTTTTGGAGAAACGGGATCAATACACAGGTTTTGGGGTCTAAGACTCAGAATGGAATCCCAGCCACATCATTATCCAACAAATTTATACCGTTGGGCAGAATATCTAGTTTCTTGAATTCTGAGTTTCTTCATCTCTAAAATATGAACAACCTATAACCTTCCTTACAAAGTGGTTCTGAGGTGGTTTATAAAACACCCTTTTCTGTCTGGCATCTAGTAATAATCAAATGTTCATTTTCTTCCCTAATATCTTCAAATTTTCCTAGAGTGATAAGCTTATATAATTTAAATCAAAACACTACTTTGATAGTATTTTGGTCTTTTAAAAATTATAATGTGTGATCCTGTGATATAATAAGAAATACATAGACTTCCCTGGCAGTCAAATTTGAATCTTGCACTAAGTACAATAGACAGGCAACTAACAAAACCCCCGTCTTATAGATGGAGAAGCCTCAGATATAGTGTCTTGCTTAAACTGCATGAAAAGCATTAACTTAGTACCTTTTCTGTTACATTGACTGCTTCAAATGGACACTCACATGAATCATTCATTTTTTTGGTACAACGGTTACACAAAATGTTAAGAATGGAGAAAAATTATAATTACATTAATTTCACATCAAACTTTTAAATTAAGAATTCAGGGTAACAAACTTTATTTCTATCTTCCAGCTATCATCTCAAGTAGACAAACATGCAGGCAAAACATGGCCACATAATTAAACTTTGAAATGCTACTGAAATAAAACACTGGTTTTCTGGAATTAAGCCCACATTTTCAGATTGTTCCAGATTCAACAAGAAACAAGTAAAAGCCCATTTTCTTAGTTAAAAGCAATAGCCACTGACCACAGAGCACAGGCTGACCTATCAGATTGTCAGGTGCCCCCAAGTTAGGGCTCAGATCTGGAATGTAAAAGCGGTTCAACAGATATTTGCGGAGGGAATGAGAAAACACAGAGACTTCAAGGTCATACTCAATACCCGGTAATTCTTTCATTCACAGTGTAGACTTGGAAAATCCTAATTGACTTTCAATATCTCTAAAAGACCAAATAGCCAGAGAGAAACCAGAGGAGGCAGAAAGACAAGAATAAAAAATCAGGAGGTCAGTGGAGACCAGAATAAGATGTGCAAATGACACGTGTGTCAGGGTCCAAAGGAATGGGGATGGAGGCACTTTGGAAATGCTGGAGGGTACCTGCTGGGTGCCTTGCCACCCTTGGGGCAATCAGACCAGAGTGCTGCAATGCTTTTAGCTGGCCGCAAGTTCCCTCTGGGTGCCTGTCTCAAGTCAAAGAAGAAACTGAGAAAGGGAAGAACAAGAGGAGTGGCAGAAATTTAAAAATAAGAAAAACACCCCCTCACTTCTATCTAGTGAGGTACTCTCTGTATACACAGATACAACATTTTGTAGAAACTGGATTTTTATTTCTTCAAAGGGAAAGTTTTATGAAACTAATTCATTACCAATTATGACTTTAAAACATTTCTACTCACTGCCAGTTACTGAGTTATCAGAAATGGGGGCTTTTCCCTCCTCCAAAGAATTATAAGAAAAAGGAGTTGCCCATAGCATCCAGAAACAGTCTGTACTGGCATTTCCTGGGCAGGGGCGGGAGGGTGAAGGGGAAGTCCTCACTGACTCAATATCCCAGGCCTCTACCACTGTGCAGGCTTATGGACCATGCAAGTTAGTGAAGAAGTGGGCAGCACCTGCTATGTGATTTGCTGGGGCCTGCAAAACAAAAAAGGAACTCCTTGTTAAAAATATTTTTAAAAATTTTAAAATGGGACAGAATATTAAACCAAGTGCTGGGCCCTCCGAGGAGAACAGGTTCTGTGCAACCCAGTGAATCTCTTGTCTTTGAAATCAGCCCTGGAGACAGACATTGGTAAATAAACCCACAAGCAAGTGTTTTTTGTTTTTGGCCAATCTCTGTAAGGGGTATGAGGGAAAAGAACAGTATGTTTAAGGAGAGTATTAGAAAGAAATAATTCACCCTTGGGAGCCAGGGAAGGCCTCTCTACATAAGCCACATTTAAATTCAGACCTGAAACAGGAGAAACAAGTTTAGCAGAAGAGAGCCAGAGGAAATGTCTAGGAATGCAAACAGGTGCAAGAGACAGAACAAATAGGAAGTGAGTAACCCAGGTTAGAAAGGAGACTGGGAATGGTGTCTGGAGCTGAGTCCCTGCTCCAACACCTCGGAGAGTGAAAAGCTGGGGTGCTGTGTCCAAGGGGCTCCCCATCTTCTTCCCAGCAAAGTCAGAGACCTGAGAAAAACGCCAGAAGCCAAGCGGGCCCAACGGAAAGCACCTATACTGGCAACCAAGCGCCTGGGAATGCCGCTCTGCCAAGTCCCCAGGAGCCTGAGGGACAGCGGGAACCATTTTGGGTTGCTGGGGGACGCACCGCCGACTGCAGAGGGCGGGCCCCGCGGGCAGAGTGGCAGGAACCCGCTGTCGCCTCTATCAGAGGAGGCCCCCGGAGCCCGGCTCGCTCCCCTACTCCTGGCTCGCCGGACCGCAGGTCTGGTTGCGGAACAACCTTTCCGGGCCTACTTGGAATGGGCCACAAACCAGCCACACCGACGAGGCCTGGCGGCCGCCCCTTATCCTTCTGGCAGGACCCGCTCGGCCTTGCGGGGTGGGCGGTGAGGGAAGGAAGCACTTTCACTCACCACAGGAAAGGGGATCCCGCACCTCCCCCGGTCGCTCGCGGCCCCAAGGGACCCCCTCACCTTGTCCCATCTCAGCCACTGGGCCGTCTCCTGGTCCAGCCGGGAGTCCATGCCTGCGTCGCCGCCTCCCGGAGCCCTCGTCGCAGCTGCCGCCGCCAACGCCGCCACCTCCAACCGCGCTGCCACCACCAAGTCAGGAGGTGGCGAGACCTTCCTTCCGGCGGGGCGGGGAGAGGCGGGGGCAGGGCGGGGAGATCCGGCTCGGGAGCCACCAGCGTCCCGGAGGAAAATGACTCGCTCGCCCTAAGAGCACGCCTCCTGGCGGTGTGCCTGCGCGCCTGGGCGGGGGAGAGGGAGGCGGGGCAGCGGGATAGAAGTGTGGGGATGGAGGTGGGGCTGCCGAAAGCTCAAGAGGTTACTCCTATTCCTGGTGGCTCAGACAGTAAAGTGTCTGTCTGCAATGCAGGAGACCCGGTTCGATCCCTGGGTTGGGAAGATCCCCTGGCGAAAGAAATGGCAGCCCACTTCAGTATTCTTGCCTGGAAAATCCCATGGACAGCAGAGCCTGGTAGGCTACTGTCCGTGGGATCGCAAAGAGTCGGACACGACTGAGTCACTTCACTTCACTTCACACTTAAGCCATTCATTCAGGTCCTACTGAGCTCCAGGCACCGGGTCGGGAGCCGGGATCCGAGCACCGGTAAACCCAGAGAGGAGCCTAAAAATTATGCAGAAATTCTGAGGGTCAAGAATAACCGAGAAAAATCTTGAAGATTAGGTGGGACGATTAAGATAGATAGATGGTGAGACAGAATGGAGAGTCCAGAAACAAGTCTACCCGTGTGGACGTGTGTGTGTGTTTGTGCTCAGTCGTGTCGGACTCTGCGACTCCATGGACTATGGCCCGCCAAGCTTCTCTCTCCATGGGACTTTTCAGTCAAGAAGACTGGAGTGGGTTGCCGGTTCCTCTAGGGTATCTTCCCGACCCAGAGATCCAACCCATGTCTTCTGAGTCTCCTGCATTGGTAGGCAAATTCTTTACCACTAAGCCACAGTTCATTTATTTCAGAGGTGGCGCTGCAGAGCACGGGGAAAGATTGGTATTTTCAGTTAATGGTGCTAGGTCAATTGGATATCTATGGAGGAAGAAGAAAAAAGAAACTTGAGCCCCTCCCTCACATCACATCTCATATAAATATGCATTCCAGATTAGTTGTAGATCTAAGTGTGAAACGTACAATGAAATTTCTTGAAACTAATGAATTATCTTCATGATCTTAGGACCACTAACCCATAAAGGTGGAGAAGAAAATGGCAACCCACTCCAGCATTCTTGCCTGGAGAATCCCATGGGCAGAGGAACCTGTCAGGCTACAGTCCATGGGGTCCCAAGAGTCCCACATGACTTAGTGACTAAACCAACCAACCAACCCATAAAGGAGATGCATGCAGTGAGCATGAAAATGTATATGCAAGAATGTCTCTAACGTCATTATTCGTAATGGCTCCCAAATGTCCATCAACAATACAATAGATAAATACATTGTAGTATATTCATTCAATGATATAGGCAAAGTATGGTCTATTCATACAGCAGGGAAAAAGAAATATTGTACACATTATAGATACAGCTCACAAACATTATGTTGAATGAAGGGCTCCCCACCCCCAATATTGGCTTATTCCTCATATATGAAATTCTAAAATAGGTAAAAATATAATGAAAGGAAACAGATCAATCGTGTCCAAGAATTGGGGGTAGGGAGAGCAGTTGTTTACAAAGGGCACAAGGGAATTTGTGGAGTGATAGAATTGTTTTGTATCTTGGCTGAGGTTATAATAAACACAATACAGGTTCATCAAATCTCATGCAACTGTGTATCAAGCGAGCTCAGTAGCTGGTAATAGTTCCCTGGGCTGCACCTATAAATTGTGCATTTTCTGTGTACTCTCTTTCTTTTTTGTATTTATTTATTTATTCAATTTCAGTTTTAAAAAGAAAACAATATATATCCAGGATCTATGATAGCTAGCTAAGTGTAATGAGAAATATATCATATAATCATACTGTCACAGCAGGCAGGTATTGGAGAAATGGGGGCAGGGGTCAGGTGTCAGGAAATCACGGAAATCGCGCATCCTGTAAACAACAGGAATCCATAGGCAGACAAAGGGAAACCAGAACTTTCAGACCACAAGAAATTGGGTGAAAAGGATCTGAATGCGTGCGTGCTCAGCCGCATTCAGCTCTTTTCAAGACCCCATGGACTGTAGTCCACCAGGCTTTTCTGTTCATGGGATTTTCCTGGCAAGAATACTGGAGTGAGTTCCCATGGCCTCTCCAGGGGATCGTCCCAACCCAGGGGTCTTCCTGATCCAGGGATGGAAACTGAGTCTCTTCTGTTTCCTGCATTATAGGTGGATTATTTACTGCTGAGCCACCAGGGAGGCCTATAAGGGTCTGAGTGGCAGACAAAGAAAGGTGGGGAAAGATGGTCATTTCCGGCATCCAAATTTAACACCTTTTGCTCATTTTGCTCTCATTAGATTGTTGCTGTTGTTCAGTCTGTAGTGTTGCTGTTGTTCAGTCCGTAAGTCATGTCTCACTCTTTGAGACCCCATAGGTTGCAGCTTGCCAGGCTTCCCTGTCCTTCACTGTCTCCTAGAGCTTGCTCAAACTCAGGTCCATTGAGTTGATGATGCCATCCAACCATCTCATCCTCTGTCATCCCCTTCTCCTCCTGCCTTCAATCCTTCCCAATGTCAGGGTCTTATGAATCGGCTCTACTCATCAGGTGGCCAAAATATTGGAGTTTCAGTTTCAGCATTAGTCCTTCCAATGAATATTCAGGATTGATTTCCTTTAGGACTGACCAGTTTGATCTCCTTGCTGTCCAAGGGACACTCAAGAGTTTTCTTCAACACCACAATTTGAAAGCATCAATTCTTCGGTGCTCAGCCTTCTTTATGGGCCAACTCTCACATCCGCACATGATTACTGGAAAAACCATAGCTTTGACTAGATGGACCTTTGTTGGCAAAGTGATGTCTCTGCTATTTTAACATGCTGTCTAGGTTTGTCATAGCTTTCCTTCCAAGGAGCAAATATCTTTTAATTTCCTGACTGCAGTCACCATCTGCAGTGATTTTGGAACCCAAGAAAATAAAGTCTGTCACTGTTTCCATTGTTTCCCTATCTATTTGCCATGAAATGATGGGACTGGATGCCATGATCTTAGTTTTTTGATCAGCCTTACAAATAAGAAGTACTCATCATACACTGATGCCATGACACTGATCTAAGTTAAATAAGGACAAAAATCTCTCCTCAGAAGAATGAGCAGGGGTAAAAATCAGGGAAGACAACCGCAAACTCCTCCTTCCCTGGTGAATACTCGGCCCCTTTGTTTGTATCCCCCTCTTAACCAGCTTGCCAAAGAAATCCAGGGCAGCAGCTCTTCACCTGCCCGCCCAGTCTCCCTCTGAGAGCAAATCCTTGCTTAAATAAACTCTCATTTTACTTTCTTAACCTCTATGCTTTGTCTCCAAATTCTCTTGTGATGGAGAAAGAACCTCAAGTTCACCGGCAACAATATGATCATATAATTACACCAGTTATATATCAGTTGATAAGTTTGTAATTAATTACACCAATCATATCAGTTAATAAGTAATTATAAACTGATGAGAAGTCTGGAAGGAAAGCAAGGAGATTCCATGAGGGTTCACGTTAGGTCAGGAAAGCTTCCCTCAGTACTTGAGGCTTGTGAGGGTTTCCCAGGTGGCAGGTAAAGAACCTACCTGCCAATGCAGAAGATGTAAGAGATACAGGTTTGATCCCTGGGTTGGGAAGATCCCCTGCAGGAAGGCATGGCAACTCACTCCAGTTTTCTTGCCTGGAAAATTCCATGGACTGAGCAGCCTGGCAGCTTACCACCCAGAGGGTAGCAAAGAGTTGGACAATATGAAAATCGACTTAGGATACATGCACCAGGGGACAGGAGGGAAGGACGCAGTTGATATTGAGGGAGGCAACCGGGAAAATACTTTTTGGATAGAGACCCTGTAAGTGCGGTGCTCCTTCCAGCTGAAAGTCCCAAGAAACTGGACACAGGGAGGTAGATGAGAAGGAAGAGAGGCAGCCTCTGTCTCCCCACCTGGCAGGTTGTCATGGGTCAGCCACTCTCAGGCTGTCTTCTTTCTCTGCACCAGACCAAGCTTCTTTTCAACATGCTAGGACCAAAACTGTGTGACGCAGAGTCTGAGACCAGACAGGTGTCAACGTAAGAAAAACACACAACCTAAAAGTTGTGAGTTGAACTTGGCTCAGGGACATTACTGAGGCCTGCAGCCCAGGAGACGTCCTTTCAGATAGCTCTGAGGACCTCCTCTGAAGAGGTGAGGGGGGAGTCAAGATATGTAGGAGTTTTCTGCTGGGAAAAAAACCATGTAGTTGGACATCAAAAGATTACTGCTAATCATAAAAAGCAGACATCTCAAGCTAATGATTTTAGTGCTTGTATGGGAAGATGCAGAAGTCTAAGCTCATTGACATTATTCCTTAGATACACATCTGAACCAGTATTCAAAGCACAGAGGATTTCCTGTTTTTCTCCATTCTGAATTCCCCTCAGAGAGTACTTTGGGGTGCTTAGTGGGATATAGTGCCTAATGGCTTGATGCTGGGCAACATTTGTTATTTACTGGAATGGCAGGCAACATTCCCTTTCGAGACATGTCTCACTTGCCCTTCTTTCCCTGTCAAATACCAGAGGTCTCCCAGGTGGAACTGTGTAGCTTCTAGCCTTCTGCCAGGGTAGGGAAGGGGTAGGGGAGAGAGGGAGGGGGTGGTCCTGGGCCTCAGGGGTCCAATCACAACCTCCATGATGAGGGTGGTGGTCACTGAATCTCTGCTACAGTTCAAAAGATGTAAGGAATCTGGTGGCCACAGGATATTTTGATGCTTCTCATTATATTAATCAGTATAGAAGTTATGGGTCCATGGAGACATCCTGTCTGAACTATTTTAACTTCCGTTTGGGACACCAAGGGGCAGGTATCTCAGTGCTCAATATGCGAGCAAAGAAAGCAAGTAAAATTCTTTAACCCTAGGGGAACTTTTCACAGGGAAATTGCCAAGTTGTAAATAAATCCTCATCCCTTAATTGTGAAGAGCACCAAGATCTCAGGTTCTGTGCAGAAAACAACGCATGATTGGCTTGCTCTGTTACTCCCTTCTGCTTCCCATGCAAAGCAGAAAAAGTCCTCTGCATTTATGTTAGGGGATCCCTACACCCAGGAGACTTTCTGAGGGTCTCCTGTAACTAAGATGCCTGCACTGGAGGTCCTTTTGGTTCTGACAATGATGCTACCATGACCTGAAGCAGTAGATTCTCATACATGATCCCTAAATTAACATTTCATGTGTGTGGAAGCCCATGTAGAATACTAGAATGTTGGAGCAGAAACAGCTCTTTGGGATCAATTTGGACCTCGTTTTATAGATGAGGGAATAGAGACAAAGTTTCCAAGTCCCTCTCTGAGACAGAGCCAAGATTCTCCTGCCTGGTCTCTTGATTTTCTAATCCGGTGTTCAATCTCCAGCTCCACTCAGCCCATTTCTCCACATGTCCATAGAAGGAAGCTCGTAAACTCTGGTAACTTGTTTCCATGTGACAGCAGCTGGCTCCTGATGTAAAACAAATATTAATCATTTCTGTCACTGATACATTAGGTGATGTTCAAAATAACTTAATTTGTTTGTGCGTGCTCCCTTGTTTAATTTGTTTGTGCATGCTCTCTTGTCACCTGAGAAGTGTTTCACATGTGGAGATCCCATTTTCCTGGGAAACCTTCCCAGTTTTCCCAGACACCTTGTCAGTGATTCCACCAATTCATTTATATCCAGCTCAAGAACAGTTATTCTAAAACTTTTGATTTTGGGAAGTTTTAAATGTTTATTAAAATTATCACCAAAGTAAATACCTAGGTCAACTATGATTATCCATGCCAATCTTGTTTCATGTACCCACTTCTCCTTCCTGCATATTTTGAAGAATATTTCAGACATCATATTATTCTATAATTTTTTAGTGTGTGTCTATAGAAGATAAGGATACCCTAAAAATAACCACAAATCATTATCTCACCTAAAAATTGTATAATTAAAGTTAGTAAGCCCTTCAGTTCAGTTCAGTCACTCAGTCGTGTCTGACTCTTTGTGACCCCATGGACTGCAGCATGCTAGGCCTCCCTGTCCATCACCAACTCCCAGAGCTTACTCAAACTCATGTCCATCAAGTCAGTGATGCCATCCAACCATCTCATCCTCTGTTGTCCCCTTCTCCTCCCACCTTCAATCTATCCCAGCATCAGGGTCTTTTCCATTGAGTCAATTCTTCACATCAGGTGGCCAAAGTATTGAAGTTTCAGCTTCAGCATCAGTGGTTCCAATGAATATTCTGGGTTGATCTTTTAGGATTGACTGGTTTGATTTCCTTGCAGTCCAAGTGACTCTCAAAAGTCTTCAGACTTATAGATCTTCTTTAATCTATAGGTTCTGACTAACTTTCCTTGTAATTTATTTGTTGAAGGAACTGGATTGTTTGTCCTATAGAGCTTTCCACAGTCTAGATTTTGCTGATTGTATCTCCATCTCTGTTAGCATGTTTCTCTGTCTCTTGTATTGCTTATAAATTCATCACATTATAATTTTCACTTTGTGGTCTCTTCTTCACTAATCTCCTTGAAGATAGGAATGGTGTTTTATTTATCTTTGCCTACCCAGAGCCTAGCAGATTCTCTGGTGGTTCAGTGGTAAAGAATCTGCTTACAATGCAAGAGAAACAGGAGACATGGGTTAGATCCCTGGGTTGGGAAGGTCCCCTGGAGGAGGAAATGGCAACCCACTCTAGTATTCTTGCTGGAAAAATCCCATAGGGTCACAAAGAATTGGACACAACTGAGTACCCATGCTATGCTATGCTACCCAGAGTCTAGCACTGTAAATGCCCAATAAAAGGATGAAGAAATGAATGAAGAAAAGAACAGGAGGCTGTTCTTTCCTCAGTAGAAAAGGGAAGTTCCAGAGTTAGGACTGGCCCTCTAGGTTCCATCCTTTGTTCTCTGAGGGCCCCGAGCAAGTCACTTAAACTTTCTTGGACTCAGTGTCCTTATTTCTGAAAAAGATGCAATCATAGTGTACATCTCTAATAGTGTGGGACTTATATGAGGAAATACATATAAATGGTGTGCCTGGCATGGAGTAAGCCCTCAATAAATGTTAGCTATTATCATTGAGAGTTTCTACAGCATGACATTCTGTATTATTCAGGACAGCCTAGGCTAGGCTGAAGTAGTAAATTAATCCCTGAACTTCAGTATTTGGTGAAACAAAGCTTTGTGTTCTTGCTCATGTTCATGCTTGGGGTGAGTGAGAGGATCCTATACTCTACACAGTCACCTGGGGATCAGACTGTTTCCATCTTTCGGCTCCTGCATCCCACGATGTGGCCTCTGCCATCACCACGAAGAATGTGGGGGTCACTCACGGCTCTTAAATGCTTCTCCCTGAGAATGGGGTGTGTATCACTCCTACTCATATTTTATTAGCTAGAACTCATCATGTGAACCCACTGAACTGCCAGAGTACTGGGAGGTATAGACAATCTGTGTGCCCAGGAAGGAGAAAAAAATTGGATAGGGATGAACCCTCATGGGCACTACCACACATTCAGTTTTGTCTGTGATTAAATGTTAGGGTGGTTGCAAATATCAATGAGTCTGCTGTATCTCTAACAAGCAAGGAGTAATTCTGAGCTCAGGTGAAATATAGAATTCTCCCCCATACAGTAGAGCAAGGGACCCCTTGTAATAAAAATCAGATCCTATCCTTCTCTTGTTTTCAGTCTTCTCATGGCTTCATAATGTACTTAGAATTAAATCTATATCTTTACCAGAGCCTCAGAGTTCTACTTCATCTATCGTCCTGCCCTGATTTCCTGCCACTTTTCTCACTCACTTTCTCAGGCTTTTCTCTGTGCTGATCCTTGAAAACAGGTCAAGCAAGATCTGGTCTGAAGCCTCTGCCTGCATTGCCCTCCCCCAGATATCCCAGGGCCAAATATCCACGTGTAACTTAGGCTTCTGCTTAATTATCCCCTCATTAGAAAGTCTCTCTTCTGTAAAGAGCTGGTAAATGTTTCACATCTAGCTCTCTGGGATAAAAAGCCCTGATTTGTGTTAACAGTGTTTGTCAATTTCTGTGGTGTAAAGACATCCACTTTGGCTGTTTCCCTGCTACCAACATGATGTCACTGAACAAACAGCTAGGAGGAGATGCAAAGTTGCATGCCATGTAATGTTTCCAATGCACAGATAGAATACATATAAATAACTTAAAGAACATAAATAGTAGCAACACATAGTAAAATCAATAGAAAATGGTGAGTTTTGAGTATTTATTACATTTTTATTATTATGTATTTACTTGGAAGTTTGTAACATTTAAATTTTAATGATGGCAGTGTCTAATATCTGGCTAGTAAGTCCCATGGATGGAGGAGCCTGGTAGGCTGTAGTCCATGGGGTCGCTAAGAGTCAGACACCACTGAGCGACTTCACTTTCACTTTTCACTTTCCTGCATTGGAGAAGGAAATGGCAACCCGCTCTAGTGTTCTTGCCTGGAGAATCTCGGGGACAGGGGAGCCTGGTGGGCTGCCGTCTGTGGGGTCGCGGAGAGTCGGACATGACTGAAGCAACTTGGCAGCAGCAGCAGTAAAATTTCTAACAATTTGCTAGTCAGCTCTGATAAACTGTCAGGGCATATCTTCCTTCTCCTAAATGGTATCTGTACCCCTTTCAGCAATATGTGAACTGTGAACTTCCTGATGTTCAAGCTGGTTTTAGAAAAGGCAGAGGAACCAGAGATCAAATTGCCAACATCCACTGGATCATCGAAAAAGCAAGAGAGTTCCAGAAAAACATCTATTTCTGCTTTATTGACTATGCCAAAGCCTTTGACTGTGTGGATCACAATAGACTGTGTGGATCACAATAAACTTTGGAAAATTCTGAAAGAGATTGGAATACCAGACCACCTGATCTGCCTCTTGAGAAATTTGTATGCAGGTCAGAACTGGACATGGAACAACAGACTGGTTCCAAATAGGAAAAGGAGTTCGTCAAGGCTGTGTATTGTCACCCTGCTTATTTAACTTATATGCAGAGTACATCATGAGAAATGCTGGGCTGGAAGAAACACCAACTGGAATCAAGATTGCCGGGAGAAATATCAATAACCTCAGATATGCAGATGACATCACCCTTATGGCAGAAAGTGAAGAGGAACTCAAAAGCCTCTTGATGAAAGTGAAAGTGGAGAGTGAAAAAGTTGGCTTAACGCTCAACATTCAGAAAACTAAGATCATGGCATCCGGTCCGACCACTTCATGGGAAATAGATGGGGAAACAGTGGAAACAGTGTCAGACTTTATTTTTCTGGGCTCCAAAATCACTACAGATGGTGACTGCAGCCATGAAATTAAAAGATGCTTACTCCTTGGAAGGAAAGTTATGACCAACCTAGATAGCATATTAAAAAGCAGAAACATTACTTTGCCAACAAAGGTCCATCTAGTCAAAGCTATGGCTTGTCCGGTAGTCATGTATGGATGTGAGAGTTGGACTCTAAAGAAAGCTGAGTGCCAAAGAATTGATGCTTTTGAACTGTGGTGTTGGAGAAGACTCTTGAGAGTCCCTTGGACTGCAAGGAGATCCAACCAGTCCATTCTGAAGGAGATCAGCCCTGGGATTTCTTTGGAAGGACTGATGCTAAAGCTGAAACTCCAGTACTCCGGCCACCTCATGCGAAGAGATGACTCACTGGAAAAGACTCTGATGCTGGGAGGGATTGGGGGCAGGAGGAGAAGGGGACAACAGAGGATGAGATGGCTGGATGGCATCACTGACTTGATGGACGTGAGTCTGAGTGAACTCCGGGAGTTGGTGATGGACAGGGAGGCCTGGCGTGCTGCGATTCATGGGGTCACAAAGAGTCAGACACGACTGAGCGACTGATCTGATCTGATCATCTTACTATGTTATTTTTCAAAAAAAATGTTTAGTATTACCTGCCATCATATTGTAAATTTTATTTTTAACAGTATCTGCCAACCATGCTATAATGTAAATTCATTTTTTCCTACGGAGCCTCCAACACCTAGAACAATGCTTAGTTCATAATAGGTGTTCAATAAGTGTTTGCTGCTGCTGCTGCTGCTAAGTCGCTTCAGTTGTGTCCGACTCTTTGAGACCCCAGAGACAGCAGCCCACCAGGCTCCCCCACCCCTGGGATTCTCCAGGCAAGAACACTGGAGTGGGTTGCCATTTCCTTCTCCAATGCATGAAAGTGAGAAGTGAAAGTGAAGTCGCGCAGTCGTGTCCGACTCTTAGTGACCCCATGGACTGCAGCCTACCAGGCTCCTCTGTCCGTGGGATTTTCCAGGCAAGAGTACTGAAGTGGGGTGCCATTGCCTTCTCCACAATAAGTGTTTATTTAAGAATAAATCATTGGGTCTCCTTACACTTTATGAAGAAAAAAGAAAAACGGATATAGCAGTAAGATAGAGATACAGCACTGATGCAAACTTTTTCTCTAGAACAAACTAGCATTTCTGAATTTAACCAGGAAGAGTGAACTGCTTGTTACTGCCCTCTAGGGCCCTGATTTCAAGGCTGATGAGAAAAGGAGTAAATATGTGTCAATAGACTTTCTCAGTATTCTCATTACTGGCCATAAACTCAAAGTACATCAATAGCAAACATTTCTGCAGACCATCTGGAGTTTAATTGTCTTTCTCAGCAAAAAAAAATGCAAATATCTCTGTGGTATTTGACACTTTGAGACCTCACGGACTGCAGCACGCTAGGGTATCTCTTATTTATGCCTATTTTCATTAATAAATTCCTGAAAGTGGCTCATTTTCCCCCGTGACTTATTCTAATAATTTTTTGTGATTGAACTCATTAAACATAAGGCCAGGGCTGGTTAGTGTTTCCTCAGCTCAGCTTCCTCTTTTCTGCTTCTCTTTTTCCTCTTCATGGTGCTCACTTGTCTTCCCATACCCCTGGCATTTCACAACCAGATCTCAGGGCATAAGTCATCATTCATATTAGATGGTTGATGACTAGTTCAGCATCACTGTCTTTTTGCCTCAACTGTTTGGATATTTGATTAGGCACTAATGAGCTGGCGAACTTAGGAAAGCACTGTCATTGAAATGTTATGTGCCTTGGTTTCTACCTCAGTCAGAGGAAGAGACCCCTGCCCTCAGAGTGTGTGAGGGTAAGTCCTCCTCGGAGATTCTTGCTTGAAAACTTCAGTGTCCTCTCAACTGTTAGTATACTCATTCCACTTAGGACCAATGCTTATACTAAAAACTGCATCTCTGGAAGTGTTCATTTTAAGAGACTAAGTAGGAAGGGAAAGTTTTTATTTTTATTTTTCTCCTGAACAGCCCATTTAATGATGTTTCTGAAAATCACTGTTTTGGCAACTGAATATTCAGCTTTTTTAAAGTTAGAAACCAGGGAATCCTTAGTTTTTGTTTGGGTAGCCGCTAAGTTATTATTCACCAAAGGAAGCTGCAGATACACTGCTTTTTTCTTTTTCAACAAGATGATTTTTATGACTGCCTTCTCATCTCAGGTATTTCTAACTCTCCCTGCACTAATATGGACTTTAGTTTGTACTTCTTGAAGCAAATGATATTAGAAAGGAGACCAAGGGTATACTGATAAAAGTAGTACTTCACCTCAATAAAATTATATTGCAAAGATAATGCATGAATCATAATTTAATTTGGACGATCCAGCCTTAAAGTCCATAGAGCACCACTGTGTTCAGCTCCAGAAAGATAATTTAAAATCTGTAAATTTTCCCATTCTAATCACTCCAGTTTTGATCTAATCCCATGCTCTTTCTTCAGTAATTTGAGCCCCTCTCCTCTTCCACTTGTAGAGACTAGATTTTAATTTTCAATGAGTCGTCCATCCCTTTTCTTATAGAAAGACCATACATCCACCCCTTCCTAATGCAACCTGTAGGGACTTCCTGTTGGAGGAGTAACTTCCCTTCCTCATCAGTGTGAGGCTTGGCCACGTAACTTGCTCAGTGGAACGTGAGGAGACAAGACACGGGTTGCCTTTGAACAGAAATTTGAACAGGCATCATATCTTTTAGGCAGTTCTCCTTCCCTCTGCTACTGAGCAGATGTTCCAAGTGGTGCTGCTCCTTTGGTTTGCGTCTGGGGATAAGAAGCTGCCATAGTGGGTCATAGCACCTGACCCATCGCTTGCCATGTAACGTGGCCGAGAGAGAGAAATATTTGCAAACCGCTGGGATTTATGGGGTCATCTGCTACTGCAGCGAAGTTGACTAACCCAGCCTGGAGTGGCTTTAAGTGCTTTGAGGATGGTTGAAATAAAGGAATGTTTGGACATAGCCTTTGTAATGTTTCTCATATCATATGAAGATAGAAGTTTTCAGGAAAGTTCCCTAATTGTTCTGGACATTCCCCTGGGTCACCAGCTTGATGAGGGACAATCAATGCTTTTAGCCTCCTCTTAATGGTAAACAAAATGAAACCAAGCCAAACCACAATGTTTCTCAACAAGCTCCAAACACCGAGTACCCTAAATAATTGAAAAGTTTTAACTATTTAATTTTTCATGTTGTGCTTTTCAAAATGCCCTCAGACTACAGACAAACAGATTTCTGCAAAAAAACACAAAGGAAAAAAATGTCCACAGTTCTTGAGTACTGATAATTACCACATTCTGAAAAATACTGTGTCATAGTCTGACTTGATGAAATCATTACAATGTAATTTGACAACTATAATTTGCCCTAGGCAGACTCCTTTTCAAATTAAAGACTAGATAATCACATAGCTGAACATCTAAATAATGAAAGGTTTTCAGTACATTTTATCATTTCTGTATGTCAAATGTCCCATTGCCTGGCTTTATGTCTTCATATTCATTTACATTTCTATTTCTTTGTTGTATGTATGTATTTATGTATGTATTAGTTTTTAGTTTCAGTAATGGAAAAACAATTTCACGCTTAACCGTAAAATTACCTTTTAAAATGTTGCTGTTTTTTACAGTTGCCATTGTTCAGTCACTAAGTGATGTCCAACTCTGTGTGACCCCATGGACTGCAGCACCAGGCTTCCCTGTCCTTCACTATCTCCCAGAGTTTGTTCAGATTCATGTCCATTGAGTTGGTGATGCCATCTAACTATATCATCCTCTGCCGCCCCCTTTTCCCTTTGCCTTCAATCTTTCCGGGCATCAGAGTCTTTTCCAATGAGTTGGCTCTTCGCATCAGGTGGCCAAAGTATTGGAGCTTCAATTTCAGCATCAATCCTTCCAATAAATATTCAGGGTTGATTTCCTTTAGGACTGATTGGTTTGATCTCCTTGCTGTCCAAGAGACTCTCAACAGTCTTCTCCAGCACCACAGTTCAAAAGCATCAATTCTTCAGCGCTCAGCCTTCTTTATGGTCCACCTCTCACATGGGTACATGACCACTGGAAAAACCATAGCTTTGACTATATTGGGCCTTTGTTGGCAAGGTGATGTCTCTGCTTTTTAATATGCTGTTTTTCAATAATTTTTCACAAGAGTGTACTAAAATATTGAATGGTTTAATTTACTTAAAATTGATGAAATATGTCTAATACACAGAAGGCTAGATACTGGGGGTATTGTAATGAAAAAAGAAAAACAAAATAAAAAACACTCAGAAAGATAAATCAACAACTTCAGATCATGGACTCAACCTGACAGATAAACATTAAAATATTAGTTTTGTTAATGGTAAGACCTAGACTGAGGCTTTGCACCAAGAATAGCAAGTTGACCGCATACTTCCACCCCTTCTAAAACCACGCTAAGGTGGAGATAAAGGGACACTTCAGGAGGATATAAATCTACCAGGACAATGAGAATTGTGAGGGGCGGGAAACACCAGCACATGTTGGGGGCTGGAACACAGGTAGAAGGATGTGGTTGTCATAGCAACTTGGAGGGAGCTGTGTCCTAACCTAGGGGAGAAAGCCAGAATGATACAGTTCAAACACAGAGCACCAAAGACTCAGAAATTGGTAGACCCAGATAATTCCACATGTAAAAATAAAAATGAGGCTAAAAGCAGAAAGACTGGTTGAAAGTCTGTTGGAAAAGCAGTTAAATCTCTACACTGCCCTCCATGCCATTGGCATGACACTGCCCTCCATGCCAATGGCAGTTGCCCGTGGTGTACCAGCAGAGGGCTGGGTGTTTATTTTCTGGTTTTGTAAAGTCTTTTGACTAAGGAACCCAGATATGGGTAAGATCAAGATGCCAAAGCGAAAATAGGACAAGCAGTAAAAAACTATTTACTGGACAGAGAAGAGTAGCTCCTGGTCTCTGTGACTAGGGGAAGCCTGCATGCAGCAACCAAGACCCAATGCAGCCGAAAATAAACATAAATAAATAATTTTAAAAAAGAACATTCTCTCATATCACATACAGAAATAAGCTCAAAGTGGTTTAAAGACTTAAACAAGGCATGATGCCATAAAACTACTAGAAGATAGACAAAACAGTCTCTGACATAAGTTGTAGCTATATTTTTTAGATCAGTCTCCCAAGGAAAAAGAAATAAAAGCAAAAATAAAGAATGAAACCTAGTCAAACTTAAATGCTTTTGAGTGGCAAAGGAAACCAGAAACAAAACAAACAAAAAAACCCTACAGACTGGGAGAAAATAATTGCAAAAGGTGTGACGGACAAGGGGTTGATTTCCAAAATAATCAAACAGTTCATGTAACTCAGTATCAAAAAAACAAATAACCCAATCAATAAATAGACAAGAGGCCTGAATAGACAGTCCTCTGAAGAAGACATACAAATGGCCAAAAGGCATAGGAAATGATGCTTAGTAACTCTAAAACAGAAATGCAAATCAAAACTGCACTGAGATAATCGCCTCACAGTAGTCAGAATCTGTCATTAAGAAGTCTGTAAATAATAAATGCTGAAGAGGGTATGGAGAAAAGGAATCCTCCTAACCTATTGATGGCAATTTAAACTGGTACAGCCACTATGCAAAATAGTATGGAGGTTCTTTTAAAAATATACCTACCATATACCCAGCAATACTACTCCTGAGCATAAATCAGGAAAAGACTAAAACTCTAATTCTGTTACTGAAAGTTGGATTGTTTCTGCTCGCCACTCTGTAGCCAATAAAGAAGCAAGGCTGGTGTAAAGAAAAGTTTGCTTCATTTCAGAGGCTGGCAGTCGTTGGAGGCAGGGAACTCATGTACAAAAGTCAATTCTCTCACACTGATAATCAGTGGGCAAGAGCTGTTATAGGTCGAGGCAGGGTGTTACATTCAGAAACAGTACAGTCAGCTCTGACAGTCATCTTTAAAATATATATGTATATTTATTTATTTGGCTGTTCTGGGTCATAGTTACAGCATGTGGGATCTGGTTCCCTTACCAGGAATCAAACGCAGGCACCCTGCATTGGGAGCATAGAGTCTTAGCCATTGGACCACCAGGGAAGTCCTGATGGTCATCTTGAAACTGGTCATGCAGCGGTCTGATCAGTGTCATCTTGAGTATTTTTAATAGTTAGTCTTCAGTTCTAGGGGCAGTTTGGTCCCATTTCTTTGAGGTTAGATCTCAGAATTGTGGCAGTTATGTCATGGCTACAGTCTGGTCATCATGTAGTTAACTTTTTCCACCCAGTGAGGGTTTCGATATCTACAAGATAGCTTAAAGGATATGGCTCAGAATATTATTTATAGCCCTTGAGGAGGAACTGCTGCTGCTGCTGCTGTTAAGTTGCTTCAGTCGTGTTCGACTCTATGCAACCCCATAGACGTAGCCCACCAGGCTCCCCCGTCCCTGGGATTCTCCAGGCAAGAACTCTGAGGTGGGTTGCCATTTCCTTCTCCAATGCATGACAGTGAAAAGTGAAAGTGAAGTCGCTCAGTCGTGTCCGACTCTCAGCGACCCTGTGGACTGCAGCCTACCAGGCTCCTCCGTCCATGGGATTTTCTGGTAAGAGTGCTGGAACTAAAAGTCCTCAATTTTGTTTAATGATTAAACTATTATTAATTGGTCTTGTTTGACTGTTTTCCTTTGCTTCTGCATTTTCTCACTTCTCTGATTAAACTTACTTTGGCTAAAGTCTTTCTGGAGCTAAAGGGCAGCTGAAGGGCATGGGGGAGTGGTGGAAAGGCCATAGTGTCCTGCTCCATTTCAGTTTGAAAAGATATATACATCCCAATATTCATAGCAGCATTATTCACAGTAGCCAAGACATAGAAACAAACTAAGTGTTCGTCAACAGATGTATGGATAAAGAAGAGGGCACATGCACACACACACACACACACACACACACACGCATGCACACAATGGAATATTATTCAGCCATAAAAAAGAATGATTATTGCCATTTGTATCTATGTAAGCATGTTATTTCGGAGAAGGCAATGGCACCCCACTCCAGTACTCTTGCCTGGAAAATCCCATGGGTGGAAGAGCCTGGTGGGCTGCAGTCCATGGGGTCACTAAGAGTTGGACACAACTGATCGACTTCACTTTCACTTTTCTCCTTCATGCATTGGAGAAGGAAATGGCAACCCATTCCAGTGTTCTTGCCTGGAGAATCCCAGGGATGGGGGAGCCTGGTGGGCTGCCGTCTGTGGGGTCGCACAGAGTCAGACACGACTGAAGCAACTTAACAGCAGCAGCAGCAGCAAGCATGTTATTTGGAAGTATATAGGGAAAGATAGGGCTTTCCAGGTGGCTCAGTGGTAATCTGCCTGCCAATGCAGGGGACACAGGAGACGCAGCTTTGATCCCTGTGTCAGGAAGATCCCCTGGAGTGGAAAATGGCAACCCACTCCAGTGTTCTTGCCTAGAAAATTCCATGGACAGAGGAGCCTGGTGGGCTACAGTCCATGGGATTGCAAAGAGTTAGACGTGACTGACCACAGAGAACAGGGGAAGACAAAACCAGTTAAAAAGAGATAAATGAAGTTGCATTATTGTGAAATGGTGGTGGTTGCAGAGGCTGCTGTTTCTCATAGCAAGCCTTGTGGAATTATGTAACTCTTAAAACTATAGATATGTATTACCTTGATACAAATATAAAAGAAATTAAACCATAAAAAAAAAACCTGTATTAAAGAGGAGGCTTTGAGGTGAAGCCAAACAGCTGAATGTAAATTGGGCCAACTTAGTTTCCTTTCAAAAACTGAGTTCTGGGGGGCACCCCAGTTGTCAGGGACACTTGAGTTGGCACAGTTAGGACTGTTGGAGGAGAACCAGGTTGTGGGGGGTCCTGGAGGCCAGTGAAGCAAGTTTCAAGGAGGAATGGTCGGGCTTCTCAAATGCTGCTGAGAAGAAAATAAGAAAGCTCCAAAATGACCTCTGGAATAAAGATTATACAAATGCCAGGTGTTTCCTTGAGATTTAAAGCCTATAGAAAGAAACTATTAGCCTCCTAGTTTAGTGATTCCCAAACTAAAATTACCTGGAACCCTTAAAACAAAGCTCTGTAATTCACACACATAAACACTCACACACATGTGCATACACACCCACTCAAAACTGAGCTAGAGTTAGATCACTGGGTTTGTGGGGTGGGATTTGGAACCTGCATTTCAAGGCATTGTAGTTCTGATTCTAGAGGTCAGCAAGGCTTGGGAACACTGGCCTCACTAGGCTTTATCTGGAGCAGGAGTTGATAGCCGGACACTGGCCATATCTAAGATTCCTGTCCCTCCTCAAACTTCACATGTTTTTTCTTAAGGTTTTGAGCTTCTTGTTTTAAAATATTGATGTTAACGAAAGTAAACAACTGTGTCTTGCAGGGTTTTTTCTTCTAGAGTTTTACATTATTGCAAATAGTATCTATTCTATGCATTATCCCACTCCTCATTCAGACATTGAAGACAGTTTATTTCTTCTTAATAACAGTGTTAAATGAGTATCGAGAAAAAAAAATGGCAAAACTTTTCTTTCAATGGCTTTTGTAAAGAAAGAGCAAACAATGCAGTTTCTTTTACAATTATTAATCCTGTAACCATCTTTTAAGCCATAAAGACTTCTGTAACAGTAAAATTGAGTGATAATTTTTCTTGCATTAATGATTCTTTATTTCTGTTTGGCAATCTGGTAATACTATTCTCTTCTCTGAAAGTACCTATAACTCTTTGAAAAAACAGCTTCTTTTTATTGTGGTAAAATACACACATTACTTGCCACTTTAATAATTTTCAAGTGTATGGTTCTGTGGCATTAAGTACATTCACATCGTTGTGGTACCAGTACCACCATCTCCAAGACTAAAACAGCTCTTTTTTTAAATGTCTGAAAATAGTTTTATATGCTTAATATCACTAAAAAATTAAATGCTGGCCAAGCTAATAAAAAATTAATATAAATATTAAGAGACTGTTAATAAAATGTTATTAGTATCTTGAATCAAGATTGAATCAAGATTGCTGGGAGAAATATCAATAACCTCAGATATTCAGATGACACTACCCTTATGGCAGAAAGTGAAGAAGAACTAAAGAGCCTCTTGATGAACGTGAAAGAGGAGAGTGAGAGAGTTGGCTTAAAGCTCAACATTCAGAAAACTAAGATCATAGCATCCGGTCCCATGACTTCATGGCAAACAGATGGAGAAACAGTGGAAACAGAGGCAGACTTTATTTTCTTGGGCTCCAAAATCACTGCAGATGGTGACTGCAGCCATGAAATAAAAAGGCGTTTGCTTCTTGGAAGAAAAGTTATGACCAACCTAGACAGCATGTTAAAAAGCAGAGACATTACTTTGCCAACAAAGGTCCATCTAGTCAAAGCCATGATATCTCCAGTAGTCATGTATGGATGTGAGAGCTGGACTATAAAGAAGCTGAGTTCTGAAGAATTGATGCTTTTGAACTGTGGTGTTGAAGAAGACTCTCGAGAGTCCCTTGGACCACAAGGAGATACAACCAGTCCATCCTAAAGGAAATCAGTCCTGAATATTTATTGGAAGGACTGATGTTGAAGCTGAAACTCCAATACTTTGGCCACCTGATGCAAAGAGCTGACTTATTGGAAAAGATCCTGATGCTGGGAAAGATTGAGGGCAGGAGAAGGGGATGACAGAGGATGAGATGGTTGGATGGCATCACTGACTCGATGGACATGAGTCTGAGTAAACGTTGGGAGTTGGTGATGGACAGGGAGGCCTGGTGTGCTGCAGTCCATGGGGTTGCAGAGTCGGACACGTCTGGATGACTGAACTGAACTGAACTGAGTATCTTGAAATATTACATTTTCCACTTTTTTTTTTCCTACTATTTTAGTTTTCTATTGCTGTATAACAAATTACTTGAGTTGGAGAAGGAAATGGCAACCCACTCCGGTGTCCTTGCCTGGAGAATCCCAGGGACAGGGGAGCCTGGTGGGCTGCCGTTTATGGGGTCGCACAGAGTCAGACACGACTGAAGCGACTTAGCAGCAGCAGCTAAAAGCAACACACATTTTACATTTTTTTCATCATAATATGTTTTTGAAAACTGTTGAGTCTATTACACGGACTTTTACATCTCAGTTAGGACAGGCCTTATTCCAAGTTCTCAGTGACTACTTGTTAGCATCCTTACTGCATGAAGACACCAGTTACAACTGCAGAGACCTGGCACTTAGAACTTTTTTCCTAGATCTCAGAAGCAGTAGATTTCAGGATAAAGGCATAAGCTTGTGGCAGTTGTATGAATTACATGCAATTCACTTTGTACCATCCTGGCTTTGTAGGAGGCCCATGAATGGTCTTAACCAGCTGAACTCCCTCTAGATGGAGAAGCTGGGAACTCTAGGGCATGTTTTTTGTCATGATACCATGGGAGGATGGTCTACAACAGGGTTCTCCAATCACCGGGATCTGATGCCAGACAATCTGAGGTGGAGCTGCTGTAATAATACTAGAAATAAAGTGCACAATAAATGTAATGCACTTGAATCATCCTGAAATCATCCCCTTTCTCTCCAGTCTGTGGAAAAATTGTCTTCCACAAAATCAGTCCCTGGTGCTAAAAAGGTTGGGGACCACTGGTCTAGAAAATAGTAGTGTTCTGGGTTCCCCTGCAGTTCAGTGGTAAAGAATGTGCCTGCCAATGCAAGAGACAGATTTGATCTGGGAGGATCTCACACGCCGTGGGGCAACTATGCGCATGTGCCACAACTACTGAACCTGTGCTCTAGAACCCAGGATCCACAACTACTGAAGCATGCGTACTCTGGAGCCTGTGTACCGCGAGAAGAGAAGTCAGTGCAGTGAGAAGCTTGTGCATTACAACTAGACAGTAGCCCCCATTCTCCACAACTAGAGAAAAGCCCTCACAGCAACCCAGCAGGGCCAAAAATAAATGAAGAAATATTATTTTTAAATAGAAAATATCAATGTTCCAAGACCCTGTCTGCTGACAGGCTTAAATTGAGGAAGAGAGTCGGACACGACTGAGCGACTTCACTTTCACTTTTCACTTTCATGCATTGGAGAAGGAAATGGCAACCCACTCCAGTGTTCTTGCCTGGAGAATCCCAGGGACGGGGGAGCCTGGTGGGCTGCCATCTATGGGGTAGCTCAGAGTCAGACACGACTGAAGCGACTCGGCAGCAGCAGCAGCATACAACACCCAGGGTTTCCCTGGTGGCTCAGATGGTAAAGAATTCACCTGCAATGAGGGAGACCTGGGTTTGATCCTTGGGTTGGGAAGATCCCTTGGAGGAGGGTATGGCAACTCACTCTAAGATTCTTGCCTAGAGAATCCCCATGGACAGAGGAGCCTGGCAGGCTAGAGTCCATGGTGTCACAAAGAGTCGGACACAACTGAAGTGACTGAGCACAGTACACCCTAGCACGTACAACATACAGGGCTTCCCGGTAGTTCAGTAGTAAAGAATCCATCTACCAACACAGGAGACTCAGATTTGATTCTTGGGTTGGGAAGATGCCCTGGAGGAGGAAATGGCAATCCACTCCAGTATTCTTATCTGGAAACTGGAGGGCTACGGTCCTTGGGGTCGCAGAGTTGGATAGGACTAAAGCGAGTGAGCACATACAAGGCAAAGACAAAATGATTATTATTGGCTTATCAGAACTGTAGCAATCTATCACTACAACTCACATGTACCCACAAATGTAGCTTCTGTAGTTCTATAGCAGGTCTGTCTTTCCTTCCCTACCATGAAGATGCCGAGAACACTCACACACTGGTGATGGGAGTGAGCATGGGTACAGCCACCTTGGAAAATAAGTGAAGTAGAAAATGGACACACTAAGCTTCAGCATTTCCATCCTAGGTATATAAGATAAAGCTGGACTCTGCAGACCTTTTCTGTAAAGGGCCGAATACTGAATATTTGGGACTCAGTGGGCCAGCAGCTCTTCGGCACAGATCCTCAACTCTGCTGCTATGCTTGGAAAGCAGCTCTGGGCAACATGGACCTGAATGGGTGTGTTTGTGTTCCGACACGTTATTTGGAGACACTGAAATTTGAATTTTATGTAATATTCTCATGTCACAGATACTCTTTATCTTTCTTTCAACCATTTAAACATGCAATCATTCCCAACTTGAGGGCAATACAAAAACAAGAAGCAAATTGTCCTAGAAGAGCTATTGCACATGTATAGTGAGAGGCTCATGCAAGAAGTTTCCAGCAGTGTAACTTTTAATTGCAACAAAATAAGTGTACCCCTAAAGCATAAACAGTAAGCAACAGTTTGCTGATTTTCACTCATAAGGTGGGAAACTGCATAGCACTGAAAATGCATGAACTATACTTACATGTATCAGTATGAACAGGTCAAAAACACTTAATATTGATCAAAAAAGCATGTCACAGAAGAATTCATAGAGCATGAATTCATAATTATATTTAAGATGAAAAAGGCAGAAATGAACAATATATCTAGGTGATAAAACTATAATGAAAGGCAAGGAAATTATAAACACATATTCTAGGAAAATGGTTCCCTTAGGGATGAGGAGAGATGGAGATAGCATAAAAAGCATAAAGGGGCTTCCAAGTCACTGGAATTTTCCTGTGTCTTAAATTTCACACTGGGCATGTTGTTATTGCTCAGTTTCTGTCATGTGCCGTCCCTGTGACCGCATGAACTGCAGCCCGCCAGGCTTCCCTATCCTTCACCATCTCCCAGAGTTTGCTCAAACTCATGTCTGTTGAGTCTGTGATGCCGTTCAGCCTCTGTTGCCCCCTTCTCTGCCTGCCTTCAATCTTTCCCAGCATCAAGGTCTTGCCATGTAGAAGTGCCTTTTCTTTTCATAGTTTATGGTATATATATAAATAATATACACATATACATTTTTGAAAAAGAATCTCTACTGAAAATTTGAAGTTGGTATAGTGCTTTATTTTGCAGATTTATGTATTAGTTTACCAAATGAATCTTAGTTTGGTAGTAAAGGGCGCCCTCTTCTGGCAACATGTCCCATGTTTTTAAGATATTGAACAGAAAACGGCAAAATCCAGAAACTCAGAATCAGCACTAAGAGGTACTTTGTGGCGTACTCTATGTCTAACTTTAAGCAGTAAGAAGTATTATATTTTTGGAAATCTCCAGGAAAGCATGGTTTTTTTCTATTATTATTTAATAATATGACTTAATTTAGTTAAAAATCCCTGTTTATTTCCTAATTCCTATTTCTTATCAATATATTAATATAAAGTCCATTCGACTCTTTTTTTGGAAGAGTTAAAGCACAAGTACAGGAGCGCTTATTATGGGATTCCTCCCTTGACCTGTGATAATACCAATAAGGTAGGAAAGGCTGAATTTCTTGTCATTGGCAATAATTCATATATTCTTGAAAGTATTTCAGAATTCTATTCATATTCAAAGAGAAAAACTCTATCCAGTTCTAAGATCTTGTGGTTTTCTGAATAAGCCTTCATTTAATGTGTATACTGTAATACAGTCCATGAAAATTATGTATACAAAAATTACCATTTAGTCAGCAATTGCTAAAAATGCAATGGAATTAATAAATCTATTCTTTTGGTCCAGGCATTGCAATTTAGGTAAATAAAATTCCTTTGTTAGCTCACTAAATAGGTACTTATTAACCATTATTATTATTATAACCTTAAGTCAAACATAGTATTTATTCTCCCAGATCATCTTATACCATTATTGTATTAAAAATAATCTTTCCAAAAAATTCCTTTTTTTTACACTGTTAGTATAAAACATACAAAGGTTTGTTAATTTATTATTTTCCTTTTCTTTCATGGTTATCAAAACTTGCTGCTAAGTCACTTCAGTCATGTCCGACTCTGTGCGACCCCATAGATGGCAGCCCACCAGGCTCTGCCATCCCTGGGATTCTCCAGGCAAGAACACTAGAGTGGATTGCCATTTCCTTCTCCAATGCATGAAAGTGAAAAGTGAAAGGGAAGTCGCTCAGTTGTGTCTGACTCTTCGTGACCCCATGAACTGAAGCCTACCAGGCTCCTCCGTCCATGGGATTTTCCAGGCAAGAGTACTGGAGTGGGTTGCCATTGCCTTCTCCAATCAAAACTTAATTTCTATTAAAGGTTTTATTGGCCCTAAAACTATTTTAGAAAAAAATGTAATTGATTAAAAAATTTTTTTAAAAAGGGCTGTACTTCCTTAGAAAATTGTAACATTTTAATTTGTATGGAAGAGTAGAAAATAGACAGCAGAAATTAGAATCCTGAAATTTTAAAACTGGAAGAGATTTTAGAGATCCTCTTGCCTGTTGCTGTCTACTGAGGGCAACTGTCCTCAGCTGAGTAAACCAAGTTCTAAAACAATCACTTGATTTTCCCCAAATCATACAATTTTAGTAATTGAAGCAAATCATTTGCAAATGAACTCAAGTAAAAGGTTGATTTTTATCTTAATGCAATAGTTTCTTTAATGGTCCTGTCTTTCCTCTCTGTGTAGTTGGGAGGCAGTATTGTGTAGTAGGAGAAAGTTTTCAAGTCAGACACAGCTGGGAGCTACCGCTTGGTAGTAGACTGGGCAAATTACTAGGTATCTAAATGGGAATAATAATACATACCCTATAGGGCTGTCATAGGGCTTAAAGGGGGCTTCCCAGGTGGGTCAGTTATAAAGAACATGACTGCTAATGCAGGAGCTGCAGGAGATTTGGGTTTGATCCCTGGGTCCAGAAGATCCCCTGGAGGAGGAAATGGCAACCCAATCCCATTCTTTCCTAGAGAATCCCATGGACAGACAGCCTGGTGGGTTACAGTCCACAGAGTAGCAGAGTCAGACATGGCTGAACATGCACAGGGCTTGAAAGAGATGCATAGTGCCTGGGACACAACAGATCTTCAATTAACAGTAGCTGGCATTATTATTAGCTGTAGATTTATTATTATTATTATCCTTACCTGTGTATTTTGGTATATTATTAGCTGTATATTTTCTTAGTGCTATTATTTAATATTATATACATTTTCATCTGCAATTCATCTCAATTTCTAGTTACATGCCTTCATTTTCTACATTTTCCCACAGTCCTTAGCAGAGCCCCTTGTATCATAGTTAATTCATTGGTGCATCTGTCTTCCCATTTGTGTTAGGAGGAAGGGGACTGTTGGACAAAACTGTTTTAAAATTCCTCATAGCCCTAAGTTTCTGTGTGTTCATCAGGTGGTTTTCTGAAGGGAAAAATCCCAGCTTCTCAGAGGGACATTTTCAGGTCTGAATTATCTACATTAGCTTCTTACAATAATTCACTGCTCTACACAATGAAAAATATTGGATTGAAAATCATTGTCAGGAGTTTAAAAAATGCTGATGGTGAGGGTTAAAATCGCTGTTTAATGAATGTTATCAGGCAAGCACAAGAGTAGGGAGAAAAATTAGCTTGGCTCTGTATTTCATATTATATATTGAAATAAGCTTCAGATGGGTCAAAGAGTTAAACATTAAAACCAATCTATAAAAGATAAAAATCTGTGCAAAAATGGAATGCCAAATTTAATCCAGCTGTGGAGAAGAAATACATCTTTAAATCTTGAAAAGTATAGGCTATGACCAGAGATGCAATGCATATGATCAAATCTGTGAGGTCAAACTAAAATTTGTGTACACACACTATATCAAAATAAATACTGAGGACTTCCCTAGTGGTCCAGTAGTTAAGATCCTGCATTTCCAGTGCAGGGGGCTCAGGTCAGGGAACTAAGATCCCACGTGCCAAGCAGCCAAAAATATATATTGAAAGAAGCCAATAGAATAGAGAAAACAAATGTAATGATGACCTCTGGTAAAACCCTTCCTATTCAAATATAGCAAGCACACAAATGTAAAAGTCAACAGGTATAATTCCTTTAGTAGCCCTTAAAGCTCATCCAGAACAAAGGATAGTGCGTTGTCTCATGGAAACAGTCTATGAGCCAACAGAAAGGAGGAATATAAAATAAGGTAGCAAAAATTATTTAAAAAAAATATAATCTCCAATGGACCCAGGGCTACATGATCACCATGGGAAAACAGAATGTACTTTCTCACTTCAGAAAGGGCATCTTTCTGGAGAATAAGTGTTTTTTTTTTTTGGTTTGTTTTTGTTTTATTTTTTAAATTAATTTATTTTTAATTGGAGAATAATTGTTTTACATTGTTGTGTCGGTTTCTGCCATTTATCAACATGAATCAGCCCCAGGTACATGTATGTCCCATCCCTCTTGAACCTCCCTCCCTGGAGAATAAGTGTCCAGTATGTAGCAGACTCTTGAACATCTTCATACCCTCTAACCCAATAATTCTATTTTGGAAGTATACCCTGAGGAAATGAAATCAGGTGTAGAAACACAAATATTGCTGCTTCATTTATACTATGAAATTTTAAAAAAATGGAAAGGGAAAAAGAGTTTATTCCAATAAAAAGAAAAAATTATATATATATATATATACATTTATCTGTGCATGTATATGTGTGTATATAGACACACATAATACACACACATTGGCATATTCTCTAGGCAGAAAGAGTTTACAAGATCAGTGTAAATACTTGGAACTTTTTGAAAATAATCTTAAGGTCAAAAAGAGAAGCACAAGATAGCAGTTCTGTTCTGCTGGCAGCTGTCACCATTCATGAAATGACTGTTTGGACAGCTGGGTCTACTTCTCCTGGCCTCTCTACGCAGCAGATGACTAAGTTGTTTGCTGAAAGTACTTGGGAATGAGGGGGGCAGAAGATGATGAAGGGGGGCCTTGGGAAGAATCTCTAAGAACTGAAGTAGCTGCTTTGGAGAGTAAGATAAGGAGTCACGTATTCTTAGAAGGACTATGGCTGAGGTTACAGATCATGAATTTCTTCCAGTCTAAACAGTGATTGTTTTTTTTTTCCTGGCACTAATACAAAGTCAGAATGTGGGAGCAAAAAGAAAAGGGGGGAGGGATTGAGTCAGAGAACAAAAAGAATCCGTGGAGAGGTGGAAAAAATGATAAAGGTACCAGTGAGTTGAAGGGTGGTAAATCTATTTAGTTTAACGTAATGGGCTTCCCTGATAGCTCAGTTGGTAAAGGATCCACCTGCAATGCAGGAGACCCCAGTTCGATTCCTGGGTTGGGAAGATCCCCTGGAGAAAGGAAAAGCTACCCACTCCAGCGTTCTGGCCTGGAGAATTCCTTGGACTGGAATGGAGTCACAAAGTGTCTGACAAGACTGAGCGACTTTCACTTTCAAAGGAAATAAACCACTAACTTCGGTAAATAAAGAGTAGCCCATAAATCAAAGGCAAGGTTAGGGAATCAAATGTAAAACAACAGATGGGCATCAAGGGAGATGAGACAGCCAGCACAGGAACGAACGACCAGGATACCCTGCTGGAATGGGTGCCACTGTTGCCAAGGGGCCCCACTCCCGGCGGGGCTCCTACTCCTGGCTCTATACCTGCCATACATGGACTCTGAAGCCATGAAAACATACTAAACTACCCATTTGTCCCTAGCAGTCAAGAGTTGAGGCCTCAGGCAGGAGCAACAATTGGCTGACCCTTGGTCATGTGTCCCATCTCTACTTCCATGAAGATGTGATAAGTATCTGGCTCCTTTCCCAGCTTCCATACTGGGAATGAGTCTTTCCCTCCCATCAGACTCTCACCTTAGAGTTTCCTTCCAATTAGGAAGGAGGTTTAGACACAGGGGAAAACAAACAACAACAAACCCTACTATTCACTGTAGTAAGACAGAGTGGTTGAGTGTTGGACTTTTGGTTCTGGGATTATGGAAGTTGTGGGAAATGATAATAATTGAAAATTTGGGGGAAAAAAGAGGGATAATGGGACTGGAGGTTTGGGTGCATCTTTAAACGTCAAGAATGAGAATGCTGGAGACATAGGACAACATCAGAGAGTAGACCATTAGAGTTTAAGATTTCAAAGGTAGAGCACAAGAGATTTCTAGGCAGGACACAGTAGTAGTTACGCATCAGAGACAACCAGGAGAACATTTGGAATGACAGGAGAGGGAAAGAGGTCCTAGACTTACTCCAACTCACAGCAGAGAACCTGGCACTTGATAAATAAATGAATAAATGTTGAATGGGTTCTTTCCTTCAGTAGAATAATTCTGATTTATGAAAAAGATGAAAATTATACATAATATTTGTCCTGGTAATAACTAAATATGACTTTCTGTGTGACTTTGAGGTATGACACAACAGAGCCATTAGGACTAAGAAAACCCGTAAGTATTGGCAGTTTGCTTTAACAGGTTCTTCATATTGCCTCATTTATATAGATATAGCTTAACAATTTTAGTACATCTATTCACTTTTTCAAAAAAATTTATTTGACTGTGCTGGCTCTTTAGTTGCAGCATTCAGGATCTAGTTCCCTGACTGGAGATCGAACACCGGGCCCTTGCATTGGGAGTACAGAGTCTTAACTACTGGACCACACAGGAAGTCCCTGCTATTAGATTTAAAGAGTAAACTGGACGTTGTGTGCTGTGCCAAGCTGCTTCAGTTGTGTCCAGCTCTTTGAAACCCTATGGACTGTAGCCAGCCAGGCTCCTCTGACCATGGGATTCTCCAGGTAAGAATACTAGAGTGAGTTGCCAAGCCCTCCTCCAGGGAATCTTCCCAACCCAGGGATCAAACCTGTGCCTCTCATGTCTCCTGCATTGGCAGGTTAATTCTTTACCACTAGCACCACCTGGGAAGCCCTGAAGGGCTAGATGCTCGGTCATGTCTGACTCTTTGTGATGCCATGGACTGTAGCCCGCCAGGAGAGGTCCATGGAACTCACCAGACAAGAATACTGGAATGGGTTGTCATTCCCTTCTCCAGGAGATCTTCCCGACCCAGGAATCGAACACAGGTCTCCTGCATTGCAGGCAGATTCTTTACTATCTGAGCCACCAAGCAAGCTAGAGTGAGGAATTATTGCTGATCATTTGCCTATTTGCTGTTAGATTCATTCTCTGCTGTCTTCCTGATCTGCTCTGTCTCATAGGGGTCTATATTTCTCAGGCTCCCTTGTTGACTGGTTTCTTGACCAGTCAGCTAAAAGGGAGGCAAGAAAAGGTTTGAGACAAAGAGGAGAGAAGCCAGAGCATTTTCTCTGTGTCTGGGTATCCTTTCTTTCTTCTTCCTTCTTTTTCTCCCTCCTTACCTTCTTCCATGTCTCTCTCTCTCTCAGTCTCTCTCTGTCCCTGGTGGAGTCTCCAAGGGCAGTTACATATCTCCCTCCTGCCCATTAGTCCCTCTCCTTTGGGCATCTTGGCCTCCCTGGTGGCTTAGCTAATAAAGAATCCGCCTGCAATGGGGGAGACCTGGGTTTGATCCCTGGGTTGGGAAGATCCCTTGGAGAAAGGAAAGGCTACCCACTCCAGTATTCTGGCCTAGAGAATTCCGTGGACTGTACAGAGCTGGACATGACTGAGTGACTTTCACTCATCTTGGGCATCTTGCACTGGAAAGCCCTAGCTTCAGTGCTCTGACACTGTCTCTTCCTATTGACATCCTTGTCTTAGGGGTGATATTGACTTCCCTATCTAAATTCTGGGCAGTCTCACTACCCCTTTTTTGCCTCTCAAGTCCTTTTATAAATTCATTGTATTAAATTTTCACTGTTTGAAAGACCAAAAGTGTTTTTGTTCTCCTGATAGGATCCTGACTTGATGCAACATTTATGGTGAGAACTAAATGTTTGGAATTCACTTGATCTTCAGCTGAATTTTAAAGTCATCAGATTCAGAGCTTCCTGTTACCTGAGAACACTTCTATGCAGGTGTGTAGTTATGATCTGAAGCAAAGTGTGCCTAAGTGTTAGTCACTCAGTCATGTCTGACTCTTTGTGACCCCATGGACTATAGCTCAGTGGCTCCTCTGTCCATGGGATTTCCCAAGCCAGAATACTGGAGTGGGTTGCCATTTCCTTCTCCAGGGGATCTTCCTGACCCAGGGATGGAACCCAGGTCTTCTGGATTGCAGGCAGATTCTTTACTGTCTGAGCTACCAGGGAAGCCCAAAAATGTGCCTAGCCATCCATCAAATTCTTTCTCTTTCCTTCCATACATTCAGCCAGATTCCATTTCCCAACCATGCAATGGATTTGCCAGCAGGGAAATGGAACATATACAGGTAGAATTTATGTCTGGGACTTCCTGGCCCAATCCATAAAACTCTTCCTTCTCTCTCGCTTCCCCTTCTGCTGACCGGACCTCACCACTCAGGGAAACTCTGGAAGTAGAGGTTGAAGATGTCAGGCCTTCCATCTGCCTTCATTCTTGACTGTCTATAGAGCAGACCCTTCTCACATAAACCAACTGGACTTGAGATGAGTGGGAGAAAAACTTCCAGTGTGGATATTCACTGAGATTTGGGAATTAGCCTGTTATAGTGCTGAATGTTACCTTAACCAATATGTGACCTGAGAAAAACTTTTATTGAGGAGCGTAAGGGCTTTGAATGGAGGTCCATGCACTTGGAACCCCCATTCTGCCACTAACTAGCTGTCTGACTTTGAATGAGTCATTAACTCTTTCTAATCCTCAGTTTCCTCTTCTGTAAAGCAGTACTATTCCCATGGTTATATGGTAAGCAATTACTATACATAATATCTGTATGTGTGATTTCATATATAATTACTATTATACTATATTACATGTAATTAGTGAGAATAATTACTTTATTTTTGTTATTATTTAACTAGAAAGTAGATCTTAAAAATAGCTTCCCTTGCTCTGTATCTCATATAACCTTAAGATGCATCAGAATAAATTAAGTGCCGTTTTTTAGGTAAATGGAACTTCATTATGGAGTTAGTCACATGGCCATGGAACTCTCTTCCCAGTGTCATCATTAGGCTTTTCCACTGTAGTTGCTGGAAAATAACATGACTGAGTCTATCTTCCTAGGGAAACTTTAATGTGTATTTGAAAAGGTAAATAGGAGCAGGACTTTATAAACCACAGCCTCACCAGACCTCCCCGGGTAGGACTGATGACTCCTTCCTGTGAGCCTTCATTGCACATTTGACTCTGTGACTTTTACTTCTTGCCCAAGCTTGCCTCTCTGCATCAGCATACAGCAAACAAATGAAACAAAGTTCAGCGAAGGAAAAACCAAGAGTGGCTGGTGAAGCACTCCCAAGCTACAAGAGTAGGAGCCACTACCAGTACTGGGCCTGAGGGAGCATTGGAAGGGAATGGCTACTGGAATCTGGCTCCACCATGAGGTGGAGTGGCAGATGGCTGCTCCCCATCTGTGCATAAAAGTCAGCCTCCAGGGCCTCTGGACGGGGTCAAGAAAGGTGGAATGTGGATCCAGAGAGTGGAGGAGAAAATCCAGTACCCTGTGCCCACAGGTAGAACTGTGAGCTTCTTACCAGTAGTAGATTCTTTGTCTTGTTGCTTTCTTAACCTCCATGCTTCAAAAAGGACACAATGATTATTAGAGGAACAGATGACCATGGAAAACAAAGATGCTTGCATTTAAATTTGAAGAAATTTAAATATTTAAGTAAGGTTCCTATGAGCTTCCCAGGTGGCTCAGTGGAAAAGAATCTGCCTACCAATGCAGGAGACACTGGAGATGTGAGTTCAATCCCTGGGTTGGGAAGATCCCCTGGAGGAGGAAATGGCAACCTGCCCCAGTATTCTTGCCTAGAAAATCCCATGAACAGAAGAGGCTGGAGACCTACAGTCCATGGAGTCACAGAGTCTGACACGACGGAGCAACTCAACAATTTGCCCTGTGGATTGAGAGACTCTCTCCTGGAAATGAAAGCTCTAACTGAACCCTGGTGATCATTGCTTCCTGAGCATCACAGTCCTTGTTGTGCATTGGCAATTGCTCTTCTCCTCTGAGGCCACTCCTGGCCTGTGGCCAGTGCATCCTCCAGCATAGGTCAGCCTTCAAGGTTGCAGTGCTGTTTCTGAAGCCCTTCACAAAGTCAAAGGGCTTCTTCCATCAATGCCCAGTGGCTTCTGACTCTGCAGCCTAGATTTCCTTGACCTTTTCCTTGCTAGCTCTTGTCTCACTAAAATCTGCATTTCAACATTTAGGCTGATATTTTTCCTGTTACTGCAGGTCCAGCACTGTCAATCACTCATTTTGTCAGCCAGGGGTTAAAGCTGATAACCACTAATGGCAACAGAGAAGGCGCATCAGAGCAGGGGTACTTATTTCAGTACATCTCAACTCAGTTCAGGAGAGTGGCTCTCACTGGTTGCTGTAGGGGTGGACTGTAGGGTCTGTTATATTTTCCTTCATGATGTAATGCTCCATATCATGCTTTTTTTTTCCATTTTTAATTCACTTAATTATTTATTTCTGGTCCTGCTGGGTCTTTGTTGCTCCAAGTGGGCTTTCCCTAGTTGCAGTGTGTGGGCTTCTCATTGCACTCACCTCTTTTGTTGCAGAGCGCAGGCTCTAGGTCTTCTGTAGTTTCAGCACATGGGCTTAGTTGCCCCTCAGCATGCGTAATCTTCCCGGACCAGAGATCCAACCCATGTCCCCTGCTTTGGCAAGTAGATTCTTAACCACTGGACCACAAGGGAAGTCCATATGACTTTTTTTTTTTTTTTTCATTTTTGGCTCAGAAAAATAATGTCGAGACAAATAGTGTGTAATAAATCAGCACTATTCCAGGGCTGCTGTAAACAGGATACTCATGCGTGAGTGCTTAGTTGCTCAGTTGCAACTTAGCCCACCAGGATCCTCTGCCCATGGGGTTTCTCAGCAAGAATACTGGAGTGGGTTGTCATTTCCTTCTCCAGGGAGAACTTTCTGATCCAGGGATCAAACCCAAGTCTCCTGCATTGCAGGCATATTCTTTACCACTGAGTCAACGGGGAAGCCAAAATAGGATATGCATTTACTGATAAAAGAGAAACTTTTAAAGAAAGTCACAGAAACTATTGATAATACTAGATATATTATTTTGTGTATAGAATCCTAGACATATTCATTTTACTATGAAACTTCATAGAAATGAGGTTTCCATGTATTCTAACTCAATTTACTTTGGGGCAAGTCTTTAGTCTGAAGATCAAGGATGTGTTTAAAAGGAAAGTAGACAACAGGTACATGGAAAATCTGTTTCCTATCCTTTTTTTGGTTGGCTTCATTGCTTTATTTGCTCTGAAGTCCATTAGAAGGAAAATATTAGAAACAGAAATTTGTTCGGAAAGGTATCACCAATTACCTCCAGGCATGTGCAGCTTTAGTATTCACATAGTTTTTAAAGCCTTAATTTTTAACAGCCATCAGTAATCATTAAGCTCATTCACATTTTCTACATTGAGCATGTCACCAAAGGGCTCAGATCAAGTTTCTCTTTGGTCATGACTTAGTCATGTGAACTTTGGCCAAGCTTTCCTATTATTTTTATTATAAGAAAGATTTTCTCAGGGAGACAAGATGTTTTTCCTTCCATTCGTGATGACCGAATTAAGAGACTGAGGGAGTAAAACAGTATGTTCTTGTAGTCTCAAACATACCTATGCATGATCTATATTTTGTTCATGAAATCACTGTTTATTGGATGACTTTTGGTTTGGGCCCTAGATTTGATCCTCCAGGGATTTAATGAGAAGTTTTAATGAGAAGTAGGCATGGTCTCTCCCGCACAAAAGCTTCTCTAGTTGAAGAGAAAATAAATGTTTAATTTAATAACTAGGCAAACTGAAATGTGAGCGGCATCACAAAGTGTATTAGATTAAGCACCATTTGAGGGGAAGAGAGACTATACATTTAGAGTTCTGAAAGAGAGAGCCGATTGAAGACAATTCAGAGAATATTCTAAAAAAGGAAAAGGAGATGAGATTGGTAGATTCTGAAATAACAAGAGCTGGCAGAAGAAATGATGGGAGCAAATGTTCCCAGAGACTTGTTATTTACCCGCCTTGAACTTGAATTCTCTGTCATGCCTGGAACCAGTAAATGTGTAAACCCAGAGGAAATAGTTTAATTGTAGCATCATGATGGTGGGTTTCTGACTCTTGTGGGCCAGACGGTTGTGTGCACCAATGAACATGTCTATAATCTTTCCTAGGTAAGATGCTCAGATTGTGATGGAGGATAAAAGAAACTGGATAAATGATTCCATTTTAGAAAGAATGTTAAGGGTTAGGGTTAGTTCAGTGGTTAGCACTTTGTGCTTTCATTGCTAAGGGATTGTTTTGCTTCAAGACCAGAAGTCAGAAATATAATACAGAAGGAGGTAAATGAGAAAATCAGTATTGGCAAATGATTCTGTCAATAGATGTCCAGATACTGTCAGTGAGTTACAAACTATATTTATTATAATAGGATACAATATGTATAATCAAAGGCACTGACAACCAATGACAAAGCAAATGAATTAAAAATATATGCATGCCTCTAAGAATTAAATAGGTCTCTATGATGGCTTTTGAACTGTGGTGATGGAGAAAACTATTGAGAGTCCCTTGGACTTCAAGGAGATCAAGCCAGTCAGTCCTAAAGGAAATTAACCCTGAATACTCATTGGAAGGTCTGATGCTGAAGCTGAAGCTTCAGTACATTGGCATATCTGATGTGAAAATCTGACTCATTAGAAAAGACCCTCATGCTGGGAAAGATTGAAAGCAGGAGAAAAAGGGCACAACAGAGGATGAGATGGTTGGATGGCATCACTGACTCAGGGGACCTGAGTTTGACCAAGCTCCGGTAGATGGTGAAGGACAGGGAAGCCTGGTGTGCTGCAGTCCATGGGGGTGGCAAAGAGTTGGACATGACTGAGCAACTGAACAGCAACAACAACTAAGAAGACTCAAAGTGCTTGTTCTCTCTGCTTATTTTTTACTGGTGCTTGAGTTTGATTGGGGTTTCCAGCACTACTGGACTAATGCTTTGATGATTTGGGGTGTTCCATGCATTGCTGAATGCTTACCTGCATCTCTGTCCTCTGTCCATAGAATGCCAGAAGCATCCTCCCCCATCCACCAGCTATGACAACCAAGAATGTCAGCAGACATTGCCAGATGTCTCTTGGGGGCCAAAAACCACTCCTGTTGAGAACCATTGCTTTAGACAAATGGATGAATTTTTTAAAAAAGTGAGTCCTGAATAGGTTTAACAAAGGACCACATATGTGGGAGTAGAATGTGCAGTTAGCATAGAGTAAGGGGGAAAAGAGACATTTAAAAATATTTGCATTGAGAAAGTACACTTTTAAAAAAGATTGATTTTCATTCATTTGGCTGAGCCAGGTCTTAGCAGCAGAACTTGGGATCCTCTATCTGCATTGTGGCATGCAGGACCATTAGTTGTGGCTCGTGGATCTAGCTCTTCTACCAGGAATTGAACATGGCCCCCTGCATTGGGAGTGCAGAGTCTTAGCCACGGGGAAGTCCCAATACACTCTGATTTATTCACCTTAGTCTCAATTACCTCTGGTAGAAAACACACAAGATAATATGTCTGGAAAAGTCACCAGCTGTCTTGAGCTCTCCAAGCCCAGGCTTGGTTATTCTTGGCAGCTGACCTCTGCTGGCTGAGTGCAGGAACTCTGTGAGCCCAGTCTGGTGCAGACGCTCACAGTTTCATCTGGCGAGTGTTCTATGACTGATCAAGCTCAAGCCAGGTCTTGGGTGAAGCTGGTGAAGGCAGATGACCTTTCCCCAGGGTTTAGAATGTCAATGTGGACATGCTAGACATGGGGAGCATGCTTAGTTGACCAAGTCCCATAGAAACGACCTGCCCAGTCTGGAGAGAGCAAGCCAAATTGCTCAGCATTGCCGGGCAGTGCTTTCCAGGCAGACAGAGCCAATACTGGCATCGATTCTTGTCACTATGAAGAATTATCTCATCAATACTGGCAGCATTCTCTTTTCAATCTCTAGGGCTGTAAGTATTGGTATCCTTTTAAGAAATGTATTATCTTTTATGTACAAAAGTAGAGAGGATATTTTTATCTGAACATCTGGCACCAAAATTTCTTTTAGAGTGAGAGCTGACTTTATTGGAAAAAAAATATATTTGGGCTCCAAAATCACTGCAGATGGTGATTGCAGCCATGAAATTAAAAGACACTTGCTCCTTGGAATGAAAGTTATGACCAACCTAGATAGCATATTCAAAAGCAGAGACATTACTTTGCCAACAAAGGTCCATCTAGTCAAGGCTATGGTTTTTCCAGTAGTCATGTATGGATGTGAAAGTTGGACTGTGAAGAAGGCTGAGGGCTGAAGAATTGATGCTTTTGAACTGTGGTGTTGGAGAAGACTCTTGAGAGTCCCTTGGACTGCAAGGAGATCCAACCAGTCCATTCTGAAGGAGATCAGTCCTGGGTGTTCTTTGGAAGGACTGATGCTAAAGCTGAAACTCCAATACTTTGGCCATCTCATGCGAAGAGTTGACTCATTGGAAAAGACTCTGATGCTGGGAGGGATTGGGGGCAGGAGGAGAAGCGGATGACAGAGAGTGAGATGGCTGGATGGCATCACCGATTCGATGGACGTGAGTTTGAGTGAACTCCGGGAGTTGGTGATGGACAGGGAGGACTGGCATGCTGTGATTCATGGGGTTGCAAAGAGTTGGACACGACTGAGCTACTGAACTGAACTGAACTGAACTGAACCGGAATGGAGGAAGAGATGTCTAAGTTACACTTCTGTGAAAAAGGTCATTATGGCTACAAATGCTTTGTGGGAAACAAAGGGATAATTCTGCTTTGCCTTTTAGGGTGTGAAATGAAAGAGGAAAAGAGAAGAGAAAGGATGAGAAATAAGCAAGATGACAAAAGATTGTGTAATCTTCATGCACTCTGGGACCCCCAGAACATAACAGCAAAATCTAATTTATCAGTTTGAGGCTTTAAGTTATAGAATACCAGAAACAAGGTGGCCAAAATACATGGGAATTTATCTAAAATCAGAGATTTGTAGTTGTTGGGAAGGATTCAGCTAATCAATGATGCCATCAAAGACTTAGGTACTTAAAAAAAAAAAATCTTTCTTCCCAGCTATATTTTTTTAATGTTTTAAAATTCTAATTTATTTTTGGCTGTGCTGGGTCGTCATTGCCGTATGGGCTTTTTTCCAGTTGCAGGGCACAGTCATTTCATTGCGGTGGCTTCTCTTGTTGCAGAGCTGGGCTCTAGGGCGTGTGGGCTCAGTAGTTACTGCTCCCGGGCCCTAGAGCATAGGCTCAATAGCTGTGGTGCACGGGCTTAGTTGCTCTGAGGCAAGTGGTATCTTCCCAGATCAGGGATTGAATCCTGTCTCCTGCTTTGGAAGGTGGGTTCTTTGTCACTGAGCCATCAGGGAAGCCTCCCTAGGTACTTTCCATATTTCCACTTTGCCATCCTTATTCTGCTGGCTCTTATGCTCATCCTTGCCACATTACGTACAGTCTCAGGAAGCTGCCATGCACTCATATATTAAATCCATATTCAAGGCAAGAAGAGAATAAAGAGAAAGACTATCAAAGATGGATGTATTCTTTTTTTAAAAAAGTAAACTACCAGAAACACCCCTAGCAAGTTTCTATTTATATCACATGGCCTCCCTGAACTCAAGGGGCAAAAGGAAATAATAAGCTTTTTTTTTTTTTTCCAGATCTGGGGGGTAATTGCAGATCATACTGCAATTCATTTCATACTTTGGGTATAGCACCCAAATTATTTGTTTTATTATTTTATTTTTGGTCCTGAGGCATATGATCTTAGTTTCCTTACCAGGAGTGGAACCCACACCCCTTACATTGGAAGTTCAGAGTCTTAACCAGTGAACTGCCATGGAGGTCTCCAATTAGCTTTTGTATCCTCTTTGATGGGCCTCCCAGATGGCACAGTGGTAAAGAATTCACCTGCCAATGCAGGAGACACACACGCAAGAGACGAGTCTGATCTCTGGGTTGGGAATATCCTCTGGAGAAGGAAATGGCAACACTCCAGTATCCTCACCTGGAGACTCCCATAGACAGAGGAGCCTGGTGGGCTACAGCCCATGGGGCAGCAAAGAGTCGGACATGACTGAGCACACACGGCCTTGTTAACAGAGGGAGCCAGGGAGAAGGCCTGGTCCTGGGCTAGCCAGCCTACATGATCTGTGGCAGCTACCGTACTCATAAATGTTGGCTGTGTGCAAGCTAGTTTAGGAAATGAAAGAAGGTGATGAGTTTCATCTTGGAAAATGATCTGATGTGAGCAGAAGAGTTTGTGGGAAAGTCAGGGGGCCTAGCTAGAGCTGACCGCCAGGGCGAGTGGAAATGATGGTGAGAGCTTCGGGCCTCCACAGGCTGTGGATCTGAGGGGTGGACAATCACAACTGGATCTCATGGCTGATGTCTGGTTATGTTGACCTCTAGTTAAACCCCAGAATAATCTAGTTATTCTTCTCTAGAGTAGTCAAATTTGCTACTTTCCCACAGTCCCTTCTTCAACTCCACTGCTATTGTCTTCCACACCAGTCTTGAAACTTCTAGTTTAATAGAAGTTTCTAGTTATTCTTCTCTATGGTCATCAAATTTGCTACTTTCCCACAGTCCCTTCTTTAGCTCCACTGCTAATGTCTTCCACACCAGTCTTGCAACTTCCGTCACGGTCTTGTTTCGCTGCCTTCAGATTTTCCCCACCTAGTCCAGCCTCAGGGAGCCTATTGGTGTCTAGTTGTTGTCCTGTCCCAGGTGGCACTGGTGGTAAAGTGTCTACCTGCCAATGCCTGAGACTTAAGAGATGCAGGTTTGATCCCTGGGAGAGGAAAATGCCCTGGAGGAGGGCATGGCAACCCACTCCAGTATTCTGGCCTGGAGAATCCCATGGACAGAGGAGCCTGTCGGGCTATAGTCCCTGGGGCTATACAGAGTTGGACATAACTGAAGTGACTTAGCATGCATGCATACACCTAACAGCTGCAAAATAGCTTTCAGGGAGAAATAACATAAGGAATAAATGACTAGAAAATGAGGTGGTAGGAAATCAACAGGAGAAGCATATGTCCTATTGCTGAGGTTGAGATGTCTCCTCCTTTGCTTCTGAGAGATCATTCCTCCAGCACAGAGGCCCTGCAGCCTCATTTCTTCAGTTCCTCCCAGAGCAACATGCAGTCCCTTTGGATTCTCGGGTTTAAAGACCCACACTAAACATCTGTGGTGCACATTATTTGTAAAGTTCACATATTGGATTGTTATTTACATGCTGGATATTCTATATGGATATAATATTCACATACTGGATATTATTTTCCATAATATCTTATGGAAAAACCTGAATGAACTTTTGGGCTGACCCAATACATGAGTTACATCTCTCCATAACCAGGAACTGAAATATAATCATATTAAAACAAACTTGGAACAATAACCATAAATAGAATGTGTTTATCTTGGGAAAAAGCTTAAAATAGCTAGCTAAATGGAAGAACTGGACTCAAAACAACATATGTGATCTGAGTTTTTTTTTTTTTTTTTCCATATCCAGAGAGTGAGAGGAAGTGAGGGAGCGGGCATCATATGTGCATCTTTGGCACCAAGGTTAGAATTTAATATCCAGCAAGGTGTGGCTTCTTTATCATCTTTAACCCACACAAGAAACCAGCCTATTAATATGTATCAAGGTTACAGTTGCTTAATATCAAAATGCAACAGAGTGGATAATGGCCAGCAACAGAACAACTTTAGAATTCTCCACCCTCCTCCCTGGGCTATTTTAAGACATTGCTTTTTCTTTTTCTTTTAGTCTAGCTAAGTAGTTCTCAAACTTTGGTGTGCATAGCAAGCACTTTACTTGGTTGTGAACATAAAACTACGTATACCCTACCTTGTAAGTAATTTGAGGATAATACAGGGATAGTTAGGGCTTCCCTGGTGGCTCAGTGGTAAAGAATCCACCTGTCAACGCAGGAGATGCAGATTCGATCCCTGGGCTGTGAAGATCCTCTGGAGACGGAAATGGCAACCCACTCCAGTGTTCTTGCCTGGGAAATCTCATGGACAGAGAAGCCTGGCAGGCTACAGTCCATGGGGTTGCAAAGAGTCAGGCTTGACTGGGCAACTGAGCACATACAGGGATAGTTTACAAGTTTTTCCTCCTTATTAGCTGACACTAGAATTAAACGTTGAAGCACTTGCTACTTTACCTTATTTACATTTAAAAAACAGATTCAAATGGATATCACGCATGTGAGAAAGTTGATAGAATTTATTTTTGAAAATGGGATTATGAAAAAACCTGTCTCTTTATTCTCATCTTTACTGTCTAATTGTTCTACAATGAAGCCACAGTACTTTTCTAATCAGAAAAAAAGTTGCTTAAAAATAATCAAATGATAAAAGTTCACTGACTGTGCTCATTTGACTCCCCCCACCCCCCCCACACCCCCAAGAGCTTAGTAACCTAAAGACAGAGCCTGTTACAAAAGCTAACAGGTGGTTTCTAGAAGCTCACCCCACCCTACGGTCAGCTTCAAGTCCCAGGGATCTGCCATCTTTGACTTTAAGACAGCAAAGGTCTTCACACATGGTTATTTTCAACAGAGTGACAGTATGGGGTGGGGGGAGGAAATCGAGCAATCCAACCATATTTAGAGACCAATGAATCAACTCACTTATCAAAATAGGTTGCATTATAAGACCATTCCCAGAACAGCTTTGCTCTCTGCCTCTCATTTGGGTTGTCAGCGTTGTGACTTCTTTGCACACACTCCTTGTTTTTGCTAACCATTCAGCATTCGTGTATTCAAAGCTAAGAATTCTGTATTTTCCCAAGCTCAATTGATGTGTAAGAGGGACTACTTTGTGAAATGAAGGAATTTGGTTTAAATTTCTCATGCTGAGCATTTGATAAGACAGATTAGTAATGCTGCATTTTAAAAAGTATGTAGAAACTCAACCAGTTTAGCTACCAAGTGCTGTTCAGCTGGTATGCAAATGTGTTTCATGTTCCCAGAATTTTTTCCTGAACCTTTAGGATGTGGAGCCAAGATGCCCTTTCTCTATGCTTCCAAAGTCTTTTCATCTTGGCATAGATCAGGACCTGCAGGTAAGATTTAAAAAGGATAAAGAACTATATATAAAGCATCCTCCCAAATAAAGCTTTGTTGAGCTAAGTTTTGTCTGAGGTCGAGAAGTCCATTTGTCTAATACAGCAATGAAGATCAATGGACCACCGCAGGGCACTCCCTCCCCAGGACACTGCTGTGATTTGCAGCGCAACTTCTTTTTGTCCTTCTCCTTGTCTCAGCCTAGACAGCTTTGAAAGTCCAGAAGCAGCCATAAAAGAACCTACAAAGAAGTTTCCAGATGCCATGGAGAAAAGGGACAGAGGAAAAAGCAGGTCATTTATTTTTATATCCTTCTTCGCCTTTGTTTCCTCTTTTTACTTATTCTCCCCATGAACTGCCACAAAATTATGGGGGGAGCAAAAGCTCATTACCTTAAAACCCATCTAGATGGAAATGGTGAGGGGATTGAAGTTACTATTTTTTTCTTTCAGTAGAAAATAAAAGCCCACAGGATAATCCAAGAATGGAAGGGCTGCTGTGCATATATGGAAGGGACCATAAAGTTATAGGGTTTATTTATATTAGTGTCTAAATGTGTGAGCATCAATGCAGAGTTTTTTTTTTTTTTTTTAATATGTATTTATTTGGCTGCTCTGGGTCTCAGCTAAGGCACGCAGATCTTTCAGTTGCAACATGTAGAATCTAGTTCCCAGACCAAGAATGGAACCTGAGCCCCCTGCATTGATATCTCAGAGTCTTAGCCACTGGACCACCAGGAAGGTCCCCCAATGCAGAGTTTTGTTTTGGCTCAGCCTGACTGGTCTTCCCTTCCCAAGTGACAGCGCCACACTTGCAGAACATAGACTCTTTCCTTGTCCAAGATATGCTTTGCCACTGGTGGGGCCATGGAGGAGACCATACAGGACAAAGCAGTTCTTGTGGACCCAACAGATAGTGTAAATAACATCCTCTGGGAAGTTAAAGAACAAAGTCATGAAGAACAAGTATGCATTCTGCCAAGACTTGGAACAACCATCCTCTGCACCTAAATCCTCTAATAAGGTTTCTATGAGGCTTTAGTTCATCATTAAGCTGCCATGGGATATCCTCTGAGAAAGGGTAGAATGGGCAGCTTTCTCTTTTCTGGCAGCAGTAACTGTTAAGTCCATTATTTGTATTCATTCAGGCTCATCGATCTTCACATATTTTTAAATGTAAGAAACATTTTCAAATGGAGGCTAGTCATGATTTTCTTTATAAACAATGTACATCATTGTAATCCTAGCTTTTTGTCATTGGGAACAATGAATTATTTTATTTTACTTTATTATTGCTTAGTTGTGGCATAAGAACTCTTAGTTGTGGTATGTGGGATCCAGTTCCTTGATCAGGGATTGAACCTGAATCCCTTGCATTGGGAGCCCAGAGTCTTACCAACAAGGAAGTCCTGAGAATAGTGAGTCATTTTGAATTGCTATTATGAGCCCACTCTTTCCTGTCTTGGCAGAACCAATCATCACTGCTCACCCAATCTGCAGGCAGGATGGTGACTCAGATTGTTGAAACCCTGTTGTGTGGGTCAGTGACTCTCCCTTCTGGGTTGATGGCAGTCATGCGACTGCCAGCAGCAGTTACAGTCCAACCAACAAACACACAGGTGTCCTTGAGCCAAGCACAAGGCTCAACATCATGGGAATAGATGGAGACGTATTGGCATGGTGTGTGTATTCAGTAAGTGCTCACATATATGGCACTGCGCTGGCCATTACAGAAATATACAGAGAGATACAGGGCATGGCTGCTGCCCCAGGGAGCATGCAAGCTCACTGAAGAGTAATATGCACACACACACATACTCCATCTTATATCCTTACATCCTCTTTGGAGCAAACAAAACTCATTTAACCCTCATAGCTTAATGAGATGGGTGCTGTTATTATGCCCATTAGACAGCCATGGAAAGTGAAGGAGAGAGGGAGTTGGGGTAATAAACAGAAGAGATGGAGTTTTAACCCAGGCAGTCTTGCTGTGGTTCTCGTCCCATTAGCCCTATGGACTACGTAACATACAGAAAATGAGGAATAAAGCAAAACTGTAGGGACTTCCCTGGTGGTCCACTGGTTAAGAATCTGCCCTCCAGTGCAGGGGATGTAGGTTTGATCCCTGATTGGGGAATTAAGATCACACATGCCGAGGGGCGACTAAGCCTGAGCTGCAACTAGAGAAAGCCCGTGAGCCAGAATCAAGGGCCCTCCTCCCACAGTAACAAAGACCCAGCTCAGCCAAAGTAAATAAACTAATAATAGTAATAGAATATGTAAAATTTAAAAAAAAAAGCAATGCTGTAATCAAGTGGTCTTCTTTTTCTGAGTTCAAACATTCTAAAATCCCAACCCAGGGATCAAAACCAGTTCACTTGCATTGCAGGCAGATTCTTTACCTTCTAAACCACCAGGGAAGCCTTCAATAAATAATAATAATAAAATAAGTAAAATGCAAAAATTTTAAAAACTGTAATCAAGTAGCCTTCTTTTTCTGAATTCTAGCATTCTGAAATCAGGAACTGATTGAGTGTGTGAAAGTCTCTCAGTCATGCCCAACTCTTGGTGACCCCATGGACTGTAGCCTGCCAGGTTCCTCTGTCCATGGAGTTCTCCAGGCAAGAATAATGGAGTGGGTAGCCATTCTCTTCTCCAGGGGAACTTCCTGACCCAGGAATCAAACCAGGGTCTCCTGCATTGCAGGCAGATTCTTTACCAGCTGAACTACGCAGGAAGCTCTGATTAGGTGTTTATAATACGCTAGCAAACTGCTAGACTGAGCGACTTCACTTTTCACTTTCATGCATTGGAGAAGGAGATGGCAAGCCACTCCAGTGTTCTTGCCTGGAGAATCCCAGGGACAGGGGAGCCTGGTGGGCTTCCGTCTATGGGGACGCACAGAGTCGGACACGACTGAAGCGACTTAGCGGCAGCAGTAGCAGCAGATTGCTCAGAGCACTCACTAACTATACTGTTGTAGTGGTGGTGATAGTTTAGTCACTAAGTCGTGTCGGACTCTTTTGGGATTTCCCAGGCAAGAATACTGGAGTCGGGTAGCCGTTTCCTTCTCCAACGCATCTTCCTGACCAGTGATAAAACTCATGTCTCCTGCATTGGCAGGCACATTCTTTACTGTTGAGCCAACAGGGAAGTTCCAAGAGCCAAATAGTAGGAGTGAGCAATGAATGCAATAGGAGAGGTCAGTTGAAATAAAACCTTCAAGCATAAATAAACGTTAGTCCAAAGATAAAAGAAAAAGTCAGGATGCCTGTAGGATGCAGGAAAGTAGTAACAACTTATATTCAGAACAAGATTGGGAAGCCTGCGTATGGAGAGAAACTGGAGACGAATGTAGACAGGGAAGCAGGGGCTGGATTGTCAGGGCACTGACTGGACTCACCCTGTAGACAATGGTATCTCACTGGTAATTTTATTTTAAACAGTCATGCTTATTTTAAGCATGTCATTTGTCATGATCACATTTGTGAATTTAAAAGATCATTATGGCTTTGGTATTTCAAAAGGCTCAATGTTAATGGTTTCTGCATGCTGGAGAATACTTTGTAGAAGGAATGCTGGCATTTACATATTTATGCTGGCAAACTACAAAAGCCTAATTGTGGAATTTTCTTTGCTATGTAGCTGGGCTGATGTCAAAACCATTAGAGAAGTCACAGTATGAGCAGTATGCTAGTAAGGACACATTCCCAATTATACAAATATAATATGGGGTCACGCTATGCAGCATAAAATTGCTAGTTGATCTGTCCACTATATAAAAGAGTTAAATTGGAAAGCCACTTTTTTTTTTTTTTTGTAAATGGTATCGGAATTATCTACATTTATAAAGGGCTCTGAGTTCTTCAAAACAACATGGCAATTTGCTTCTTCATGGCCAACAGAGCGTGACTGCTACTGTATTGGATCTCTCTGACTTCTGTCTCTGACTCTAGACTTTTTTCCCAAATGGTTTCATTTGAGTAGTTTAGGCCCATTCAAGAGCATCTCCCTTTTAAGTAACAAAGTCAACTGATTAGAGATTTTAATCACAGCTACAGAATCCTTTTTGTATGCCATATAAAATAACCTAACCATGGGAATGATATCTTCCATGGAATAGCAATCTAGAAGATCATCTTAAAAGTGTGCCCGCCTTGAGTTTCCTTGCAAAGGGAAGCTCACTTCTCAGACGGTACCCTTGGTTACCTCTGATTACCTCAGCTAAATGCCCTACTAGACACCAGCAGTCATGGCCATGGATTTGGGACTCCGTTTTGAAAGAGTTGACTTTAATTTGGTATTTCTTTTAATTTCAGGTACAAATAATAGAACAGACATTCTGGTGTCCCAAATAATTGTCATTATTTGCATTTCCAGGGCTGTTCCCCTATAAGAGTGGGTATATATGGGAACACTTCAAAAATCAGCTGTTGTGGTCTGTCAGAGACAGCAGCTAGGAGCCCTCGTGGGTGGTGAGCAGGGCGGGGAGAGGGAGCCAGAGTGGAGCCAGAGTGGCCGAGGAGGCAGCAGTAGCCCAGCATGCCACTGTGCGGGCAGCCTGAGTGATGAAGATGGTGGCCCCCTGGATGCCGTTCTACTCCACCAGCTGCTGCCTGTGCTGCCATGTCCCAGCTGGCACCATCCTGCTGGGCACCTGGGACCTGATCTTCAGTGCTATGGTACTGCTGGTTCTGTTGAGTGCCCTGGCTGATCCAGATCAGTATCACTCTTCAAATTCTGAACTCGGAGGTGGCTTTGAGTTCATGGATGATGCCAACATGTGCATTGCCATCACAATTTCTGTTCTCACGGTCCTTAACTGGGCAATGGCTGTGCACGGAGCATACAAGCAACATGTGACCAGGATCATCCCATTCTTCTGTTACCAGATCTTTGGTTTTGCCCTGAACACTGTGGTTGCAGTTTATCCAAATTCCATCCAGGAATACACATGACAGTTCAGTTCAGCTCAGTTCAGTCCCTCAGTCGTGTCCAACTCTTTGCGACCCCATGGACTACAGCACGCCAGGCCTTCCTGTCCATCACCAGCTCCTGGAGTTTACTGAAACTCATGTCCATCGAGTCGGTGATGCCATCCAACCGTTTCATCTTCTGTCATCCCCTTCTCCTGCCTTCAATCTTTCCCAGCATCAGGGTCTTTTCCAATGAGTCAGCTCTTCATATCAGGTGGCCAAAGTATTGGAGTTTCAGCTTCAGCATCAGTCCTTCCAATGAACATTGAGGACTGATTTCCTTTAGGATGGACTGGTTTGATCACCTTGCAGTTCAAGGGACTCTCAAGAGTCTTCTCCAACACCACAGTTCAAAAGCATTAATTCTTTGACACTCAGCTTTCTTTATAGTCCAACTCTCACATCCATACATGACCACTGGAAAAACCACAGTTTGACTATATGGACCTTTGTTGGCAAAGTAATGTCTCTGCTTTTTAACATGCTGTCTAGGTTGGTAATAACTTTTCCTTCAAGGAGTAAGCGTCTTTTAATTTCATGGCTGCAGTCACCATCTGCAGTGATTTTGGAGCCCAAGAAAATAGTCTGCCACTGTTTCTCTATCTATTTGCCATGAAGTGATGGGACCGGATGCCATGATCTTAGTTTTATGAATGTTGAGCTTTAAGCCAACTTTTTTACTCTCCTCTTTCACTTTCATCAAGAGGCTCCTTAGGTTCTTTGATTTCTGCCATAAGGGTGGTGTCCTGCATATCTGAAGTTATTGATATTTCTCCTGGCAATCTTGATTCCAGCTTGTGCTTCCTCCAGCCCAGCATTTCTCATGATGTACTCTGCATATACATTAAATAAGCAGGGTGACAATATACAGCCTTGACATACTCCTTTTCCTATTTGGAACCAGTCTGTTGTTCCATGTCCAGTTCTGTTGCTTCCTGACCTGCATACAAATTTCTCAAGAGGCAGGTCAGAAAGTCTGGTATTCCCATCTCTTCAAGAATTTTCCAAAGTTTGTTGTGGTCCACACAGTCAAAGGCTTTGGCATAGTCAATAAAGCAGAAGTAGATATTTTTCTGAAACTCTCTTGCTTTTTCAATGATCCAATGGATGTTGGCAATTTGCTCTCTGGTTCCTCTGCCTTTTCTAAATCCAGCTTGAACATCTGGAAGTTTATGATTCATGTATTGCTGAAGCCTGGCTTGGAGAATTTTGAGCATTACTTTACTAGCGTGTGAGATGAGTACAATTGTGCAGTAGTTTGAGGATTCTTTGGCATTGCCTTTCTTTGGGATTGGAATGAAAACTGACCTTTTCCAGTCCCATGGCCACTGCTGAGTTTTCCAAATTTGCTGGCATATTGAGTGCAGCACTTTCACAGCATCATCTTTCAGGATTTGAAATAGCTCAACTGGAATTCCATCACTTCCACTAGCTTTGTTCGTAGTGATGCTTCCTAAGGCCCACTTGACTTTACATTCCAGGATGTCTCTCTCTAGGTTGGTGATCACACCATCGTGGTCATGAAGATCTTTTTTGTGAAGTTCTTCTGTGTATTCTTGCCACCTCTTCTTAATATCTTCTGCTTCTGTTAGGTCCATACCATTTCTATCCTTTATCGAGCCCATCTTTGCATGAAATGTTCCCTTGGTATGTCTAATTTTCTTGAAGAGATCTCTAGTCTTTCCCATTCTGTTGTTTTGCTCTATTTCTTTGCACTGATCGCTGAGGAAGGCTTTCTTATCTCTCCTTGCTATTCTTTGGAACTCTGCATTCAAATGGGTATATCTTTCCTTTTCTCCTTTGCCTTTCCCTTCTCAACTGCCTCCTAATTTTCCTCACAAAGATGATATCATGTCAATGAATCCTATCTGTTTGGTCCTCATTATTTTTCTGTTTATCAGCATATCTTGACTTTTAAGGATTATTTGATTAGCTATGTTTGGAACTGCTACTGATGCCTCAATGGCAGGAACTCCTCTGATGTCCTGGTTTATGTTATCAACAGTGACAGTACAGTGCTGTTATCCCCATACCACTGCCACCCTACGTGTCTGCCTAAGCCTGGAAGTGGGGCGTAGCTGAGAGCAACAGCTTAATTTTACTTCTGAGATGAGCTCTGAGCTTATTTCTTACTGAAATGCCAAAGCCTAAAATTGTAGATGTTAAGTTGGAACTCTGTGGTTTGAAACCTGGGCTTTAGCTAGAGCACTGTGATAGAGTAACTGTAGACTTCTCTCTGTGGGGGTCAGGAGGGGTGGGGTGGGTGGGCTCCCCTAGTCTTCCCTCTGCATCAAAATTTTCAACAATCTGGATGAACCTTTGTCCAAGGAGTCTGTTGTATGTGCTGAACCCCAAAGTTGAAGACATTACAACTTTTCACTCCCTTTTTCTCTTTTGAAAGTGTAAAATAAAGTCAAAATTAGACCCCCACCCCCCAAAAAAATCAGCTATTGTTTATTGTGACTGGATTGGCAGTGACCGCTATGTGTTTCTGTTAGTCACCCAGTCATGTCCGACTCTTGCTACCCCATGGACTGTAGCCCACTAGGCTCCTCTGTCCATGGGATTTCTTAGGGAAGCATACTGGAGTGGGCTGCCACTTCTTGCTCTGGAGTATCTTCCTGACCCAGGGATGGAATCCAGGTCTCCTGCATTGCAGGCAGTTTCCTGCATTGCAGGCAGATTCTTTACCAACTGAGCCACCAGGGCTATGTGTTTAGCTGCCTCTGTTTCCTTTTTCTCTAGGTGTTAAAGCCAGACTACACTTCTTAGTCTGGCCCTCAGGCATGGGTCTGGTAACTCACCTCCTCCACAATTCTTCCCTCCCTCAGTTTCTTGCCATCTGGGAAGCTGGAAATCAGAGGATTCTAATGCCCTAGGTGGTGGTGGAGACACAAGTTCCAAGGAGCCTGAGTCCTGAGTAATTGCCCGAAAGGGAATCATACAAGATGGCTGCCTGACCAGGAACACCTCTATTGAACTAGTTTGTGAGTGAAAATAGACTTTTTGTGTCAAGCATTGGCAGGCTGGAGCTGATTGTTGTAACAGTGAACCTCCCCTGACTGGTACAGCTGGATTTTACACTGCCTATGGCTGTGGAGTTCATAACTGATACTTAGATATGTATTGTAGACCTTCCTTATCTGCAGGTCCAACCAACTATGGATCAAGCGATATTTGAAAAAATTTTCAGAAAATTCCAGCAAGCAAAACTTGAATTTGTCACTCTGGCAAACATTTGCATAACATTTACATGGTAATTATATTGTATAAGTACTTTGTATTGTATTGTATTATATTGTATAATTTACATTGTATTAGGTTATTATAAGAAATTTGCTGCTGCTACTGCTGCCAAGTCACTTCAGTCGTGTCGGACTCTGTGTGACCCCATAGATGGCAGCCCACCAGTCTCCCCCGTCCCTGGGATTCTCCAGGCAAGAACACTGGAGTGGGTTGCCTTTTCCTTCTCCAGTGCATGAAAGTGAAAAGTGAAAGTGAAGTCACTTGGTTGTGTCTGACTCTTAGCAACCCCATAGACTGTAGCCCACCAGGCTCCTCCTTCCATGGGATTTTCCAGGCAAGAGTACCGGAGTGGGGTGCCATTGCCTTCTCCAATAAGCAATCTAGAGATGATTAAAAGTACATGGGTGGATGTGTGTAGATTATATGTAAATACTATACTGCTTTATATAAGGGACTTGAGCATCCATTGATTTTGATAACTTCAGAGGTCCTAGAATCGTCCCTAGTTGTGCTGAGGGACAGCTGTATCGTTAATCTGTTTGTTGTCACTTTTGTTACTTTATTTGTTAAACAAAAAGCACAATCTATATCCTATTCTATTAAAATTCAAGAAATGTAAGAAAATATTTGTTATATTGGGCGGATTAAATAGTATTCAATTTATTTTTTACTAAACAGTTGAAGTTTTAGGACAATGTCTGCATGAATCTACTTGTAACATGGAAATGATTTAAATTTTTTTTACTAGTTAAATTGTTCTCTTGAAATTAGTAAAATACAAATCTAATTGGTTTTCTTTTTATTAACCTAATTAATTTATATAAACATTGCTCCAGATTAAAGCCCAAATATTTTGAGAGCAACCACAGTGAAAACCAGGAGATAAAATGGCTGCTTATCAAGTCAGCTCCCCATTTTCAAGTTCACCTTTCTTACCTTTTGTTCTTATACAATGACGTCATTGTTTGGAATTTAGCTATTTCCAGTAAACCAATGTGTGATTTTTAATGACCCTACTCAATGATATTTTATTTTGTATACTGAACTCATAAAAAAGTCAATAATGTAACCCAGTTTTTCTAATACAATATCTTGATATTTAATAGACAAACATATTTTGGAAACTCAAGGTAACATTTTTATTATTCCATGGACTTTATTGACTGATTTCAATCAAGGTAGAAATACCTTTGGTTTGAGTTAGCCTATCCCCACAGGAATGAATTATTAGAAGAAAGATAAGAGAAACAACAGAAACAACGATATTAATATAAACAGTGAATAGAACAGAAAAACAATGTTTGAATTATGATAATTTGAAGTAATAAAGGTGACCAAATGCAAGAAAAATGAACATAAGGATACTCAAATGAGTGATATCTGAACTAGAAGAAAAGCAAAAATCAGCATAGGCAAACATTTTGTAAATTATAGACTTAAGAAAAGGGAGAATAAGAAAAACCACTCCAAACTAAAAGAGACAAGATGTATTAACTGAAGACTGTTAGCAAGGAGAGAAAGGAACGTAAAGAGTACGAAATGTTTAAGAAAAAGGAGCAAATCCTGTAATTTGTGACAACATGGAGGGCATTATGCTAAGTGAAATAAGCCAGACAGAAAAAGACAAATACCTCTGATATCACTTATATGGGAAATTAAAAAAAAAAAAAAAGAACTCATAGAAAAAGTAGGATGGTAGTTGCCACGGTTTGCGTGTGGAGGAAATAGGGAGAAGTTGGTAAAAGGTTACACATTTTAAGCTCTAAGAAGAATAAAGTTTGAGGATCTAATGTATAACGTGGTGCATTGGCAGGCAGATTCTTTACTGTTGAGCCACCAGGGAAAGCCCTATGGTTGAAATTTGCTAAGAGAGTAGAACTTAAATGTCCTCACTCACTTTTCACCAAAAAAAGGTAAACATGTGAAGTGATGGATGTGTCAATTAACTCGATGGAAGGAATCCTTTCACAATGTAATATACCTCAGTGAAGCTGGGGGAAAAAAGAAGGAAAACAAGCTTTAAAATGATTTCAGATTTCAGTTCCAGGGTTCAACTTGGCTGTGACCTAGTTACTTTAGTACTCTGAGTTCAAGTGCCCCCAACTCTAACATGAAAATAATGATATCTCATAAGATGCCTGCAAAGCCGTCTTAAGCTTTCCAGGTCTAAGCACGCAGTAGAGTCAGCCCCTCTCCTCTCAGATCAGTTCTCTCTCCTTCCAGGGTAATTAAGTAGTACCTGGGCCTGTGACTGCTCATTCACTCCTTATTCCCCAGCCTACCTATAATTATATATGGTCCTGTGACTACGTTCTCACCAGTGGAATGTGAGTGGACACTAAGACATTGGATGTACCTCTTATGTGCCTCTTCCTTGATTAGAACCAGTGGAGGTCCAGCTTTGACCATGTGGGTGAGGCCAAGGCCACAGGCCCTGAATGACAGCATGGAGCAGACCTTCCAACAGTCTCGACTATTTGGCTCACATGCTTCCGGGAAACAGCAGTATCAGATCAGATCAGATCAGATCAGTCGCTCAGTCGTGTCTGACTCTTTGCGACCCCGTGAATCGCAGTACGCCAGGCCTCCTTGTCCATCACCAACTCCTGGAGTTCACTGAGACTCATGTCCATCGAGTCAGTGATGCCATCCAGCCATCTCATCCTCTGTTGTCCCCTTCTCCTCCTGCCCCCAATCCCTCCCAGCATCAGAGTCTTTTCCAATGCGTCAACTCTTCGCATGAGGTGGCCAAAGTACTGGAGTTTCAGCTTTAGCATCACTCCTTCCAAAGAAATCCAGCTTCCATTAAGGGAAGCATCTGAGACAAAATGAGGAGGAGGGTCCAGACATGGCCAGAAGCATCATCAGAACATGAATAAGCTGTGCAGTTTGTGAAAGCCATCAGCGAGCCCTCGAGTCAAAGTCAGCTGTCAGACATTTGGGAAATTACCAAATTTCCCAAATTTGAAATGAAGTATTTGGGAATGAAGAATTTGATTTCCCAAAATTGAAATGAAATTTGAGATGAAGTATCAGAGTCTAGGTAAGAACCCAAGTCTCCTTCTTAGACAAGTGTTTTTTTCTTTTATTGGTGGAAAGGAAAATAAATAAAACCTTTAGGAGGTCAAATGGCTTTCCCAGAACTGAAGGAGAATTTTGGTTCAACCCATTCTGAGCTCAGTGATAGAGCATAAAACTTCCTGGAAAATTATGTAAAAGATAACCTGTTTGCTGTATAGCTTGCTGGGAACAGGTCCATGTTGACACCAAGAAAACTACCAGAAGAGTGCCAGGGCCAAATTCCTGCTTTGTATTTGCAACTTCCCTTCAGCAATGAAAAACCCTGTAATCTCATGAAAAAAGTGCCGGGCAAGGTCACTGACCAGGTGAATCATCTCCCTGGGCTGTTTCCTCATAGGTAAAGTAAGACGATTGGACTAGTTTTATGCAAAATTTCACCCGGCCCTAGGCCTGAGGATAGATATAAACTTTGTGGCTTTACTAAGGGAGGACAAGGAAAAGTATTGGTTTTGTGGGTGGGGGTGAGATAAAGCCAGGGGTGACTTTTTAGAATTGTACTGAGGGTGTCATGAGAGCATTGCATCAGATACTCTTGATGTGCCCAGCTCAGGAAGTAAATGATGAGTAAGAAATTGTAGCTGACCTTGAGGAACTCAGAATTAAGCAGAAGTCTTGGTGGGAGTTAGCGTGGGACGGGGCAAGGGAGAGGGCATTGAGTGGAGTCCAGGAGAATCTAGGGGAATCACACAATCTCTGATTTGGTTTCTTCCAATGAAATAGCAACTCCTCAGCGATGTCACACAAGTGTATGTTCCTCGGTTCTTTGTCTCGTCACAACAAAGATTTGGAGCAACGGACATTAAAGCCCTTGGCGCATCACAGCTCTCAGGTCTTGGACAAACCATGCTACAGCTCTTAGGCAAATCAGTGTTACAGCTCTATTTTATTTAGAAGGTAGCAGGAGAGTGAGGGAGAGAGAGAGAGAAAGAAAAGAGTGCACGCACGCGGGAGAGAAAGTCCGTGAGAAAATGCTTTGGCTCCTCCTTTTATATGTTTCTTTTTTCTCCACCTGGGCCTGTCCTATGCAAATTTGGCTTAGCCAGGAGTGCTGTTTGTTCTGCCTGAAGTTTTCACTCTGGTCCTCAGACCTTCCTTGTCTTTTAGCCACCGCCATTTTGGACTCCTTTTCCCTATTCTACCTACCTAACAGAAAGCACATAGATAAGCTGACCAGGACAGCATCTGGAACAAAGTGGTACCTACAAGATAATTTACTGTCATGACCAGTGTGGCAGAGTGTAATACTGAGTGACAATCTCTCCAGGCTGCCCCTTGCCACCCCCAACTCTGCTCTAGATGAAGAGACTGCTTTATTGGGTTGCTCACAAGTGGGCTTCTTTGGGTGTGAAACACTCTCTGAGGTGATGCAAAAGACTGGGATGCAGAGTTAAAAAGAGCTGAGAAGGGACTTCCCTGGTAGTCCAGTAGCTAAGACTCTGTTCTCTCAATGCAGGGGGCCTGGGCTTGATCCCTAGTCAAGGAACTCAATCCCACACACTGCAACTAAGAATTTTCGTGCTACAACTAAAGACCTGGTGCAGCCAAATAAAAAAAATATTGAAAATAAAAAAAATATATAGCTGATAGACTTAGAGGAGAGGCTAAGTGGTCTAATAGTAAGGAATTCAGTGAGGAGAGATGAGAAGTGAAAGGAAAATGGCTCTTGGGCTTGGGAGAGGAGAGGCACAGGAGGTGGGTGATGGCTGAGAGGTTATGGGGTAAGAGAACTGAGAGGTGGGGGGCAGGGAGAGCTGTGTGTGTTGGGGGGGCAGTTAGAGGGAAGAGATGTAAAAGTGTAACAAGATTTGGAATGGGACCCCCACCTTTATTTTTGAGAGATAAGTTAAAGAATAAAGGCTTCCTTTTTTGAATGTTTTTTGCTGCTTGTGCCTCTTTAATTCTGATGTCAGTGAAACACAGAACCACAAAGGTTTGGCATCCTAAATCCTCCTACTACATAAATACATAATTGGAATGCATTGTGGTGATAGAGGTATTTATTGATACAAAGGCCTGTGGGCATCACGGGAGGAGCATTTCTTTCTCCTGAACGGGTCAGAGAGAAGGAAGCAATTGATCTGTTTGTGGGCTGGGTTTGACTCTCCCTGGATAAATGATCTTGGTAAAGTCACTCAAACTCGACTTCGTCATCCATAAATGAAGAATGATTAAAAAATGCCCTCCTTAAAGGGCATTTGTACAAAGATCATGTGAGGTATTGAATATATAACATGAAATGGAGAGGCTGGTGGGAGTTCTAGTTGAGAGTATGGGTTGTGAGGTTGGATACACGTGGGTTTGAATTTTGGCTCAGGATGCTGTGGACAAGTAATAGGTTACCCAATGGTCAACACACAAAGAGCTTTACACGTGCCTGGCACAGGAGAAGCACTCAAGTGTTACTGAATTTTCTTTGCAAATCTTGAAGCACTATGAAAGTGGCTATTACTAATTTTATGATTCAGATTAAGGCCCAAGAGTGTCAAACTGTAGAGGTAAAAATGCACAAGGGGTGGGGATGAGGTCCTGTGTTAGTTTCCTGCTGCTGCTGAAACAATGATCACAAACAACACAAAGTTATGCTTATAGTTCTGGAGGTCAGTCTGAAATGGGCTAAAGTCAGACTGCCATGGGGCTGATTCCTTTTAGTGGAGAATCTGTTGCTTCAAGAGTCTGACTCCATTCCTTGGGTGAGAGCCCCTTCCATCCATCTTCAAGGACAGCGTCAGAGTGTCTTCTCTCCTCTCTGGCCCCTGTTCTGTCCTTGCAGCTTCTTTCTAAGGACACTTGTGATTTCATCAGGCCCACCCAGATAAGTTAGAAACCTCTCCCCATCCCAAGATCTGTAACACAATTACCTCTGCAATTTTTTCTTTTGCCAAATAAGGTGACATGTTCACAGATTCCAGAGATTAGAACGTGGTCATCTTTGTTTTTGTTTAGTTTCTAAGTTGTGTCCAACTCTTCCCAACTCCATCCTCTGTCCAGGGGATTTCCTGGCAAGAATACTGGAGTGGGTTTCCATTTCCTTCTCCAGGGGATCTTCCCAACCCAGGGATCAAACCTGGGTCTGCTGCACTGGCATGCGGATTCTTTACCACTGAGGGAATCCCCGGTGGTCATCTTTGCTGTTGCTGCTAAGTCACTTCAGTAATGTCCGACTCCATGTCCACCAGGCTCCCCCGTCCCTGGGAATTCTCCAGGCAAGAACACTGGAGTGGGTTGCCATTTCCTTCTCCAATGCACGAAAGTGAAAAGTTAAAGTCAAGTCGCTCAGTCATGTCCGACTCCTAGCGACCCCATGGACTGCAGCTCACCAGGGTCCTCCGCCCATGGGATTTTCCAGGCAAGAGTACTGGAGTGGGGTGCCATTGCCTTCTCCAGTGGTCATCTTTGGACAGCTGTTATTCAGCCTATCTCAGGTACCTGGGGAAGGTAAAAGAAATTTCCAAGATGGAAAACTTGCAAACTGGGAAAGCTAATTTCAGACAGTGAATAACTACTGAAAAGTTAGAAACCTAATGAAGGCAAGTAATGAGATGACAGGCCATATGCGTGACCCCGGTCCCTGGGACTAATGGAGAAGGAAGACTCTGCCTCCTGCTTTTTGGTGGCTCTCAGTCCCCTTTCTCTCTTCATGTGTGTCCCTCCTTTCCCCCTCTCTCTCCGCTTCTTCTTTGTGTTGAGAAGCAGCATAAGCCTTGCCGTCATAATGACCTGATTTTTAATTTTGGATTAATTACTCCCAAGCTTTATGACCTTGGTCCAACCACTTAACCTCTCAGAACCTGAAACACCTTATCTGTTAAGATAAGTGTAAGGACAATGACCTTGTGGAGAGGGCTGCAAGATATAATATGAGATAGCTTTTTGACTTGAAAGTAAGTTTTCCTCTCTCAAGTAGAGAGAGAAAACAACTGGGAGAATAACTCCTAGTCCTCTCTCCCATCTTTTTGGGAACAGGGTCTCTCTAGAGCACTCTTTCTGTGCCAGTCACTCTTGTAGGCGCTTTCACACATATTGTCCCATTTGTTTCTTAGTTGCTGCATGCAGGATCTGACCAGGGGTCAAACCCAGGCCCCCTGCATTGGGAGCGTGGAGTCTTAGCCCCTGTACCACCAGGGTGCTTCCGTTTGTTTCTTTTAACAACCTTTTGGACACAGTTACCTCCCCTGTTCGATGGGAAAGAAAAATCTGTTTCTTATTCTTCTCACCTTTCTGACATCAAATATGTGGGCATTTTACCCACACCAATCAATTTTCCAACTCTCTGGACACCAACTGGATGTACTATAACTCCATTCTGACACTGACTACACAGGGTTAGGGAAGACCCCACAGGTGAAGGGCTCAGTCCCACAGGACTGCCCCCCGATTCAGACAGCAATCATATGCAGTGAATCTCCAAGTTACTCACATCTCTGTGACTGCAGACTGGTGGTTCCCATGATCCTCTCCTCAGGTTTGATAATTTGCTATGATTCACAGAATGCAGGGAAACACGTGTTTCTATTTATTGGTTTATTATAGAGGCTTATACATAGGGCTTCCCAGGTGGTGCTAGTGGTAAAGAACTTGCCTGCCAATGCAGGGGATGTAAGAGACACAGGTTTGACCCTTGGGTTGGGAAGAGCCCATGGAGGAGGGCACAGCAACCCACTGCAGGATTCTTGCCTTCAGAATCCCATGGACAGAGGAGCCTGGCAGGCTACTGTCTACAGGGTTGCAAAGAGTCAGACACAACTGAAGTGACTTACCACGCACTTAGAGGACATAATAAAGGATATAGATGAACAACCAGGTGAAGAGATTCATAGAGCGAGGTCTGGAAGAGTCCATAGTGCAGAAACGTTGTCCCTGTGGAGTTACGGTGCACACCCTCCTATTCACCAACCCAGAATCTCTCCACATCCTGGAGTTTAAGAATTTTTATGAAGGTTTCACCCCATAGACCTGAATTGATCATTAACTCAATCTCCAGCCCCTCTCCCCAACCCAGAGGATAGAGGTGGGCTAAAAATTCCAAGCCTTTAATCATGACTTAGTTTTTCCAGTGACCATCCTGAAACTCTCTAGGAACCCATCCAGAGTCACCTCATTACAACATAAGACACTCTGTCACCCAAGAAATGCCAAGGGATTTAGGCGCTCTGTGTCAGGAACCAGCGTCAAACACCAAATATTAGAACAAAAGATGCTCCTTGTACTCCATCACTCAGGTGTAGGAGTTCTATGTCAGGAACTGACAGGTAGATCCAGAGAGTTGAGGCAATGGATCAAATTCGTATAGTAGGAGATGTCCAAGCTATGACCTTGACCTGACTCTCCTAACCCCACAGCTGTCTATGGCATAGAAATACACTTCATTGTTGGTAAAGTTTTAATTTCTTGCTACATATCTTCAAATGTATTGATATAACAGTCAGAACATTCAATTATTTTTTTTCCTTATAAAACAACAGAAGCAAAAGCCTTCTCTAGTGGAGTTTTAACTTTGGATGTGGCTCTTGGTTTTAGTCTGTGTGTCTACAACTGTCCCCAAAAGGTTGCCCTGTTCCTGCTACATCCAGCAGGGCAGGCAGCACAAAGTTCTGTGCTTTTTATGCAGAGATGCTGGCAGGCAGCCAGCCCAGGGCTCTCTCCTGCTCACTGTAGTTCATGTCTGCCGGGCTGGTCACATGAATGGAAGTGGATGACTAGAGAACACGAAAGCCACAATTAGTAAGAGTGGGAGTAAGTCATCATGGGTTGTAGCTTTACCAGCACGCATAGCAGCAGATACCACACGTACCTGCGGCCACACTAAGTCAGCCTGTTCTAGTGAGAGGCGGTGCTGCCAGGCTACACCTCACTTAAATGAGAATAGAAAGAAGCATCCTTTCTGGACAGATGCAACCTTGGAGATCAAAAGTTTCTTGGAGCCAATTATTAGTAGAAAAAGGTCTCCCTTTCTCTGTTATGCAGAATATCCTGCCAAAGCAGACACAGATTGCATTTTAATCTCCATCTGCCCCTCTGGATCTTGGAGAAGGCAATGGCAACCCACTCCAGTACTCTTGCCTGGAAAATCCCATGGGCGGAGGAGCCTGGTAGGCTGCAGTCCATGGGGTCTCGAAGAGTTGGACATGACTGAGCGACTTGACTTTCACTTTTCACTTTCCTGCATTGGAGAAGGAAATGGCAACCCACTCCAGTGTTCTTGCCTGGAGAATCCCAGGGACAGGGGAGCCTGGTGGGCTGCCGTCTATGGGGTCGCACAGAGTCGGACACAACTGCAGCGACTTAGCAGCAGCAGCAGCCCCCCTGGACCTTGACAGTATAGCAGGAGGAGTAAGAGCCTAGTCTCTAGGACTGGGTCATAACTCTACCAATCAACTGACTTAACCTCTCTGTGACTTGTTTCAGAATAAATTGAAGAGAATAACTATACTTATTTCAAAGATTCTCATGAAGATACAATGACTTAACACACATACAAGTTAGAATTGTTCCTGGTCAAAGTAAGCACCATAGGGCTGTCAGCATTATTACCTCCGGAGCTGCAAGCCCAGTTACTGGCAGGAAACAGAGTCCCCTCCCCTCACCCCCTTCTCCTTCCAGTTGCAGGCCTCCTCTTCCACCGCCATTCTAGAAGTATCTCTCTGCTACTTCCACTCTTCTTGACTCCCTGATGACACCAGTGAACTTGCCTGGGAGCTAAACTTGCATGCGGGCATATTTAAGAACTTCATTTGTCTTTCGGGGAGTACTTGTTAAGATAAAAGCTAACTGTTGAAACAAAGAAAGCTAACATTGTAGTGACTTAAAGGCTATAGAAGTTTATAATTTAGAATTGTTACAAACTATAGTACAGTTTGGAATGGATGAGTAGTCTCTGCCCTCAGACTTTGTGCTAGTAAGATAGCTTGTGCTTTCTCAAACTAGGGACTGGCTAAGCCCTAGCCAGTCATTTTGTTATGCATAGGAAATAGAATCATTTACATGATCTCTGAACCTAGGATAATATTGAGACCTACTCTGGGCTCTAAGAAATCTAGAGCCTGTAAACAGTTCCTATAGGTATTAATATATCATATGCGCACACGCATGCGTGCGTGTGTGTTTGTGTGTGTGTGTGTTAGTCACTCAGCCATGTCTGACTCTTTGTGACCCCGTGGACTGTAGCCCACCAGGCTCCTCTGTCCATGGGATTCTCCAGGCAAGAATACTGGAGTGGGCTGCCATTCCCTTCTCCAGGGGATCTTCCTGATGGATTAGTATATCATATTCCCAATAAATCCTGCTGGCTCACTTTACCCCTTCATCTTTTTTAAATTTAATTTTATTTGTTTATTGATCATGCTACATGGAATGCAAGGTCTTAGTTCCCTGGCCAGGTGCCGGACGCCCGCTCCCTGCAGTGGAAGTGCAAGTCTTTACCACTGGGCCACCAGGGAAGTACCTCCTCCTTCGTCTTAACAGTCAGTGTTAAGCTGACCTACCAAATCAGGTCAGCTCCCTGCAAAATTTTCTTTTCTGTGGTTTAACATTGACAATAAATATTCACATGGTAGAAGGTGGCAGTGAAGAGAACATCAATATTTGTATTTGTTGGTTATTGGCTGCAAACGGGGCTGGCAACATGAACTCATTATCCATAAGAAGTGGGGTACGTGTGGGCCGCATGCAAGAAAGTGTGTGTGCATACAGACAAAGCACAGACTCCACATTTGTAAAAATGCTTTATTTTGCCATCTGTTCTTTAATTTTTACTCAGAGGTCTCTGACCCAGGAGCATTTGTGCTGGGGGGAGGAGGCAATGCGGTCGTATTGATTTCCCAGGGCACCTGGAGGCCAGAGGTCCTGCCCTAGTCTCTCAGTGGCCGCCAGCAGCTGCATGAAGCAGAGATGGAGCTGTCTCTCCCTCGGTAACTGGCATTCCCGTCCCGGGTCCGTGTGACTCTGTGACCTTCTTCAGGTTGGCGCTGTCTTTGGAAACACACTGTCCCAGAAACAGACAAGACAAAACAATATAGGCTGCTCCATTGTTCTAGAAGTATGAGGAAATGTGTGTTCAATTGCACTTTACTCATGCTTTCATTCACTTATTCAGTAAATGTTGATTGTCTCCTTTGTCTCACTCAGTGTATGTGCTGGGATAAAGGGTAGGCAGATGGAACAAAGGAATCCAAAAACGCAGTGGCTTCAGAAAGAAAGAAGCCTCTGCTCTTTGCAGTCCCAGTCGGGGCAGTCCGGGAGGGTGGGAGGACTCGCCTACACGTGGCTCCTGGGCCATCTGTTGCTCCTGCGTCCCGTGGACACTGTCTTGTGTTGTGTGGTTTGTACAAGGATTCAGAGGCTGCCTTACTCCTCTTCTCCGCACAAGGGAACATGTTTTGACAGAGTGTTTACACTCTAGTTTGACAAACTGTAAACATGTTGAACTTAAGAGATGTCATAAAAACATCTTCATGGAATTTGCCGTTGCATATGCTGTTTTTGAGATACGTTTAAAAACAAAGAGAAACATGTTTATGCATGGAAAGCAAGCAAGTATAAACAAGTTGTTTGCATTGGAGAGAAAGGCTCTGGAGGCACTGGGTGACTTTCTTCAGACTTGTTTGCTCATCTCTAATATAGTGGTTTAAAAAAAAACATAATTTTATTTATTTACTTACTTATGTTTGACTATTCTGGGTCTTCCCTGCTTCACGGGCTTTTCTCTGGTTGTAGCAAGTGGAAGTTACTCTCTAGTTGCATGTGCAGGCTTCTCTTGTTATGGGGCACAGACTATAGCGTGTGTGGGCTTCAGTACTTTCAGCATCTGGGCTCAGTACTTGAGGCTCCCAGGCTCTACAGCGCAGTTTCAGTAGCTGTGGCTTAGTTGCTCCTTGATATGTGGACCGGGGATTGAACTCATGTTTCCTGTATTGGCAGGTGGAGTCTTTACCCCTGAGCCTCAGGGACGCCCCTATAATGGTATTAAATAGGTGTTGTCTCATAGGACTTTTATGAGAATCAAATGGATGCAACTTGTAAAGCAAGGGCTCTGCGGTCAGGTTTCCTTGGCTCCAAAGTCTAACCCTGTTTTACCAAGGGGTATAACTTTTGGAAACCCACTCCAGTATTCTTGCCTGGAGAATCCCATGGACAGAGGAGGCTGGTAGACTATAGCTCACGGGGTTGCAAAGAGTCAGACATGACTTAGCAACTAAGCACACACACACATATAGCTTTTGGAAGGTTACTAATTCCTCTGGGCCTCTGTTTTCCCAGCTGGGAATAATAATAGTGCTTTTACCTCATGGGGTTATTAGGAAGCTTAAAAAAGTTAATCCATTTGAAATACAAAACTTAGAATCTGGTACATATCAACCATTTAATCAAATTTACATATTATTGCGTTTTACTTTCACATATAGCCCCAGTGTAGTTCCTGCCATGTAGTAAATGGTCGTCAAAAAATAACTATCAAGTGATAAATAAATGGAGATAGAGCCATCTGAAGTCAGTTGTTCACTTCCAAGAGAGCAGACTTGAATTTTTTCCCAAGGACTTCCTTTGGTAACTACTTTGCCCCATTGCATGGGGTTCTGGAGTAACCAGGGGTGACTTTGGGACCCACACCAGCAAATCTTTGTGCTCCATCTAAATGCAGAAATTTGCACAAAGATGTGCAAGGATCAAATATGGCTACTTGGAGTCACCTTTGAATGATGACTATAGCTGCTGGAGGAAAGAGGGTCCCTTTATCTGGCATTGAGAGTAACAGTGCCTAAATGGTTGGGTTGTTGCCTAGCTACCAATGAGGAACTTGTCCACTTCCTGGAGGGAGGCTGCCACAGCCCATCACCAAAAAAATAAGCAGAGCCTAGAGGTGGAGAAAGAAGTAACAGAGCCTTAACATCATTGTTTTAATCCTGGATCAAACCATACCTGAAGCTATACCATGGCACTTGAACTTCCTAAATAGATAATCCTATTATTTATTTATTTATTTTTAACTGAAGCTATTTAGAATTGGGTTTATCTCATTTATAACTGAAAGGACCATCTTACTAAAGGTTCTATTCCTGAATGTAACTGGAAAGTAGTATGATTGAATGTTTGATATATAGCAGTAATAATACTTGTAATAGGTAATATTTAGTAAGCTCTACTACATGCCAGACACTGTTCTAAGTATTTTGCATATATCAACTCCTTGAGGCCTAAGGAGGCATAGTTACTTCTGTTTTACAGATGGGGAAAACAGAGGTATGAAGATGTTTCTTGGCCAGTGATTTCAGAGTCAAGAATAAATTTAAACATTCAAGGAAGCACTGGATTATCCAAAGAACTTAGCTTGTAATGTTTTTCAAGTGATGTTAACATCACCTTAAACATTTTTGAACTGCCTTTGAAAAGAATTATTATTAGAGCCAGTTTATATCAGAAAATAAATATCACAGTGTGTAATAACACTTAATGTTTGGCTATAAGGGCATGCCTGTGCTTGCTAAATTACTTTGTTTACTACTTGTGACCCTCAATGCTATTTAACTGTTCACACAAATCAAATTCACCTCGAAGGACACAGGTATGTGGCCATTCAAGGGAATGTAACGTGGACCCTGAAGGTGATCCTAAAAAGAAGACTTCCAAACCAGTTTGTGCAAGGTATGCTTTTGAAGAGGACATCTGAGCACATAAATCATAGTGTGCTGTTTTGAAAACAACCACATCACAGTATGCTAGTACCGTACTATTATTATTTCTTTTAAGTATGTATCCAGTAGAGGCAAGGCATGGAGGTGTTTGCATTAGGGACTCTGCTGACTCTAGTTGGTGTCCGGAAGGTGAGCCAGGTCCTCAGCTGAGCCTGAGAAAGTCTATTTCATTCCAGAAACAGAAGGTCCAGGTTGAGAAAGTAACCGTCCATTGATGTGGGCGGCACTTGGGTGAACACGTCAGGAGTCTAACAGAAGAGACTGAGATAAAGTTATAGGAATGACGTCCACCCCTAACACTCCTAGCAACCAAATCTGGATGAAGCATTTTCTGGTATGGAGAGATTAGGAAAAGAGATATTTCCCCACATGTTATGAAAATCATTTAAAACATTCTAAAAAGTTGAAAGAAGAGTACAACACCTTTATTCAACAACTGTTAACCTTTTGTTTGTATGGGTGTGTGTTTGTGTATGTGTGTGTGTGTATCTAGATTTTTGCTGAAGCTTCTGAAAATAATTTTCAGACATTGAGACTCTTTGCCCCTAGATAACTGAGGTAAGAATTAGGACATTCTCCAACATAACATCACACTGGAGATAATATTTCCTAATTTCATTTTTCTCATCCTTACTCAAGTTTCTCCCAAATGTTCCTGTATCTTTTATGGGTGTTGTTTTCTTCCACTCACTCCAAATTAGGATCTAATCAATGCATTGCATTTTGTTGTTGCATCTCTTTATTTTCCTTTATGCTAAAAGTATTGTGCACTTTAAAAACAAACGAACAAGCCAAAAAAAAATATTGTCCCTCTGAAGAGAACAAGCAGTGGTCCTGTAGAAGGTTCCACAGTCTGGATTCATCTGCTTGCTCTCTCCTGGTGCCATTCATCTCGCCTCTTTTCCCCAAGTATTTTGTGTAGCTGGAAGGTAGATCCAGCGGTTTGACAAGATTCAGGTCACACATCTTTGGCATAAATACTACTTAGGTGACCCCGTGAACATCAATTGCTTCTCATCAGAAGTCACATAATGTCAGGGTGTCCTACCATGACTAAATAAATGTGACCTCTAGCCCAAGGTGGTAACTACTATAACTTTCTACTGAAATATTATTTCTCCCCCTGTTGCAATTAGAATCCAGTGGGAGATACCTAAGCACCCTGCACATACCCTTATGGGCAGCAATCTTCACTGAATGACTTAGTCCATCCTGTACATTTGAGAACAACTTGCGATGGCTTCATAACACTATTTTTAGAGCACCTTCAACCAGCTTTCTTTGTATTTCTTATGAATCCTAGGTTACAAGTATTCACTTGGCTGTTCTTCAAAAACAGCAAGATCTTGCTCAATGCTGATAGAGAAGTTCTGTAAATATGTGTAAACATTTCCTGTTTGAGACAGCTGGAAACATTTACCCTTAAGCATCCCCAGTGGGTAGTGGAGGAATCAGCCTGGCTATGAAAATTTTATGCTCCACCAGCACCTAGAGTTTTCAGATTCACAACATAGATAGGCTTCCAGCTGGTTAGTACTCCACTGGGTTCTCCTAATACAGGGGATTTCAACCCTGATTATGCACTTGAATCATCCTGGGAGCTTTAGATTGTGTTCTGATCCATTTGGATCAAAATCATGAAGGTAAGGCCAAGAAGAAGTATATTCTAAAAGCTTTCTCAGTGATTCTATTGAGGCCAGGTGGGACCCACTTAAAAAGAAGTCACAGTTGTCCCTTGAACAAAGTAGTCGGAGAGTGTGAGTGTCAGAGGTGAGGAGGTGAGTAGGAGTGTCCACTCTCTGAGCAGTCAAAAATTAACCTACAGTTTTTAGTTGGCCCTCTCTAACCATGGTTCCTCTGCATCAGCCATTCTGCATCCAAGAATTTGACAAACCCTGGATTGGATTGTACTGTATTGAAAAAAGATGGACAATGCAAACTGTGTTCATTCAAGGGTTAACATGCTTCAAAAAGGTAATTATAATATCAGCATGTAACATGAAGACACCACATGCCTTCCTCCAGAATGGTAGTTGCCAAACTTCATCTACATATTAGAGTCTCTTGGTGGAGATTTTATCACTTCTGATGGGCAGGTTACACTCTGCTGCTGCTGCTCAGTCTCTTCAGTTATGTCCAACTCTGTGTGACCCTAGAGACAGCAGCCCACCAGGCTCCCCCGTCCCTGAGATTCTCCAGGCAAGAACACTGGAGTGGGTTGCCATTTCCTTCTCCAATGCATGAAAGTGAAAAGTGAAAGTGAAGTCGCTCAGTCGTGTCCGACTCTTCGAGATTCCATGAACTGCAGCCTACCAGACTCCTCCATCCATGGGATTTGCAGGCAAGAGTACTGGAGTGGGTTGCCACTGCCTTCTCCAGGTTACACTCTATACTGATTTAAATAGGAATATCTGGGCATGGAAACCAGGCATAAGAATATTTTAAAGATGTCAGGTAATTGCAATGTATACCTAAGTTTTGGAAACACTGCCCCAGAGACTGTCTTCCAATGAGACAGCTTTGGTTTGCTCAGGAAGGCAACTATATCAGTTGAAAATGTTTGTGGCAAAAATGAGCAGCAAAAGCAGTTAATGGCAGCTACACCCAAAGGACACAATTTTACTTAACAAGACGTCTGGAGGTGAATCTGGAGTTTTTCCTGGGGCTCGGTGATGTCATCAAGGATCCCTGCTCTGCCCTGAAAAGGACATTTGCAGCTACTAGTTTCTCATCCTGTTTTCATTACTTCAGGGTCACAGGATGGCTGCTGCGGCTTTAGGTATTTTACCTTCACATCAGCTTTCCAAGATAGAATGAAGGTGGGTGGTACGTGAAAGCTTTATTCCTCTGAGGTTCTGTCATTTTATCTTGAGATCAAAAGACTCTCCCAACCAGCTTTCTCCTACATCTCTTTGGCCAGAGCAGGTTCACATGTCTACTTCTAACCCCATTCTCTCAAAGGAAAATGGGACAGTATGATGGTTTAGACCAAACACAGTTGTTCACTTATGCCTGGAATAGATGCCTCCTCTCATGAGATGAATGCATTTCCACTGGTTGATGTTCTGTTACCAGGGAGGATCTGGAGTGATTGCTTGTTAGGCAGCCAGCAAACTGTCTGTGAGAGCAAGCAATGAAATGACTAAAAGGGGGAGGAAGAGGAGAAATAGTATTTAGGAAACCACAGACTTCTCCATTTTGCAAGAAAGAAGCTCCAGCCATTCCTGTTACAACAGATCTGCCTGAGGCTAGTGGCATCACATCAGAAATGCATCTTTTTCTGTATTGGGATCTTCCAGGTTCTAGTTTAAAGGCCTTCCCTGGGACTCATCTTCAAACGCTGTTTGAGAAATTCCTGTTGATGGCAATGAGAAGGACCAGTTGACACAATTTTTAAGCATTGAACAGATTTTGGGACCCATTTTTCTCCCTTCCTCCCCATCCCAAGTAATTGAAAATAAATGCAAAGTTTAACCCATAGAAACCAAAGTTTCCCCCATGACCAGTACCCATTTTAATGGTTTTATTTAATTTTAAAAATAACAATAGAAGCTTAAAATATATATGTTTTTGGTGATTGCAACTTTTCTGATGCCCTAAAGTATGTGCTTGGTTTCTGTTTTGGGTGAACCAGCATTGCTCTTGGGAGTTCTTTAGTCATGTACGTCATTGCTGGAACCCAAGATGGTATTTTTTAAAAATCTGTCATCTCCATACTTTGTGAGTTAATTCAGACGATCAAATGGTAACTCTCCCAAGGCACAGCTCTAATCAACTTCAGTAACTAAGACAACATATACAAAGCACACAAAACATTGCTTGACACGTACGAGCTCAGTATAGAGCTTGTTGTTTCTGTAGATCTCAAAATCCTTTTGAAATGAAGAGACCACACAATTCACACAAAGATAGTATGTTAACAAGTGAGCAATGTAGAAAGGGAAAGGATAAGAGAACTAACATTTTTTGATCATCTTTCCTATTCCAGGTTCAGGAAAGACAGTGTATATATTATGTGCTGTTATATTTAATCCTTCCACCTAGCCCAAAGAGGTAAGTATTATTATAGCCACTTGACCAGTGAGGAAAATGAAGCTCAGAAAGTTGGAGTAACTTGTGCAAGATAACAAATGAGTAAGCAGCAAAACTGACTTAGATCGATCTTGATTGAGACATGTTTTTTTAAGAATACATGCTTCTTTTTCTTTTTTGACAGATGCATAGGACAAAATACATGGTGTATGGATAAAAGCTTTAGTTGTTCATAGAAAAAGGCACCAAATCTACTTCTCTTGGGTTGCTACTGATGTCCCTAGAGGCAAGAATGGTGTAGCTTTTAGGTAACTGTTATTGATAATTTATAGCCTTGAAGTTATAAATATGAAAATGTGATTTTTGTCTCTTAGAGAACTTACAGACCAGTGGAGAGACAGAAGTGCCAACAAATGATGAATATTCAACATAATAATTGCTACTAAGGCCACATATTTGGAATAAAGGTAGATAGCAGAAAAAGAAATTCTGAGCTAGAGAGGATTAGAGAAAGATTCATGAAGGATGTAATTTTGACACAAGCACAGACTTCAGGACAAGGAGGAGATATCCAGGGAGATAGTCGGGGGAGGGCATTCCAGGGAGAAAGAACAGTCTGTGCAAAAGCAAGTAGATTTAAGAGAGCTCTGGGAATTACAAGCAGTTCAGTATTGATGGCTCTTGAGGTTTAAAGTTAAGAGTAGCAGAAATGAGTCCCTGGGGGAAAGAAAGTGCCAAATCCTCCTAAAAGTGTTTAGCTGGTGTTTTTTTTAATAAAAACAATAATTATGTAGTGATATAATACCATCTTCATGACCAAGACAATCATGATGGTGTGATCACTCACCTAGAGCCAGACATTCTGGAATGTGAAGTCAAGTGGGCCTTAGAAAGTGTCACTATGAACAAAGCTAGTGGAAGTGATGGAATTCCAGTTGAGCTATTTCAAATCCTGAAAGATGATGCTGTGAAAGTACTGCACTCAATATGCCAGCAAATTTGGAAAACTCAGCAGCGGCCACGGGACTGGAAAAGGTCAGTTTTCATTCCAATCCCAAAGAAAGGCAATGCCAAAGAATGCTCAAACTACTGCACAATTGCACTCATCTCACATGCTAGTAAAGTAATGCTCAAAATTCTCCAAGCCAGGCTTCAACAATACATGAACCGTGAACTTCCAGATGTTCAAGCTGGTTTTAGAAATGGCAGAGGAACCAGAAATCAAATTGCCAACATCTGCTGGATCATGGAAAAAGCAAGAGAGTTCCAGAAAAACACCTATTTCTGCTTTCTTGACTATGCCAAAGCCTTTGACTGTGTGGATCACAATAAATTGTGGAAAATTCTGAAAGAGATGGGAATACCAGACCACCTGACCTGCCTCTTGAGAAACCTATATGCAGGTCAGGAAGCAACAGTTAGAACTGGACATGGAACAACAGATTGGTTTCAAATAGGAAAAGAAGTACGTCAAGGCTGTTTATTGTCACCCTGTTTATTTAACTTATATGCAGAGTACATCATGAGAAACACTGGGCTGGAAGAAGCACAAGCTGGAATCAAGATTGCCAGGAGAAATATCAGTAACCTCAGATATGCAGATGACACCACCCTTATGGCAGAAAGTGAAGAGGAACTAAAAAGCCTCTTGATGAAAGTGAAGGAGGAGAGTGAAAAAGTTGGCTTAACACTCAACATTCAGATAACGAAGATCATGGCATCCGGTCCCATCACTTCATGGGAAATAGATGGGGAAACAGTGGAAACAGTGTCAGACTTTATTTTTGGGGGCTCCAAAATCACTGCAGATAGTGATTGCAGCCATGAAATTAAAAGACACTTACTCCTTGGAAGGAAAGTTATGACCAACTTAGATAGCATATTCAAAAGCAGAGACATTACTTTGCCAACAAAGGTCTGTCTAGTCAAGGCTATGGTTTTTCCTGTGGTCATGTATGGATGTGAGAGTTGGACTGTGAAGAAGGCTGAGGGCTGAAGAATTGATGCTTTTGAACTGTGGTGTTGGAGGAGACTCTTGAGAGTCCCTTGGACTGCAAGGAGATCCAACCTGTCCATTCTAAAGGAGATCAGTCCTGGGTGTTCTTTGGAAGGAATGATGCTAAAGCTGAAACTCCAGTACTTTGGCCACCTCATGCGAAGAGTTGACTCATTGGAAAAGACTCTGATGCTGGGAGGGATTAGGGGCAGGAGGAAAAGGGGACACCAGAGGATGAGATGGCTGGATGGCATCACCAACTCAATGGATGTGAGTTTGAGTAAACTCCGGGAGTTGGTGATGGACAGTGAGGCCTGGCGTGCTGCAGTTCATGGGGTTGCAAAGAATCGGACACAACTGAGCGACTGAACTGAATTGATAATACCATCAAATAAGAGATGATTATGATAACACATCCCATGGACGGAGGAGCCTGGAGGGCTGCAGTCCATGGGGTCACTGAAGGTCGGACACGACTGAGCGACTTCACTTTGACTTTTCACTTTCATGCATTGGAGAAGGAAATGGCAACCCACTCCAGTGTTCTTGCCTGGAGAATCCCAGGAACGGGGTAGCCTGGTGGGCTGTCATCTATGGGATCACACGGAGTCAGACGCAACTGAAGCGATTTAGCAGCAGCAGCAGCATGATAACACAGAGCTCCAAACACAATTAATATTTTAAATATTCATGCCTGCAAAAGATTAGAGATGACCAAAATGTCCACCAATGGAAGACAGATGAAATAAATTTTCTATATACATAAATGAAAAACCATATATATGGCTATTTAAAAAGCATAGGGGATGGATACAGTCGGAGTTTGGGATTGATATGTACACACTGCTTTACTTGAAATAGATTTTAAAAAATAAATAAATTTAAATCTTAATTTAAAAGATGAATAAATAAAAATTAAATTCTCATTTCCAAAAAAATTAAAAACAAAAAAAGAATGAAGCAAATCCATAGTGTCCTAGATCAGATTCTCCAGAAAGCAAAGCTAACAATTCATTTGGGAGGTACAAGCCCAGAATGGTGATGGTGAACGCTAATGGGAAGTAAGGCAAGAGAAAGTGCAGTGTTATGTGTTACCACGCTGACCAGATCATGGATCGTAAGGACACAATGTTTCACTCAGCAGGCAGCTTATTAGTAGGAACCAGCCCAGAGTAGTCTATGGATGAGGGAAAGGCGGGAGAGGTCTACTGCTTGGCTCCTCGCATTTCTTGTTTCCAGTTGGTGGAGGTTGATGTCGTCTGGCCCTCAGCAGCTCACAGGAAGCTGGGACCTGTGCCTAGCAGTGGTGTTGGCTGCAGGTCCCAAAGTGGGGGGCCACCAGGCACAGGAGGAGACCAACCAAGAGTGAAAGGAGGAAACTATCGAGGGCATTTAAAAATGTATATAGAGACTTTTATCCCAGTTAATATACTGCCTGGCTATAAAGTCTGGAAACATAGACATGTTATTTTTATCATGTTTTACATATCAATATGCTATCTTTTCAAAAGCATATTCCTTCCTTATGTTACTAGACTTGACAGCCACCTTATATTTTAGTATAAAACAGGCTCCAAAATGTGCTCTAAGAAAACAAGGTACAATGCTGCTATATTTAAAATGGATAACCAACAAGGCCCTATGGTATAGCACAATGTTCTTGTAATGCTCAGTGTTATGTGTGAGTCTGGATGGGAGCGGGGCTTGGGGGAGAATGGATATGTGTATGTGTACGGCTGAGTCCCTTCACTGTTCGCCTGCAACTACCCCAACATTGTTAATCGGCTATACCCTAATACAAAATAAGTTTAAAGTTTGGGGGGTGAAAAAGAAAACAAGGTACAGAACAGCAGGTACAATATGCCAACATGGGCTAAAATAAAGAATGCATGTTAAGTTTATTTCTTCATAGAATTCCTCCTCAAGGAGACACCAGACAGTAGAACTGATGGCAGCATTTGTCTTCCAAATTGAGTAGTTGGGTGACTGAATAAGAGGAAAACTCCCTTTTTAATCATATACGTTTTGTCCGTTTCTAAGTTTGTGCCATGTCAGGCTATACCCATTTCCTTCTCCGCTAATGTAAAAACTTACATTATAATGAGAAAACCCCTTTTAACATTAGGAGGATCTCAGTGGAAGTAGTAAAGAGTCTTTTTTTTTTTTTTTTTAAGCATTTGTTAGCTCTTGCCTATTTATTTATGTATTTTCGGTTGCACTGGGTCTTTACAGAGGGGCTTTCCCTAGCTGCAGCGAGTGGGGCCTTCCCTCCAGTTGTGGTGTGTGGTGTGCGGGCTCCTTGTTGTGGAGCACAGTCTCTAGGGCATGCGGGTTCAGTAATTGTGGTACATGGGCTTAGTTGGCCTGAAGAATGTGCAATTCTCCCAGACCAGGGATTGAACCGGTGTACCCTACATTGGCAGGTGGAGTCTTAACCACTGGACCACCAGGGAAGTCCAAGTAAAGAGGCTTTTGAAGGAGATCATTTCACTCGGCAAATATAGCTGAGCGTCGGGGTGGACACAGCAGTGAAGGCAGCAGGCCCCGCCCCTGCCTATGCAGAGCTTATGATCCAAGAGAGAGGACAGTTCAGCAGAAGGAAAGACAATCAAGTAGGCTCTGGAACCGTAACCAGGTGAAGACACATCCTTGCTCTGAGTGCACCGTCCTTAGTGGAAGGAGTCTCCACATAGCATGCCTCCATTTCTCATTTTCACATTGTTGATGTAGAACTAGAACAGAAGTGCATGCGTTTTTCTGAAAACGGCAGAGAGTAAATATTGTAGGCTTTTCAGGCCAGACTGTTTCCGTCATAACTTCTCAGCTCTGCTGTCACAGCACAAAGCAGCCGTGGCCAATACCTAAAACCAAGCATGGCTGTGGTCCAATAAAATGACTCGAAGTTTTGCAAATCTATTAGAGGTTCCAGTCAAACTTGAAATGACATACGACTTTAATGTGTCATGAAATATTATTCTTCTTTTGGTATTTTCCTCAATCCTTTAAAAATGTGAACTCCCTTAGCTCACAGGTGGTACAAAACAAGCCATGGGCCTTGTTTCATTTGTGAGCTGTGGCTTGCTCAGTTAAAATATTGCTCCCATATTCAAATTCCGATTCTGTTTCTATAAAATCTCAGCACCTCTCCACACAGTTGGTTGGCTCTCGAAGCTTGCTCTGCTTGCCTACTAAGGCTTCATGGTTCTGCAGCTGATGGCTTGATTTGCACTTCATTTTGGTTTAACTTTGCATTTGTTCTCCCAGACTCTGCCACTGTTATTCTTGGTGTGTTGAGTGCTGATTTGTAATGAAGTCTTGCATGGCCATAAAGGTCACGAAAGAAGATTTAATTCCCCTGTGACTGCTGGTTAATTCATTTCTGGACATTAGAACCACTTTTATGAACCCCACACCATATGCCATATGGAATATCATTATGCGCTTCCTGGAGCTTCTGCTGTTGCCATCTGTCTGTGACTTCCTGTGTGGTTTCTTGGCAGCAGGGAAATCATCGATCAAAACGCTTCTATAAAGTAAGTTTTAAAAGCCCAATTCTAAACAACAGCTGCCTCTGAACTTAGATGTATATTTTCAAGGCTTGACACTTTTGAAGCACATTAATAATGATGTTTATTGTGAAGCCACAGTCAAAAATTATAAGATGTACTGTAGTCCGTCACCAGGGTAACATCCAGGTACAAGCACTGCCTACCCTGTAAACCCTCCGTGAGTAAACCCTCTAACATCTCCCATTTTGAGGACTCTCACATGTTAGTCAGACCTTGGCATTCTGCCTAAACGAGGCCTCTGTTTTTAAACACACCCAGAGTTCTCTACCCTTAATTGTAGAAGTTGTTTCTGTTCATTTTGTTGTTGTTTCTCTGACTTTTAATAGAGCATGTAGCACTTAGTAGGAGATAAGTGCATTTGTTATCTGAACTGAAATATTGAATGACTCCCCATGAGTTGCTAGGTTGTAACTCCATCAATATCAACAACAGCGCTTTTGCTCAGTGATCCTGTTGATTGTCTGCAAAGAAAATGAATTGTGTGTTATACTGTCTTGATGGTTCATTATGAATGTACATAAAATGCATATTTTCATTATAAAGATGAGTGAGGTAGTCAGAGTAAAGCATTTTACATCTTCAGATGAATGCTTAGTATAGATTTCTCCAGGATCACCAAATGAGGATGAAAGTGTCTTGACCTCTGAATTAGAAGATCTTGGTTTAAACACTAACTGTGTAGAAGCTCTAAAATACTAACAAACAAAAAACCCCACTTACCACCATGGATCTATTTAGGTCTCTGTGAAACAAGAACAATAATCCCTGCACGAGGGAATGCAGATGTGAAAAGAAAGACTAATAACTTGTGAAGGCAAACAGCTGCATAAGGAGAGTGCTGCTAAAACGGAGGTGACTTCTGATTTAGCTTCCTCTCTCAGAGAACCAGCTGCCTCCCTCAGGTAATGAATCTGCCTGCAATGCAGGAGATCTGGGTTCGATCCCTGGGTTGGAAAAATCTACTGGAGAAAGGAATGGCAACCCACTCCAGTATTCTTGCCTGGAGAATTCCATGGACAGAGGAGCCTGGCAGGCTACAGTCTCTGGGATCTCAAAGAGTTGGATACAACTGAGCGACTAAGCAGCATACTCAGAGAATTATTTTGTATAATGATACAAAGACAATGTACGTGAAGTGCTTTTAAACTTTAGGACCAGATTCATAAGTATATTAATTTGAAAAAAATAACCATCAAATGTACGTTAAAGATGAAAGTAGTTTAAATTATTTAAATTGAGGTCTTACAACCAAAAATTCAATTTAAAATTTCCTATTAGCAGGTTATATGAATAATCAAAATTTGTAGTTTAACCTGAAGGAAATTTCTCCTACTGATGCTTAATAAAATATCTGAACTATGAGTATCTCAGCTATTGCCTCCAGTTCTTCCTGATTCATGTATCTCATTAGCATGAGAAATCATCTTTCTCAAAACTAATTGCTTTCATTGAGAATCTTTTTATTTCTTCTTTACATTAAAATCAAATTATTTATTATCTTTTTAAAAAGCTTTTGTTGTTGTTGTTGTTCAGTCACTAAGTCATGTCCAATCCTTTGTGACCCAATGGACGGCAATGCCATGCTTCCCTGTCCTTCATTATTTCCCAGAGTTTGTTCCGATTCATGCCCATTGAGTCAGTGGTGCCATCCAACCTCTGCTGCCCCCTCTTCCCATTGGCTTCAATCTTTCCCAGCATCAGTCTTTTCCAATGAGTTGGCTCTTCGCAAGTGGCCAAACTGTTGGAGCTTCAATTTCAGCATCGGTCCTTCCAATAAATATTCAGGGTTGACTTCCTTTAGAATTGACTGGTTTGATCTCCTTGATGTCCAAGGGACTCTCAAGTCTTCTCCAGCACCACAATCTGAAAGTATCAATTCTACAGCATTCATACTTCTTTATGGTCCAACTCTCACATCTGTATATGATTACTCTACATATATAGTAACTATATATATATAGTTATGTATAACTATATATATATATATATATATGAAAAACTATAGCTTTGACTATGCGGACCTCTGTTGGCAAAGTGATGTCTCTGCTTTTTAATACACTGTCTAGGTTTGTCATAGTTTTCCTTCCAAAGAACAAGCATCTTCTAATTTCATGGCTGCGGTCACCATCTGCAGTGATTTCGGAGCCCAAGAAGATAAAGTCTGTCACTGCTTCCACTTTCTCCTCATCTATTTGCCATGAAGTGATAGGACCAGATGCCATGATCTTAGTTTTTTGAATATTGAGATTTAAGCCAGTTTTTTAACTCTCCTTTTTCATCTTCATCAAGAGGGTTTTTGTTCCTCTTCACTTTCTGCTATTAGATTGGTATTATCTGTGTATCTGAGATTGTTGATATTTCTCCAGGAAATTTTGATTTCAGCTTGTGATTCATCCAGTCCAGCATTTCACAAAATGCACTCTGTATAGAAGTTAAATAAGCAGGGTGACAGTATACAGCTTTGTCTCACTCCTTTCCCAATTTTGAACCAGTCTGCTGTTCCATGTCTGGTTCTACATGTTGCTTTTTGACCTGCATACAGGTTCTCAGGAGACAGGTAAGTGAAAGTGAAGTGAAGTGAAGTTGCTCAGTCGTGTCTGATTCTTTGCGACCCCGTGGACTATAGCCCACCACGCTCCTCTGTCCATGGGATTTTCCAGGCAAAAGTACTGGAGTGGGTTGCCATTTCCTTCTCCAGAGGATATTCCTGACCCAGGGATCGAACCCAGGTCTCCCACATTGTAAGCAACACGCTTTACCGTCTGAGCCACCAGGGAAGTCCCACAGGAAGGAGACAGGTAAGCTGGCCTACTATTCCCATCTCTTTAAGAATTTTTCAGTTTGTTGAAAAAGGCAGAGGAACCAGAAATCATATTTCCAACATTTGTTGGATCATAGAGAAAGCAAGGGAATTCCAGAAAAACATCTACTTTTGTTTCACTGACTACGCTAAAGCCTCTGACTGTGTGGATCACAGCAAACTGTGGAAAAAGCTTTATTGATGATAGCTGACATACAGATAACTTCACATATTTAATGTATACATTTTGATGAGTTTGGACATAGGCAAACATCCAGCAAAATCAAGGTATTAAACATAATTATTATTTCCAAATAATTTTTTGTTTTTTTTCATGGCTTTAAGGGTGTGTGTGTTTTTTTGTATGTGTGTGTGTTATATGTGTTAAGAAGTCTTGACATGAGATCTATCCACTTAACATATTTTGAAGTGCACAATGTGTGTGTTAGTCGCTCTGTCACGTCTGACTCTTTGTGACCCCCATGGACTGTAGCCCACCAGGTTCCTCTGTCCATGGAATTCTCTAGGCAAGAATAGTAGAGTGGGTTGCCATTCCCTTCTCCAGGGGATCTTCCCTACCCAGGGATCGAACCCAGGTCTCCCACATTGCAGGCAGATTCTTTACCATCTGAGCCACCAGGGAAGCCCAATACCATATTATTAATTATAGGTGGAGAATATGGCACCCACCATCATTTGTTCAGAAAGCCTTATCATCATTTTAAAGACAGGTGCTTTCCTGCTGAATTATATTCTAGAATTATAATGAGAAAATTAAGATTTAAAATAATATTAATTAATTTTGCCATTTTGATTATATAATAACTAGAGAAGCCAAGACCCTGTCTATAGTTACAGCATGGAGAAACATTTTCAAGACCCAGTATATTTGCCCTCAGTATATTTCTGAGTGTCACAATACACCAGCTGCTGCTCCATATTGTCACTTCAGGTTTAATTAACTGTGGGGAGTGGTAGCAATAGTTGAAATTAGTTCGTTAATACATGTATTCCTTTATTGTGCCCCAAACCTACTGGTGCAGATCATCTGAGTGTGATTAACTGCTTCAAGGAGTGTGGCTCACAATGCTGTTGGCAACAGCATTGGTCTGTGGACTATTGCTTCATCCAAAGATAATATAAACTTAGCTAAAATTTTACAGAATGACTTTTTAACACTGGATGCTAATGAGATGAATTATCTTGGATAAGAGTTAATAAACATCCTGAGCTTACTAATATTGCTTTGACATATCTATTCCATTTCCGTTAACATACTTCTGTTACACTGGTTTCTCTGCTATGAGTGTTAGTAAATTAGTAGAACAAAATAGAGAAGAAATTTAGACTCATCTTCAGTAAGCAAGGGCTTTCCTGGTGGCTCAGACAGTAAAGAATCCGCCTGCAATGCATGAGACCTGGGTTTGATCCCTGGGTCAGAAAGATCCCTGGAGAAGGAAATGGCAACCCACTCCAGTATTCTGGCCTGGAGAATTCCATGGACAGAGGAGCCTGGCAGGCTACAGTCCATGGGATCACAAAGAGTCAGACACAACTTAGCGACTGAACGACACCGATCTCTCATCTCTGGGAAGGTTTAGAATTAAGAAGAGAAATATTCGAGAGAATGAAGCACTTAATGGTAACATTTATTAAGGTAGAAGATCAGCACATGTTTTGGAGAAAGCTAGGGCCACCACCCTTCTTCACCTCTCTCCTTTCTGGTCAGGAGGATTTCCCTTGGCCCCTGGAGTGGGTAAGAGCTTCAGCTTCAGATCTGAATGGGCATGGGAATTAACCCTGCCGCCATCACTTCCCGAGGTGTAATCTTGCTTCTCTTAGCCTCAGTTTTCTCATCTGTATAATATTCCTCACCTGATAGCATCGTAAGGATTGGAGAACACATGTGGAGTGTTGGTACAGAATAAGTGCTTGGTACAGAGGAATGGTTCTGGTTACCTGTTGCTGAGTAACAGACCACATCAAACTATTGGTATTAAAACAACAATCATTTTTGTTAAGTTCATGGATTCTGTGGGCTAGGAATTCAAAAAAGGCACAGCAAAAACAACTGTTCTCTTCTTCATGATGTCTGGAGTCTCGGGTGGAGTGACTCATATTAGGGGGAGGGTGTGTAAACTGAATGTGTGGAGGCTGGAGAAGCTGGAGCCAGAGGATGTACTCTCACGATGGCCTCTTCACTAAGCATCCTGCGATGGCCCAAGAATGGACCCAGCTAGGATTGTTCACTGTAGCACTTACACCCAGCCTCTCCATGTGACTTGGCTTCTTTAGAGCATAGCAACATGAGGGGAGTCACACTTCTTACTGACAGCTCAGAGCTATGAATTGATATCAAAAGCTACTGGTAGTTTTAAAACATGACTCCAAATTCTTGGTACTCTTCCCATTAGGAAATTTCTGATGAGTCTTCTAAGGAAGGAATGAGTGAATACTCTAAAAGCTCCTCAAGTCTGTTATTTACTGCATGAGTGATGCAATAGGAGGAAGAGTGATAAAATAAATTCAGAATTTCTTCAGGTGGCTGGTGTGTCAATTTGGGATTTGAAGATTTTGGGTCTGGTCCCCAGTTCTCCTCAGCTCATAGTGATTCTTGGGTAGGTCTTTTCCAAGCCTCTCCTGGCTCCCTCCTGTCACATAGCTTCTGCCCCGAGGGCTGCTTCCGCCCTTGCTCTGACCGTGATGGCCACTGGCGAGCTCCATGCCTCTCCTACTGGCTCCCTGACTTCTGATCAGCAAGCCTCTTGGCTACTGCTCTGACTCCTTCTCTGCCTTCCAGAAGTCCAGGATGGCTGTTTTCTTCTAAGGTCACAATAAAGTGAGGCTGGGAAACATAGGGCTTCCCTGGTGACTCAGATGATAAAGAATCCACCTGCAATGTGGGAGACTGGGTCTGATCCCTGGATTGGGAAGATCCCCTGGAGGAGGGCCCAGCAACCCACCCCAGTATTCTTCTCTGGAGAATCCCATGGACAGGGGAGCCTGGTGGGCTATAGTCCAGACCCCATTCCTGGCAGGATCGCAGAGAGTTGGACATAACTGGGCGACTAAGCACGGGATGGCACGGGAAACACAGGTGAGCTGTAGAGATTTGTGTGCAAATGCCAAGATTGTTGAGAAGGCTCCAGATTATCTGTTCAGCCTTCACTGTAAGGTCAGCACCAAGTAAAACTGTGTATTTGTTTCTTAAAACAGAGGTATCCTGAAGATACTGGAGACTGAAGACTGTAAAAGTAGAATTCTATCATTCTGCAAATGCACACTCACATTGGTTAATAGATATAATGATTCTTTTAAGAAGAATGTCATTCCATCTCTTGTTTTTCTTCTGGCAGGATCACTGACTTATACTGCTAGCTAGTTAACCATTAAAGGACCTTCCTGCTGTGGTTTACTCTAAGAGTTAAGGTTTCTCCCTTTCTGCCTACTGAACTCACTGTGGATAGGAAATAATAAGGATGTGGCCAAGGTCATGGGCATTTCACACTGGTGTCTCCTGGTCACCCTAGGCATTCCTGACTCTTTTTAAGGTGACTATTTGCTGTTTAACCCAGAAGAATAAGAAGACTGAGTGGGCGAGTCTGTGGAAACCATCACCACATCTGAGGAGCATTTAGACCCTTTGTAAGTGGTCTCTGATATCAGGAGAAAATTGGGCAGTGGGGAGCCTAGAATTCAAGGGGACCCTTTCCCCAGAGCTCTGCTTTTGTGTGTCCTCTCGGCAGGCATCGATTTTGCCTCTCAGCTTGTTAAGTGCCTGTACTCTGAGCCTCTTTCTTTACTTTGTAATTTTTATGGCAATGATAATTGAGCTTCATAGAATCTCCTGGAATCCTACAGGCTTTTGGATGCTGTCTCGTTGTTTAAGGTTAGGTTTAAGAGCTTCTTCTACATAAATTTTTTACTTTAGAAGTTGTTTTGAACTTTATTTGGAAATGACACACTGAGTCAGAATGAAAGCATTTAACGACATCTCCCTTAACTGAATATGGTAGGGAAGCGAATTTATCCAAGGAGCATGCTTGAGGAACAGATTTGCTGTTCAGTAAATCTGCAGATGGAGTCTGCTTAGTGGACTGTGCAGGCTGAGGACAAAAACTGAGCTGCTTGGGGGTTTCTAGGAGCTGCACGAATTGACTGGAAATAGAGGATTGAGGGGCAGAGAATATAGAGAACAGACTCTTGGTTGGGAAGACTCCTAGGAAGAGGGTGGAGACAGAACAGAGACTTAGTGCAGGAGGATGTTCAAGCCTAGCTGGGTGAGCTGTGATGTAAGCATCTCCTTTAGTTCAGTTCAGTTGCTCAGTCAAGTCCGACTTTTTGTCGGACTGCAGCACGCCAGGCCTCCCTGTCCATCACCAACTCCCAGAGTTTATTCAAACTCATGTCCATTGAGTCGTTGATGCCATCCAACAATCTCATTATCCTCTGTCATCCCCTTCTCCTCCTGCTCTCAATCATTCCCAGCTTCAGGGTCTTTTCCAATGAGTTAGTTCTTCGCATCAGGTGGCCAAAGTGTTAGAGTTTCAGCTTCAACATCAGTCTTTCCAATGAATATTCAGGACTGATCTCCTGTAGGATGGACTGGTTGGATCCCCTAACAGTCCAAGGGACTCTCAAGAGTCTTCTCCAACACCACAGTTCAAAAGCATCAATTCTTCATCATTCAGCTTTCTTTATAGTCCAACTCTCACATCCATACATGACCACTGGAAAAACCATAGCTTTGACTAGACAGACCTTTGTTGGTAAAGTAATGTCTCTGCTTTTTAATATGCTGTCTAGGCTGGTCATAACTTTTCTTCCAAGGAGCAGGCATCTTTTAATTTCATGGCTGTAGTCACCATCTGCAGTGATTTTGGAGCCCCCCAAAATAAAGTTTGTCACTGTTTTCACTGTTTCCCCATCTATTTGCCATAAAGTGATGGGACCAGATGCCATGATCTTAGTTTTTTGAATGTTGAGTTTTTTTTTTTTTTTGAATGTTGAGTTTTAAACCAACTTTTTCACTCTCCTGTTTCACTTCTATCAAGAGGCTATTTAGTTCTTCTTCAATTTCTGCCATAAGGGTAGTGTCATATGCATATCTGAGGTTTTTGATATTTCTCCTGGCAATCTTGATTCCAGCTTGTGCTTCATCCAGTCCAGTGTTTTTCATGATGTACTCTGCATATAAGTTAAATAGGCAGGGTGACAACATACAGCTTTGACATACTCCTTTCCCAATTTGGAACCAACACCTTCTTAGTCTCTACAAAAAATCTTTAAAATTGGTTTTATCATTAGACTTTTTCCACAAAATAACCTTTTAATTTAAGGTGAGTTTTAGATTTGCATTTAGATTTAGATTACAATAGAAGAGTTTTGAAAACTACAAAATCCAGTTCCTCCAAATCCAGTTCCCCTAATAGTAACATCTTTTGTTAGGATAACAACTTTTGTCTCAATGAATGAGCCAATGTTGACAGGTTATTGTTAACTAAAGTCCATAGTTAAACTTCCTTTTTAAACCTAATATATTTTCTTTTCTGTTCCAGGATCCCATTCAAGGTCCCACATCACTTTCAGTTGTCATGTCTTCTTTGGCTCCTCTTGGCTATGACAGTTTCAGAGTTTCCTTGCTTTTTATTACCTTGACAGTTTTTTTAAAAAATTGAAGTATAGTTCACTTACAAGATTATATTAGTTTCAGGTGTATAACATAGTAATTTGGTATTTTCAATTATATAATATTATTATATCATATAAAATTATATAATATATAAGACTTTATATATTATATATAAAATATATATTATTTATAGATGATACTCCAAACAAAGTTGTTGTAAAATATTGACTGTATCCCTTGTGCTGTACATTGCATCCTTATAATTTAATTATTTTATATCTAGTAGTTTGTGCCTCTTAATCACCTTCACCTCTTTTTCCCCTCTGCCTACCCTTGACCTTGACAGTTTTCCAAACCCAACATGTATTACTTTTGCAGTCAGGAAAGTGATGCTCTGCTGAACATTCAACTTGTATTTAGGCAGTTAGACATTCTGACTTGTTTGCAGTACTTCTGTAATGATTTTCAATTTCATCATAGTAAATGTCTTACATCTATTGACACAGCATATTTCCTCTCAGCATCATCTACTTAGACCCCATAAAAATCCTCAGAGATGATATTTTTGCCTAGCACTGAGAGCTGTATAGAACAGAAGATGAAAAGCCTGGCAGGTTTCTGTCCTATTTGATAGACTGAAAAATGTGACTCTGGGGATAGGCTGTGATTCACCAGGGCTAAGCAAAGAGCACAGGCTGGGATGAGTCCCAAGAAGCCCCAAGTTCTAGTTGACTAATCAGATATCTAGACATGGTCTTCAGAATATCCACTTCAGTGTAAAGTGATTACTTGGAGACTGAGACTTTGGTCAACAAATAATGAAGCATGTTCAGTATAATGTATGTTCATAGGGAAATGGTTGAAACTCAAGTGCAAGGAGAAAGAATTGCGCAAAAACATTTTCCTGCCTCTTACTATATGCTTGCATTTATTTGTTGGAAAATCCATCAATTGATTTGTGGATTTTTGGTTAGGACAGTGCAATCAAAGATCCCCATTGTATTTAGGTTGGAATATATTAATAAATCAGTATCTAACAAAGATATCTTGTGTTAAAATTTCAAGGTTTCTTTACAATCTTAGCATTTAAAAGATTGATGCAAACTTGATTTTCATTTAGGAAAGGAAACTAACAAGTAAACTAAGAGTGATTCTACTTGGATTCTTGAAAATACTATTTTTTACTCGATGGGCATTATCTCTTGTTACTCTCCAAGTTCTTTTTTCTTTTGGAAGCCTTTGTTTCACTAGTTTAACAGCTTCTATTAGAATTTATCACATAAAGCTGCAGTGTAAGTAAGTAAAAATAATTTCCATAATAGTGTTTAATTGGGAAGATAATATTCATATGTAGCTCCATCTGATTCTGAACAGATCATCAATAATAGTAAAAATTATTTAAAGTTATTTTTCTTATTTTGTAAACCTTAAAGTGGATCACTGAATTTCTAGAAAATAAAATGTATGATCTTATCATGGTGTATACAGATTTTTGTAGGAGGCTGATTTCATGCATACCCTCAAATAATGCATCTTTGAAGCACATAAAAATATTCTTATTAATAACACTGTAAAGTGACCATAATCAGGCATTGTGGAGACTTGCCAAGTGCAGTTTGAATCATCTTGACTTTTCTTTTTTTGTTTTTCTTTCAAGTTGTTTTTATAAAAAAGGTAAAAAATTTATTGTGGTAGAAGTCATATAAAATATACTATTTTAACCATATTTAACTATAGTTCAGTGGCACTAAGTACATTCACATTGTTGTGAAACACTCACCATCATCCATCTCCCAAATTTTTCACCTTCGTAAACTGAAACTCTGTCCCCATTGAACACTAAGTCCTCATTCCCTCTTCCCACCCCCTAGCCCCTGGCCCCTGGCGTCTACCAATGCACCTTCTCTATGAATTTGACTTTTCTTGGTACCTTCAGGTGCATTTTCCTGATTCAAGTAGAGTACAGTCAGTAGCTCAGCATTTCCCCTTCTTTATTGATTGTTTTCTCTCTGCCACTGTGACCTTGTCCCCACTAATTGGCTCTAGAAGGGGATGGGATTGATCTAGGGTACGGAGATGACCCTATTCTACACATTTTCAGCCAGTAACTATTACACCACCAGAGGCACCAGAGTTCCCTTTGGTAACATTTTGAACACTGAATTTTTAGAGAGCATGCATTCTCAGAATGTGGAATAATGGAAAAAAAGTGTTGGCAGCTGGCAGGCCTTGTGCCATGCTGAGCCTACCCACCCTGGAGTAAGTTTCACAAATCTATGGGCAGCTCCACAACTACTCATCAGGCTTACAGAAGCATCGTGGGGCTGAGTAATGAGCCTAATTATGCTCTGTCTCCAGCTGTCATGTTTTGGATTTCAGTTTGGGATGTATGATTGCATAGTCTCCATACCATATTGGAGTAATCCATTATTTGAGTTCACGTTCTATGCACTGAGCGTCTCTTCTGACTGTAGTCTCTCAGACAGTATACAAAATCTGGTGACTCAAGAGTTTTGAGTCTCACATGTGGATGTGACCTACGCTATGTATCTCTGACCCGGACTAGCATGTTTCTTATGTGGCTTTCTCTAAGACATAAAGCTTCTTTCCCAGTGAAATAAAATGGCTTCCAATATTTTAGTGTTGATAGGGAGAAGTGACAAGGACGATTCGTCTTGGAAGCTGGAGAGATTGTCACTCTGAGAGATTACTCAAGTAATCTTACTACCAATGCATCTCTGTGGTTTCGGATGTATTTCAAAACACAAGCATCTCCTGTCTTAGGTTTAAGCAGAAACTTGCAGCAAATGTTACCCCTTTGACAGTAGATGTGTTCTAACCTGATGTGTTCTAATCTTGATCTATTCAATTAATTTTAACCATTATAACAAGCACCTCCCTATTTCTTTTGGGCCTAACAATATTAGAGATATGGAAAAATGTTCTTCTTTCATATAGTTAGCTCAGTCTTCAACTTTGCATCTAGACCTTTCTCCATTGTTTTTGCAAATGACATTGAAATAGATTCTAGGCTTTCTTTTTCCCTTAGTCCACTCTGCTCTATTTTAAACGCTAGGAACTGCTCACTGGATATGTATACCAAACATTCTGATTCTGTGATCATTACAATAAACAAAGTCTGATGCCAGGTTCAGAAAATGGCAGTTGGTCACATCTCCACTCAAGATGAGCCTCTCTCTTACAGAATGGAGCACAGTGCAATGTAACATCAGAGGCTATTTTTACTATGTGACACATTTGCATCCTATTACAGTCTCTTTTTTCATGGGCACTCCTTTACTTAGATGAACTACCTCATCAGTGTCAGTCAGTGCTTTTCAGAGTAGGGACATAGTCACTGCTTTTTGGGTCATGAGTCATGTGTCTTCTTGATTCCTTGAAGCATGTTTACCTCTAAAATAACATCAGAGGAGCCCAAATTCTGGCTGAAGATTGCTATTGGCTGTTCTACCTTGAAAAGTCATTCAGTAATTCTTGCATTTATTCATTCAATAAACATTTATTGAATACCTTCAGATGCCAGCCACTATGCCAAGCATTGGTGATACAATGATGAGAATAAAACTACACCATCTCTGTCCTCAAGGAGCTTGCTCTCTACCCTACTGGGTTGGTCGTTAATCAAACAAATAACTAGAAACTTCTTAAGTGTGGCAAGTGCCATTAGGTTAGGGAAGCGTTTCCTGATAAGTGATGATTGAAATGAAAACTGAAAAACAGATGGGATTTGACTAGGTAAAGAGAGAGGTAAGTAAAAATGAAAGTGTTAGTTGTTTGGTCGTGTCTGACTCTTTTCGACACAATGGACTGTAGCCCGCCAGGCTCCTCTGCCCATGGAATTCTCCAGGCAAGAATACTGGAGTGGGTTGCTATGTTCTTCTCCAGGGAACCTTCCTAACCCAGAGATTGAACCCAGGTCTCCTGCATTGCAGGCAGAGTCTTTACTGTCTGAGCCACCAGGAGAGTCTAAACTGTTAGTTGCTCAGTTGTGTCCAATTTTCTGTGACTCTATGGAGTATAGCCTGCCAGGCTCTTCTGTCTGTGGGATTCTGCCGGGAGCCGGCATATTGCATATTGAGTGCATATTGCATATTGAGTGCAGCACTTTCCACAGCATCATCTTTCAGGATCTGGAATAGCTCAACTGGAATTCTATCACTGCCGGGAGCCAGCGTGAGGAACTCCGCCCATGACAAAGGTCATGAGGAAGGAGGCTTGGCATACGCAAAGGCGGGATCAAGCCTCAGGAGTCCCCCTGGAAATTCTCGAGCATCTACCCCCAAAATCAGAGTCTGCCTACTTTCTGCTTTGTGCTTTCACCTACGCCTCTGACTTTACGGGGGGCTGTCCCCCACTACCTCTCTCTGAAAAAGAGTTAGCTTACAGCTCCAGTTAATAATTCCTGGGTGTGACAGTGTTTCAACCTACAAACTCCTTTGGAAATCCTCTAGCCTGCCTGAATAGGTTTTTCCGGCCACATGTGATTGTTCAGAGCCTCCCAGCTGTGAGAGGCAGGAGATGTTCTAAACTGTCTAAACACAGATTCCTTTGAGTAGTTAAAAGATTGATTAGAAATTGTATTGGTGAAAGGTTTTTTCACTTATTGGGCCAATGTTTGCTGCTAAGTCTCCATACTCCTTACCTACTGTGTCCTTGGCAGTGTATTGATTGATATAATGGGTGTATAGAAATGTAAGTACTAGCTTTAATGTTTGTAACCTTGGACCCTTGAGTTAATTCTTTTTCTTGTTATAGCCCACCACACCTTTGCTCTGTAGGAATGCAACTTTATCTAATGCTTTTGGAGGGTGGCTCCTGACCAATCACCTTTAGAGAAAAATAAGTTTTCTGAAGAAAGGGTCTTAAAATGTTAACAGGCCTCCGGGCCAGAAGATGATGCAAATCACCTAAGCTTTTGCATATGATAAGTTTGCAGGAAGAAAGCCTGGCTTGCTGCATGACTCTACCCCTTCCCCCATTATCCTCTATGCATAACTTAAGGTATAAAAACTACTTTGGAAAATAAAGTGCGGGCCTTGTTCACCGAAACTTGGTCTCACCATGTCGTTCTTTCTCTTACCTTCTGGCTGAATTATTCAGCCTCTTTTCTCCACTGAATTTCCTCACTGAGCTATCCTTATTTCAGCCTCTTTTCTCCACTGAATTTCCTCACTGAGCTATCCTTATTCTATTACTCTTTATATCCTTAATTAACATTTAATTAAGCAATTGTTTCCTGATCTTCACCTACACCGTCTCTCCTTCAAATACCCTGGATCAGCCGGGGCTGGACCCCGGCAGGATTCTCCAGGCAAGATTACTGGAGTGGGTAGCTAGCCATTCCCTTCTCCTGGGGATCTTCCCAACCCAGGGATTGAACCTCGCTCTGAGCCACCAAGGAAGCCCAAGTGAAGACAGAGGTAAAGATATTCCCAGATAGTGGCAACTACATGTTCAAAGGCCCTGTAGTAAGAGAAAGCAAGGTGTGATCTGAACTTTCTGGGTTCTGGGGAGGGTGTGGTCCAAGATAAAGTTGGAAAGCTGGGCAGGGGCCAAATCATGCAGGGCCTTATGATCATGATAAAGATTTGGTATTTATTTTCAAAGCAATGGGAAGCCACTGAAGTGCTTGGCAGACAGCAAAAGTGATAAAGTCATCAAATTTGTATTTTGAAAAAATCATCAGTTTGTATAGGATAGAGGAAGGTGAGAGCTAAGATGTAAGTATGCAACCTGTCTGATTAGACTGTTGAAGTAATCCAGGTGAGAAATGAAGGAAACAGGCTACGGGGGTGGATATAGAGACAAGAGGGTGGATGTCAGATGTATTTAGGACTCAGTGGTGGTTTGAATATGAGAAATGAGCAAATAGAGATTTCAAGGATGAACACAGGAAGACTATGGAGGGATCAAAGTCATCTCCATGAGTATTTAATTTTCATCTTTTCAGGTTCCCTTGATATTATGGTGTGTTTTTTTTGTTGTTGTTTATTTTTTTGACAGACTGCTCTTGCCTTGAAACATTAGGGAACTGAGATTTTCTGGGGAGAATTTAGTTTACAGTCAATGTAGCTGTTAATTATCACATGAAGGACATCAGAGTCTTAGTGAGGGTGATTCATTGGGAAGACCAAATATATAGGTTATTTAAAAAAAAAAATTGTTGGTCACCCTGTGTGTCATGTGGGACCTTGGTTCCCTGACTAGAGACTGAACCTTATCCTCTGCACTGGGAGCATGGGGTCTTAACTACCAGACAATCAGGGAAGTCCCCAAACACAAAATGTTTATCAAGTGATAAACATTTCCTACAGAAACTGGCAGTTTGCAAACGTGTCAACCACCTTCATCCCATCCTCACTCGGAAAACTGGTAAATTCCCTCTGACCCATGTGGCCATAAGTTCCTTTCTGTTTTTGATGTCTGCTTTGGTAATCGTAGCTTCCTTTTGACCTATGGCAAAGAAACTCAATCAGACAAATCCATCAGTGAATAAGACTTTCTCCAGCTTTAAAACCACAAATCTTAGGACTTCCTTAGGGGTGTAGTGGATGAGAATCCACCTGCCAATGCAGGATAAGGTTCGATCCCTGGTGCAGGAGGATTCCACATGCTGTGGAGTCGCCAAGCCTGTGTGCCACAACTACTGAGCCTGTAACTCTAAAGCCCGCGAGCTGCAGCTCCCAAGCCCTCACGCCGCAACTACTGAAGCCCATGCACCCTAGAGCCTGTGCTTTGCAACAGGAGAAGCCGCCTCAATGAAAAGCCTGTGCACTGCAACAAGGAGTAGCCCCTGCTTGCCACAACTAGAGAAAGCCCGGGCAAAGCAATGAAGGCCTATGGCAGCCAAAAATAAATTAAAAAAAAAATTTTAAACCCTGCATCATCATCTGTAGATGATCTATCTAGCCAGTCAGTTGTCCACCTTCCTCATAAAATAAATATACCATCTCAGGTAGCGTTGTTTTTGTTTTCTGAGGAAGGGTGACCCTGGAGAAGGTGCTGGATTAACAAATGTTACAGGTATTGTGGCCTTTTTATCCCCTAGTCCCAGCCTTGGGATTGCTAAACAGAACTCTCTATGTTATGTTTTCTCTTCCTGAGACCTCTACTGTGGATAGTTCATTTGGGAGTAAGACAGATTTGCCTGAGAGCTTTATCAAACCAGTATCTCGGAAGACAGATTGCTAAGGCTGCTTATTCCATATTTTTCTTCCAATGACATTCAACAACTCAGAGAACTTAAACCCACAAGGAATGCACTGTCCCCACTGGAAAACACTAAGACTACGGGTGCTTTGCCAACCTCGGTCCTTCGGACTATTGCAGGAAGCAGCTGGGTTCACATTACCAAATGTTTACTGAACATTTACTATATGCCAGGCACAGTGATATGTGTTTTATGTGCATTTAAACATTTTATTGATGTATAACATGTAGTAAAGGTGCATGATGCAGTGGTAAAGAATCCGCCCGCCAATGTAAGAGGCTTGATGAGACAGCGGTTTGATCCCTGAGTTGGGAAGATCTCTAGAGAAGGACATGGCAACCCACTTGAGTATTCTTGCTTGGAAAATTCCATGGACAGAGGAGCCTGGTGGGCTACAGTCCATGGAGTTGCAAAGAGTCAGACATGACTGAGCACACACACACACACACACACACACACACAACACACAGTAAAGGTACGTCTTTATCATATAGTGTAAATTGTATTATAAAGACTGTATACAATCTTTATTGTATAGTGTAACTCTCAGTGAAATTTTATATATATATGCACTGTGTAACCACCACCTAGATCACGATATAACATATTTCCAACATCCAGTAAGACTCCTTCATTCCCAGATAATACCTTTACTTCCCCCCATGATAAACATTTTTCTGACCTCTATCACCAGAGTTTAGTTTTGCCTGTTCTTGAACTTTTACATAAATGGAATCACACAGTGTGTATATGAGAGTCATCAATGTTGTAACATGTAGCAGTAGTTCATTCAGTTTTTATTGCTATATGCTTTTCCATGTTTATATCATAATTTATTCATACATGGTCCTTTTGATAAGCCATTTGACTTATTTTGAGTTTCAGGCTATTTTAAATAAAGTTATGACTATTATCATAAGTCTTTTTTGATGAATATCTTTTGGATATTTACCTTTGAGTGGAATCACTGGATCATGAAATACATTTAGTACATATTAGTGTGTGCTCAGTCCCTCAGTCATGTCCAACTCTTTGTGACCCCATGGGCTGTGGCTTACCAGGCTCCTCTGTCCATGGACTTGTCCAGGCAAGAATACTGGAGCGGGTTGCTGTTCCCTTCTCTAGGGGATCTTCCCAACCCAGGGATCGAACCCAGATCCCCTGCATTGCAGATGGATTCTTTACTGTCTGAGCCACCAGGGAAGCCTGTTTGCCTATCTGTATTTTCCTTCCACTCTTCCAGAACAAACAATCCATGGAAATTGAACTATCCCAAGTTCCTTAATGATCTCCTGCTGCTGCTGCTATGTCGCTTCAGTCGTGTCCGACTCTGTGTGACCCCATAGACAGCAGCCCACCAGGCTCTCCCGTTCCTGGGATTCTCCAGGCAAGAACACTGGAGTGGGTTGCCATTTCCTTCTCCAATGCATGAAAGTGAAAAGTGAAAAGTGAAAGTGAAGTCACTCAGTTGTGTCCCACTCAGCCATCCCATGGACTGCAGCCCACTAGGCTCCTCTGTCCATGGGATTTTCCAGGCAAGAGTACTAGAGTGGGGTGCCATTGCCTTCTCCTAAGACATCTTAAAGGAGAGGAAGTTTCTTAGATATGTTTGACTGAAGTTAGGTACAAACACAAAAGAGTTTTTGTTTCATGTTTTTGCTGCTATTATTGTTGTTATTTGGTTAGGTTTGCTTTGGTCTCCAGGAAGATTAATAGGGTAAGGAAAAAGAAACCTCCTGTTTCCAATCCAAATGACCCTAAAAGTGGGTCCTATTTTTAGGATTGAATGTGAATAACTATACAGTGTTAAGCCCAACAATGAACGGGTCTGTAAGACAGGAGTATAAAACTACCAGTTCTGTGTACTTCACCAGATTGTCGTGAGAATAAAGTGAGCTAATGAACGGAAGTCAACTCTGAGAGCTGTGACCGCAATGTTTCTTTACTGAAAGCAGCCGGTCCCTACAAAAGGCAAGCCCACGGACAGAGTAGAAAAGAGAGCCATTCACTAGCCAGAGCTTATCTTAGGAAAACTTCATGATCCCAATAATGTCATCATGCACAAACACCTATATTTTTATCTCAACTGTGCCACCAGGCATTTGGGAATCTGCCAGCTTTTTGCAGTTGTTCTTTTCCTCACATGAACTACTAGGTAATTCAAGTTAAGTGACTCACTGGAGGAAAGAGGCAATTCAGGACTGTGCAAACTCATTTTGCAAGTTTTCTGTTGATACAAGTAAGAGGTGAAAGGTAGGATGGTGCTTTCTAAGATAATCGTCTTTCATCAATTCAGAACAATTTCAGTCCTTAATTAGTTACGGAGTATGACAAAGTAATTACGTTATTTCCTTTAATTTCTTGCTTTGCTTAATGACAATATAGTAGAGTGATTGAATTTTCTCTCTAGTTACTAAATGACAGACTCAAAAAAAAATCCTGATATCAAAAGAAAGCATAAACTCTAATCAGGGACACATTGAAAAATGGTTAATATTTATTGAGCTCAAACTGTGTGTCAGACAGTTTTTAAAGTGTCATACAGAGTTAACCCATTCAACTCCCATGACAGTTCTGTGAGTGAGATATAATCATTTTCTTTTCTCTAAGAGAAACAGAGGCATAGGAGAGTGTGGAGATGCAGAATTTAACCAATTTAGTTGGATGTCAGAATCTGCCCTTGGAATCTTACGTTATTTCATGTCTATAAAATACAAGATTGAATGTTAAAACAGTCCTAGAGACAGCTCACTCGTAGCTGTAGGTGTTATAACTTTGCTCTTGTGTCCACTCTAAGAGTAACCACAGTAAAATGACCGTGGGCAAAACAGTATCTGTGCAGACATTTCAGAGAGAGTGGTTCTTCAGAGGAAAACAATCCTTCTTAGACTTCATCAGTGAAGATACTGAGAAACTGCAGGTGGAGAGGCATTCTTTTTTTAATATATAATTTTATTTATTTTTGGCTGTTCTAGATTGTCGTTGCTGTGCAGGTTTTTCCCAAGTTACGACGAGCAGGGGCTACTCTCTAATTGTGGTGTGCAGGCTTCTCATTCAGGTGGCTTCTCTTGTTGCCGAGCAGGGTCTCCAGGGCATGTGGGCTTCAGTAGTTGTGGAATGCGGGCTTGAGCAGTTGTGGCTCCTGGGCTCTAGAGCACAGGCTCAGTAGTTGTGGCGCCTGGGCTTAGTTACTCCGCAGCATGTGGAATCTTCCTGGACCATGGTTGGAACCTGTGTCTCCTTCTTTGGCAGGAGGATTCTTTCCCACTGAGCCATTGGGGAACCCCGAGGGAAATTCTTGATGTTACAAGGTGATACAATGGATTACCTCTCCAAGGCAAACAAGCTGGTACCTGAGTTGCAGTGAAAGCCAAAAAGGGGTCAGCAAGTGATGTAGCACAAAGGCAGTTAAAGGGGAATGAAGACAAGCCTTCAACCATATCTGGGGAAAGTTTCCTCCCATTCTTTTCATATGGAAAACACTTGCGATGAACTTTAGAACTAGACAGTATGTTAGTTATGGTGGATGTGTATGTAGCTCCATTCATATCCCCTTGGAGCACTTATTTTTTTTACCAGATTTCAACTTAGGGAACTTGCAGCTCTTTGTCTCAGCCCTAAGGACTTCCTTGAGTATCAAGAGGTGCTGGGGATTTAACCACCATCACCATTAACAACCCACCACCTCTCCCACACACGTTGCCCAGCAGGTTCCCAGCAATGGGCAATGGGAGATGGTGGATATGTAACCCAGTTCCCCTGCCTCTCAGCAGAAGACTCAGATATGCCCTTCACTGTCTCCCAGGGTCCCCAGGAGGACTGAGTCCCGGCAACACTTACTTGAAAACATACCATTTATTGGCTTCCTATCTCTCTTCCCTGTTGACCTGTCAGGATTTCCTGAGATGAACTCCCAACTGAATCAATTGTTTCAGCGTCTGTGTTTAGGGAAACCCAAACCAAGCTAGTGTGTTGACACATATTTAATTAGGGCTTAGAAAGCTGTGTAATTCTTATTCCATAGTTTGTATCTAGTCCCAGTCAAACAGCTCAGGCATTGTTCTTGCTGGTCAATATTTGAACTGGATGGTCCTGACAAATGTCCTACAACTTCTCAGACTCAGATTTGGGCAGGTTGGTCAGTGAACTAATATCTTCTGAATACTAGAATATTCTGTCTGGATTGTCTAAGCTTATGTAACTGACTGAGTGTTTCCTAGCTCTTAGTTAATTTTTCCCAGTTTTCAAGAAATGTTGGTGGAATTATTTTACTGGTTCAACCATCAGCTTCAAGATAGCAAGAGCCTTATCCATCTTGCCCATAGCTGTGATAGCCCATAGTTCCCTGAAAAATGTCCAGTGCATAGAAGATATTTAACAGACATTAGTGAGTGAATTTCTTGGAAAGATTAAATACTTTTAAAATGTTGCACAAGCACCTCATTTGATATAAATTATTAAATTCAGCTTCTTATTAAAAATGTTTATAGGGACTTCCCTGGCTGTCCACTGGTTAAGTCCAGTGGTTAAGACTCTGTGCTTCCAACGCAGGGGATGTAGATTTGATGCCTGGTTGGGAAACTAAGATCCCACATGCTGGGCAGCGAGGCCAAAAAAAAACCAAAACCAAACTGTATGTTTATCAAGTGTACAACATGTATCATTAGACTGGGGGCTTCCCTGGTGGCTCAGATGGTAAAGAATCCACCTGCAATGTGGGAGACCTGGGTTCAATTCCTGAGTTTGGAAGATCCCCTGGAGGAGGGCATGGCAACCCACTCCAGTATTCTTGCCTGGAAAATCCCCATGGACAGAGGAGTAGAAGCCTAGTGGGCTACAGTCCATGGGGTTGCAAAGAGCTGGACGTGACTGAGTGACTAAGCACACACATCATTAGACTAGATAATAGGTATGAAAGTTATTGGAAAGGTAGTTGGCAATCGCTATTGTTGGGACTAACAGTTAATGAACATGTTCTAATTACCATAAACTTTGGACACTCTTGGTGTAAGACAGATTTGGGTTCATGGCATTTGCTACCTGCGTACTTTGGGTAAATTCCTGACATTTTTGAGGCCAAGGATTTTTATCTGTAAATTGCTAAACACTGTGTTCTATTGAATCAAAGATGTCATGAGTTATAAGATGCATCATTATTTTAAGCACCATCAGGAAATTTAAAAAGCAGCCAATTAAACTGTAGTAATATGCTTTCTTATGTTGGTTTTAAAATGCATCCAAAATTCAGAGATGTTAAAATATGAACAAAGATACATTTTGGAGTTAATACAATATGAAACAATAAGTACCTTAAGAAGCTATTGGTTAAAATGGATATTTTATAATATAATAATATATAGTAAATATATATATGTGTAAAGCATATATAGAAGATAATGAACAAATTATTTCTTCCTTGCTTTGATTAAATCCTTAGTAAACAATTTACATGTTTGAAAAATGCTAATTTCATACTATTATATTCAACCACATAGAGGAAAGGAAGTGTACGAATACTGAAAAAGTTTATTGCTTGAAAAAACAAGAGCTACGCAAACAGTTGAACCTTGATATATCGGATAATTGATGAGGCAAAATATGGGAGAAAAGAGCATTAAACTCTGAAGTGAAAACCATGTCAAATAAATTTAGAAAATAATTAGTGAGGACTAGAGAAGTAACCATGCTCCCAACTTTAAGGGAACCAAAATTCTGCACTTGAGACCCTCCCAGAGATCTTCCCTATGTATCTGTATTCTTTAGCATATCCTATAATAAACTGGCAAATGTAAACAAACAAACAAACAAAAAACACAACTGTGCTTTGCAATTGTGAAAATACTAAAAAAATCAATAAACCAATTCTATTCAGTATTTTTAAATAGAAATATTTTACATTTGAGACTGCTTCATATTTTTCAGCATTCTGAACCAACCCATTGGAGCAGTGATGTCTAAGAAAAGAAGAAAGATATAGGAATAAAATGTTAGGAGCACTCCCTCTAAAATCAAGAAATCAAAATAAAGATGCCACTATCAACACTTTGAGTCTATGCAACATTGGACTAGAGGTTGAACCAGCATAATAAGGCAAAGTTTAAAAGTTATAAGGATTAGAAAAGAAAAAACAAAGCTATAATCAAAACTGTAATCATAATATAATTATCTGCACACAAACAAACAAGAAGCACCAAAAACTCACAAGGAACTATAAAAATATTTATATTTTTATACAGTAGTGACAGTTTAAAAAATCATACTTGAAAATAAAAGAATATGCAATAGCCACAGAAGGAAAATTAAGGTAATTATGAAAAAAAATCTAACAAATTTGGTTAAGGTGGCTCACAGGTAAAGAGTCAGCCTGCCAATTTAGGAGACATGGGTTTGATCCCTGGATCAGGAAGATCCCTTGGAGAAGAAAACCGCACTCCACTCCATTATTCTTGCCTGGGAAACCCCATGGACAGAGGAGCCTGGTGGACTATAGTCCATGGAGTTGCAAAGGAGTCAGACACAACTTAGACTAAAACGACAACAAATGAAAAAAATCTAACAAATTTGGGCAAAACCTTTAGAAAGAAAATCATAAAAATTTATTTAAAAACACAAAATTAGGCCTAAATAAGTGTAGAATTATATCATGTAATGGCAAAGAAGACATAACATAGTAAGTATGTCATATTTCCTCAAATTAAATCTATGGGAAACCTCTAGTTTCAATCCAAATTCCAATAGGTTTTCAAGATCCTTGAAAACCTGATACTAAAACTTAAATAAAAAAGCAAATTGCTAAAAATAAGAAGAGTGGAAATTTGCTATAATAAATATCAAAACTTAGTACAAAGCTACAATAATTAGAGGCTATAGGGCTGCTTGCTCAGCCGTACAGTCTGCCTACAATGCAGAATCCCTAGGTTGGGAAGATTCCCCCAGAGAAAGAAATGGCAACCCACTCCAGTGTTCTTGTTTGCGAAATCTCCTGGACAGAGGAGTCTAGTGGGCCACAGTCCATGGGGTTGCAAAGAGTCAGACATGACTTAGTGACTAAACTACCACCACCATAATGCTGGTATGGATGTTGACAAAGAGATCAATGGAACAGAACAGAAAACTCAGGTATAGATAAAATGCTGATGTAAGCTTGATACATGATAGCTGTAGCAAGTCAGATCAGTGGGCAAAGGAGAGTGTACTCCATAAACAGTGCCAGTATCTGGAGTTTTTCCCTATGGAAAAAAGTGAAAGTTGGATCCCGTTCATAACAAATACAAAAATTAATTCCTTGTATATTAAGCACCAAAATGTGAAAAACAAAACTTTAAGAATACTAGAAGAGAATATTTAGTATATAGAAAGATATCACAAATAAGATATTAAAAAAATACATGTACACCAAAAACACAAGAAAAAAACTACGAATTTATTGTAGTAAATAAAAAAGTAAAAAGAAGGATAGAAATTGGAAGATGTAAAATATGTAGATGACCTGACAAAGGGTTAACGCTTATGGTAATAATAATAATAATCTCTTCTGAATAAATAAAAAGACAAACTCTTGTTATAAAAATGAACAAATGCATGGAGAGGCATTTCAGAAGAAGAAACACAAATGAATAATAAACATATGAAAAGATATTTAACCTCTATATTCATCAAGGAAATACATATTAAAACCATATGTATATTAAAACCACTTAGGAGGATTGAGTGCACCAATGGCCCCAAGTTTTCATGCCCGCTGTGTCCACACTCTTTGGCACTTTCCTCCCTTACTGAGTCTGGACTTGACCATGTTCAACCTGACAATAGCAAGCCTATTGCAAGCAGAGCTTGTATAAGCACTTGTGTGTTTCTGCTCTTTCTCTTGCTCTTTTATCTTACCATGAGGACAGGTCTAAACTTTTCTACTAGAGCATGAGAGATCCATGGAACAGAGCTAAATCATGAGGCCATTCTAGTCTAGCCAGTGCACAGATGACCAGTGGGCTGGTGAAAGCCCAGGTGAAAGAAGCAGAGCCTGGTCCCCTCAGTAGACCCACCCAGTCAAGCCCACATGCTTGACTAGTGAGAAATAATAAATGGGTATTGTTTTAAGATACTAAATTTTGGGGGTAGTTAGTATGTGGCAATGACTAGCTGATAGTGGTACTATTTTACAGCCATCAGACTAGCGAAATTCCGAAGTCTGGCAGTGTCAAGAGTTAGTGGGAATATAGAGCAATGGGAACTCCTAACACACTAGTGGCACACACTAGTATAACCACCTTGGAAAATAATGTGCCATTAACTTATAATGGTGAAAATACCTCATGGCCCAGCAGTTACATTGCTGTTGTATGTGTTTCCAAGTGTGCTTAGAAAAATGCACATTCCATAGATTTCTATAAGAATGTTCATAACATTGTTTGTAATAGCAAAACAGGCAAAGAATCCAAATGTCTGACATCATAAAGGAAGGACAAATAATTTGTAGTAATTACATAAAACGGAGTAATGAAGACGAGTAAACTAAAGTGAAATGTATCAATATGGATTAATCTTACAAATACAAAATAAAGTGAAAAAAGCAAGTTGCAGAAGAATACAAGCAATAGGATATTTTTTACATAAAATTCAAGGCAATATAAAAATAAATATACTATTTAGAGATACACAACAATGTAGTAAAATTATAACAAAATTATTGCAAAATTCAGTATGGTTGATTCACTGGAGAAGGGGGAACGATTTCAGCTGTTTGCTTAGTATTTTGTTTCTTAAGCTGGGTTAATAGGCACACCTGTATCCATTTTATTAATCTTTATGTCCTGTATACTATACATCCATTCAAAAGAATTACTACATATTCAGAAGAATTTATCTACCTACCTAGCTGCTTATCTAACAAAGGAACCGCTTTTCCAAAACACAAAAAGTAAGGAGAGAGTTGGAAGCATGCGTCTATCACTATGTCCACATGGCTGTTGTCAGGTGTACAGAACAGAGCCCAGGGGATCTCGCTAATGCTGTACTTCTTTGATGTCCTCATCAGGGGAAAATTGATGGGTATATGCTTTGTTTCAAATCAACAGTTTCCAAAATATTTCATTTTGTTATTTCAAGCGCATGCCCTTTCATCGTGACCCCAGATGACATTTTCTGAGCACATGAGCAACAGGCTGCTTCCTGCACTAACACTGATGGAAAAGCAGATGACTATTAACTATCTGGAAGGATGAATGCAGACAATGGGGATCAAACACAGGGGAGCTACGGTCAAGTGTGCAAAGTTTTCCTCGATAGAGGACAATGTTTTTGGAGGTTAGGGTTGCTTGTAGCTTGCAATCAATCAATTGATTTCTACAGTAAGTCTTGAACTGTGCTGGATATTTAGGGTACAAAAACATACAAATACACACCCAAGAGAGTGAAAACAAATATCCACACAAAACATATACAGTACAAGAATGTTTATAGCAGCATTATTCACTTTACCTAAAAAATGGAAACAACACAAATGTCCATCAACTGAAGAATGAATAAACAAAATGCTGTGTACCCATGCAATAGAATATTATTGTCATAGAAAGAAATGAAGTACTGATGCATACCACATCATGGATGAATCATGAAATCATTATACCAGGGAAAGAAGCCAGACATGTATTGTATGATTTCACTGGTATGAAATGAATGTCCAGAAGAGGTAAACGAATAGAGACAGAAAGTAGATTCATGGTCATCACGGGTGGGGATAATCAGGGTTCATGATGGGAGTGACTGCTAATGGGTGTGGGGTTTTTTGTATTGATTCATTTTGGCCATGCTGGGTTCTTGTTGCTTTCTTTAGTAGTGGTGAGTGGGGGCTATTCTCTAGTTGCAGTGCTTGGGCTTCTCATTGCAGAGGCTTCTTTTGTTGCAGAGCGTTATCTCTAGAGCATGGGCTTGATAGTTGTGCATGGGTTTAGGTGCTCCGAAACACATGGAATCTTCTCCAACCAGGGATCAAACCCATGTCCCTTGCATTGGCAGGTGAATTCTTAACCACTGGACCACCAGGGAAGTCCCTGGTAATGAAAGTGCTCTGGGATTAGGTAGTGGTGAAAGTTAGCATTTTTTGATATATATTGTTGTGGGTTGACCTGTGTTTCTCAAAAAGATATGTTCAGTTCCCACTGCCTCAGAACGTGACCTTATTTGGTAATAGAGTTGTTGCAGATGTACTTAGTTAATATGAGGTTATGCTGGAGTACAGAGTGATCTTGATCCAATCTGACTGGTGTCCTAGAAGAAGAGGAGAGAAAGACACACAAGGAGCACAGCCATACAGAGAGCAGAGGAATACTATCACAAACCAAGGGATGTCTGGGACTACCAGAAGCTGGAAGCAGGAAGGATCCTTGTCAGAGGCTTGGAGGGAGCATGGCCCTGCCAACACCTTGATTCAGACTTCTAGTGTCCAGAACTATGAGAGAATATATTTCTCTTATTGTAAGCTAAGTTTGTGGTATTTTGTTACAGTAGACTTAGCAAATTAAAACATATGTTATGAATAAAGACTTTAGAATTAAAAGGAAAAAAAAAAAGAATTAAAAGGAGAAAAAGCATATAAGGCTCATTCATTCAACAAATAGAAGTTGCCATGGATGGAGCATGGAGGCAGTTACCATAGAAGAAAGTTACCCCAGACAGAGCATGGAGGCAGTGCTTGCTCGGGCTGGTGAGATCAGGGAGAGCATCCCTGAGGGGGACACACTTGCACTGAATTTTGAAGCACTGGTAGGAGTCTGCCAGGTGTGAAAGAAAGAACTGTCACTAGACTGCCATAGCTCCTTGACATATGAACCTAATATTTTAGTGAGGGTAATAGGTAGAAAACAAACAAAGAAGTAGTGAACTACAAATTGTGGTAATTATAACAGAAAGCTAGTGTACTGAGAGCGTTCTCACGTCCCTGGATGGATACGGGACATGTCACAGGTGAGCACCCTTCAGCAGCCTGGTGTCTGAAGATCACTGATAGAACAGATGGGCCACCAGACAAAGAAGCTTGATTGCTTTGTTCTCACCCTAGTGCTGTGTGTCTTGGGCACATCTTCTCATTTCTCTGAATCCCATTTTTACATTTGAAAAAAGAAATGGCAAAAAAGGGGTGTATCTAAAGTCTATTTTCATTCTAATTTGGCGAAATAAGTATTTTTATAGTCTTCTCTAAGTCCTTGGGTTCTGCACCCACAAATTCAACCAATCTTGGATTGAAAATACTAGAAAATATTTTTCCAGAAAGATTTAAAAAGAAAAATCTGAATATGCTACATGCCCAGAAACTATATATACATAACATTTACATTGTATTTATAACTATTTACATAGATTTACATTGTATTTACATTGAATGTACTAATACAATGTAAGTAATCTAAGTATTCTAAGTAATCTAGAGATGATTTAAAGTCCATGAGGGAATGTGTGTTGGTTATATGCAAATACTGTGCCATTCTGTATAAGGGACTTGAGCATCCTTGAATTTGGTATCTGTGGGGGGGGGTCCAGGAACCAATCCTCCATGGATAGCAAGGGGTGACTGTACTACATAATTTGCTTATTTAAAGCAGAATCCATGGGATTGTAGTAGGACAATGCTATAGTACTTTACGTGGATCTTTTTAAGCTGGTTAAATGGAACTGTGATGCTTATTACAAACCAGGGGAGCTTCAGTCTGTGGCCTTATTTTTTCAAACTGGAGAGAGCATGGTAACTCATTGTACAATGAGAAGAGTATTTAGCCCTAGACACAGCTCCATTCTTGCATTTATTTATTGCATGGCAGCAGCTATTTTCATTGTAACCCTGTCCTTACTGGAATTGCTTCCATTGCTCATGTATCTGTTTGGCTAGGGAAATAGAGATGAATGAGAAAAGCCAACCTAGAGAAGAATGAGAGGGCAACTCTCATATAATGAAAAGAATTTCAGACTTTGTACTCAAATTCCACTTCTCTCACCTCTCAGCCATGAGACCCAGAGAAAGTGTACTCTCTGAGCTTCACTTTCTTCATCCACAGTGGGACTGAAAATCCATTCCTCACATGGCAGTTGTGAAGGTTAAATTCACTAATGCACTTATCAAATACTTAAGAAGCACTGACTATATCTACCCATATATCTGTATCTCTAAAACAATCTGTATCTGTCTCTATGTCTATCTATCTATCTACCATTGTTTATCTGGAGCTTTAGATATGGCAGCAAGAACACAACACAATCATGGTCCTCAACCTCAAGGAGTTTCTAGTGTAGAGAAGACAGGTATTGAATAGGAAGTAAGCCGTGTAACGAATGATACTAACTTCTAACTTCATAGGAATTTGGAAAATGAGTCAAAGGCATCTTGTTGAAGCCAAAAGTGAGAGTATTTAAAATGGGAACATAAAAGACAATTTTAAACTTGATTCATGTGAATTGACAGTGAAGGAGTGGGTGACGGACTGAAACAAGTGTGAAATAGGTAAGATCAGAGCTCAGAGGCAGTTTTTCCTGAAAAGTGTAACTTGGTAAATTTTCTCCCAAACATGAGCCAAAATTTCATTTAACTTTTTTCAGATACAAACTAAGAACCATAAAGTAGGCTGATTTGTATGCTTCCTTTTCCAGAACACAGAACATTTATCAACACTCTGTGGTAACTTGTCTTTCAAACCTCTCTGGTGTTCTGAATCATGTCATATTTTTATTATCTCTCAAACTACTTCTGAAAATCTGAATAACATAATTGATATTCCTCAAACAGAATTTCTTAAATGTCTGTAGCTCCTTTGTAGCAATTAAAATAACACAACTTTTGTAAAGTACAAGTTTTTAGCTTGGTGGATATCATGTATTTCCCTGTATATCATGTATATACGCATCAAAGCCCATTTAGTTAAATTAATTAAGGGGCAAAGGAGAGGTGCTGTAGCTAAAACATTAAGGTTTCAAATGCTGGAGATTAGAGAAAATGTGGATTTTGCATTTTTAAAAATACTATTTGGTAAACTCCAGTTTTTTCCTGCTTTTTCATCGTGCCATCTCTTATGGTTGCTACTAGCCACATGTAGTTATTTAAAATTGACTTAAGGGGGAATGGGGTGGGAAGGGTTGGGAGTTTGGCATTAGTAGTTGTGAACTATTACATACAGAATGAAGAAACAACAAGATCCTACTGTACCACACAGGGATATCCTGTGGTAAACAATAATGGAAAAGAATATGAAAAAGAATATATATATATATATGTATAACTGAGTCACTTTGCTATACAGCAGAAATGAACACAACATTGTGAATCAACTATATGTCAATAAAAAATTTTAAATAAAATTGATTTAAATAAATTAAAATAAAATTTAACATTCAGTTCTTCATTCTCACTGGCCACTTTTCAAACGTTCAGTAGCCACATGTGGCCAGTGGTGAGCATATTAGACAGCACAGATATGGAATATTTTTGTCACCATCAAAAGGTTTTTTGGACAGTGCTGCCTTAGAAGGTCTATTCAGTGAAAAGAACTATGAAGCATCCTCATATAAGTCTGGATGAAATGGGTTTTCCTTTATTCCTAAAGAAACACTAAGAATCCTTACAATCACGTCTGGAAATGCATCCTTTAAAACGTAGATATGCATCTAATGGTTAATGAACAAAACTGTTTCTCATGCTATTATTACAGAAATTAACATAGATGTTCTTGGCAAGAGAATAGTTAATGGTCTACAGTCACCAAAATCATGTTTTCAGAGACCTTTTAATGACATGAGAAAATGTTAATGATATTAGTTAAAAAAAAGAAACAAACCCACAATACAATGAGATACCCAAATGTACTCAACATGGTATTTTTTAACAGTTAACTTATGTTGGTTTTTTCAGTTTTTTCACATTCCTCCCAGTGAGCATAAACTATTTAGGTGCTAGAGAAAAAAAGTTTTTTTTAAAAATACAAATTATTTGGGGTTTAGGGCAGATAGATAAATAAAATTCAAAGCAAAAAGCAAGTCATTGGTGAATTGTTTTTCTGTTTCAAGGGTAAACTGAAAGAGTTAAAAGCATTTTGATGGCAATCTCAAAGTCTAGGATCTGTCTTCAGACTGTGTTTATTCTTGTTACCCATCAGAGATCTAATAAATGTTATTTAGAAGACAAGTGTGTGGGCTGGTGAAGTTGATGAAAGTGATAATAAAGCAAATTACAACACCTGTAGGCCATGTGCAGCCTTCCTGGGTGGTTCAGATGGTAAAGAATCTGCCTGCAATATAGGAGACCCTGGTTCAATCCCTGGGTCAGGAAGATCCCTTAGAGAAGGGCATGGTTACCCACTCTAGTATTCTTGCTTGGAGAATTCCCTGGACAGAGGAGCCTGGCAGGATACAGTCTATGGGGTCACAAAGAGTCGGACACAACTGAGCACCTAACACACACACACAGAGGCCATGTGCAGATGGCAAGGAGGAAATCATTCGAAACACGGAGAGGTTGAAATGTCATGGCATAAAAAAGTCAGTCAGTTCAAAACCTTACCTTTCTTCAGTTAAAATGATCAAGTCATTTAAAAAGTCATTTTCTTAACTTTAATGATTTTAAAATTAAACTCTTAACTTTTCACAAGTAATTTTGAAATCACAAGTAATTTCAAGCCCTTTCTCAATGCTCAGACAGTTCTTCCCTATCATTTTGCAGATGAAATCAACCTGGTTGAAATTTTAGCAATTTTAAAATGCGTCTTAATCTCACATGATGTTTATTTTATACGTATTTATAATATGCACACATATACCTAATAATATATATAAAGACAAATGAAATGTACATATGTAAGTATTTTACAGAAACTATTTAGTTGCTAGGGCTTTCCTGATGGCTCAGACAGTAGAGAGTCTGCCTGCAATGTGGGAGACCTGGGTTTGATCTCTGGGTCAGAAAGATGCCCTAGAAAAGGAAATGGCAATTTCCACTCCAATATTCTTGCCTGGAAAAATCCCACGAACAGAGACTGGCAAGCTACAATCCATGGGGTCGCAAAGACTTGAACACAACTGAGTGATGAACACTTTCACTTTTCTTTCACATTTAGTTGCTAGAGAAAAAAAAGGTTTTTTTTTTTTTTTAGAAGTACAAGTATTTAAGGTTTAGGGCAGATAGATAAATAAAATCCAAAGCAAAAAGCAAGTCATTGGTGAATTGCTTTTCTGTTTCAACAATAAATTGAAAGGTTGGTGGCATTAAAAGCATTTTGATGGCAAACATATTACATGTTATATTCAGTTCAGTTCAGTCGCTGAGTTGTCTGACTCTTTGCGACCGCATGCACTGTATGTAGCATGCCAGGCCTCCCTGTCCATCACCAACTCCCAGAGCTTACTCAAATCATGTCCATTGAGTCTGTGATGCCATCCAACCATCTCATCCTCTGTCATCCCTTTCTCCTCCTGCCTTCAATCTTTCCCAGCATCAGGGTCTTTTCAAATGAGTCAGTTCTTTGCATCAGGTGGCCAAAGTATTGGGGTTTCAGCTTCAGCATCAGTCCTTCCAATGAATATTCAGGACTGATTTCCTTTAGGATGGACTGGTTTGATCTCTTTGCAGTACAAGGGACTCTCAAGAGTCTTCTCCAAAACCGCAGTTCAAAAGCATTAATTCTTTGGTGCTCAGCTTTCTTTATGGTCCAGCTCTCACATCCATACACGACTACTGGAAAAATCATAGCTTTGACTATATGCCCATGTTATATTAGCTATTATAATATGTCAAACTTTATATAATTTTGCTCAACCTTTTCTTTTCAATGACTGTATCACATACATGGGCATTTAGTAGTTATCTGGTGGATGTGAAAAAGTAGTCAATTGAGAACATTATCAAGAGGCTGAAATAAAAACTATATTCCCAGGGAAAACTAAAAATACTTATTGAGAAGACTGATTGTCAGTGACTTATACGTTGTCTGGCAGAGGCCAGTACATTGGCTTTCAAGCTGAAGAATGGGTAAGGCATAATTGTAGGCTTGGGGCACCTATTGAGTAGGGGAAGGATTGGAAGAGAGTGAATGATAACAGTGTGTGAAGGCACTGAAAGAAAAGTCTGTCCATTTTACAATGTTGTCCAAATCCATGGTGGATGTCACGATCCATCCATGTTAGGCTACTTAGAGTGTTTGGTAGACTAAGTAAAGGACCCTTCCATCAACTGAGACCTTGCCTAGCCACCTTTGATTATTTAATGATCGAATAAATTAAAGTGTTTACATTAATCCCCCTATGGAGATGTTTGTTGCATTTCAGAATACAGTCAGCCCTCTATATCCACAGATTCTGTATCCATGAATTCAACCAACCTGCAGTCAAAAATACTAGTAAACATCCCAGAAAATTCCAAAAAATAAAACTTAAATTTGTCACACTCACAACTATTTGCATAGCATTTATGTTGTATTAGGTATTTTAAGTGATCAAGAGATGATTCAAAGTATTGATATAAGGGAGGATGTATGTAGGTTATATGTAAATACTGCACCGTTTATATAAGGAACTTGAGCATCCTTGGATTTTGTTAACCACAAGTGGAGGTGAGGGGCTGGAACCAACCCTTTGCAAAGATATTGGGGACTTTATTTTGATTTTTCATCTAAAACAACATTTCAATATTTCCCCCTCCTCCCCACATTTGACTGCCAACTGCTTAAGAAGGATGTAGGAAAAGCTTTTTCAAGGTGAAATTTCAATCTACTATTTTGTTCCTTCATGCCTATGACCAGACTGCTTCTCACTACTGGCAGTCCTCGACTCCAAGAGAGGGAATAAAAAAAACAAATTTCACTAAGTTTCCAAATGTTAATTTTAAATGTAAAGCTATAGTCAGGAAAATGCAGGTGTTATAAATATTGGAACTGATATTTTAATTACGATTACAACTAAAAATTATGATGAGGTTTGTTAGAGAAAAAAAGCATCATTCATCATTCATTCTTTATTTCCTTGGAACTTGGCATAATGATCTTGGCTTACATGGTCATTTAAATTGCCATGGCTTATCACAGAACTACTGAATTAATTCATATCGCAAAGGCAGTCTAAGACACTATGTCAACACATTTACTGAGTGTTAAATGCAAACATTTACGTGGCACTCTATTCAATGCCAGACTGCAATGACAGATATAACCAACTTTAGCATTTGCAGCCTTATGTCATATTTCTAATGATTGAATGACATAGTATGGAGACTGTCCTACTTTGATTTCCCCAGGAGAGAGAGAAAATGGGGAAAGGATGGTTTGATCAGTGCACCTGTATCATTATTTTTATCCTTGCACTAGTATTGAGAGTGAGTGGATGCTCTGAATGCTGTAAATGCTTTCCCAGGACTCAATGATCCCTTGCTAAACCTTCAGCATCATATTGGTGTTGTTCAAAGGTTGTAGCTCTTAATTCATGCTTATACACCCAGTCATTATTTCCAAAGTAAAACCCATGAGGCTGGATTCAAGAGATTTACAGTCTCACTTCTCTCCACTAACCCTCCAAAAGCCATTGTATGGAAGCTGAGTAACCCAGCTATACTAGTTTCCCATTGCTGAGGTAACAAGTCACAACAAATATGGCAACTTACACAACACAAATTTATTACCTTACAGTTTTGTAGGGTAGACAATGGAAATAGGTTTCTGGGCTTTGTTTCCTTCCGGAGGCTCCAGGAGAGCCTCTGATTCTGTGCTATTTCTAGCTTGTAGAGGCTTCCCACATTCTGTGGCTCATGGCTTCCTTCTCTCTTTCATGTCAGCAACATTGCATCTCTCTGTGTTTTTCTTCCATAGTCACATACCCTTATTTTATTGTTTAGGCTCTCTTTTCCACGTCAAAATCTTTTCTGACTAAGGATTACCTACCCGGGCAATCCAGGATAATCTCCCTATTTTGAAGTCAGTTGATTAGCTACCTTAATTTCATTTGCAACTTTAACTCCTCTTCACCATGAACCTAACATATTCATAGGTTCCAAGGATTAGAACATGGACATCTTTGGCAGGCCATTATTCTGCCTATCTTACTAGCCTAGACTCTCTTCCCTCAGGGTCAGTCCTTGGTTGGGGAACTAAGATCCCCCATGCCACATGGTGTGGCCAAAAAGCCTTTAAAATATGTAAAAAATAAATTAACTAAAAATAAAAAATTGAGATACCAATATGTATGCCACTTCACACATTAAACCAGCTTTTTTGCTTTTAACAGGTGATTTGTAATTTCCAAATAATAATGGGTATAAGCAGTATTTGAGATATCTGCTCAAACATAAGATAATATGAAATATCTGTGGCTCAATTGGTGCCAGTCTCTCAGGCTCTGTGGTTTGTTGCCACATTTATCATTGAACTAAATGCAAAATTTTATTTCAAGATTGTTGAAAACAATGAAGATATAACTTTCTCCCCATGCAAATCCACAACCCCTCCTGAAGTCTATTTACAGTCTCCTTAGGAGCCCATGGATTCCAGGTTAGAAACCCTGCAATATGAAATAGGATCACCTGGTCCTTTGAATGATAATAAAGTAATGAGAATTTTTAGTGTTTTCTGGGGGAGGAGAGCTGTCAGTGGAGTGTGTTGAAAGTCCTGGAAGCCTAGGAGAGGAGAGATAGGACTCTTTGCTCTAACTCTAAAAGCAAAGAGGTAAGTGGGGACCCAGGTATTGTGGATGGACTTCCAGGGAGGAATTTTCCATGGCCATGATGGCTGAGGGGATCCAGAGAACCACCTCATTTCCTGTTCCATCAGTGCTGGGTCCACAGACAATACTGGCCAAACCTTTAGGAAAAGCCTGTAACACAAAACCCTTCTCTGTTAGTATGTTAAGGGTGGGGGCAGGGGCAAGAATGGGCAGCATACATGTTTGGAGGGGGTCAACCGAAAGTGTGGAAGCCTTTCTTAGTGACCAGAGCAGCCATCCCAGACTTGCAGAGAGAGTTGTTAGGAGCCAGGTGACCACGAATAAGCAGCTGGCAATGTGGACTGAGTTAGGATGGCTGCAAGTCCACCCTTCAAGCCAAATATGTTAGAGGTAAGCGGCCCTTGACTGAGAGGGAGAAGCTGGATCCGGCCTGCCTTGATATGAGGGGAGACATTGAGGTTGTAGCAGGTTAAAGAGTTGAACGTGACTCTATGTGAACGCGATCCTGTATAAATGTGACCCTGTAGGTAACAAAGGGCTGGACCCTAGAAGGGAGTTGAGCAGAGGAAAGTCTGCTATCAGTGGGGGTTTAGAAGGAGCACCGGGGCAGTGATTGGAGATCAAGTGGACCAGAACATGCTGGAGACAGGCTGTTCAGAGGCCATTGCAGGACTTGGAACCACCAGGAACACAAAAGGAGGATGAAACCCTTAGAATCATGCCTTTTAGGGAGAAGCAGTTCTGGACTCAGCTGTGCCTTTCCAAAGTCAAACAGAGCTGTCCTGCTTCTTCAGCAAGAAAAAAACAAACAAACGAAATAACTTGTGTGCTTGCTTTCCAGTAGCTGGAACTGGCCACCAAGTTCCTCCGTCTCAGTGTGTCCTCACGGAAGAGAAGAATCTTAGCACTGAATTTCAGCATTGAGATTCAATAAAGTTACATTTTTATTAATCCTGAAATTATTCAAGAGTTAGAATCTCAGCAATAAAATTTCTTTGTTAAGCCTGATGGTGGGGAGTGGAGTGGAGGGTGGGGTAATGGGAGGGGTAGAAATGTCAACTGGCTTCAGACTCCCTTTCATCCAAGTTGGTTTCTGGTAAAAGAGTCATAGGTGAGGCTGGGCGCCAGTCAGAACTGCAAAGCTCTATTTAGTTCATGCCATACCTGAAACATCATTAGTTTGCACTGTTGCTTCTTCACTGTATCTGCAGACAGAGTGGACACAGGAGCATTATGGGAAGCAGAGAATGGAAGCCACAAGGAAGGAGGAGTCTTTAAAAAACACTTTTTTTTTTTTTACTGAAGTATATAGTTGATGTACAATATTACATAAGTTATAGGTGTACAACAAGAATGAAGGATATTTTTTGGCAGCCTTCGAGTTTTTATTTTATTATTCCATATTTCTTTTGAGTCATTTGAAAGCTTGAAAGAAAGTAAAAATGCTACAGAAACATTTTCCACTTTCTTTTGGTTACAAAATAGGCCCCCCTTTCTACCAAAAGTTAGTGCATATCACCCCATAGTATACTAATGTGGTTAAAGAAATAAGTGAAAAAGCCATTAAGCTTATTCTATTTTTAAAATGTCCCCCCTTTTCTTGTTTATTCCCTAAAGTCATGCAAAAATACTGCTCAGATCATGTGAATAGAGGATATAAAATGGCCCTCTTCTGATTATAGTGATTTTGAACAGCATGTTAGCAATGAAGGTATTTATGGCTGAGAGAGTAATGGAGAAACATATTTGAAAACAATAGATTATTCATTCAGGGGCCATAATAGCTCCGTCTGCCTTCAGCACAAAGATATATTAGACCATGCATGGGATTGTGATCAAAATAAACAGTTGAACCAGCGTGCATGACCAAGCAGGCTGTTCTCCCTGGCATTCTGAACTCTCTTGCTAAGAAAGCATGTCGCGGCCCTTCACCAATGGAAATGGAATTGCTGCAACCTTTAACCCTGTTGCAAAATGAGCTGTCAAAGGTTCACACACTGAAGTGCATCTGCTCTTAAGAATGGAGGAATCTTGATAAGCATGACCCTGAGGACTAAAACACGGGAGAAGTCCAGCAGCCTTTCAGTCACGGCCTCAAAAAGGACTTCCTGGAGAAGGAAATGGCAACCCACTCCAGTATTCTTGCCTAGAGAATCACATGGACAGAGGAGCCCGGTGGGCTACAGTTCACGGGGTCGCAAAGAGTCAGACATGACTTAGCGACTAAACAACTCAGAAAGGACTTAAGGGTTTCTAGCCCAGATTTACATGGTACTAATGGTCTCATGTGGCTGTGGAGCACTTGAACTGAGATGTGCTTTACTTTTTAAATTAGTTAATTAATGTTTAAATTATTTTTGGTTGCGCTGTCTTTGTTGTTGTGTGAGGGCTTTCGTTGTGGCCAGCAGGGGCTACTCTCTAGCTGTGGTGCTTGGGCCTCTCGTTGCGGTGGCTTCTCTTGTGAAGCACAGGCTCTAGGTGCACAGGCTTCAGTGGCTGCAGCACGTGGGCTCAGCAACTGTAGTGTGGGCTTCGTTGCTCTGCAGCATGCAGAGTCTTCTGTGATCAGGGATCAAACCTGTGTCCCCTGCATTGGCAGGTGGATTCTTATCCGTTGTACCATAAGAGAAGTCCCTGAGATGTGTTTTAAATGGAAAAATATTTGCCAGATTCTGAAATCACAGTTTAGTGAAAAGAATGTTGAACATCTCATTAGTCATTTACAGTTTTTGATTACATGCTAAAATGATATTTTGGATCCATTAGGTTATATGATATATATTACTGAAATTAATCTCACCTGTTCTTTTTTTAATTCTGTATTTAGAAAATGTTAAACTACATATGAAGCTTGCATTTTAATTCTATTAGTAGAAATGTTATTTTGTCTAGTTAGAAATAATCATGAAGTTAATTCACATAAATCATATAGTTACAATCTGGTTTAAACTATGCAAGCCCTCTTTTTTAAGATTCTGTAATCTTTGTGAGGCTTCCCTGATAGCTCAGCTGGTAAAAAATATGCCTGCAATGCAGGAGACCCCAATTCAATTCCTGGGTCGGGAAGATACCCTGGAGAAGGGAAAGGCTACCCACTCCAGTATTCATGGGCTTTCTTGGTGGCTTAGATGGTAGCAAATCCACATGATCTCCTTATGTAGCTCTTTTTTAAAAAAAAAATCTTTTTTCTGGTTCTGTGCAGTCATTTCAGAAAAGCTCTTGATGTAAAAAAGCTCACAGGCTGTCTTCCTGAGCATCACAGAGGCTGTCTGGGCTGTGGTGGTCCACTCTGAACCCAGGATGGGGTGAGAAGGTCATCCCCACAGAGGGGCAGAGTTGGTGGCAGCAATTGCTAAGAACTGGCCATGCAGACTAAGATTTTGGCCGAAAGGAAGAGGGGAGAATCTTTGTTACTGATGTGGGTCTTGGCCAGAGAATGGCCCAGATGGGATTCTCAGAGTCTTGGACTATGTTGAGAAAGGGTCCTCCCTTCCTGCAGCTGTCCCATCCCCTCCATCCCACTGCCCAGGTGGAACACCTTAGGCACCACCAGACCCTTTAACTTCTCTCCGTGCATCAGTCCTTTTGTGTTCTACCCAGCCTACACTGAATCTTGTCACCTCAAACTCTTATCCCTCAAAACTGCCAAATTCCTTGAAAAACTTCTAAGATGTCAGGCTTTTCCTAAACTAGAATCCATCTCCTAAACTGCTTTCTTCATTTCTATCCCTGGATCATTAGGCACAGTTACTGAGCATCACTCAATCGAGCAGAATGGTGATGAAAAATTCATGGGTTGCAGCCCCAGCTGTACCCTCAGCGATGCACAGCAGTGCATATGGTAGGCAGCTCTCTTGTTCTCTTCGGGGAACTTTACTACTCTCAGAATCTCTGAGAATTGGCAAAAAGAGCTCCTCCATCTAATTAGTTGATTCTGATATTATTGTGCAGTCTGGACAACTCTGCCCTGGGGACGAGGAAATGGGATTTCCAGAGTCCCAGCAAGAAGCATTCCTGACTACACATATGTATGTAGGTGCTTAGTTTTTGCCACCCTATGGGCCGTAGCCCACCAAGCTCCTCCGTCCATGGGATTTTCCAGGCAAGAACACTGGAGTGGGTTGCTGTGCCCTCCTCCAGATGATCTTCCTGACCCAGGGATTGAACCCGCCTCGGGTCTCCTGCATTGCAGGCAGATTCTTCACCCATCAGCCACCAGGGAAGCCTGACTACACTCATGTAGGTGCCCAAATTCTGACAACCTGTGCCCCTCCACCCCTAGAACTTGGGTCCCTGCAGTGTCAGCAGCTTGCACATTCTGCACATCCTCAGGGAAAAAGAAGTAGGGTTGGAGTCTGGTTGGCACAAATCAGGCTTCTCCAATGAGAGAAGAAACTTCAAGAGATGCTCAGCAAATGATTGACATAGGACAGTCCTGCATGTGTGTATGTATGTGTGTGAGTGTGAGCATCAGTGAGAGTGTACAAGTGTACTCTTCCACGTGCATGCATGGCATGAAATGCAGTGATGAACCACATGGTTCCTTGGCACTCAGGCCTTGCTCAGCATGACTTCAAGCAAATCAGAACTGGGAACAGTAGATAAGAAATGTAGGGTGTGTGGGTTCCCTCTACATCTCTCTCTCAATGGGCTACCCCATTGTTCTCATTTCCACCTCTAGCAACGATATACTTCCTCTCTGTCTCTGTCTCTGCTTGAAGGCTTGAGACCTGGTCCTTTTTATAACTATAAATGTTTTACCTTTATAATAAATGTACTGTTTATTCAGCTAGTGTTGATGTTTCTGTGTATTACAATCAAAAGGAAGCTTGCCTAAGACAGACACCTTATACTTTGTAGAGTTTGTTCTCTAAAATGTGCATTTGTGGGTTTCATTGAACTAGAACCATGTGATTCATCACTACATTTCTACCTTGTTCTTTATGGAGAAAACCACATCATTGTATATCTCCCTGGTTTTGAGGTTCTAAAAGCAGATGGTCTGAGTTGTTTATGTGACATTTTCAAGGAGATTGTGTCCATGAAACAAAATCTGACTTGGTGGTCAGAAATGAGGCACATTATGGCCATCATTGCTAACCCAGCAATCAGAGGCCTCTGATGTCTACTGAAAAAGTTGGCAAAACTGAGACTTCTCTATATTTGCAGGTTCCTGACTTATGATAAAAAATATATCTAATTGAACAACTGAAATTCATCTCAGCATCCCTAAAACAATCTATGTTGGTCTAATTTACGACAGGTTCTAGCCTCTATAGTTTTCAGTGTCCTTTATTGACCACTGTGTTCACCTCTGACCCACAGCCATTGCTGATCCATTCTCGCCTCCCTTTTCCCCTCTTGCATACTCGCCACTGTGCAGCCTACACCATGCTTAGCCTGTCACTGTGCCTGTCCTCACACACTTTTCCCACTAATCCCTGGACTTCCCTCAATTTAGCCCAAATTGCACCTTCTTCATGAAGCCTTGCTCAGAGCCTCTGATTGCAGTCTTTTGGTTTTGGAATTTCTAAAGCCAGAGGTTCTCAACCAGGGGCAATTTTGCCCTCAGGTGACACTTGGTAATGCATGTCAAAGAATGTTCAAACTACAGTACAGCTGCACCATTTCACACGCTAGCAAGGTAATGCTCAAAATCTTTCAAGCTAGGCTCCAACAGTACATGAACCGAGAACTTCCAGATGTACAAGCTGGATTTAGAAAAAGCAGAGGAACTAAGATCAAATAGCCAATATCAGTTAGATCATAGAAAAAGCAAGGGAATTAAGAAAAAACAAAACCACCATCTACTTCTGCTTCATTGACTATGCTAAAGCCTTTGACTGTGTGGATCACAATAAACTGTGGAAAATTCTTAAAGAGATGGGAATGCCAGATCACCTTACTGGCCTCCTGAGAAACCTGTATGCAGGTCAAGAAGCAACAGTTAAAACTGGGCATGGAACAATGGGCTGGTTCAAAATTGGGAAAGGAGTATGTTAAGGCTATATATTGTCACTCTGCTTATTTAAACTTACGCAGAGTACATCATTCTGGGCTGGATGAATCAGATGTTGGAATCAAGATTGCCAGGAGAAATAACAGCAGCCTCAGATATGTAGATGATACCACTCTAATAGTAGAAAGTGAAGAGGAACTAAAGAGCCTCTTGATGAGGGTGAAAGATGAGAGTGAAAAAGCTGGCTTAAAACTCAACATTCAAAAAACAAAGATCATGGCATCTGGTCCCATCACTTCATAGGAAATAGATGGGGAAAAAATGGAAACAGTGAAGATTTTATTTTCTTGGGCTCCAAAGTCACTGGGGATGGTGACTTCAGACATGAAATTAAAAGACACTTGCTCCCTGGAAGAAAAGCTATAACAAACCTAGCTTTGCTGACAAAGGTCCATATAGTCAAAGCTATGGTTTTTCCAGTAGTTATGTACAGATGTGAAAGTTGAACCATAAAGAAGGCTGAGTGCTGAAGAATGGATGCTTTTGAACTGTGTGGTGCTGGAGAAGACTCTTGAGAGTTCCTTAGACAGCAAGGAGATCAAACCAGTCAATCCTAAAGGAAATCAACCCTGAATATTCATTTCAAGGACTGATGCTGAAGCTGAAGCTCCAATATACTCTGGCCACCTGATGTGGAGTGCTGACTCATTGGAAAAGACCCTGAAGCTGGGAAAGATTGAGGGCAGGAGCAGAAGTGGAGGACAGAAGGCAAGATGGTTGGATGGCATCACTGACTCAGTGGACATGAGTTTGAGCAAACTCCAGGAGATAATGAAGGCCAGGGAAGCCTGGTGTGCTGCAGTTCATGCAGTCACAGAGTCAGACACAACTTGGTGACTGAACAACAACAGCCCAGAGGTTCTCAATCAGGGGCAATTTTGCTACCAGGCACTTGGTAACATCTGGAGATATTTTTAGTTGTTTCAACTAGGGAAGGGAATTAATTAGTAGAGGCCAAAGAGGCTGCTGGGCTTCCCAGGTGGGACTAGTGGTGAAGAACCTGCCTGCCAATGCAAGAGACGTAAAGGGCCACTGGTTCAATCCCTGGATCCAGATGATCCCCTGGAGGAGCGCATGGCAACCCACTCCAGTACTCTTGCCTGGAGAATTCCTTGGACAGAGGAGCCTGATGGACTACAGACCATAGGGTCACAAAGAGCTTGGCACAACTGAAGTGACCTGGCATGAACACATGCAAAGAGGCTACTGAATGTTACACAATGTGCAGAATAGCCTCCGAAGAATTATCCAGTCCACAAATATTGATAATGTTGAGAAACCCTACAGTCTAGCCCAACTTTGGCACCATATGCCCTATCATTTGATTGCTCATTATGGTATAGAATCTTAGAGTTGGATAGGAACTTTTAGAAATCATCCTATCTCCTGCCTGAATTGTCTGGGTAAGAAGACTGACCCAAGAGACGCTGAAACTCACAGAGTGAGTCTCTGGCATGGCTTTATCCTGATCCCTGTGTCTTTGACCATTTCCATCTCACAATGCAATTGTTTCCTTTCTCCCAGGTACATTTTAAAAGCTTCTATAAGCCAGGTTGCTGCTGCTGCTGCTAAGTCGCTTCAGTCGTGTCTGACTCTGTGCGACCCCATAGACAGCAGCCCACCAGGCTTCCCCGTCCCTGGGATTCTCCAGACAAGAACACTGGAGTGGGTTGCCGTTTTCTTCTCCAATGCATGAAAGTGAAAAGTGAAAGTGAAGTCACTCAGTCGTGTCCGACCCTCAGCGACCCCATGGACTGCAGCCCACCAGGCTCCTCCATCCATGGGATTTTCCAGGCAAGACTATTGGAGTGGGGTGCCATTGCCTTCTCCGATAAGCCAGGTTAGGATCCATTAATTTACCTGCAATACTCTCCCCTCCAAACTCCTCCCCTCAGCCCAATACAAGGAACACAGTACACATTTTGTTGTCAAATCACAATAATCTTTGATTTTATAAAACGTCATTTGATACCCCTGCAAACATATTTTTCAAAGAACGGTATGCTTCTCTCCTGGATATAATCTCTCAAAACAAAAGATGACTACATCTAAATCACAGAAAGAAGAAATTCTACAGAGATCTGCGGAAGTAATTTCAACATTAATTAAAGTAAATACCAGCCAACTGAGTCTTATGCATTTAAATGATGGTGATGAAAATTGCCACCTTCTAGCACAGAGGAAAACAGGAAAGGTTTCTATTCAGGGGAATGATTAACTGAATTCATATAGAGAAACTGGAAAAAAAGCTCACAAAATTCAACAAAAACCAGAAAGGATGGAAAATTGTATATTTGTAAATTTGGTTCCTAGAAGCTTTTAGTTATAACATATTCCCATAAATAACTTAATTTTCCCTGAAAAAAAAAATGTATTTAAGCTATTATTGACACAGAATTCAAAGAGGCCAGGTTAAGTAAAAAATGACAGAAAAAGACTTTATATTTGAAAAGGTGAGCTAATTGGCTACTATCCTACATTTCAGAGGCAGAACAGTATAAGCAGAAGTTCAAGTGTAGGCCTGGAATGAGTTGATCCTGAGTTTGAGTCCAGGCAGCTGTGTGACTTGGGTGAATGCCTTCATCCTGCAAATCCTAGTCTCCTAAGCTCTGAAGTGAGAATCAGTAATAATATTTACCCAAATATAAAATTGTGAAGATTTGATGAAGGAACACAGGAAAAGTGCTTGCCCCAGGATTGAGCTGAATCTAAGAGATGAGTAAAGGAGAGCTAATATTACAACTATCTCTACCTATGATTCTTTAATTTTATTTCTGAAAAAAAAGGGCAAATTATTTAGTCTTGGGATGTTAAATTTTTATTTCCTCAGAAGAATTATGGCAAACCGTTCCTAATATGAATGAGAACTTTGATCCCATTGATGTCTTCACATTTAAAGTAAAACAGCAGGAGATCAGTCCTGGGTTTTCATTGGAAGGACTGATATTGAAGCTGAAACTCTGGTACTTTGGCCACCTGATGCAAAGAGCTGACTCATTTGAAAAGACCCTGATACTGGTAAAGATTGAGGGCAGGAGGAGAAGGGGACGACAGAGGATGAGATGGCTGGATGGCATCACCGACTCGATGGACATGGGTTTGGGTGGACTCTGGGAGTTGGTGATGGACAGGGAGGCCTGGCGTGCTGTGGTTCATGGGGTTGCAGAGTCGGACACGACTGAGCGACTGAACTGAACTGAACTGAATGACTTTTAGATAATGCATATGTGGGGCTTTTTAAATTGGGTGAACAAATCTGTAGGGTTAAATACCTGGAAAATAAGTGAAGCTTCATTTCTTTCCTTCCTCCCATCTTCCCTCTCTCTCTCTCTCTCCATTAACAAGATGCGCAAATGCATATACATGAAGTTCCGTGACAGTAAAATATCTATAGTAAAACACTTAGTCAAGCAGCTAAGTGTTATGGAAAAGTCTGAGAAGGAAAATTTTAGAGCCTTAGGTTCCAATTCTGGCCCACACTAGCAATGAGATAGCAGGCAAGACACTTAACTATCTCTTATTTGTAAAGTAAGTGGCTTGGCAGATGATTACTGAGGTCTCCTCTAACTTTAACTACTGGATTGTACTTTTATTTCTGGAGAGCTACAAGCAGACATCCAATTCAAATATGTTGTTAAAAATGGTCCTGTCTTTTTAATAGTAAGTTCAGTCTGTAAGAAAAGAGTGAAACACTATTCTTCTTTAAAATATTTGTTATTTTGAAGAGATATCTTGGTCCAATCATTTGGCTACATTTTAAGTTCCCAAACTAAAACTGGCTTTATGGGTATGTGACGTACACAGGGCCTCAAGCTTAGAGCGGCTCCATACCAGACTATGGCTATCTTGAAATTCTTAATTTTGAAAAAAGGTTTTCATTTTACATGAGACTCTGCAAATTATGTAACTGGTTCTGGCTACAATTTATAATCTATAGTTTAATTTTTAGGCCCAGGACTCCTTCTTCTTCTTTTAAATTAGAAACCCACATGGGCCTCTTTCTCCTGCAGTTACTCTGTATTTGAGTTGGAATAAATTGCTTCACCTGCCAGACTGCAGGATGTGTGGACAGCAGCGCAAAGGACACGCATACCCCCCTTTGTCTTCAAAGGGCCATCCCTCAGCTGCAGCCATCAGTAGCGGCCTAAACTGCTTTCACTGGGAATTCCCACATCAGTGCAAATGTTTTCAAGAGTCTAGTAGACTGTGTAGAAGACTCAGTGAAGAGACTAAAGAGTCCTCCTTTGAAAATCCAAGACTGACAGGTCAAGCAAGAACCTGTTCTGTGAAAACTTCCAGTGCCCACCTCATTCTCCTGCGTTGTTCTTGAACATTTGTTCAAGACCTGACCACTTTGTTTCAGAAGGAGTCTCCAAAGAGCAGTAAATAGGGAACTGGCTTCCCAGGGGGTCCAGTGGTAAAGAATCTGCCTGCCCATGTAGGAGCACAGGAGACAACAGGTTGATCCCTGGGTTGAGAGAATCCCCTGGAGGAGGAAATGGCAACCCACTCCAGTATTCTCGCCTAGATAATTCCATGGACAGAGGAACCTGGTGGGTTGCAGTCTATGAGGACGCATGCAAAGAGGGAACTACTCAGAGAAAGGCTCTGAGATCAGCGCCTCCTTGTGATGATAATTCCACTTCTGACCTCACGCGTAGTGTGCGTGCAGTCCTTGAGCCAGGCGGGGAGGGCACAGCAAACACAATGAAGACAAGTTAATCTGAATTTATCACGGTGGCCTGGTCATCGTCGGTTTACTTCCTAGCCTGTGAAATAAGGGTACTACTTACTTCACAGAGCTGGCGTGACGATACAAAGAGATAATAAGTGACTAAGTACTCGAAGAGTTACTTCGTAGAAGTATTGGCAAGGTGCAATGTGGGCACACGATTTAAAAACAAAGGCAATTTGTTTCTGGAGATACGTGGAGGTTTTTCTCCCCAACAGGAGCAGCTTAAATGGAAGTGGAGATAGGAAGAAATTTAAATGATTTGACTTTCCTCATTTTCAAACATTGGAACTTGACATCCCGTGAAGGGCCCCTCTCCAGACCAGTCACCGAGGGGAATGCCACCTGAATAGAGATGCCAGCAGAGAAAAAGAGATCCTGCCCATTCCAGCGCTGTCCATGTCTGCACATACAGAGCTTCCAGACCTGTTGTGTCTTTTTCTCTTCCCACGCCCGTCTAGTCTCGGCGTCCGGGAGGACAAGCCCCGGCGACCCTGCCCCGACCCCAGGCTCTCGCACTAAATGGGCAGCGGCTGTCCATCGCTTCTGGGAAAGGGAGAACGCGGGCGCGGACAGGAGGGTGGGGCTCGCTCTGTGGGCGGGGCCATGGACTAATCCGGGCAGCGGGAGCTGCAGACCTGCTTGAAGAGGAAGCGGAGGCGAAGGGGAGAGGCTGGACCAGGCAGAGGTAGGCGGGTTCGGGGGCGGGGTCACTGGATGTGCCTCCTGCTGGTGCAGTCGGAGCCTGGGGCTAGGCTGGGAGAGGCGGGGCGGGGCTGGGCTGAGGTGGGTGGGGCCTGAGGGAGGAGCCCTGGCGGGCGGGCTGCTCAGCGCGGGGGCTGAACCCTGCCAAGACTAACCCTGTCCGCCTGCGGTCCCCAGAGCTGCACTCACTGCCGGAGCCCGGGACGTGGCGCCCCGGGGGAGGAGGGCGAAGGGACAGAGCGATGGCTCCGCGGGGACTCCCGGGGTCCGCCGTGCTCGCCGCTGCTGTCTTCGTGGGAGGAGCCGTGAGTTCGCCACTAGTCGGCTCGGGTGAGTGCCCTGTCGCGGCTGGGGCGCGCAGGAGAGCGCGAGGGATCCGGACTGCCGCCCCCGCTGAGCCCCAGCTCCCCTGGTCTTGGCACAGCCGCGGGATCCTGGCGCTGAGCATCTGGCTGTCCCGGGGGTGGCCCGGGTCGGGCGCGGCGCGTGGCGATGGCTCCCGGCCCTTCCTTCCCGCCCGCTCGGCTCCCGCCTTCTCTCTTCTCTGCTGCTGAGAGAACCTGTTACCAGTCCCCCCGCCCCCACCTCTGAGCTGTCTGGCGTGTAGGGACCCGGGCGGCTCTTGCCTTCCTGGGGAGCGCTTCCGCCTGGGTACAGCGACCCAGAGCCCTGCGGACCCCTTTCCTGCCCTTGTCCTCAAAGGGCCCGCGAGCGGAAGATTGTGACACCGGCGACCGGGTGCGCTGTCGTCGCCGGCTTCTTCTCCGCTCCCCCCCCCCTTTTTTTTTAAATTTAAATATTAAAGCCTTGAGGAGTTCCACTTTCTTTCCAAGTTTTATTTTAGCATCAGTCTTGGAAAAAGGGAAGGCGAGTTCGTAAACTTACCTTTCCTTCTTCTTTGAGTTGATTCTTGTCACCACAAGAGGAACCTTCTGTGGTCAGAGCAGGAAGCCATCAGCAGAGATGATAAAATACTGTCTCCAGTGATGAACATGGAACAGGAGTTTTTAACTGAAATCTAAGACGAGGTGTAACTTTCACGGAAGTCCTTTTTCACACTCTTGTTTTTATAACTATAGACGCTAGGGATTCCTTACCATTTGTCCCCTCTTAATTGCCACCTCACAGCAGTAGTTAAAATAATAAATCTATACCTTCTTGGCCAGTTGGGGTTACTACAGCCTGGAATCTTACATCAGCAAACCCTTCCAAGCTTGAGTAGCTCCTCTTCAGGTCCAAATAATAAGCAAGTAACTGGAAGCCTTCCAGCCATGACTATCTCCTCCCTAAAAACACACATACTGCTCTTCTCTCCTGAGAAGACTGCTTGCTTGCAGCTTTTAAACTGGCTTATCTCCCTGGTCTTCACTCTTTCATAGAAACCAGAATACCTTAGGAAGGGAACAGAACGGTATGTCTCTTGAGTCTTTATTAGCAGATCTGTATTTCCTTCAGCCAACCATCCTGAGGAAATGGCCACTAGTGACATGTATTATTGGATAAGAGATTTTGGGTTTCACTCTGCATACCATTAGTGAGACAGGTAGGGGCATGAAAGTGAAAAAGTTAGTCTCTGAGTTGTGTCTGACTCTTTGGAACCTCATGGAGTATAGCCCGCCAGGCTCCTCTGTCCATGGAATTTTCCAGGCAAGAATACTGAAGCGGATAGCCATTCCCTTCTCCAGGGGATCTTCTCAGACCCAGGGATCGAACCCAGGTCTCGTGCACTACGGGTGGATTCTTTACGTCTGAGCCACCAGGGAAGCCCAGATAGGGGAATCATCAGGTTCAAATTGGACCTCAGGTTGTAGACGGTACTTACAGGGCTAGAATCGGTTGCTCCAGAATTTGAAGAGCTTAACCTGGGAGGGAAGTTGTTAAAAATTCAGCACATGATGCATGTAATCAGTCATAGTGGGAGAAATCCTTCCATAGTGTGAGTATGTATTTTGATAGATCTTTGAGCAGCAGCAGCTTTCCAAACTGGAATGTGATGATGAAAGCTCTTAATTACACAGTATAACGCTTGAGAAGAAGGAGGTATCTAAAAGGAAACGGTCCAGAGTACAGATGTGCCCGTGTGGCTTGAGACCTGTTTCATGAAGAAAAGATGCCCTGAGCAGCTAACATCTGGTGCCCATGGAATCTAAGACAGTGTTAACTTTTGCAGGCTTAGTTTAGGAAAGTAGGGAGAAAGTTGGGAGAAATGTTGAGTAACTGTTATTTGTCAAGCTTTGAGCTGGGCACTTTATATTCATTTTTATAGTTATTTCTCATAATTCTATGAAGTTCTTATTTCCAGTACAGCATCTGAGGCCCAGAGAGGTTAAAAAATTAGTCCAAGATCCCATATGTAATGTATCATTCAGCATTCAGTCAGAGAGGCAGAACCATTAGGAGGGGTGTGTGTGTGTGTGTCTACATGTATCTTTATCTTTGATAACCCAGCTTGCTTGATTCCAAAGTTCATTCTCTTTCCCCTATACCTCACTGCTCCTCAGAGAAAAAATAGAACAGAAATCAACTTCGGTGTCTTGTTGGGGTTCTAGGATAGGGAGTTTAGGACATCATAGTATTGTTAAGTGTGGGGTTATCAGACTTTGGGAAGCAGAGAAAATAAGGACAGCTAAATGAACAATGGGTAGTGGCAATGTCTCTTTGACTTCCTGCCTAGTAGAACCTCTTTAAACTTCTGTCTTAGTAGCAGCATTTGAAACTGTATACCACTGCACCAGAAGGGATGGTTTTCCACACTTGGCTTATTTATGTCTTTAAGTTCTCTGGTTACTTAGGGCTTAGTTTCTCTGCAGACAATGGACATAGCCTTTGAGTAAGGAGTGGACTGAAAAGGACCAGCGACTGGTGAATAAGAGGTGCTCTCTCCTGGGGCTCTGTGGGCTTCCATCCAGCCTCCTGACTCCTCATTTAGATGCTCACGATAAACATTATTAGATTCCAGGTTGTCCTTTGGCCAGGTAGCTGCTTGGCTGTGTATCTATGTTATTCATAGTCAGTGGGCAGGATGTTTTGAGAAAGCAACCCTTTGGGGCTTGGGCTTTCCAGCCCAAATTGTATTGAAAGAGGAAATGAAAAATTCGAGATGTGCCTGCCATTTCCCATCTTCCCCGCTTATCCCCCCAAAGTAAATTAAACAACCATTGCTATTTGGGAGTTTGAGTAGTTGAGTTTGAACAAGAGAGATCAAAGACCCAGGTGATGGAGGAAAAAGTTTTGTTGTTACTTTTTAAAGAATTGTTTGTCTCTGATATTGAAGTTCAATTACATATTGGGACAGAAGAGAAGTTGTTTAAAAATTGATAAAAAATGATTGAAATTGTCACTGGTTAAAACTATTATGTTGAGTGGTTTCTGAGAATTGTAGGGTAGTTACTTCAGTAATTCTAAAGATTTGGTATTAGTAAATCTGGTGTGGCTAACAGGACTAAAATTGGAATTTGCAGTTAGTACCCTGTAGGCACTTTACTCTTTTTTGGAGGAAGGAATGCAGTATTTATTTTACCTGTTTTGTGGCAGGTTCTGGTCTAAGTACTAAGATCATTTAATTCTTACAGCATCCTGTTAGCTGTATAATTTTATTCCTCTATGTATAGATGAGGAAATTGAATCCTGAGAAGTTAACTTGAACAAGTCACTTGAGTATGTATGTTGGATTTTGACCTTGACTCACATCTGTTCAATTCTGAGGACTTTTATTACCAGATCATTTTGTTTTGCCCTCTAGTGAGGAATTTCTTTTTATTCTAAGATATTTAGAGAAATAGGTTTTTCTTTTACATATTGTTGCTGTTGTTTAGTCCCTAGGTTGTGTTCAACTCTTCAAGAATAGTGGAGTGGGTTGCCATTTCCTTCTCCAGGGGATCCTCCCAACCCAGGGATCGAACCTGATTCTCTTATGTCTTCTGCACTGGCCGGCAAATTCTTTACCACTGTACCACCTGTGAAGCCCCAAAGATATTTATAAAAAGTCATTAATACTGTAAAGACATGTTAGAGTGGAAAGAGTACCAACCTCTAAGTCATAACCCGGACTTAAAGTGTGCCTGCACTTTCTGGAATGTGATTCTCTCTGCCTCTATATTCTTGCCTGTAAAATGGGTATGTGCCAACTCCTATCTTTGTCTGCCTTACTGGCTGCTAGTGAGGAACAAATGAGCTATTGCCTCTGAAAGGTGTTGGCAAATGGCAAAGTGGTATATAGCTTTTATCCTATGTATCTTTTTTCCCCTGTATTTCTTACCCAAAGTGCCCCTTAGACTAGACTTACAGTGTCAGTCAAATTGTCTAATAAATGTAGACCACACATGTTTTCATTCTGGAGGTGGTGATGGTTTGCAATCATAGGTTCCTTATAAACATATGAAAGTCTGGAGTGACACCTCAGATTCACGAATTTGTTGCCGCTGCCTGGGAGTTAAGTAGCCAGACCTTTTTTTCCCTGTTTCCCTTCAGCTAAAACACAGTGCTCTTGATATTTCTGGAGAATTCCCCCAAAGATTTAAAGTTTGGAGAAGAAGGGAGAGAATCACCTTTGGTCTCATTACCCCAAGGCACTTACCCCTGTCAGCCCGGTCTTCTATATGTATTTTCCACTTGGAGGAGATCTTAATGCAAATATACTTTTTTACCCTGTGTTTTTTACCTAATGTTATACTTGCAGGTTTCTCCATTTCTCTATACACTCAAAAAGTGGCTGCGTAATATTCCATTGTATGGATTCTCTATATTTTACCTCACTGGGCTTCCATTTTAGTTTTTGCTAATTATTTTAAAGTGAGTTTTAAAGCTCATTGTTTAGGTGAATACCTATGCATAAAGCTTTGTCTAGATATCAATGACTTCCAGAGAAAATGGGTTCCTGAAAAGGCACTGTTGGGGGTCAAAGGTATTTATGTTTGAGGCCACTGGGGACACCAACCTTAGTGACTAAAGGGTGTCCCGTTTTACATTCTCACAGCATTGGTCAAAGGACTCACTTTTGACAGTGTTGGTATTTTCTCTGCAAAACATATTTGCTAACTTATAAGGCAAAAATTCCTGTAGGACTTCCCTGAAGCTCAAACGGTAAAGAATCTGCCTGCAATGCGGGAGACCAGGGTTCTGTACCTGGGTTGGGAAGATCCTCTGGAGAAGGGAATGGCAATCCACTCCAGTATTCTTCCTGGAGGGGCCGGGCGGCTACAGTCTGTGGGGTCACAAAGAGTTGAACATGACTGATCGACTAACACACACGAGGCAAAAATTGGAACCTTGCTTGTTTAAATTGGTATGTCTTTGATTATGGGTAGGTTGCCTGTTTTTTTCTAGTATTTGAACTGATTGCACATGTCTGTAATTCTTCATGGACAATTCCAAAATCTGAAAACAGAAAGATTTTTGAGGTTTTTTGCATACCCTCTTGGTGGGTAATACCTAACCTGAACCAGTGTGGGATTCTACAGTGTCTATTTATCTCACTTAGTTTGAATATTGCTAAGTTTTGGCTGCAGTAATATTAGTGAATTTGATTTCTAAGTGTTACAAAATGTGTGCTAAATGCGTGTGTTACCTTTTGAGGATTGCAGCCTGAATTCCCAGGTACATCTGACCTCCAGGTTTTCAGATAAGGGATTATGGTCCTGCATTTCCTCTTCCACAACTCATCTATTTCTTGTTTTTGGGCAGTCAAATGTAAAACTGCTCACAGTAGTAAAATACCTTATGGAGAAAAAGAACTCCTCCGATGCGTGGCACTTTGTGAAAAGAAGCACTGCTTGGGTATTTTAGCATGGAATCTAATAAAGTAAAGATAGCTTGGGTAAAGCTGAGCATTCGAGTATTTTAGATGGGTTTAGGAATGGGACATAATAGGATACACATTATAATGGAAACTCTGCGTTCCTCTGCTAGTTACTGACACAGCTTTCTTTGTAAGGGAGAAAAAAACCCAGAGTCCTCCCAAGGGCCTCTTTGAGGAGGGAGGGATGATAGAGGGTGCTGGATACCCCAGGCAAACTGAGTTCCTGTGCCCAGTCATCTCACCCTGAAGATCCTTGTGCCAAACTTCTTGAACTCAGGGTTTTTCTACCCAACTGTGCAGTGCCCCAAGCTTCCTGCCTTCTTGTCTTTTTCATCTCAAACAGCTGCCAGCTCTTCCCAGCTCCCTCCTCCATCCCATTTTGTGTGCACATCCCTGTGTATAACTGCATTCCAACCACAGAGAAAATGCCTGTTGTACAGAGAGTCAAAAACCTTTGAACCACTTCCCTCGTCTGTGTTGTGGAGAAAATATGGCAGAGTTGCTTCACTGGGATTGTTACGATGATTACATGAGATAAAACAAGAGTGCATGGCTCAGTGTTTGACATGCAGCAGGTGCTACAAAAGTATATTTCTGTGTCCTTAACCAAAGACTCCCTGTCACAGCTCTCAGATGGGACGAAAGTTGCTACCTGCTCCAGAATTTTCCTTTCAGGTCCTCTGTTATCGCTCTGACTTATCTTGCTCAGAGCCCAGCTGCTGAGTCTGGGGTGTCTTGGGTGGGAGCTGAGGAGGCAAGGTGGGCAGAGCCAGTGCCCCAGGGGAGGAGGAGTAGGGACCAGTGAACTCTGCAGAGCGCTCTCTCGGGGTGCAGGGGATGTGCAGGGCTTAGCCTAATCTACCAAAATTAGGCACGGTAGGAGAGAAAGAAAAAAGGAAGAAACTGTTCATCTTGATAAGGGTAAAACATAGCCGTTTCTTTTGGGAGAATTTTGAAAGATTCACCAACTGATTTTTGTCTAGCCAGTGGATCTTGTTTTTGACAGTCTTCCCCTAGGATTGGTGTAATTGTCCTAGTGACATCCTTTTTGAGGATCCCGAGTATAACTGCTCATTGTTCATCTTCTCATTGTTCAGTGGTGAATATTATGTTGAAGTAGAATATAATTAGAAATATATGTAACATAAACAATAATATATGATGTATAATATACATATGAAAAGAAAGTGACAGTGTTAGTCTCTCAGTTGTGTCAGACTCTGCAATTCCATGGACTGTAGCTTGCCAGTTTCCCCTGTCCATGGGATTCTCCAGGCAAGAATACTGGAGTTCCCATTCCCAGTATTCTGGGAACTGGGTTCCCATTTCCTTCTCCAGCGAATCTTCTCAACCCAAGGATCAAACCCAGGTCTCCTGCATTGCAGGCAGATTCTTTATCATCTGAGCCACAAGGGAAATGTAATATATGTATAATAAATATATTTAGTCTCTGTCCTCAGTTCTTGGGACAGAGTTGCTCAAACCCCTGACATTTCCTAAATATTTAGGATCTTTTTCTGTGAGAAGCCCCCTTTGAGTGAATACTAATCTGGTGATGACTTAGGGTGGTGCCCCTGGATAGCCTCAGGATGGGCTGGTCGCCTGAAAGAGGGTGGGGATAGAGCTGAAACTTTCAGCCTTGCCCAGCCGCCTCTGAGAAGGGGAAGAGCCAGGGGGAAGATCACAGATTAAGCGCTTTAAAAATTTGAATAACAAAATGGTGAGCTTCTGGGTTGATGAGAGCCTGAAATGTGTGGTGAGTGGAAACCCCACTCTTTTCCCGTCCTGTGCATCTCTCCCGTCTGTCTGTTCCTGGATTATATCCTTTTATAATAAACCGGTGATCTGCAAAGTCAAATGTTTCCCTGAGCCACTCTATAACTTAAACCATACTCAATGAGGGGGTGTATAGCCAGTTGGTCCGAAGCACAGATGATAACATGGACTTGGAATTGGTTTCTGCTGGGGGCAGGGTGGGGGTGCAGCCTTGTGCCTGTGAACCTGTGGGGGAGGACACTTGCTTCGGGTAGTGGAGGGACTGAGTCAGTTGCTTGGTTGTTGTTCAGTCACTTAGTTGTGTCTGACTGTTTGTGACCCCAGGGACTGACTGCAGCTTGCCGGGCTTCCCTGTCCTTCACCATCTTCCAGAGCTTGCTCAGACTTATGTCCATTGACTCGATGATGCTATCCTACTATCTCATACTGGGACAAATGAGCTACAGCCCTGCAGCGTTAGAGCTGATCGTCTCCTCAAACCTTGTTCAGCAGATGACACCAAGTTGGCTTACCCAGGTCTCAAGCAAATCCTGCAGACTGTCTTGAACTCTTCTCATTGAGTTAAAGCTGCTTCTCCACTGCATGGACCCCACTTTGCTGCTTCTGGCAAGTTTTCCTCTTGCCCTTTGCCCTCATGCTCCAGGGTCTGGTTTCTCGGCTCTCTGGCTTTGGGGTGGGTGAGCAGGCCCTGAGAAGCATGACTTTGGCTAACTGACTTCTGAGAGTAATTGTGTTGTTTTAATCATGTCATGTTAGTGTCAGAGGGGACGCCGTGGTCATCTTAATTAAACCCTCCCTTTGCTGATGGGGGACCTTCAGGTTCAGGAGTCTATGTGAGTCAGAATGGCCATAGCCCGTGGTGGAGGAGCAGAACATTAGTTCTGGTGAGGGAGTGTGTGTGTGTGTGTGTGAGTGTGTATGTGTGTGCTGGTCACTGTCCAAGGCTCAGATCCAAGTGTAGGACCTGGAACAGAGCAGAGGCTTAAAAACCTTTGAATGAATGCAGGAAGGAAGGAAGTCTGAGCTGAGAAATCCAGGTGTTCTGACTCAGCCCGAGGCTTTTTCTTTATAATAAAGCGTAGACTTAGGCTTTTCAAAGTCACCCACCTATCTTAGCTGTAAGTTTCCTCTCTCTCCTCCTAGATTGGAAAGACAGTCTTGTCTGTCCGTTTTTATGGGCTGCGTGTGTGCGTGCTAAATCACTTCAGTCATGTCCTATTCTTTGCAACCTTTATAAACTGTAGCCCACCAGGCTCATCTGTCCATGGGGATTCTCCAGGCAAGAGTACTAGAGGTGGGTTGCCATGCCCTCCTCCTGGGCATCTTCCTGACTGAGGGATAAAACCAGCGTCTCATGTCTCCTTGCATTGGCAGGCAGATTCTTCACCATTAGAGCCACCTGTATTGGGTAAAAGCCTGGATTTTGGAGCAGAGCTACACAAGTTCGGATCCCAGGTCTGCTTGTCTATTGGGGCTTCCCAGGTGGCACTGATGGCAATGCAGGAGACTTAAGAGACACTGCCTGCTACCCCTGGCCCATCCAGCATCATTTGATCTCAGTACTGTTTTATGGGCTATATTGCTCCCAAAGTCTAAGATGAAGACTCTGGTCTTGGAGAAAAAAGAATGACAATACAAAAGTAAGCAAGTACTGCCTTATCAGGCGAATATGATGGGAGATTGATATATTTGAAAGTGTTAGTGAAAATTTTTCAATGCAAAGATTTTCAAAACCCAAATCCATGCATGAAGTTTACTTTACCTAACTGGTCCTTTATATGCATCTGTTAATTTCATATCATATTGTCAAGTTTATAATACTTTATACCTTTCCTTTATACCTTTCACAGGTTCATTAAATATTTATGTATTTATTTGGCTGCACTGGGTCTTAGTCCTGGCGTGCGGGATCTTTAGTTGCTTTACGTGAACTCTTAGTCTTGGCGTGTGCGATCTAATTCCCCAATCAGAGGTTGAACTCCAAGCCCCTCTGCACTGGGAGCATGGAGTCTCAGCCACTGGACCACCAGGGAAATCCTGCAGGTTAATTCTTTAAATTACTTATTCATTCTGCAAATGCTAGCCAAGTGCCTTACTGGTGTGCGAGGCGCTAGGTTGAAGGGATGAGAACAAAACAGACACAGTCTGTGCCTTTATGGAGCCAGCACAGGTTATCAGGAGGACAATTAAACAAGCCATCATGATAAAGTATCATTACTACCTCGATAAGGAAAGTGTGGCACAGGGCAGAGTGCCTGACCTGGGGCTGGGGGTGGGACGAGTGTGGAGTACTGGTTGAGCAAGTACTGGAGGAAATGAAGTTTGAACCTACACTTGTGAAGGTGTTGGCATTAACCAGATGAAGAGGACAGGTGGTCATGGAAGGGAGGGGTGAGGGCCATCAGAATGAACTATAGGACTGGTCACAACACAGATAGCCACTCTCCCCCTCCCCCAGTGTCTGTAGGTCCCAGAAGGGACTGGAGAATTTGCATATCTACCTCCTTCCTGGATGATGCTGCCTAAGAATCTTAACCTGGAAATCCCTCCCCTCTTCTTGGGGTAGTCATCCTGTTTTCCTCTCCTTCCTTGAGGCTGAAACTGTGGATAACACTGCCAGGAAAGCTTTCCTATGTATTCTTACCATGAATATCTCCTTCTGTGAATATATGCCTTGAGTCTGTGAATACATATTTTGAAGTGAAAGTGAAAGTCACTCAGTCGTGTCCGACTCTGTGACCCCATGGACTATACAGTCCATGGAATTCTCCAGGCCAGAATACTGCAGTTGGTAGCCTTTCCCTTCTCCAAGGGATCTTCCCATCCCAGGGATCAAACCCAGGTCTCTGGCATTGGAGGCTGATTCTTTACAAGCTGAGCCACAAGGGAAGCCCAAATATATACCTTGAGTCCATTAATACATCTTTTGAAGGTAAAGCTCATTTCCCATGCATGATTGCCAAGTCAGTATTCTATGTTATTTGACATAGAATTATAGGCAGTTGTTTCCACTGTGTTTTGTCTTAAGTAGACAACAGAGCATATAAGGCACACAAGCATTTGACTGCTTGATCAGATTTATTTTTTGCAACCGGTATCAGGAGCAGGTTGCTGTATTCTCTGTTTTGTAGAGATGAGGAAACAGACGTACAGAGGGATAGCCAAGACAAAGAGAAGGGAAATGTCTCATTCAAGTCCTAGGTGAGGGGATGGTGGTGGTGGTCTAGTCTCTAAGTCGTGTCCAACTCTTGAGACCCCATGGACTGTAGCCTGCTAGGCTCCTCTGTCCATGGAGTGGATTGCCATTTCCTTCTCCAGGGGATCTTCCTAACCCAGGAATTGAACCTGGATCTCCTGCATTCCAGACAGATTCCTTACTGACTGAGCTATGAGGGCTTCCCTAGATGAGGGGAAGCCAGAGCTATGTTCATTGATCCCAAATGTTCTTTTTTGATATGTGAAGTTGCATGTACTCCATGCTCAGCACTACTGGTGAAAGGAAGGTCTTATATATGTTTATTATTATTATCACGTACTTTTTCATTGTAGGTCCATCTACTTAAAGAGAAAACTAAGGCGGCTCATTAATTGAATGTAGATTTTGTTCTTAGTGGAAAATGGGCGATTATCCAAAGAATTCTTCAGAGATTGTCTGTTTACTTTTAGAGTAAATATTTCAAGGGACTAATTCAGTTTACGTGTCATTTGATTTCTAAATGACTTTTATAAAATTCTGGCATGAGGGAGATATTTTTAATAATCAGTTTCAGTTTCTTGAAAAGACACAGATTAGACAGTTACGCCCTTCTTAAGTGCCCAGATAACTTTAGTAGAGAGGTTGGAGATTTATAAAGAACCTGGGGTTGGGAGGTGGGGGATGGCTGAAATAGATGAAGGGGATTAAGAGATACAAACTTCTAGTTATAAAATAAATAGGTCATGGGATATATTATACATAATAGGGAATGTAGTTAATAATATGGTAATGCCTTTAAATGGTGACAGATGGTAACCAGATTTATTGTGGTGATCATCTTATAATGCATAGACATGTCTAGTCACTGTGTTGTGTACCTGAAACTATTACAACACTGTACGTCAATTATACTTCAATAAAAATAAGCAGAAAAAGAAAGAAAGGAAAAAGAACCTGTATATAAAATGTCACATGGTAGGTAGGGTTAAAAACAAACAATTCTTTTCAGTATCAGTAACATGCCAAGCCTTCCTCCCCCGTGCAGAAACCAACATAATGTGGTTCTCAGAGATTCCTGTAACGGGGGGAAGCTGGAAGAATTCGCTGGGCTTTCTGTCTCACAGTTTAACTCGGAAACACTAATTTCCAAATATTGCAACAGCTCTTCATAGCTGGAAGTCTCCAACACAATCATGTGAATTATTCACATTATAAGGAACATCAGCCCGGAATTTCCTGGCATTGGTAAAGTGGCAGATGGCTGATGAACTGGCATTCCTTCATTTTTCCTTGCATGTTTGTATGACCTGAATGCTTCTGCAACTTCCTCAGTTCTTTCCTATCTACTCCTCCTCTACTGAAGCAAAATACAGAACCAAAAAAAAAGAGGCATGGGCTATTGCTTAAACCAGAGCCAAGAAAGCTGGGTTTTGAAGGTAAGACTCATTTCCCATGCATGATTGTCAAGTCAGTGTCTTAATAGTCTTTGCAAGTAAAACATGTATATACATTCCATACAAACAACATGCAATTCATTTAAAAATGAGGGCCTTCTTTGAAATACTGTTAGGTGCTGTGTAGGTACATGAAACGAACAACAATCTTGGTTTCTGTTCTCCACCAATTTGAGATGGAAATGGCAGAGGAGATAAGCTCTGAATACAAATCGGTACAGAATAAAGGAGGATGTGTTTGAAATCATCAGAGACCTACGAACGAAATACCACATGGGATCTCAGAGAAAATTTTCCTTCTGATAGGAGGGGTGGAGAATCCTTGAGAGCCTAAAACTTGGCATGTTAAGCAAAACCTTAAAAGGGAATGTGGGCATGGCAGCCCAACAAAAGGCATAGTTTGTGCAGAGGTGTGGAGGTAGGTCAGGAGAAGTTACTGCAGAAGGGAGAATGATGCTAGGCTGTGGGGCTCCTGAAACCAGGTGCATATTGTGTAGATGGTCAGGGGCTGAGGATGGGGTGGAGTGGAGGGGAGGGGACTAGAAGGCGCCCTCAGGCATTGCACTGTGATGGAAAAGCCCCAGATGCTGAGCTGAATAAGACCTGCGTACCAGACAAGGACCTAGTAATTTCAGCAAGGCCATTGAGATTGCCGTTCTGTTTCCTCATCTGGAGAAAGATGAGGGTTAGGGGTGGGCAGGGAGATGGGGAGGGAGGAGAGAGGATGAATATATGTGTTTTTAGTATATCTCAAAGCAGTTTGGATTCTCAAAAGAATATTATTAGTCCTTTGTAAGTAATATGAATATGACCTCTATAATGTATAGGTTTAATATAATGTGTTTGATATATAGATATAAACAAGTCCTCAAAGTTTGCTGGGAAATTAAAACCATGAAATAGGTGCAATGTACAGTCTTGGTGCCTTTGAACCAAGAATCGATGCCTTCAAACTATGGTGCTGGAGAAGACTTCTGAGAGTCCTTTGGACAGCAAGGGAGTCAAATCAGTCAATCTTAAGGGAAATCAACCCTGAATACTTGTTGGAAGGACTGATGCTGAAGTTGAAACTCCAGTATTTAAGTCATCTGATGTGAACAGCTGACTTATTGAAAAAGTCCCTGATGCTGGGAAAAATCGAGGGCAGAAGGAGAAGAGGGCATCAGAGAGTGAGATGGCTGGATGGCATCACCAATGCAATGGACATGAACTTGGGCAAACTTCGGGAGACGGTGAGGAGCAGAGAGGCCTGGCATGCTGCAGTCCATGCAGTTGCAAAGGGCTGGACATGACTGGGCGACTGAACAACAGTAATAGTCTTGGTGGTATGAAGACCAAAAAGTGTTCATTAATGGTAAAAGCCAGCTGTTTGTGTATATCTTAAGTTAGAGCATATCCTCTAAAACTGTACAAATCATCTTGACTCCTGAATTCTTTATTGCTTAACATTTATTTTTAGAGGATTGTTGTGTGTTTCCAGTTTTTGCCCCATTGTTGGTCAAGTTCTCATTGTTTTCTTCTCTTTCCAGGCGAGTCCAGGTCAGGAGGGCAGTGTTGGCCATCAGTGTTTAGGGCAGTGTCTTTACATAAAACATACAGATCAACTTTGGGTCAATTTATTAAATTCTGCTTGGCTAAGGGCTCTCTTTCTCCATTGTTTCTTGCAAGTCCATTTTCTTAGTCCCTTGATTTCTTACAATGTGACTGAATAGATTTGGGGGAGGAAAGATAGCCCACTTGAAAGTAGTTTAGTGTACATGGGTGCCTATTTATTATGGAAATAGGGGTACAGAGACAGTCGAGTTGGTGTGTCTTAGTGCCTGGATGGGTGGGATAGGAAGGTAGGATAGAAAGGTGGGATAGGAAGGGGGGTGTCTTCAAGGAGGGAAGAATTCTTTTGCTTGAACCATATGATAAAATATTTGATCTTTTCCATGTTGTTCAGTGCTGCATCTTGATATGTAAATAAATTCTTGACCTGGAGTCATTGTGGCATAATAAAGGTTATATATTTGGCTTTTATCCCATGTTCCTAAAACCCTTGGAATTTCCTGAGTGATCAGAGTGTCTTTCGTTATTCACAATGAGCCCTTTAGACCATACCAGAGTTCGCCCTAATGAATGACTCTTGGTGGGCCCCTAGATAGCTTCAGAATGAGGGCCAGTTGCCGGAGGAACCAACTTCAGGATTATAGAGAGTTGGAACTTTTAGCTGCATCCCCTGAACTCAGGGGATGTTGAGGTCTTGGCAACTGAGTTAATCACCAAAGGCCAGTGACTTCAAAATGATCATGCCTATGTAATGAAATTTCTTGAAACTTTGATAAAAGCTCTGAAATAAGAAGGCTAAAGGAGCTTCTGGATTGGTGATTCTGTGGATGTGCTGGGAGGGTGATGTGTCTGGAGAGAGCATAGAGGGTCTGCACCACCCTAGCCCCCACCCCCTGCCCCTGCACTGTACTTTGTGCTATGGATCTCTTCTGTTTGGCCACTTCTACATTGTATCCTTTATAATAAAGTTGTAATCATTAAGTATACCACATTCCTAAGTTCTCTGAGTCATCATAGCAAATTGTTGAACCTGAAGGAGATCCTGGGAGGCCTTGAGTTTGTGGTGGGTTAGCCTGGTTAAATTGTTGTTGTTGAGTTGCTTGGTCATGTCCGACTCTCTATGACCCATGGACCACAGGATTCCAGGCTTACCTGTCTTTCATCATCTCTGGAGCTTGCTCAAACTCATGTTAAATGAGTCAGTGATGCCATCCCATCATCTTATCCTCTGTCATCCCCTTCTCCTCCTGCCTTCAATCTTTCCCAGGATCAGGGTCTTTTCCAATGAGTCGACTGTTCACATCACATGGCCAAAGTATTAGAGCTTCAGCTTCAACATCAGTCCTTGAAATGAATATTCAGGGTTGATTTCCTTTAGGATTTACTGGTTTGATACCCTTGTAGTCCAAAGGACTCTCAAGAGTCTTCTTCAACACCACAGTTCAAAAGCATCAATTTTTCAGCACTCAACCATCTTTCTGGTCCAGCTCTCGTATCCATACGTGACTACTGGAAAAACCATAGCTTTGACTATGTGCACATTTGTTGGCAAAATAATGTCTCTGCTTTTTAATATGCTGTCTAGGTTTGTCATAGCTTTTCTTCCAAGGAGCAAGCCTCTTTTAATTTCATGGCTGCAGTCATCATCTGCAGTGATTTGGGAGCCCAAGAAAATAAAGTCTGTCACTGTTTCCATTGTTTCCCCATCTATTTGCCATGAAGTGATGGGACCAGATGCCATGATCTTAATTTTCTGAATGTTGAGTTTTAAGTCAACTTTTTCACTCTCCTCTTTCACCTTTATCAAGAGGCTGTTTAGTTCCTCTTTGCTTTCTGCCATAAGGGTGGTGTCATCTGCACATCTGACGTTATTGATATTTCTCCCAGAAATCTTGATTCCAGGTTGTGCTTCATCCAGTCTGGCATTTCGCATGATGTACTCTACATATAAGTTAAATAAGCAGAGTGACAATATACAGCCTTGACTTAATCCTTTGCCAGTTTGGAACCAGTCCATTGTTCCATATCTGGTTCTAACTCTTTCTTCTTGACTGCATACAGATTTCTCTGTATACAGATTTTGTACAGATTTCTCTGTATACAGAAATACAGATTTCTCGAGGCAGGTAAGGTGGTCTGGTATTTTCATCTCTTTAAGAATTTTCCACAGTTTGTTGTGATCCACACAATCAAAGGCATAGTCAATGAAGCAGAAGTAGATGTTTTTCTGGAATGTTCTTACTTTTTCTATGATCCAGCGGATGTTGGCAATTTGTTCTCTGGTTCTTCTTCCTTTTCTAAATCCAGCTTGAACATCTGGAAGTTCTTGGTTCATGTAATGTTAAAGCCTTGCTTGGAAAATTTTGAGCATTACTTTGCTTTTATGTGAAATGAGTGCAATTGTGTGGTAGTTTGAGCATTCTTTGGCCTTGCCTTTCATTGGGATTGGAATGAAAACTGACCTTTTCCAGTCTTGTGGCCACTGCTGAGTTTTCCAAATTTGCTGGGATACTGAGTGCAGCATTTTAAAAGCATCATCTTTTGGGATTTGGAATCATTAAGCTGGAATTCCATCACCTCTGCTAGCTTTGTTTGTAGTGATGTTTCCTAAGGCCCACTTGACTTTGCACTTCAAGATGTCTGGCTCTAGGCAGGTGATCACACCTCTGTGGTTATCTAGGTCATTGAGATCTTTTTGTATAGTTCTTCTGTGTATACTTATCACCTCTTCTTAATATCTTCTGCTTCTATTAGGTCCAAACTGGTTCTGTCATTTATTGTGCCCATCTTTGCATGAAATGTTCCCTTGGTATCTCTACTTTTCTTGAAGAGATCTCTAGTCTTTCCCATTCTATTATTTTCCTCTATTTCTTTGCATTGTTCATTTAGGAAAGCTTTCTTTTATCTCCTTGCTATTCTTTGGAACTCTGCCCAGATGGGTATATCTTTCCTTTTTACCTTTGCCTTTTGCATCTCTTCTTTTCTTAGTTATCTGTAAGGTTTCTTCAGACAACCGTTTTGCCTTTTTGCATTTCTTTTCCTTGGGGATGGTTTTGATCACCACCTCCTGTACAGTGTTACAAACCTCTGTCCATAGTTCTTCAGGCACTCTGTCTATCAGAGCTTTTCCCTTGAATCTATTTGTCCCTTCCAGTGTATAATCGTAAGGGATTTGATTTAGGTCATACCTGAATGGCCTAGTGGCTTTCCCTACTTTTTTCAATTTAAACCTGAATTTGGCAATAAGGAAATCATGATCTGAGCCACAGTCAGTTCCTGGTATTGTTTTTGCTGACTGTATAGAGCTTCTCCATCTTCAGCTGCAAAGAATATAATCAGTCTGATTTTGGTGTTGACCATTTGGTTATGTAATGTGTAGAGTCTTCTCTTGTGTTGTTGGAAGAGGATGTTTGCTATGACCAATGCGTTCTCTTGGCAAAACTCTATTAGCCTTTGCCCTGCTTCATTTTGTACTCCAGGGCCAAACTGGCTTGTTATTCCATGCATCTCTTGATTTCCTACTTTTGCATTCTAGTCCCCTGTGATGAAAAGGACATCTTTTTTGGTGTTAGTCTAGAAGGTCTTCTTGCTGCTGCTTCGTGTCCGACTCTGTGCGGACCCCATGGACTGCAGCTTACCAGGCTTCTCTGTCCATGGGATTCTCCAGGCAAGAACACTGGGGGTGGGTTGCCATTTCCTTCTCCAAAGAAGGTCTTGTAGGTCTCCATAAAACCATTTAACTTCAGATTCTTTGGCATTACTGATTGGGGCATAGACTTGGATTAGTGTGATATTGCAGAGAAGGCAATGGCACCCCACTCCAGTACTCTTGCCTGGAAAGTCCCATGGATGGAGGAGTCTGGTAGGCTGCGGTCCATGGGGTCGCTGAGAGTCAGACACGACTGAGTGACTTTACTTTCACTTTTCACTTTCATGCATTGGAGAAGGAAATGGCAACCCACTTCAGTGTTCTTGCCTGGAGAATCCCAGGGACAGGGGAGCCTGGTGGGCTGCCGTCTATGGGGTTGCACAGAGTCAAACATGACTGAAGTGACTTAGCAGCAGCAGCAGTGTGATATTGAATGGTTTGCCTTGGAAATGAACAGAGATCATTCTGTTGTTTTTGAGATTATACCCAAGTACTGCATTTCGGTTAAATTGGTAGATGCTATTTGCAGTTGGTGTCTGAAATGGGTGCGGTCCTTGTGGGACTGAGCCCTTAAACCTGTGGGGTTTGTACTAACTCCAGGGAGCTGTTGTCAGAATGAACTGACTTGCAGGACATCCAGTTGGTGATGGAGAATTGGCTGTTGGGAAATGAAATAGTCGTCTTTCCTATTGGGAAACATCAGTTCATAATATTAATACTATTGTGGCTGTAATAATCTCTTTGAAATTATGGTTGTTTACTATTTAAAGACTGAAAAAGCTTTAAAAAAAGTATAGTGGGGGTTCCCCGCTGGCTCAATGGTTAAGAATCCACCTGCCAGTGCAGGAGTCACAGGTTCAGTCCCTGATCTAGAAAGATCCCCCATGCTGCGGAGCAACTAAGCTTGTGGGCCATGACTATTGAGCCTGTGCTCTAGAGCCTGGGAGCTGCAATTACTGAGCCCTTGTGCCACAAATGCTGAAGCCTGTGTGCTCTAGAACCCTCGCTCCACAGGAAGAAAAGCCACCACAATGGGAAGCCAGTGCACTGCCAGGAAGGGTAGTCCCCATTCATCACAACCAGAGAAAAGCCGGCACAGCAAGGAAGACCCAGCACAGCCGAAAATAAGGAAAAAGAAAAACTGATTTAAAAAAAGTATATTGGGAAAGAAAAAAAATTATCAGGCCCATGCCATATTATTTATGTATTTACATTGTGTTTTATAGTGTAATAAAAGTAGAAGTTACACCACTCTGTGGTTTCTGTTGAATCTTCTCTCCTAAGGTGTAGACCAAAGATTGCATAGCATTTTCTCTGCCTTCAGTCAGTGGGGATATCTAGTATGTAAATATTTATGGACTGCAGTTATAGGTCATCTCCTTACTAAGGAATTTTCAGTATTTTGGTTTACCTCTACAGCATTACTATTACTATTTGGATAAGCCACATGAAGTTACCAGTCTTCCACTGTTTTTGATCTACAGTGACAACAGTTTCATAGGGTTCAACTTAATAGGAATGAAGGTTCTTTACTAACTTTCTACTTGCAGTAGAAAAAAAAAAGCCAACAACTGTAGTGACTGTCATCAGGACCTTTTAAAAAATGTTAAAAGTCAAAAAAGAAAAAAAATACTCCCAAATTCCACCAACAAAAGATACAAAATAATAAAAAGAAAAAAATAACCTATAATCTCACTACTCATAGATAACGAATGTAAACAGTTTGGTATTTTTTTTCTTTCAATAAAAACTGAGATCATGTTAGCTCAAAATACTACTTTATGTTTATTCCTTCACTTAATGTTTTTCATTAACAATTGCGATCATTTTGGGCAAAGGGATATGGCAAATCTGATCCCTTAAGGCGAATAGTTCCTATTGTTTTAAAAGTCAAAGGGAAGTTTAGAAATTTCAATAAGTAATCAGCAGTTTCAACAGTGTTCAATGCAGATCAGATGGCTTTTTTGATTTGCTTCTTATAAATCATAGCAGGAATTTTTTTAAAATTAGTACCTAATGTCAAGAAAATAGATAAATTGACCAGGAGACAATACAACTTAAATGTACCTTCTCTTCCCGATAGGTGATTCACCATTTTCTCACTGTCGGTTTATTACTGAATTGGATGAGTAATGATTACCCATAGATTTTTCTACTCAAGACTCTAACTCACCATAGAGATGAGCAATGGATAATCCCATTTTGTGGAACTTTACTGAATATTAAAACTGTTAACTCTCACAAGCAATAGAGCAGAGTTTGGGGCTCTGGAGACAGGCTGCCTGGATTAAAAACTCACCTCTGCTACTTGCTAGCTATGTGACTTGGTTTAAGTTATTTGACCTTTCTGTGCTGTAGTTTTCATATCTGGAAGATGGAGTTGAAAACGTTAGTGCCTATCTCATAGGATTATTGTAAGGGTTAAGCAAGTTCATACCTGTGAAGTGCTTGGTCTAGTAATTATACAATACTAGTGTTTTGTAATTATACAAAGCACTGATACTATGCATCAGTATGTGACTATTATTTTTATAATTTTTCTCTGTGTCTAACCTTTGCTACAGTTTCCAGAGTTATTTGAGTTCAGGCTGCTGCTGCTGCTAAGTCGCTTCAGTTGTGTCCGACTCTGTGTGACCCCATAGACCGCAGCCCACCAGGCTCCCATCCCTGGGATTCTCCAGCCAAGAATACTGGAGTGGGTGGCCATTTCCTTGTCCAATGCATGAGAGTGAAAAGTGAAAGTGAAGTTGCTCAGTCGTGTCCGACTCTTTGACGTTCATTTCTTCCCCTTCAAAACCAGGCTTTCTATATCTAGGGTTTTCTAATTTCATTTGTTTAATCTTGACTCTGTTTGCCTTTTCTGAAGTGGTCTAGGATAGAAAATACCCTAGTTCCTTTTCCCTTTGCTCTAACAGCCCCAGGGGAGACTTTGCGTCAAAGGACTCGTGACTTCCCTGCAGGGACTGGACCGTGACCTTCCACATATACCACCTCTGCTCGCCAGTTCCCATATTCCCAGAAGGCTGGCCACATGCCTGTCTAGCAAGAACACTGCCTGACCTAACCTGTGACTAATTGGAAAAACCCTGTGTTTAGGACTCCTGTAGTTTTCTGTTTAATCGTTACCTGTTTCCTGTTCCTGGAAGGAAGAGAAGTTGGACTGATGTCAGAGTTTTGGGAGCTGAAGATGGGCCCTGAGAGCGCCTCCTAGGGCGGCTGCTTCCTCACTTTCAGGTCGTAAGGTGTTGCTCTGTTCCCCAAACTTAACACTGCCCTCCAGTCGGGCTCATGTTCTTTAGTTTCAGTTTCCTGTTTCTTGGCTTTGTGTTTCCAGCTGAGCTGGGAACTTTGTGAGGATAGCAGCGCTTACACTTATTACCACTGATAATAAACAGCACCGCAATGCTGGATAATGTTTTGTTGTTGTTCAGTCTCATAGTCATGTCCAACTCTTTGCGACCCCATGGGCTGCAGCGTGCCAGGCATCCCTGTCTTTCCCTGTCTCTTGGGGTTTGTTCAAACTCATGTCCATTGAGTTGGTGATGCCATCCAACTAGCTCATCCTCTGTCATCCCCTTCTCCTCCTACCCTCAGTCTTTCCCAGCATCAGGGTCTTTTCCAAAGAGTCGGCTTTTCACATCTGGTGGCCAAAGTTTTGGAGCGTCAGCTTCAGCACCAGTCCTTCCAGTGAATGTTCAGGGTTGATTTCCTTGAACTGGTTTGATAACGTTTACTGAGCACTTACTCTGTGCAAAGACCTCTCCTAAACCCGAGTTCATTTCATTTCCTGTTCAGAAACCATTCTGTTATTATCTGCATTTTAGAGGTGAGGAAACTGAGGTACTGGGAAGTTAATAGACTTGCCTGGGGTCTGACAGCCAGGAAGCAAGTTGAATGAACACAGTGCAGCCAAGAAAAAACTTGCTTTTGCTTTGCCTCCTTTCTTTCCGGGAGCAGCTTTGGTTGAGAGCTCCTGCTGTGCTTGCAGCAGACCTTGGTTCAAATCCTGGCCATGCCCCAGATGAGTGACTTTGACTTCAATACTTTGTTCTTTAATGCCTACATTTCTGAAATGGGTTTCATTGTAACACCTAAGAGTCCTGAAGATTAAAAAAAAAGAAATGCAAGTAAAGATGCCAGGCTCATATGTAAGTACTCGGTGAAGGTTTGCTGCTGTTAGCGGTTGGTGATAGAGTGGTGGAGCATCCCAGAGGCCCTGGAAGAGGGATGGTGAACCCCCAACGCACCCCCTGAAAATCTGCCCGTATCTTCCTCTCTCTCTGTAGGGCTGGGTGCCGGGCAGCCTTCCCTCCTGAAGCCCTTGCTTACTAGCACCAGCCAGCTCAGCAACACCCTTTACTTTCCCACGTGGTTAGTAAGTGTTGTCTTCTGCGCAGTGGAAATTACTTGGCTGGACTCCCACCCTGGCAGGGGCTGGTTGTACCCAGAAACCCAGGGACCTACTTCCTGGAAGCCTGGTCCTCTGAGTCAGCGCCCTCTCTGTGGAGCCCCAGGGAATCACTGGTTCCTAAGGAAACCCCTTCCTCCCCGGGTCCCTCTCTTGCAGTGTCTGCCAGTAACAGGCCATCCTGGCCTCTCTTCCCATTTGGTGGTTTTGTCCTGGCACTTGCAGGTTAGCTTCCTCCCATATTTTGAATAATTCCTGACCTAGTCCCTGCTTGGCCACTGGTGAGGAGTGTGCAGGAACAGATTGTTGGAGATCAGGCCCCTGTGGAAAGAGGGCAGTGCCTTTGTGAGGGTGTGTCAGCTCCACCCCTTGACAGGACATGGCAGTGTGGAATGTGATCGAGTCTGGTGAAAATGCAGTGGAGGGCCAGTTCCCCTGCACTGGGTTTGGGTACCTACTGCTGTTTGTGGGCCTTCCTTTGAATGTTTGCTAATGGGAAACTTCTGTTGATTTTGAAGAATACAGGAGCTTGCTGGTATATGTATACCTTTTGGAAAGGGCTTACCTAATAAATAAGTGGGTAAAGCTGCAGGGTGGATCAGTCATCCAAGCTTTGACAAGAACCTATTTATATATGTTTTTAAAAGCTGTCAGTATTTGGCAAATGCAGACACAAGTACATTAGTAATTCTGTTCCATCAAATAGCATCTTAATAAAACTGCTGGTCCAGTTACAGTGAAAGGGGATGCTTGCTCAGTAATTGAGGACCCCGTCTGGGAGGATGGAATCTGCTTTCAAGATTCCCAGGTTCTATGTGGCAAATGTTTAAGGTGCTGCCAACTGGGCTGGGAAGATCCCCTGGGGTCGGGCATGGCAGTCCACTCCAGTATTCTTGCCTGGAGAATCCCATGGGCGAGGTGCCTGGTGGGCTACTGTCCATGGGGTTGCAAAGAGTTGGACACAACTAGCGACTAAGCATAGCACAGCAGAACTGTGTTCCAGGAATTGTGGTGGGGTTAGGCGTTCAACAAAAGGACCTTTTTCCTACTACGTGGTGAAATAGGCATGTTTGACTTAAACTGGGCTTTTCCTGTGAATTCTGTCACCTCTGTTGGCTTTCTTAACATTGGCTACTGTATGCCCAACCATGTGTTTATAGGAAAGTGGTTGGAGAGGCTGTTATAGGCTCTGAGTGTTGGTTTTTCTACTTGGCTTATTTCTCTGCCTCTCCCCAGTGATGTCATGTTACACCACTGATTTATTTGCAAAGTGAGAATCTCATCCACCCTTTTGTTTACCTCCTTGGGATTAGAGGTTTCAGATAAAACAATGAAAAAATAGTGTCATCTGCGTGGAAACTTTTATATCCTATACAATGTCTCTAGCTAGTTATATGTATGATTGAAGATTCTTTGTCCTTTTCTATTTTTCTTTCCTTCTTTTCTTCTTTCTTTCTTCTTGATTTTTAGATGCCATGCAGTGAACATTGTTAGCACAAATTATGTTTGTGATGGCTATAGAATTGCTTCTAAGTAAAATAGTTTGTGAGTAACAATGTGAAAATGTACACTGTGAACAAGATGCTTTTCAATAGATAGGAACAAGTCTCCCTTTTATTTTCATAATAGAATAGTTAAGGAGGAATCAGATAGAGTTCTGCTATAGAGTGATCTTTTGCTTTTTTGTAGTTAAAATTAATACTGGGACATTTTAAGCTGCTGAGAATTAAAAAAAAAAAGTCAATACAAATTTCATACTTCTTTCGTTGACTTTAATCCTTTTTCATGAAGACAATTTTTACACTTAACAAGATGCATGCAGATTCCAGTGTTTATCACACATAATAGGGTCATTTGAAGAGAAGCAGCTTTAGGGCATTTGTGTGGATGAATATGGACATAGGTCTCAGCCCAGCTCTCTGGTCAATTATGTGCCACTTAGGTAAAGCTGAAAACCAATCTCCATTCTTCCAGACACTGTTAAACAATGTGGCTAAAAGTAAGTGTGGGGCCTTGGGATCACATGGCCTGGCTCAAATCCTGTCCCACCATACATTAGGACTTGTTATTGAACCCCATGTATATTGAACCCCTGTGGACCTCATCTGCACATGTGGGCAATGAGATAACCTACCTTACGGATGTTGTGGAAATGAAATGGAATTGTGTATGAAGCATCTGTTGATAGAACACTTCCTGGAGCACTGCAGACACCAGGTAAATGCTGCCGTATGGTTACCTTCTTATAGCAATTCATTCTTTATAACACGCCACCTTTAGAAAAGAATCTGAAGTGAATACTAAATTCCTTAAGTCCCATTGTTTTGCAGTCATATCAAGAATGTCTTTAAATAAATTACACTTCTTTCTTGAGTGGATATAATTTACAATTAAAAAATAATTTTATTTATTTAGTTTTGGATGTGCTGGGTCCTCACTGATGCATGGGCTCTTCTCTAGTTGCAGTGAGCAGAGGATACTCTTCCTTGCGGTGCCCAGGCTTCTCATTGTGGTGGCTTCTCTTGTTGAGGAGCACAGACTCTAGGGCATTCAGGCTTCAGTAGTTGTGGCTCTTGGGCTCCAGAGCACAGGCTCAGTAGTTGGGGTGCACAGCCTTAGTTGCTCCATGGCATATAGGATCTTCCCAGGTCAGGGATCAAACCTGTGTCCCCTGCATTGGCAGCTGGATTCTTTACCACTGAGTCACCAGGGAAGCCCCATAGTTTATGATTTGAAAGGCATAGAAAGGTCTACAAAGTCTCATTCCACTCCTGTCCTCTAGCCACCCAGCCCATTTTCAAGAGACTGACAGTGCTAGGGTAACTAAAGACTTAAAAAACTCCACAAATGGACAACCATAAAAATAGCAAAAGAAAGAGAAGAGGAAAGGGTAAGAGAACAGGAGAAGAGGAGGGGGGATTCAGCTGCGGTCCAAACTGCTGAGCTCTCCTGGGCCCCACAGCACCTTGGGCATTACCCTCATTTACACTCCTCTCTCAGCATTCAGAAAACTAAGATCATGGCATCCGTCCCCATCACTTCATGGCAAATAGATGGGAAAACCATGAAACAGTGACAGACTTTATTTTATTGGGCTCTAAAATGACTGCACATGGTGACTGCAGCCACAAAATTAAAAGACGCTTGCTCCTTGGAAGAAAAGCTAAGACAATCCTAGACAGTGTATTAAAGAGCAGAGACATTATTTTGCCAACAAAGGTCCATATAGTCAGAGCTATGGTTTTTCCAGTAGTCATGTATGGATATGAGGCTTGGACCATAATGAAGGCTGAATGCTGAAGAATTGATGCTTTTGAAATGTGGTATTGGAGAAGGCTCTTGAGAGTCCTTTGGACTGCAAGGAGATCCAACCAGTCAATCCTAAAGGATCAGTATAGTTCACTCACTCAGTCATGTCTGACTCTTTGTGACCCCATGGACTGCAGCACGCCAGGCCTCCCTGTCCATCATCAACTCCTGGAGTTTACTCAAACTCATATCCGTTGAGTTGGTGATGCCATCCAGCTATCTCATCCTCTGTTGTCCTGTTTTCCTCCTGCCTTCAATCTTTCCCACATCAGGGTCTTTTCCAATGAGTCAGGTTTTCGCATCAGGTGGCCAAATTATTGGAGTTTCAGCTTCAACATCAGTCCTTCCAACAAACACCCAGGACTGATCTCCTTTAGAATGGACTGGTTGGATCTCCCTGCAGTCCAAGGGACTCTCAAGAAACTTCTCCAACACCACAGTTCAAAAGCATCAATTCTTCATCATTCAGCTTTCTTTACAGTCCAACTCTCACATCCATACATGCCTACTAGAACAACCACAGCTTTGACTAGACAAACCTTTGTTGGCAAAGTGATGTCTCTGTTTTTTAATATGCTCTCTAGGTTGGTCATAGCTTTTCTTCCAAGGAGCAAGTGTCTTTTAATTTCATGGCTGCAGTGACCATCTGCAGTGATTTTGGAGCCAAAAAAATAAAGTCTGACACTGTTTCCACTGTTTCCCCATCTATTTGCCATGAAGTGATGGGACCAGGTGCCATGATCTTAGTTTTCTGAATGTTGAGCTTTAAGCCAACTTTTTCACTCTCCACTTTCACTTTCATCAAGAGGTTCTTTAGTTCTTCTTCACTTTCTGCCATAAGGGTGGTGTCATCTGCATATCTGAGGTTATTAATATTTCTCCTGGCAATCTTGATTCCAGCTTGTGCTTCCTCCAGCCCAGCATTTCTCATGACGTACTCTGCATATAAGTTAAATAAGCAGGGTGACAATATACAGCCTTGACGTTCTCCTTTTCCTATTTGGAACCAGTCTGTTGCTCCATGTTCAGTTCTAACTGTTGCTTCCTCACCTGCATACAGGTTTCTCAAGAGGCAGGTCAGGTGGTTTGGTATTCCCACCTCTTTAAGAATTTTCCACAGTTTGTGGTGATGCATACAGTCAAAGGCTTTGGCATAGTCAATAAAGCAGAAGTAGATGTTTTTCTGGAACTCTCTTGCTTTTATGATTATCCAACGGATGTCGGCAATTTGATCTCTGGTTCCTCTGCCTTTTCTAAAACCAGCTTGAACATCTGGAGGTTCACAGTTCAATCACTGTTGAAGCCTGGCTTGGAGAATTTTGAGCATTACTTTGCTAGCTTGTGCTGCTATGTAGCTTCAGTCGTGTCTGACTCTGTGCAACCCCATAAATGGCAGCCCACCAGGCTCCACCATCCCTGGGATTCTCCAGGCAAGAACACTGAAGTGGGTTGCCATTTCCTTCTCCAATGCATGAAAGTGAAAAGTGAAAGTGCAGTCGCATGTGAGATGAGTGCAATTGTGCGGTAGTTTGAGCATTCTTTGGCATTGCCTTTCTTTGGGATTGGAATGAAAACTGACCTTTTCCAGTCCTATGGCCACTGCTGAGTTTTCCAAATTTGCTGACATATTGAGTGCACCACTTTCACAGCATCATCTTTTAGGATTTGAAATAGCTCAACTGGAATTCCATCACCTCCACTAGCTTTGTTCGTAGTGATGCTTCCTAAGGCCCACTTGACTTCACATTTCAAGAAGTCTGGCTCTAGGTGAGTGATCACACCATCGTGATCATCTGGGTCGTCAAGATCCCTTTTGTACAATTCCTCTGCGTATTCTTACCACCTCTTAATATCTTCTGCTTCTGTTAGGTCCATACCATTTCTGTCCTTTACTGAGCCCATCTTTGCCTGAAATGATCCCTTGGTATCTCTAATTTTCTTGAAGAGATCTCTAGTCTTTCCCATTCTATTGTTCTCCTCTATTTCTTTGCATTGATCACTGAGGAAGGCTTTCTCATCTCTGCTTGCTATTCTTTGTAACTCTGCATTCAAATGGGTATGTCTTTCCTTTACTCCTTTACTTTTCACATCTCTTCTTTTCACAGCTATTTTTAAGGCCTCCTCAGACAGCTTTTTTGCCTTTCTTTTTCTTGGGATGTCCTAAAGGAAATCAGTCCTAAATATTCATTGGAAGGACTGATGCTGAAGCTGAAGCTCCTGTACTTTGGCCACCTGATGTGGAGAGCCAACTCACTGGAAAAGACCTTGATGCTGGGAAAAACTGAAGGCAGAAAAAGGGGATGACAGAAGATGAGATGGTTGGATGGCATCATTAGCACAGTGGTTACAAGTCTGAGCAAGTGCCAGGAGATGGTGAAGGACAGGGAAGCCTGGCATGCTGCAGTCCATGGGGTGGCAAAGAGTGAGACATGACCGAGCGACTGAACAACAACACCCCTCTCAGAGCACCCCATGATGTGCCCACCCCTTGGGCTCCCCTCAGAGCTCCTCAGCCTTTTCTGTCTTAGAGGCATGGTGGGTGGCTTCCTGGCCTGTGTCCCAGTGTAGACACTGGCAAGCTGACTTTACCCCATGGGGTGAGCTCAGGTTAGATGAACCTTCTGTGTTGTCTGAATGTAAACCTTTGAGATATTCTGGAAGATTTGAGAAGAATCTAGAAGTTGAGCTCCTTGGCTTCTCAAAACACCTGTGTCCTAAACTGAATCCCTTCCCAAGGAGTAGCTATGAGGCTGTAGTTGTTTTCTGTGTTCAGTCTTTTGGTGCCCTTGAAGAGTTGTGTTTGGTCAGAAAGTTCTGTGGCCTTAAGAAATCACTTTAAATAGTAAATCTGAGACAGTTGTGGAGAATGCTAGGAACTTTTACTCTGCAGAGTTCATTTTCCCATTCTAGTTTAAATGGAAACCTGGAATGGCAAATATTTACAGTTTCCGGCATTATTTTTAGTATTTTTGTATCTTTATATTGACGTCACCCCAGTTTCAGTCCTTTGTTCTGGTTGCTACCTGGGGTTCAAGAGTAATTCAGTTTTGTCCTCCCAACCTCCTGCTTGTCAAGAATGTTTATTTCCTTTTTGTCCAGCCAAATTCAGTTTTTCTTTTGAAACCTAATATAAAGTCTTTTTTCTTCTTGGATCCACACTAATTATACTTCCCTTCTCACCTCCTGTGGTATTTATACAAAGAAACTGTGGCTTAAGGAAGGGTTATGCTCCAGACATTCCATTTTGAGTAATTGGAAAGTACGCTAGAAATTGAAATGCATTTTCCCATTAAAAATAATAATTAGGCTCCCACAAAGGCTATTTAAAAAGTGACAACATAGGACTTAGAGAACTTTATTATTACAGAGAAGGTGAAAAGTAAAGTGGACTGCTGTGTGAACCACTTGGATTCAACATTTTACCATATTCACTTGCTCACCCTATCTGTCCACCCGTCCATCCATCCATTTACCTACTTTTTTTGGCTGAACTCTTGGAAATCAAGTTGTATTCAGTGTTGCATTTCACCTACATCCCTCTGCTATCATTTTGTAGGACTGAGGACTTCCTTCCGCATAACCACAACACCATCATCACAGCTAAGAAAATAATTCAAGTCTGTAATACTGTTTAATCCATTTTCCTGTTGTCCTCAAAATAGCCTTTATTGCTGTTTTAAAATTTTTATTGTTTAGAATCTGGAACCAGACTGCCATCAGGTTTACAAACCTCATTTTGTCCTATTATTTCTAACAAAAGCTCTTTGAAGCCACATTTAGCCAAGTGCTGGGGGAGGCGAGGAGCTTTCCTCGTGAGCTTTCCTGGTATGTTGCATTCTCGGGTGCTCCTCTCCCATGCTTAACGCCTGTCTCTGGATCCTGGGTGCTCCTGCTACCCTGAGCCCTGCATTTTAGCATCCTCCAGGGTGCAGCTGGGGCTTCCCTGGTAGCTCAGATGGTAAAGAATCCACCTGTAATGCAGGAGACCCCGGTTCGATTCCTGGGTCGAGAAGATCCCCTGGAGAAGGGATAGAAGATATTCTCCAAGAAGAGTATCCACTCCAATATTCTTGACTGGAGAATCCCATGGACAGAGGAGCCTGGTGGGCTACAGTCCATGGGGTCACAGAGAGTCAGACACGACTGAGCGACTAAGCATAGCACAGGGTGCAGCTGGTCTCTCACGGGTATGAGCAGAAACCTCAGAGACAGCTGCATTTTTCAAGGGACCTCTTAGCCAAACGCTCATGTCAATCAGGGGTTCACAACCAGACATTGCTGATTTATGCATGTTTTTCTGAGGAAGGCTTTCTGGGCCTCCATCTGTTCCTATAGTGGTTTTTGCTGTCCAGAATCAAGTACAGCAGAAACCAACACAACATTGTAAAGCAATTGTCCTCCAATTAAAAATAAAAAAGTAAAATTGAAAAAGAGAATCTTCCAGTATCAGGATAGCATTTCAGGCAATTCAATAAGGTAAAGGTAACTGTACTTTGTATTGGGAGGGCTTTTGTGTCATGGGTGAGTGATCTCTGAGCAAGTGGGTCCTGTCTGGGTCTCCCCTTCCTGTCTTGTCACAGCTGTGGAGTGGGGGAGGGTGGGCTGTAGCAGCTGTCTATCTGGGAGGCGTTTGGAAACTGGTAGCTGCCTGAAGTTTCACTACAAAGTTTAGGACTTATTTATATACTGAAGTTCATTGTTTTCCAATTTCCGTATAAGCTCATTTGTTCTCTTCATACATTTTAAGCTTTTAAGATTTGGGCAAATGTTGTGTCTCAGTCAGTGGTGCTGGGGGTGGGGTGGTATCTCTTAAGAGCTCCATGGCCTTGGTTATCTCTGTAGCCAAAAATAGAAATAATTGGGAATGATTTTATTTTGTAGAATTTGCTTTGCATTCTGCCCTTTCATTGTGTACATAATTGATTTAAACTGTGTTTAAACAATTAGCTTAATAAAGGAGGTTGTTTTTCAGGAGCTAATAGATCTTAGCTCAGCCAGAGCAGGATTGAGAGGCTGTGTGTGAGCTGGCTATGAGCACTATCCTGAGATGAGATCTGCTTGGCTTTTCCTCCAGGCTCTTACTAGTTTCCAACCATGTGACCCCGGGCAAGTGGCAGACCCTCCCCCACCTCCAGCTCCTCTCTCTAATGAATACCCACCTCATAGGACTGTGACCATCAAAAACCCTTGAGCCCTGTGGCCTAAGCCCCTTTGTGAGGTCTCATCAAGTATATTCATATTTGTGCAGCAGACTCGGTGGAGCAGAGGTTGTAAATAGCCTCATATCAGATCAAGTTCTGCTACCAGTGAGTTTGTCGGATTGAGTTTTGCTGTGAAATGAGGTATAAGACTTCTTATCTTTAGAATTTTGGGGATTTTGCCTTGTGGACACAGGAGGGTATGTTTTACCAACCCAGAGGGAATTGTGGATGGAGCTGAAGAAGGCTGAGTATGGAATGTCAAGAACCAAGGACATTGGCATCAGCACATAATATTCCAGTTGACCAAACTGAGGCACAGAGAAGTAATCACAGAGGCAGCCAGGGCAAAGCTGGAGGAAGAAAAACCCCTTTAGAGAAATGCAAATTTTGCCCTCCTAGTCAGTAATGTAGTCCAACAATAGACTTTTAGATCCTGTGATTTGAATGTTTTTGCTGGAAAAAAAAAAAAATAGGGTGTGTGAGTGTGTTTAAAAGCAACGTTCCAACCAAGCTGGGTAGGCTATCTATTTTCCAGCCAAGTCCTTTTCTCCCATCAGAGAGTTGTTGGGTAACCCAAGCTTCTGAGAACGTACCCCTTTCCTGATAGAACTGCTATCAGAACCATCAAAATGCTCTTGGCCCTGGCTGGAATGAAGCTGCTTGGGAGGAGTCATGAGGGCCTCCTTATCTGGAGTCTCAGGTTATCACCGTCTTCCCCAGTATTTTAGCAACCCTTGAGTTACGTCCACTGGGTTTGAGGAAGGCCATTTCTGTGCCATTGCTTCTCAACTCCTGTTACCATTGGGGTCAGTTGGAAACTTAAATATTACTTGGAAACTAGGCTAGAAAACTGCTTTTGATTTTGGGGGGTTGACTTTGAGCCCTTCCTCATACCTCTTCCTCAGTTTCTTGCTTTCGTTTGTGACTTTGTCAACAAGATCTTGGCAAAACTCAATACTAATGTGTCCTCAAAATAAAGTGAATTAAGACAACCTGGCTGGGTCTAGGAAAAACCCAAAGGATTTTGATAACCCCTGGCTTTTGTTGGACATGCCTTACTTGTGATGTTGTGGAAGGGAATCATGTTTATCAGTAAGAGCTGAGACCCTCCCTGTTTCGGTGGCTATTGGTGTGTGTGGAGGTTACTAAAGATACTAAAGGTGAGGTGATGGGCTTGTTTTGAAGAGGCTGAGGGACCTAAGCTTGTGGCCTGCAAAAGATGAGCTGTGATTTGGGAATTGGGTAGGAGCTCAGAGGTGGAGGACAGTTTCGGTTTTATACTTGTTCATCCAGGAAACTGCTCTGAGGTCTGGTAGTAGGCATTTTCAAAACATCCTACTTTCTGCTGTGCTAATTGGAACTCAGTTTTGAGATCTGGGGAGCCTTTGATCTCAGTTGTGAAATACGAGAGCAAACCAGCATTTAGCATTTTAACAAAGAGTTGGTAAATGACCTCCTCAGGTCAGGGAGGAGGAAGCAGCGTCCATGCAGGCAGGATCTAGACTGCCTGGCCTGAATCTAGGAGCTGCCATGCAGTAGCAACGTGACCTTGAGAAGACTGTGTGACCTTTCTGTGCTTCCTTTCCCCATTTGTAGCATGGGGAGAATGCCAGTAGCTGTGTCGGAAGTTTGCTTTGAAGAGTCAGTGCTTAGCTTAGTGGTGGCTTGTAAATGCTCCATAGTGTGATGGTGGTAGTTCTTGTTGGTAGTTAATAGAGGAGTAACAAACCTGTCTGAACTAGACTTCCAGCACTTCTAGAACTCTTACCAACCTCTTCCTTCCTCTGTTTTGCCCTACACTCCCTTCTGACCCTGATCCCTGGTGTCTGATCCCCTTGGGTCTCTTGTTTTTCTTTTCTGCTCCGGAGGCCCTCTCGCATGGGTTAGCCCAGTTGCAGGTTTGGGGTGCCCATCTCAGCTGTGCCCCGAATGCCTTTGCAGTCCTCTCCCATTCCTGCAGACTCTCCACTAAGCCTCACTGTCCCCACAGGCCCCTTATTCTTCCCTGGGGTCTCAACAGATGCCATCTCTTACCTTCAGAGACAGTGGAGGCTCCCAGGCATCTTTTCATTCGTGGACCTTCCGCCCACCCTAAAGGATCACTCATGGACCCCCTGCCTTTGGAGAACGAGGTGTCCTTTTACCTGTTCAAGTTTTTAATCCACCTCCTTCCTTCTTACGGAAATCATCTCCTCCAGTTCCTCAAGGTCATCACTTTACACACTGTCTCAGACTCTCCTTTTTGCTCCTTTTCTGCCTGTAAAGAAATACTCTGCTTTCAGTCATTTTAAAAAAATTCCAGGGAATTCCTTGGCAGTCCAGTGGTTAGGACCCCACGCTTTTACTGCTGGGGACTGGCCCAACCCTAGGTTGGGAAACTTAAGATCCCATGTGCCACACAATGCAGCCGGAAAAAAAAAAGAATTCAAAAAGGCAAATAAAAATTTCTTCCCGTTATGCTGAAGGTGAACTCCCTTACTCTTAATGCTCATATGGAGCTTCTAGAAAGAGCAAACTGAGCTGTTTCTGCTCCTCAGCCCAGGGAATCTAGTCTTTCCTTCTGGTCTATGAAAAACCGCTCCCTCCAAGGCCACAAAGATCTCCCACTGAATGGTTTTTCTTTCCTTGTTTATTTTATTTATTTTTTCATTTTATGTATGATGTATGTATGTGTTTTAGGATTTTAAGTTTACTTCAAGAGACTATGGAGAAAGAGGTAGCAAAGCACAACAAGGGGATAGTTAAAAAAATATTCCAAGTTGCTCCCTAAGTCAGCAATTGAAGAGTTTCCATGTGTTCTTATGTGAACTTCTACGTGGCCCAATTTGTCTTGAGTTTTTCTCAATTCTCTTTCAAAAGATTCTTCTTAGGGTGTTTCTTTTTTCTTTTTATTTATTTCTTTTTATTTTTTTTTTTACTGTGCTAAGAACACTTAAAATGAGAATTATCCTCTTAACAAATTTTTAAGTGCACAATGCAGTATTGTTAACTAAGGGCACAATGCTGTACAGCAAATATCTGGAATTTATTCATCTTGCATAACTGAAACTTCATCCCCATTGAATAGCAGCTACCCATTTCTCCCTGCCCCTGGCTCCTGGAAACCACCATTCTGCTCTCTTTCTGTGAATTTGACTATTTTAGATAATCTCATGGAAGTGGAATCATGCAGTAATTGTCCTTCTGTGACTGGCTTATTTCACTTGGCCTCATGTCTTCTGAGAGTCCCTTGGACAGCAAGGAGATCAAACTAGTCAATCTTAAAGGAAATCAACCCTGAATATTGATTGGAAGGACTGGTGCTGAAGCTGAAGCTCCAATACTTTGGCCACCTGATGAGAAGAACTGACTCATTTGAAAAGACCCTGATGCTGGGAAAGATTGAAGGCAGGAAGAGAAGGGGACAACACAGGATGAGATGGTTGGATGGCATCACTGACTTAGTGGACATGAATTTGAGCAAACTCCAGGAGATGGTGACGGACAGGGAAGCTTGGTGTGCTGCAGTCTGTGGGGTTGCAAAGAGTCGGACACGAGTTGGTGACTGAACAACAGCAACAACAATGACAACAATGTCTTCCAGGTCCATTTTTGTTGTCCTTTATGGTGAGATTTCCTCCTTTTTAAAAAAGCTGAATGGGATCTGATTCATGTCACATACATGTCACATTTCTTTATCTGCTCAAAGATCAGAACATTTGTTCCCTTGGCTGCGAACAGTGTGGCAGTGCAGAAGATCCTATTTCAGTTCTTCTGGATAGACACCCAGAAATGGGGTTGCTGGATCATGTGGTAGTTCTATTCTTGTCTGTTTTTTTTTTTTTTTTAGAAACCTCTATACTATTTTCCATAGTGGCTGCACCATTTTACATTTCCTTCCTATTTTAGTTGCTCTCTCCTGAAGCATCTCACCTAGCTGACTGCTCATTCTTTCTGGAAACTCCTTCTTCTGTGTTCCAAGCTAGAGTCCTGACTTCTCTTCCTAGTTCCTCATGGAGTATATCCAGTTGCTCAGTGGGTATTTCCATTTGAAGGTCCCCTGCTTATTTACCTCTATCACTACATGTTCAAAAACATATAGTTCTCCTTGCAAGTACATTAGCATATATACTAATCTATGCTGCTGCTGCTAAATCATTTCAGTCGTGTCCGACTCTGTGTGACCCCATAGACGGCAGCCCACCAGGCTCCCCGTCCCTGGGATTCTCCAGGCAAGAACATTGCAGTGGGTTGCCATTTCCTTCTCCAATGCATGAAAGTGAAAAGGGAAAGTCAAGTCGCTCAGACGTGTGCGACTGTTTGCGACCCCATGGACTGCGGCCCACCAGGCTCCTCTGTCCATGGGATTTTCCAGGCAAGAGTACTGGAGTGGGGTGCCATTGCCTTCTCTGCTAATCTATGCTAGGTACCCTGTAACCAAACACCACACACTGGGTGACGTAAAAAGGAGAAATTCAATGTCTTATTGTTCTGGAGGCTGGAACTCCAAGACGAGGGTCAGCAGGGTTGCTCTTTCTGAGGGCTGTGAGGGTCTGTCTGTTCCATGTTTCTGTTATAGATTCTGGTGGTTTGCTGGCAGTCTCTGGTGTTCCTTGGCTTCTCCAAAGCATCACTCGAATCTCTATCTTCATGTCATGTTTTTGCCTCCAGATTTCCTTTTTTTTTGTAAAGGACAACAGCCACATGGGACTAGGGTCCACGCTAAAGAGTTCATTTTAACTTGATTACCTTTGTAAAAAGACCCTGTATCCTAATATGGTCACGTTCTCAGGTACTTGGGGTTAGGACTTCCCACATATGTATTGCTGCTGCTGCTGCTGCTAAGTCTCTTCAGTCGTGTCCGACTCTGTGCGACCCCATAGACGGCAGCCTACCAGGCTCCCCCATCCATGGGATTTTCCAGGCAAGAGTACTGGAGTGGGTTGCCATTGCCTTCTCCACATATGTATTGAGGGTGAGGCAAAATTCAACCCATAGCGCCATTCAAACTTGATTTTTTTTCCCAGATATTTTTCATCTCAGTGAATGGCACCAGTGTTCACCATGTTATTCATGCAGATGCCTGGGCATCATCCTTATCAACTCACTTGCACTTCTGTTAACTTAGGGTCCAGAGCTTACAGAATTTAGAGGCACAATTTTGAAATAGGAACCATAGGATCCAACAGGTTTACAAAGGGATCGGTGATCCATGACTCTCAAATGGCTCACAACCTCTGCTCTATATCTTTTTTTTTTTTCTTTAAAGTGTCTATCACCTTGGTACATATATATATGTAAGAATTTTTAAAAATTACAGAAAAGCATAAAAATATAATTAATAATTAACCTATTATTCAATTACGCAGAATCACTTACCATTTTGGTTATTTCTTCATGTAGTTTATACCTTCATGTACTTTATTTATTTATTTATTTTTTACTAGTTTGATCCTACAGTATGTATGGTTTTTGAATCCATCTTTTAAAATTCATTATTAGATAATAACTATGTCCCCATATCTTCACAAAATCTTCATGAATAGTTTTAAATGGTGCATATTATTCCGTCAAATGGACAGACAATGGTTGACTCAGATATTTTATTATTATCCCATTGTCAAACATGCAGTTGTTGCTGTTTTTGACTTTTTATAATGTTACAACAACCTTTGCTATTAATTTAGACTCAGTTTTTTTCAGAATTTAAATATGAGTCAGGTAAGGATGAAGACAAAAGATGGACGTGGTGTCTCTAAGCAGATTATTAGTGTAAATTGAAGAAACAATTAAGCCTACCTAAGTTAACCAGTATCTTAGGCATTAATTGTGAATAGTTGATTTGTGATTTAAAAGTTATTCTTAAATTGCTGAGGTAGATAACAGGGATTCTCCAGTCAACATTTTGCTCTTTAGTGATTCTTTGTAGTCTATAACAGGGCTGTACAATATAACTTCTTGTTGTTCACTGGTTCGGTCGCCTCTGACTCTTTGTGACCCCATAAACTGCAGCAGGCCAGGCTTCCCTATCCTTCCCATCTCCTGGAGTTTGCTTGAACTCACATCCATTGAGTCAGTGATGCCGTCTAATCATCTCATCCTCTGTCACCGCTTTCTCCTCTTGCCCTCAATCTTTCCCAGCATCAGGGTCCTTTCCATTGAGTCAGCTCTTCACATCAGGTGGCCAAAGTATTGGAGCTTCAGCTTCAGCATCAGTCCTTCCAGTGAATATTCAGGGTTGATTTCCTTTAGGATTGACTGGTTTGATCTCCTTGCTGTCCAAGGGACTCAAAGAATTTTCTCCAGCACCACACTTCAAAAGCATCAATTCTTCAGTGCTCAGCCTTCTTTATGGTCCAACTCTCACATCCATACATGACTACTGGAAAGACCATAGCTTTGACTGTATGTACCTTTGTTGGCAAAGTGATGTCTCTGGTTTTTAATAGGCTCTCTAGGTTTGTCATAGCTTTTCTTCCAAGAAGCAAGCGTCTTTGAATTTTGTGGCTGCAGTCACCATACGCAGTGATTTTGGAGCCCAAGAAAATAAAATCTGCTACTGTTCCCACTTTTTCCCCATTTTTTGTCATGGAGTGATGGGAATAGATGCCATGATCTTAGTTTTTTGAATGTTGAGCTTTCAGCCAACTTTTTACTCTCCTCTTTTACCTTTATCAAGAGGCTCTTGGGATGACGGAAATGTTCTTTATCTGACCTCTCTAATATGGACCAGTTAGCCACATATGACTGTTGAGCACTTGAAATGTGGTTAGTCCACCTAAGGAACTGAATTTTAAATTTTATCTATTTTTAATTGACTTAAATTTAAATTGCTGTTTGTGGTTAGTGATTACTGTATTGGATAGTGCAGTTCTATCAAGATAATAACTAAACTCTTCTATGTGCTGTGCTTAGTCGCTCAGTCATGTCTGACTCTCTGCAACTCCATGGAATGTAGCCCAACAGGCTCCTCTGTCCATGGGGATTCTCTAGGCAAGAATACTGGAGTGGGTTGCCATGCCCTCCTCCAGGGGATCTTCCCAACCCAGGGATCGAACCCAGGTTTTCTGCATTGCAAGCGGATTCTTTACCAACTGAGCACAGGGAAGCCCAAGAGAAAACACTTTTATAGTGCTTATCTTTTCCTAAATACTCTAAGTGCTTTACACATTAATGTGTGTAATCCTCACAGTGAATTTAACAAATAGTCTTCCAGTTACTTTGCTATATAAAAAATTGCCACAAAACTTAGTGGCTTAAAACAATGACTGCCAAAGAATTTGGGGCCACATTTTGAAACCATTGTAGAGAGGTACAATCATTTTGATTCCATTTTACAGATGAGAAAATTGAGCACAGAGCAGTTAAAAAACTTATTCAAGGTGACATGCCTAGTTAGTGGCCAAGCAATTATTTATGCTAGGCAGTCTGACCTTTTAGCTACAGCGCATCTCTGTAATTCATGTTTCACTAATTTAGAGTCGTATCTTCCTCGGCTTTTTCCATGGTGTGGTAATTATGAGATTAAATGACTGACACCTGTCTGTAAATCACAAACTGTGAATTCATAGTATTTTCAAGGGTTTCCTAGAGGTCAAGTTAATGATGAATACACATTCTTAACCACCTGATTCGGGAGGAGCTGCCTGGCTTCAAGTCTGAGCCCCCTGCTTTCATTCCTGTTTCTGCTGCTTCCTAAACAGAATTTATCGCTTCCAGCTTGAAACTGACCATGATTCTGAGTAAAACTCTTTCAGTCTTAACATGTTGCCTGCTTTAGCTATTCCTGTTGCATGGAATATGTTTTTAAAAAGGAATTAATAAATAAAATGCTTAGAATTACTAAGGGAGTTAAATATTTCTGGTTTTACTGAAATTAAGTCTTGATGTTAAACCCTAATTTGGATGATATGTTTGCATATATTTAGGGAAGTGTGTATGTGTACTCTTTTTTATTCATTCATCCGTTTAATTATATTCTTGGGAGAGAAATGAGAATGAATATGTAGCTTATCCCCAGATTCTAGAGGTTTCATGATAATATAAAGAATGCCACCTTTTACAAAACCTGAGAAACCAGCAGTTTCCTTTCATGGGCAGAGATAATGGTTATTTCCATCTGAAAGTGAGGGAGCCCTTTGTCCTGTGGTCTCTGTTTGATATTGTTTGCTGCAGTGATGAAATGTGGTCATTTCACACCTGGTATTTGTCCTCATGTGATCATTTTTTCCCCACCAAAATACTCTCGAGAGAGTTTGTAGTTAAATGCATCTAGATTCCCAGTTTCTGGGTTTCTTAAGCAATATGTGTAAATCTCTGTGATGCAGAAAACCTCATTGTATCACTTCAGAATCTGAGTACCCCAAATAACGAGACTTCATTTCAGTCAAACCCCACATTTTCCTTTAGTCTTCATCCTTCCTGACCCCCTCCTTTGTGTGATAACTCCCTTTTCATCTTGTGTGTGTGAATTGATACTTTGCTGATTTTCCACACAGTTGGCTCTTTCTCCGTTATCTTAACTGGTAGAATCTTATATTGTATGAGCTGGGATGTTTCTCCCTCTCACTCCTTCATGGAGGTGACTCAGTTCCCTGTATATCCTGGCACACTCGTGGGCCCAGATATCCTGCTGCTTCTGGTGTAAGTCCATGTGGAACTTTGACGTGTCCAGAAGCAAATGGCTCCTTCTCCCCCGTAGATGCCCCCTTCCCAGCTGCACTGTTTCTGAAGTCATAAAATAGGTCCCCACTGTTCCTATTTCTTTTAGTGCCCCATGCATACCTTCTCCCAGTCTCTCATGCCTGCCCAGGTGTTTAGTGCCCGTTTCCAGTGCTACCCTACAGGCTCCAAGTTGGCACTGGGCATGCTGTCTTGTTTTCCACTCTCTATCCAGCTCCCAGCTGGTGCTTTTCATACAACAGTCATGCCATAAATGATAATTTGGGTTGGTGAGCAAATATGCAAATGCGCGTGCTTCCATTTTTATATGTGTGCCCCTAGGCCAAAACCTGATGCGTCCTGGATTTGTCTCTCTTTTTTCATGCACTAGATCAGTCAGTTTACTAAATCTTTCTGGGACATATGCTCCATGAGGACAAGGGTCTTTGTTTTGCTCAGTGGTAAGTTACAAATGCCTAAAACGATGCCTGCCATGTAGTTGAGCATTTGCTTTGCTGTAGAAATGGTTCTAGATGTTTTATGTGTGTTCATTTATTTCATCTTCATAACAAGCCTTGAGGGGTGGGTTGGGTACTGTTAGTATGTCTGTTCATCAGAAGCCAAGGCATGGAGATTAAGTCATTGTCCAGAGTCACACAGCTGCAAAGTGGTGGAGCTGGGACTTGACCCCAAGTCTCCTGAGTCTGTGCTTTTAACCGCTAAGGACTCTGCTATGATACCACCTAGTGATGGTGTGTGTACTCTATGTGCACCCTTTGCTGAAACTGTGCATTCACTCCACGATGTATAGATAATCTCACAGATGAAGAAGCAGAGGCTAGCTTGGAGAGCTTTAAAAAAAAAATTACCCCAAGGGGGCCCAGGTTATGAGTAGCAGGGTCAGGATAGGAACTCAAGCCCATGTGCCTGTCCTGCCGGACCCGCCAGCCTCTGCCTGACCTGTGGTTTTGGAAACAGGCTCACATTTAACAGGGACATTTCCCAAGGTTGTCAGATGTTCCTTGTCTCCAGTAGACATCTGATGCGGCTGTGTATGTTTCTTCCTCAGATCATAGTGGCAGCCACCCGTTACCCTCCAAAACCGAGACGACGCCCTCACCCACGAACAACAATGGGAATGGACACCCGGAATACATCGCATATGCCCTTGTCCCTGTGTTCTTCGTCATGGGTCTCTTTGGCGTCCTCATTTGCCACCTGCTTAAGAAGAAAGGCTATCGATGTACAACAGAAGCTGAGCAAGACGTTGAAGGAGAAAAGGTTGAAAAGATAGGTAAAAATCTGGATTATTTTTTTTTGTGGGCATGTGAGTGCAGACAATTTTTTAATAAGAAATGAGTCATGTATGTTTTCTGTCTCTGTAAAGCAAATGATCCATCTTTTTTTCATCAAAATATATTTGATGTAATAACATCATGTAAATTTAAAGTGTGCAACACGTTATTCTGGTGCATTTATATATTGTAATATGATTGCCCTTGTAGTGATGTTTAACACCTCTATCACGTAATTGTCAGTTGTTTTTAGGGTAGGAATCATTCAGTTCTAGTCTCTCTGTAAATTTGATAAGTATAGTACACAAAAGGCAGAGGAACAAGTGATCAAATTGCCAACATCTGTTGGATTATAACAAAAGAGAATTCCAGAAAAACATCTATTTCTTCTCATTGACTACTGATCAGTGGATCTTCTTTATCCATTCATTCTTTGATGGACATTAGGATATTTCCATATCTTGGCTAGTTTGAATAATTCTGCAGTAAACATGCTGCTGCTGCTAAGTTACTTCAGTAGTGTCCAACTCTGTGCCACCCCATAGACAGCAGCCCACCAGGCTTCCCCGTCACTGGGATTCTCCAGGCAAGAACACTGGGGTGGGTTGCCTTTTCCTTCTCCAATGCATGAAAGTGAAAAGTGAAAGTGAAGTCGCTCAGAAGTGTCTGACTCTAGCGACCACATGGACTGCAGCCTACCAGGCTCCCCGGTCCATGGGATTTTCTAGGCAAGAGTACTGGAGTGGGGTGTGCATATATCTTTCCACTTTGACTTCTTGTTTTCATTTCCTTTGGGTATATACCCAGAAATGGAATTGCTGGATCATATGATATATCTATTTTTAATTTTTTGAGGAACATCCATATTGTTTCCCATAGAAGCAGTTCCAATTTAAATTTCCACCAACTGTGCACAAGGGTTCCCTTTTCTCTACACCCTCACCAGCACTTTTACAAAATGATCCATCTTAAAGGCAGATGCTATGGTATAGCATCATTGTAAATATTACAGGAACCACACCTAGAGTTAGAAACTTTGCTTTCATTTATTAAATAACTACGAAGTAATTTACTCTTATTGACTTTGTGGCCTTGGGCAATTAATACGCTGTAAATCACCGCTATGTTTAATTTAACTTTAATTTTATTAATTTAATTAAAATTTTAATTTAAATGAGGACAATAATCTTTACCTTGTAAGAGTATTGTGAAATTAGACAGAAGATACATTTGGTGTTTGTCACAAATGGCACTCAGTATATATTAACCCTTGGGCTGTCCTGGCTCAGACGGTAAAGAATCCACCTGCGGTACTGGTAAACACAGGAGACTGGGACTGGATCCCTGGGTTGGGAAGATCCCCTGGAGAAGGGCGTGGCTACACACTCCAATATTCTTGCCTGGGAAATCCTGTGGACAGAGGAGCCTGTTGGGCTACAGTCCATAGGATCACAAAGAGTCAGACACGACTAAGCAACTAACACTTTCACTTTTTTCATATAGTAACCCTTACTGTTGCTGTTGAATTAGATTCTAATAAGAACAATAGGAAAACTGAATAGGTCTCACCATTTTTGTGCTGCTACTTTTGCTAGGGGAGTTAATCTTTAAAAATTGATTCGGTTGTACAAAAGTAATTGTGGTTTTGCATTGTTGAACTTTGCCATTTGATATTAGAATACTTTCTTCAACATCATTTTAATGTGTATGCTTTGTATTTTTTGATAATGAATTATTACTTGCTGCTTATTTTATATGTATTTTAGACTATGGAAATTATGTTAGACAGAAAATTTTCTTATTTGAGTTCAAAATGGGTCAGAAAGCAGCAGAGACAACTTGTAACATCAACAACGCATTTGGCCCGGGAACTGCTAATGAACGTACGGTGCAGTGGTGGTTCAAGAAATTTTGCAAAGGAGACGAGAGCCTTGAAGATGAAGAGCACAGTGGCCAGCAATCTGAAGTTGACAGCAACCAGTTGAGAAGATCTTTGAAGCTGATTCTCTTACAACTACAGGAGAAGTTGCTGAAGAACTCAATGTTGACCATTCTATGTCGTTTGGTATTTTGAAGCAAATTGGAAAGGTGAAAAAGCTCAATAAGGGGGAGGCCTCATGCTCTGACTGCAAATTAAAAAAAAACCTGTCATTTTGAAGTGTCGTCCTCTCTTATTCTATGCAACAACGACAAACCATTTCTCCATCAGATTGTGACATACGATGAAAAGTGGATTTTATACAACAACCAGAGACAACCAGCTCAGTGTTTGAATGGAGAAGACGCTCCAAAGCACTTCCCAAAGCCAGACTCACACCAAAAAAAGGTTGTGGTCACTGTCTGGTGGTCTTCTGTCTGTCTGATCCACTATAGCTTTCTGAATCCCAGAAAAACTATTACATCTGAGAAGTATTCTCAGAAAATTGATGAGATGCACTGAAAACTGATGCGCGCAGCTGACATTGGTCAACAAAAAAGATGCAACAACACCCGATGGCATGTTGCACAACCAGCACTTCAAAAGTTGAACAAATTGGGCTATAAAGTTTTGTCTCATCTGCCATACTGCCGAGTAGCCAACTAACTACTGCTTCTTCTAGCATCTTGACAACTTTTTGCAGGGAAAATGAAAATGCTTTCACAACCAACAGGAGGTAGAAAATGCTTTCCAAGAGTTCATCAAATCCTGAAGCACGGATTTTTATGGTACAAGAATAAACAAGCTTATTTCTCTTTGGCAAAAATATTTTGAGTGTAATGGCTCCTATTTTGATTACTAAAGGTGTGTTTGAGGCTAGTTATAATGATTTAAAATCAGGGTCCAAAACTGTAATTACTATTGCACCAACCTAATATGAGGTTGGAGTTTATGTTTATTAAGTAAATGGTTGTGTGAACAGTGCAATGAAAAAATGACAAGAGCTGGTACCTTTGGATTGACCTCAGAGTGTCTCAGCATTTCCTCCTCACATGGAGTTTCTGGATTGTATTTGAAAACCCTGAGAGGTGAAGCCCTGTTTTCACCACAAATGTACTTTTCAACCATCCTTTTGGGCCTTGGGGAATAGTTGGTAACTCTGCTTATCCTTTTCAGACCTCAAAGGGCAGTTTTTGCAGAAATGTGACATTTGGGGTAGGTCACCCTTCAAGTGGGATCACGGGCAGAGTTGGGGAGCTTCTTCATTCCTTGCCAGCTTGCTGGCCTGTTGGTTTTTCCCACCCCCACTGACCTTTGAGGCAGGGAGTGAGCACAGTTGCACGATGAGTCATGTGTGAGTTTATGAGCAAACCGAGGCTGAATGTTTGTCAACAGAAAGCGGGACCTTTCTCTCTCATCCTCTGCAGACGCTGTGTAGGTTGGCTTAGTGGTCAGCATGTGCACTGTCTAACTGGACGTGCGTGTTCATGGGGAGGGAGTGGCTTGGGTGGAGAAGACACTTTTCCAGATTACATGGGTAATATACCACACCATGATTTCTAGGTCAACCCTCCTTTTTCTTTCTTGTGTTATGGAAGCGAATGATAAGGAATCAGTTTTAGACTGAAGGTTTGACTTTTTTTTTTCCTAAAGACTATCCCATGTACAGAGTCTCTCAAAGTAAACTGAGTTTGTAGGTAATTAACCATGGCCAACATTTAGATCATTTGGAAGTATATTTCAAAGTCTTGTGAAGAGAGAGATGAATAATTACCCAATTTAAGAAATAAATTAATACTCTGTATATGGTATATCTACAATGAAAATAAAATCCAAGAAGTTTTTATTTTAGTTATCTTTATTCTTTCCATTTCCCCTTTGAGTTTAACAAAATGATGAGAGAGGAGTAATAGTTGTAAGGACTGATAAAGACATCTTGGAAATTAAGCATGTGTCTGGACTTGAGAAGATATTGATGGGCAGTTTGCACCTGTTCTGCTGAGAAAGTCGCTGTGTGTTTTCAGTCACGTGTGCTAAGAGTGTGCTAAGAGAAAGGTAGGTTAAAAGAAAGCAGAGCTCTTAGCACCATGGGTCATCAGCTGAGCTTTCTGGAGACTGTTCAGAGAAGTCTTAGGCTCTGAGACTGTGTCTCTGACCTGATGCGGGTGAGCAATTGTAACCTGTCCTCCCCTCCCCTTTCTCTTTCAGAGTTGAACGACAGTGTAAATGAAAACAGTGACACCGTTGGGCAGATTGTCCAATACATCATGAAAAACGAAGGTATGGCTGTTTTAGTGCCCAGAACAATTCATTATTCACATATTTTATTAAAAACCTGCTTCAGAGAGTTTGTATGGATTCTCCTGTCAATGTTTCTGAAGTTATTGGTAGCACCTTCCACCTAAGCTCACAAATAGCCCAGCTTCCAGCATTATCTTATCAGGAGAGTTTCACAGAAGTGAGTTTTCTAAGAGTCAGTGGGTCTGAGTGTTGCCAAGTCAGCCCTGGAGGCTTACCTTTTAATCCTGGCATCGCCTTGATTTGGAGGAAAGTCATAGTACCTCATGAGCCTCAGTTTCTTCCTCTAAAATAATATTTACCTCATGGTATTATTGTGACATATTACACAGAAGCTGCTTGGTATAATAAGCACTCAAATATTATCTATTCCTTTTTTTCTGCTTTTAAAAATACTGTGGTAAAATACACTAAACATAGAATTTGTTGTTACACCCATTTTAAAATGTACAATTCATTGGCATTAAGTACATTTACAATGGAGAAGGAAATGGTAACCTACTCCAGTATTCTTGCCTGGGACATCCCATGGACAGAGGAGCCTGGCAGGCTACAGTCCACAGGGCCGCAAAGAGTCGGACACGACTGAGCACACACACACTCACACACACATGTTCACAATAGTGTACAAAGATCACCAGTATCTAGTTCCAGAATCTTGTCGTCATCCCAAACTCTGTATGCACTGAGCAGTCACTCCCCATTCTCCACCCTCTTCCCCTCCAGCCTCTGGCAACCCTTCCTCTGCTTTCTGCCTCTATGAGTTCACCTATTCTATGATATGTTCTTAAGTGTTAAAGCTTTTAAAAGGTCTAGGCTTTTCTGGTGGCTCAGTTAGTAAAGAATCCGCCTGTGATACAGGAGACCCAGGTTCAGTCCCTGGGTGGGGAAGATCCGCTGGAGAAGGAAATGGCAAGCCACTCCAGTATTCTTGCCTGGGACATCCCATGGACAGAGGAGCCTGTTGGGCTCAGTCCAGAGGGTCACAAAGTTGGACACGACTTAGTGACTAAACCATTACCACTAAGCTTTAATGACTTTAAGCGTTTTTTTCCGTTCTGAAATGTATCCTAAACCCCTGTCTTCTTAAATTAGTTTAACCCTGATTAGATAAATCAGGGTCATTTTTCTGAAACACTGGTGATTGTCTCCACAAGATACCACACCCCAAGTGACTTTTGAGGCGTGTGGCACTCCTGCCCACATACCTGTGAACGAAAAATGCCACCTCTCATATCAGTAAACAAAGAAAGTCATAGCCATCAAGCCGTCCATTACACGCCACAGTGGTGAACCCTGAGGGAACCCAAGAGGGAGAGAATGCCTGCCATCCAGCAGCCATCAGACTACAGCCTCTCCCCGACTATGAGTCCTGAGGAAACTCAGGCTGTGAAAACACTGGATGCTGGCCCCAGATAGCTGAGGTGCACATCAAAGGAATGATTTCAGTGAGCCCAGACTCTTACATCTTCCCATACATGGAAAAGCGCTGAATTCCTTGACTTGGGATGTCTGGTTTTCTTTTATTAACAGTAACAGTGACGTTCTGACTACCTGATCTTTATTGCAAAAATTCTTGTATATCTTGGCTCCCTCCTTTGTCTTTCCATAGCAGTCTCTCAGAGTTATCTGAGAGTCTTGCCTCCTGAGCTTAAGTCCTCAGATTTGTCTACTGAATAAAACATAACTTTCAACTTTTAGGTTGTGCATAACTTTTAGGTCACAGTTTTTTCAGCCAACATATCCAATAGCCCTATGCTTTGAATTCTCATGAGAATATAAAACAAAATGTTTTCCTTGGGCGCTCTCTGGGCCCTGGTAAACACTGTCTCAAGCTGCATGCACTGACGCAGCTGAGCCCTTTGTCTGAAAGTTGAAATCCCTCCATGCTGCTCAGTAAATACCTGCCTTCTGTTCCAAGCCCCTCCCTGGGATCCTGTGTCCCCATAGCCTCACTATTAACCACAGCACCTGCCTGGCCCAGACTGCAGTCAGTGCTTCTGACCTAGAGAAGCAGCAACTTCATATGGTTCAGCATACTTTTCCTTTTTCTTTAGAGTGGACTTTACATATTGGCATTGATCTAGGTGCTTCATGTGCATAATATCATTTAATCCTCACAGTATTCTTCTGGAGTTGATATTATTATACCCACTTTACAGATGAAGAAAGGAAGACTCCAAGTGGTTGGTCACGTGGTTAGGGAGTAGTGCCGCCCTGCATGGGCCTCTTGCATCTATTCAGCATTGCCTTGCCTCTCTTCTAGTTTGTCGCTTTCAGTTTCTCCAGGATTGAAAACCAGATGATCTAACTTAATAGGATGATGTTTAAAATAACAAAAAAGACAGTGATCAATTGGATTCAATATCTGTTTTATAAAACAGATAAAACAGATCTTGTGGCTCAGCTGGTAAAGAATCCGCCTGCAATGCAGGAGACCTGGGTTTGATCCCTGGGTTGGGAAGATCCCCTGGAGAAGGGAAAGGCTACCTACTCCAGTATTCTAGTCTAGAGGATTCCATGAACTGTATAGTGCATGGGGTCGCAGAGTTGGACATGACTGAGCGACTTTCACTTTCACTTTTTTTCACTTTTCCTTCAGGGAGCAGTAGTTGGTGATGCTATTCTTGAGGACTCAGTGGTGCATATTTCTTTTGCATAAAGAAGTGGATTTTAATTTGCATAAGAAGTACAGAAATTTGTTCTTGGCGTAAAAGCTCCAGCCATTACAGAAGTGCACCGAGTAAGGTGTGGATGGCCCTTCATTTCTCCTGGGTCTTGCACAGTCGAAACTGCCTTCATGTACATGTATATGTATGGTTGAGTCCCTTTCCTGTCTGCGTGAAACCATCACGACTTGGTTAAAGAGCTATTCTCCAATACAGCTTCCCCGGTGGCTCAGATGGTAAAGAATCCGCCTGCGATGCAGGACACCTGGGTTCTATCCCTGGGTCAGAAAGATCCCCTGGAGAAGGAAATGACAACCCATTCCAGTATTCTTGCCTGGAGCATTCCATGTACAGAGGAGCCTGGTGCGCTACATTCCATGAGGTCGCAGAGTCGGACAAGACTGAGTGATTATCACTCACTCCAATACAAAATAAAAAGTTGGGGGGAAAAAAAAAGAGAAAGAAACTGCCTTCATGGCTTTTGGAAGCTTGGAGACCTGTGGGACCTGGGCTTCTGAGAGCTGAAGCAGCTGCTGAGTGAGTGAGTGCTGCATGAGGGGTTACTGAGAGGTGAGTGGTGTGAAGTGTCAGCTGTGAACACTTTGCTGGGGGCTAAAGTTCTCTTGTATAACTTCATATTTGGCACTGAATGCTTGCTAACTGCCAGGCCTGTTCTAAGGGTTTTCTGGGAGCCCTATGATTCAGATATATCATTTCCAATTTATTGTTGAGAAACCGAGGTCTACAGCACATAACTGACTTGCCAGTGTCACCCTGCTGCAAGTAGCAGAGTTGAGATTTGAACTCTAGCCTCTGACATCAGAGTCCATACCTGTGTACTGTCACTGCTTCTTCCTGGTGTCAGGAAAGATGAACGATAAACTTCCTCCTTTCAAAGAGATAACATATACAGCTGGGGCATTTTATAGAACTCTAAATATTAGTGCATTAAATTATCCAAACTACCTTATGAAGTCAGCCGTGTTACCACCCCATTTTGCAGATGAGGAAACAGGGGCCCAGAGGGTAAGAAAGTCACCTAAGGGTCATCAAGCTGGCCTGTGGCAGGATGGTGCCAGCAGTGCGCTCTTTTCTCCTATTACAGCCGAGGTGAAACCTGTGGGCCCCTGAAGGAAACAGACTATATAATTTCCTCACTCCCACACTCACAGACTCTAGGACTCCTCTTTTCTTTTTTAATTATGTCCTTTTCCTTTTGGAAAGTAGCTTTTTAGTTTCTGCTTCCTTGATTACCAGTGGAGTAATCAAAGCACTGATTTCATTCTTTCTCCTCCGCTCCCCAGTTCTTTGCCTTCTGTCTTTCTTATTCTTCACTCTTCTCCCTGTAAGGGCCTTCGTCTGTCACCTCTGATTTCTCCTGTGACCTCATCCTTAGGTGGCCTTGGTTCTCCTTGGCCACCAGGAGACATCTGATTTCACTGGGTCCTCACACACAGTGACCTCTCTAGCTTCCAGCCCGTGCCAAAACCACAGCTGGAGGATTAAATAGGTACCTGGAGCTCTTAACAGTTTATAACCTAGTTTTATTAGTTTGCCTTGGAGACTTAAATTCTCTGTAGAACAGAATGTATTTTTCTTTTTTTGGTCATTAACAGACTCTGAACTTAATATCCATTTAGATCTCCATGTTGAGGTTAATTAACTTTATATTTTTAAAAAATAGCACACTATAACATAATTTTTCTTTAAACATTGAAGAAAAAAGTGAATAAAATTGAGTACAAACCATTACCCTTTTCTCATGTTTATTTAGGTTTTCTTTGCCTATTTTACATATTTTAAAACACTTTCAGTCCTGATATATGACTCATCTTCTGCTTTGCATTTTTAATTTGGCTAAGGGGGTAATACTTCACCAGTACTTATGGTGACATTCTTATTTATGGTTTAAACCTATCATGTCTTGGATGTTGCAAATCACATTTCGTTTAGACAAATATCTCTTGTAGGATGAATTTATTGGCTAAACTGCACACTGATTATTTTCCCACTAGTCTGTAATCCTTTCTAAATAGAGCAGGACTGAAGAGCATTTGGGTGATCACTGCGGAAGTTTGGAAAGTACCTGCAACTCTCCAGCTGGGCTTCTCTGCCAGGGCCAGACACTGTCTGAAAATAGCAGCACCTGTCAGTATTGTGATTACTGTCCAAGCACCCCGGATTATGGTTATTTACATTGGGCAGAAGAGAGGGGTCCCTTGGTGAAATTCTCATCTTGGCACTCAATTTGTGTGATGGCTAAAAGGGTTTCTTCATAAACTACCATCATTACTGAGTAGATCCCTGAAACTTGCCATAATAATTATGCAAACATCCTGTGAACTGTTAAACCATCATCATTTGGGTGGAGACTCAGAAGGAGTAGGGAGGAGTTGGTTGGGGTGAAATGCACCCACCCTAGAGTCAGATAGACCAGGTTTTTGTATCTAGGTCTGTTTCTAGCTGTGGGATTCTGGACAGTCAGTACAGTCTTTAGGCCTCAGTGTCTATCTGTAAAATGGGGATGATAATTCTGCCTGCTATTAGAGTGAATCCGACACGGAAGGTCTACAAAGCTTTTTGACAGTGGCTGGCACATACCAGGATCTTGCCTTGAATGTAAGGGAAAACTTTAAAGAGAATAATGGTGGGAGAGAAAACAGGGCTGATTTTGACTACTCTATGCATATTATCAGGCAGAAGTTCAGGAAAGAAGAGAGGAAGCAGTATTTGGAAATGACTGCTCACTAGAAAATTTTCCCTGTTCTTGACAGGTTTTGCTTGCCCTGTAACTGACTCCTCCCATCCTTTGGACACCCATGAAAGGAAGTATAGTTGGACAGAATGTTGACAAGTTTAGGGGAGGGGACTTCCCTGGTGGTCCAGTGGTCAAGAATTAGCCTTGCAATGGGGAGGATACAGGTTCGATCCCTGATCAGGGAGCTAAGATCCTTCATGCTGCGGAGCAACCAAGCCCCTCTGCCACAACTACTGAGCCTGTGCAACATAAAGAAAGATTCCCACAAGATGCAACAAAGATCCTGGTGCAGCCAAATAAATAAATTTTTTTTAAAAAAGTGTAGGGAAAACTGTCTCTTGGAGCTTATTGGAGTTATGAGTAATCACAAAGAGATGTATATTTAATAGAACTTAATTGGGTTTTGCTCTTTTATAGTAATTTTATAACCAAATTAAAGCATGTGTTTATGTGCTAATGGTGGTGTTACGTTAGGGTTTTCTCATCACAGGAAACCAAAAAGGTTCCCAAGGGATAGTTCACTGAGATTTACTCCCTGGTATAGACTGGGTGAAAGCCTAGAGACAAGGGTCTACATGCGTGCGTGTGTGCATGTGTTGGTCCTACATGAGTATGCATGTTATTTGCATAAAAACTTGAGCCTACTCTTAAATCATTGCTCACAGCAAACAAAGGGGTTGTTTACTATTGTTTCTAAGAAATAAGGGTGAAGTACAGGGATACATGAATATATGAGATACAACACAAGCCTAAAAAAAAGTAATGCTTTTAATATATTTTAATTATCTTCCTGGGAGCATTTTATAATTTGATGTTTCTAACAGAGGTCATCATTTTGCAGGTGATTAATTTTCTCAGGTAACTATATAAACTTTTTGAAAAGCTCATCTTTATAAGTGAATGCTATTAGTGTTATCTTTGTTTCCATTTCTTTCTTTGGTTGTTATTTCCCCCCCTTTTTGTTAATAGTTTTGAAGTTTAGTAAAAGATAGCATAATATAACGGAGAAGGCAATGGCACCCCACTCCAGTACTCTTGCCTGGAAAATCCCATGGACGGAGGAGCCTGGTGGGCTACAGTTCATGGGGTCGCATAGAGTCGGACATGACTGAAGCAACTTAGCAGCAGCAGCAGCATAATATAAATGTCAGCTGGCAAATTATTGTGTGTTCCCTAAACACTTTATCTGAAAGAAAATGTTTTTTGGAATTCTTAGTATTAGTTCAAAGGAAATAATTAAATTATATTTAAATTTGACTTAGAGGGTAACATGCCTTTTTTTGTCCTGTGGGAGAAGGCACTACTGATCCATTTCAGTGCTTTTTTTTGTAATGATGAGTCTTTTTATATCAAAACTTATATTTGGAAATGTATTTGTGCATTTTCACAGATAGTCATGAAAGGCAAAGAAATTATTTCTTTTTGAAAATGATGGTGTGTTCCATTAGTATTTCTTCAAAAATTCTATGCATTTGCAAGGGTTGTGAAGGGGATAATATTGGATTTTGGGGCAAAAAATCCCTTACTATTTTATATGTAAAACACAGATATGCATATAATACATAAACAATTGTTTATCTTCAGTATTATAGTTTTATGGGAGGATGAATTAGGAAAAAATGTCGAAAAAAAAAAGCTTCTGGGTGGAGCAGTCATGAAAAAAAGTTGCAGAACACTAGATCCATCTTTAGCTGTTGACTTAAAAGCAGCAGTGTTGAAACTGGAGTTAATTTTCCTTCTCTTGGAATTTCGAGATTGTTGAATATTAAATGTTGGTGTTAGCTCACATGGTAAATAGTGACTTTTTAAAAAATTGTTTTATGTCTAGAGAACTTGTTGTGGTTAGTATTGAGAACAGCACTTTAAAAATCAATGGAGAGGTTCCCCTGGTGGCTCAGTGTTAAAGAGTCTGCCTGCCAATGCAGGAGACATGGGTTTGATCCCTGATCCGGGAAGATCCCACATGCCATGGAGCAGCTAAGCCGGTGTGGCACAACTACAAGCCTGTGCACTAGAGACTGGGAGCTACAACTACTGGAGCCCATGTGCCTGGAGCCTGTGCTGCACAAGAGAACCCACTGCGGCGAGAAGCCCGTGCACTGCAACTAGACAGTGGCCCCTGCTTGCCACAACTAGAGAAAAAGCCCAGGGAGCAACGAAGACCCAGCATAGCCAAAAATAAATAAACATTTTTAAAAAAATCAATGGAAAGGGGTCAGGAGTCAGTCACAACATCTGGCCTTGCCAGGAGATACCCAAGAGGAACTTGACCATTCAGTTCCATCTTTTATTCTTAAGACTTGACACCCTACAAAAAATGAAGTAACATGTGTGTCTGTGTACGGTGGCGGGGTGGGTGCCCAAGAAGCTGAGATTCAGTTTGCTTTAGTTGACAGCCTAGGTTCCACCTACAAATTTGGATTTTTTTTTAAAAATTAACATTAGAAGTCTAATTTAACTCAGTCCATATTAGATAACTGATGTGTGTAACCAGTGAACTTCCTATGTAAGCCCTAGTGATAAAGGACCTGCCTCCCAATGCAGGAGATATAAGAAACCTGGGGTTCAGTCCTGGGTCAGGAAGATTCCCTGGAGGAGGGCACAACACCTCCCTAGTATTATTGCCTGGATAATCCCCACAGACAGAGGAGCCTGGCAGACTACAGTCCATAGGGTTGCACAGAGTCGGACACAACTGAAGTGACTTAGCACTCATGCATCTGACCCTGACCAGCATTTGAAATTTTAAGATACCTGGCTAGAGTTATGGTCCTTATGGTCTTGTATGGTCCTTAAGCAGAGCTAAACCAAATGGCCCACCTGAAAAACTAACCCTTTCTCATCCCCAGTGCTGTGTGGGATAGACTTGATGCTGTTACTGTGCTCTGATCAGGCATGTCCAAAGATCAGACTCTTTGCGACCCCATGAACTATAGCCCCACAAGCTCCTCCATCCTTGGGTTTTTCCAGGTAAGAGTACTGGAGTGGGTTGCCATTTCCTCCTCCAGGAGATCTTCCTGACCCAGGGATCAAACCGGAGTCTCTTGTGTGTGCTGCAGGCGGATTATTTACCACTGAGCCATCGGGGAAGCCCATAGACTTGATATTACATGGGGTATCCACAATTTAGGGCTAATTATTTGAACACATGTAAGTTATTAGAATATAGGTCTCGGGTCATGCATTTCATGACATATTTAGCAGAGTGAGTTAAATTGAGTTTCCCTTTGGTTTGAGAAGAGGAGAAAGAAATTTCTGTGTTATATTGCTGATGATGTATAGGAAGCAGAGCTTTGTGGTAGATCTGCTTTCCCTTGCATAGATCCTCTGTCACTCTCACTAACTTCCTGTGAGTTGAAAATTATCTGCAGATGGAGCCATATCTGGACTTTCCTTGGGAAAGGCCCTGCCTTCTCCAGGGCCCCAAGGCCTCATCTGTGAATTGAAGAAATTCAATTAGGTGTTTTTCCACCAGTTTTTCTGATATGCTAATTCTATGATCACTCATCTAATTCATTCCATTTTAATTTTTTTTTTTTTTTTTTAGCAAATGTTGACATTTTAGCAGCAATGGTAGAAGATAACAGCGTGTGTGATCCTGAAAGGTGAGTGCTTTCCCCCTGACTTTATGAGGCTTTTGTTTTCAATTATCTGCTGGAGCAGGTTTCTCTACTTTGTCCTTATTGACACATGAGCCAGAGAATTCTTTGCTGTGGGGAACTGTCCTTTGCCCTGTAGGAAGTTTAACAGCATTCCTGACCTCCAGTGCATGGATGCCATGGTCCCTTTCTCCTGCGGTGTGACATCCCACAATGTCTCCTGACATTGTCCGTGTCCCCTGGGGGTGAAGTCGCCCCTGGTTGAGAACTGCTGGGTTAGTGAACCATGATGGGAGGAGGAAGCCCTGGAACTGGGCACCTGAATTGTCTTCCCTGTGCCACTTATGGCTCCCCTCTTCTCGGGTAAGTTAACTGACCACTCTGAGCTCAAATTCCATTATCTATAAACTGAGGGTAACTGCCACACCAACCTAACTGGAACATCATAAGAAATACAGACTATCTCGGGCACTGAAGACCTCCATGAACAATTAGTTATGCTTAAATGAAAAACTGGGCTGGTTTGGGAGCACCTGCTAAGTTCTATTGGAGAAGGCAATGGCACCTCACTCCAATGTTCTTGCCTGGAGAATCCCAGGGACGGGGGAGCCTGGTGGGCTGCTGTCCATGGGGTCACACAGAGTCGGACACGACTGACTTAGCAGCAGCAGCAGCAGCTAAGTTCTATTTTTGTATTAGGGTATGGATGTTTGTTTTTGATTATGGTTGTTGAGCTTCACAGTTGGTCATAATCACAGGCAACTATATTTCTGTGTAGTCTTTCATGCTTCAGAGAGCATTTATTGAGTGCCTGCTGTGTGCTGGGCATGATGCTGGAGCTGGGCCTTCATACATCCTTGCCAAGGAGGACTCAGTCTAATGGGGAGTAGAAACAAGAAGTAGGGGAAGCTTGTGGGGAGACAAAGCTCAGGACAAAAGGCCCAGGAGAGTGAAAGTGTGGGATGCCCTGGGAAGTTTCAGTCTAGGGTGGCCTGAGGATGTGCTGTGGACAGAAGCAAGAAGGACCAAGGAAGCAAATTGGGTCTGAGTGACCTCGCCAGGGGTTTGAACCTTTTTCTGCAAGGGGTTTGGACCTTTTTATGCTTACTCTGTAGGTTGTGCACACAGCACATCTTAGCTGTTTCATACATGTTTGTGAAACTGGCCACGTTAGACCCGTGTTTCAGTGAGGTGACTCAGTTCAGGAGGGCCAGTGTTGGGAGCCCTGGTGGTGTAGTTCATGGAGACTCATGGGCTGTGGGTCCCCCCACATTCCAGCCCTGACCACAGGTTCCTCATCTAAGGACCATGTCACCTCAGTCATCTTAGAGCATCCTAAAGTCCCCATCATTGGATTTTGTGCACAGCACATATAGATAATTGTTTCATTTTTTTTTCTTTTGATAAATGTTTCTTGAATGAATGTTGTTAAACTTACAATTCAACCTCCTAATATGTGATATTAGCATTGTTTTACCCCAGAAAGCTGCAGCTGTGTTTTTTTATTTTAACAACGTAAAAAGTATCCTTAACGAAAGCCAGGAAACTTTTGGCTGTTTGGGGTCTTTGAGACTTTCTCTTCAATTATGCGTGCTCCTTTTGAAGTGGACAAGTGGGCTGGTTATCTGTAGCATGAAGGCTGGTTGATATATCATGAGACCTCCATGTGCCTTTGGGACTCTTGGCCTGGTCTCAGGCGTCAGGCTCTGCTGTGACATGCTGACTGGCCCACACCCACACTCACACCCACCTATTCCACATCAGAGTGCAGATTCCTGGTCAGGCCAGCCCTGTCCTGTCTTAACTCCTCCTTTTCTAGAGGACCAGAAGCCTGAAACATGCCTTTTGAAAGCAGCCAGCATCTAACCTTTAGACTTGTGCTTTTTATACTTTGGATGGCCTGGCTGGGTTTCTTCTAGGTTGTAAAAGTAGTCTCCCCTGTTTCTGAAGCACTGTAGCATGATGGTTAAGATCATGGTTTCAGATTTAGTCTTTCTAGATTTGGATCTCAGAGCCATCACTGTGTGACTTTGAGCAAGTTGCTTAACTGCTCTGAGGCTCAGTGTCCTTGTTTTATAAATAATTCCGATTTAGAGGTTTTGTAAAGATCGAATGCTTAGAATGCTGTTAGGTTTTTATTATTATTATTATCAACGTCTCTTTTGAGCGTCACTTTTGATATCTTGGCCTAAAAGCCTTCTTCCTTTGACCCAATAGTCAGACTGGATCAAATATTCCTTCCTAAGTCATCTAATGATTGGATTGGAATTTAAGTTTTTCTTTCCTCCAGTGTATATATATTCAGGGCCTTTCTTTGCTTAGAGATCTAGGAGGCATTTGGGTAAGTATGAGAAATTAGTTTGCATGAAATTAGATTGTATGAGAAGGGAGATCAGCCATACAAGAAAAGAAACCTCGTACTTCAAAGATAAGCAGTGCATCGTCATTAAAAGCAGTGGTTTATTTCCAACCAGTTAACTAGAAGTGATAAATCACATCATTACTGTTCACAATGAGCTGTCATTGTATAGTCTCAAAAGCTGAGTACCTGCTGCCTGAGATCAGTCCACAAAGCCCATTTGTATAATTGGAAGAGGTATTTTTCCTTTTGATTTAAACTTCTTTCATTGCAGAGGGAGCAAATGGTGTAGCTATTTCTTTTAAGTAACCTCTTCCTTTTTTTCTTCCTATCTTAGCCCAGTGACGCCCAGCACTCCTGGGAGCCCGCCGGTGAGCCCCGGGCCCTTGTCACCAGGGGTCACCCCAGGGAAGCATATCTGCGGCCACCATCTGCACACAGTGGGGGGTCCTGTCGAGCGGGACGTGTGTCATCGGTGTAGGCACAAGCGGTGGCACTTCATAAAACCCACCAACAAGTCCAAAGAGGGCCGCCCGAGGCGCCAAGGAGAGGTCACCGTCCTCTCTGTGGGCAGGTGAGTCCTGGGATGCTTGGGGTTTGTGTGACATGGTTGCTCTGCCGTGTGGATTTGTACACCTATTAAACGTAGCGTGTATTCTCCTGAGCCTGGCTTGGTCCTGTCTCTTGGCTTCTTTGATATTTTCTAGTCTTGAGTCCTGCATTTTTCCAACAGAAGAAGAATTCTAAGAGGTGGTTATTGTGAGATCAGATGTGAGATGTATTGATTAGGGCAATAAATTAATTACTTGCTGTATTAGGATTTTCCAGGAATCAGTAAGATTCTGTATGTATTGTGTGTGTGTGTGTGTGTGTGTGTGCGCTTCCCAGAGTGGCACTAGTGGTAAAGAACCCACTTGCCAATGCAGGAGATTTAAGAGACATGGGTTCAATCCCTGGGTCGGGAAAGTCCCCTGGCTCAGGGCAGGGCAACCTACTCCAGTATTCTTGCCTGGAGAATCCCACAGACAGGGGAGCCTGGCAGGCTACAGTCCATAGGGTTGCAAAGAGTTGGACACAACTGAAGCAACTGAGCGTGCATGCATATATATACACAATCAATAAGATTCTATATTATGCTTCCTGATGGCTCAGGTAAAGAATCTGCCTGCCAGTGTAGGAGATGTGGGTTTGATTACTGGATCAGAAAGATCCCCTGGAGGAGGAAATGGCAACCCACTCCAGTATTCTTGCCTGGGAAATCCCATGGGTAGAGGAGTCTGGCAGGCTGTAATCCATGGTGTTGCCAAGAGTTGAACATGACTTTAGCGACTAAACCACCTCCACCATATTATATATATGCACACACACATACATACGTATGAGAAGAGATTTATTATGGGAATTAGCTCACATGATCACGGAGGCCAAGAAGCCCCACGACCTTCTGTCTGCAATCTGGAGAACCAGAAGAGCTGGTGGTAATTCAGTCCAAGCCCAAAGGTCTGAGAACCAGGCAAGCCAATGGTGTTAGTCCTGGCACCAGTCTGAAGGCCTAGGAACCCGGAATGCTCATGTCTGATGGCAAAAGAAGAGTGAGGTGTCAGCTCAAGGAAAAATAGCAAATTCAGTCTTCCTCTGCCATTTTGTTGTATTCAGGCCTTTGAGGGTTTGGATGATTCTTATTTGCATTGGGGAAGATGATCTTTACTCACCAATTCAAATGCTATTATCTTCTGCAAAAGCCTTCTGCAAATGCCCTCAGACACACCCAGAACTAATGTTTTATCAGCTCTCTGTGCAGCCCTTGGCCTGGTCAAGTGACAGCATCACACTTTCTCTGATAGATAAAGAATCTCCACTCTCTACAGCAGTTCATGTCACTTGTGGAGACCAGGTTGGTGGTGGCTCTTGGATCAGTCATCCACAGCCCCAGGTCCTTTCCGTCTTGTGCCTCTGCCAGGTTTGCTAGCAGGAGAAAGTCCTCGGAGGATTGTTCACAAAAGGTTTTAATGGGATGGGCCTGAAGTGGCACATTTCATTCTTGCTCACATTCCTCTGGCTGGCATTCAATCACTCGGCCACACCTAATGCCCAGGGGGGTAGGAAATGTCATCCAGCCCTGTGCTGGGAAGAAGGAAAGAGAAGGAGCTGGTCCAGTGTCTGCCGTGTAAGATCATGTGGGTTCCTGGGACTGCTTTCTTTAGTCCGCCTCCTCTGTGCCCTGGTTCCCCAGTCTGAAACTTCCATTTGCTGGTGACCTACATGTGATGCGGAGGTCTTTGGGGGTGGTGAATCAATTTGATGATGTGTGTGTGTTAGTCACGTAGTTGTGTTTGACTCTTTGTGACCTCATGGACTACAGCCCATCATGTGCCTCTGTCCATGGGATTTCCCAGGCAAGAATACTGGAGTGGGTTGCCATTCCCTTCTCCAGGGGATCTTCCTGACCCAGGGAGGGAATGCAGGTCTCCCGCATTGCAGGCAGTTTCTTTACGGTCTGAACAACCAGGGTAGTAATTTGATGTTACGTAGTGAGCTTCCCTGGTGGCTCAGAAGGTAAAGAATCTGCCCGTAATGCGGGAGACCTGGATTTGACCCCTGGGCTGGGAAGATGCCCTGGAGGAGGGCATGGCAACCTGCTCCAGTATTCTTGCCTGTAGAATCCCCATGGACAGAGGAGCCTGGCGGGCTGCAATCGACGGGGTCGCAAAGAATCAGACATGACTAAGTGACTAAGCACACACACACACAGCATTTTTGGTTGATTTTGAGAGTCCCACAGGAACTGCATGGCTAATGCTGCTTGGGTGAAGGCAGTAGAGAGTAGTGGTGGAGAGTAAGCATGCTGGAGCCAGACTGGGGAAGCCCTGAGCAAACTCTGACAGTGCTGCCTAAATGGTCCTGCTTCTCTGCTGATAACTCTAGGAAGAGTAGCCTAGACTCACCAAATTGCCCTCATTTGAGTCCTGGCACCACTACAAACTGTTCCTTCTCTCTGTGCCTCAGTATCCCCCTCTATAAAATGGGAATGACACCTCACTGGGTGGCTGTGAAGACTAAATAAGGTGACTCATGCAAAGATCTTAATTCAGTTTTTGTCGATTATTATACACTCAAGAATTGTTGGCACAGAAGGACCTACTGTACAGCATGGGGAACTCTGCTTAGTAATATGTAGTAACCCAAGTTGGAAAAGAGTTTGAAGAATGGACACATGTGTATGTATAACGGAACCACTCTGCTGTACACCTGAAACTAACACAACATTGTTAATCAGCTATGCTACAATATAAAATAAAAATTAGAAATAAGGAATTGGTATCTGTTATTATTATTTATTATTTGAATTTCACTGAGTTTTACCATGTGTTGCACAGGCAACAAAGAGAAGACTGCATGGCTCTTTGCCACTTATAGCAAAACAGTGCAACTCGTGACCATGCTGTTTTATTCAGAACAGAGTCATGGGAACTTATGAATGTAGAGTGGGGTGAGAACCTGCAAGTTGTTTGGACAAAGTGTATTTTGTTTGCTTTAAAAAAAAATCTGCTGAAACTTTCTACTCGGATTCAACATGGCTTTTTTAAATGCCCCAGATCCTAGCACAAACACTGTAAAGTAATTATACTCCAATAAAAAAAAGTCCCCCACATCCAACTCTGTGTCTTGGAGGTATTAACAGAATAAATACTATGAATGTTGAATGAGCACAGGCTGTGTTTCAGCATATGTTGCTTCAAGAGAGTCTTAGAGCTTGATTACCTAGGTTTGTGGTGACAGCTTTTTTCCTCATCCTCCCTTCACTTCTGCAGCATCTCCCTCCCCATTCTGGTCGGTGAGCTCATTTTGGACAAAGAAGGAGAATTTATTTTAGATGGTTATGAGGGAAATGAAGACCAGGACTAGAGACTTAGAAAAGACTTAAGGGTATTGATGGTGATAGATGAGAAAAGTATTCCAGTTGAATAAATTTTCCTTCTCTTTTAATTCTTGAGAAAAATTTCTCTCAAATTCCTTAACTCTTAATGAAAGCCCAAATTTGCTTTAAAAAAAAAAAAAAACAAAACAAAACAGACAAAACCCAAGCATACACAAAAACCCTGCCTCTGACTGATTCTGGTTAAACGTGTGACTGGGGCCATGTGTGTGTATGCGTGCCTGTGTGTAGAGATAGACATTCTGCCGGGAAAATTTTGAGGAAGGCAACTGCCTAGTGAACATCTGATGTACATACTAGTCAGGCTTTTATCCAGTCTCTGTGGTTAAAACAACTGATGTAAATGCTCAGGTCCTTGTTAGAAACCACAGCTCTGAGGCTGTTTCATATTTGAGTGCCCTTGTTTCTTAATGCATTTGCACATGCTCTATAAACTGTGTCGCAGAATCTCTGATGCGTTGAGTGAACAGTAGCTGGGAGGTTTGGCCGGGGATGGGGAGCCTTGCTCTGTGGGATGGTCCCTCCTGTTGTATATGGTGAATTTCTTTTCTTTAAAAAAAAATTTTTTTTTTTGATTGAGGTATAGTTGATTTAAAATGTCATGTTAGTTTCAGGTATACAGCAGTGATTTGGTTTTTATTACATACACACACACACATATATATTCTTTTTCAGATTCTTTTCCCTTATAGGTTGTTACAAAATATTGAGTATAGTTCCCTCTGCTATATAGGAGGCTCTTGTTGGTTATTTTATTATATATAGTAGTGTGCACATGTGAATGTGGTGATTTTCACTGCTGTCCTAACTTTTGACTGTGTTTGTTTTGGGATCCTCCAGGTGGATTTTTAGTTCATTCATGGTTCTTGTTCAGTGGAAAAGCAAAACCCATCACATCTCCTCTTCCCCCTGCTCCACCCGCTCAGGTTTAGAGTTACAAAAGTGGAACCCAAGTCCAATCAGAAGGAGCGGAGAAGTTTGATGTCAGTTAGTGGGACCGACAGTGTCAATGGGGAGGTGCCGGTGACGCCTGTGAAGAGACAGCAAAGTGACTCAGAGTAGCAGGTAAGTTGTAGATGTGGCAGCATGGGGGTGGGGTGGTACATGGTGGGGAGAAGGTGCTGAAGAGCATCCCTGGGGTCTATGGTGACATGAGAGTGACTCGGGAAGGACATAGGAGTGGAGCAGGTAGGGCTCTAGGGGACAGAACACCATCTCTTGTCTGCCCATAGCTTTGTGTGAAGAGCCTATCAACACAGGTGCCTCTAGAGGCTTGGCCTACATGGTGATGAGGAGGATTTCTTATGAGGCAATGTGTAGTGGTGGAGATTGTGGTAAACTAGAGATCACATGCCCCATCTATAGGGTTTGCATGCCCACAAGACAGGAGGCACTTAGTGTGGCTATACCTTTGCAAAAAAAAGATGGAAATCTAAGGGTTTTTACATGTGAAATCACCACAGACTTTTAAATGTTGGCAGCTTGGTAAAAATCCTTTTAAAAACCATTCAGGCCAAATGACACATAATCTTGTCGTCACTTCTAGGTTAACAGTGATTTGATAAAGACTGGAGCAAGCAAAGCAATCCTTTTTCCTTTGAGAAACTAGTTTTCTTTGATGCATCACAGTTCTAAAATATCCCTAGTAGAAATATTACTCTTTCCATCAGATATTTTGAAGCAATTTAAAAGCGAAAGTGAATGCTTCTTAGTTTGGCTGTTTTAACTTTAGAAGATATTACTTAAAAAAAAGCCTCTGCTAATTTGATAGTGGCTTAGCTTTTATCTTCCTGTTTGCTTTCTGTTCTGGCTTGAGTCCTGCCCATCCCTTTCATGTTATTTATTAGATATAAAAGGAAGGGAGTGACCAGCTCCAGAGTCTTCAGTGGAACCATCAGAGCCTGAGTGTTAAGGCAGGAGAGGTTCCACTTACAAAGGGAGGGGGAGGCAGGGTCCTAGAAGGTACAGGGAAATAGCAAGGTAGAGCCTGAACCTTTGAGTCAGGCTGCCAGGTTCAAGTCCCCATTTACCACTCACTAGCGCTGGGACCTGGGCAAGGTGCTTGGGCTTTTTGTGCCTACTTTCCTCACTGGGAAATAAAAATAATACTGCCTGCCTGGAAGGATGGCAGTAAGATATGAGGGAAATAACGCAGGAAGCCCAGGGCCTGGCAAATAGGAAATGCTCAGTCAGTGCTACTAATTATAATAAGTGAATTCACTTGTGGTCAGTGCGGCTGCGTGGGGGGAGAAGTGGCTTTTGAATGGAGCTTCTCTGATAACCTGCCCAGGCTCAGAGGGGTTGGGGATGATCCAGAAGTTATCTGGAGGAACTGTGTTCCTGAATTCCATAAGACATAGGGGTTCTCATAGCTTTCCAGCACTAACTCTTTTTTTTTTTTTTTTATTTTTAAACTTTACATAATTATATTAGTTTTGCCAAATACCAAAATGAATCCGCCACAGGTATACATGTGTTCCCCATCCTGAACCCTCCTCCCTCCTCCCTCCCCATACCATCCCTCTGGGTCATCCCAGTGCACTAGCCCCAAGCATCCAGTATCTTGCATCGAACCTGGACTGGCAACTCGTTTCTTACATGATATTTTACATGTTTCAATGCCATTCTCCCAAATCTTCCCACCCTCTCCCTCTCCCACAGAGTCCAAAAGACTGTTCCATACATCAGTGTCTCTTTTGCTGTCTCGTACACAGGGTTATGGTTACCATCTTTCTAAATTCCATATATATGCGTTAGTATACTGTATTGGTGTTTTTCCTTCTGGCTTACTTCACTCTGTATAATAGGCTCCAGTTTCATCCACCTCAGTAGAACTGATTCAAATGTATTCTTTTTAATGGCTGAGTAATACTCCATTGTGTATATGTACCACAGCTTTCTTATCTATTCATCTGCTGATGGACATCTAGGTTGCTTCCATGTCCTGGCTATTATAAACAGTGCTGCGATGAACATTGGGGTACACGTGTCTCTTTCCCTTCTGGTTTCCTCAGTGTGTATGCCCAGCAGTGGGATTGCTGGATCATAAGGCAGTTCTATTTCCAGTTTTTTAAGGAATCTCTATACTGTTCTCCATAGTGGCTGTACTAGTTTGCATTCCCACCAACAGTGTAAGAGGGTTCCCTTTTCTCCACACCCTCTCCAGCATTTATTATTTGTAGACTTTTGGATCGCAGCCATTCTGACTGGTGTGAAATGGTACCTCATAGTGGTTTTGATTTGCATTTCTCTGATAATGAGTGATGTTGAGCATCTTTTCATGTGTTTGTTAGCCATCTGTATGTCTTCTTTGGAGAAATGTCTATCTAGTTCTTTGGCCCATTTTTTGATTGGGTCGTTTATTTTTCTGGAGTTGAGCTGTAGGAGTTGCTTGTATATTTTTAAGATTAGTTGTTTGTCTGTTGCTTCTTTTGCTATTATTTTCTCCCATTCTGAAGCCTGTCTTTTCAACTTGCTTATAGTTTCCATTGATGTGCAGAAGCTTTTAAGGTTAATTAGGTCCCATTTGTTTATTTTTGCTTTGATTTCCAGTATTCTGGGAGGTGGGTCATAGAGGATCCTGCTGTGATGTATGTCGGAGAGTGTTTTGCCTATGTTCTCCTCTAGGAGTTTTATAGTTTCTGGTCTTACATTGAGATCTTTAATCCATTTTGAGTTTATTTTTGTGTATGGTGTTAGAAAGTGTTCTCGTTTCATTCTTTTACAAGTGGTTGACCAGATTTCCCAGCAGCACTTGTTAAAGAGATTGTCTTTAATCCATTGTATATTCTTGCCTCCTTTGTCAAAGATAAGGTGTCCATATGTGCGTGGATTTATCTCTGGGCTTTCTATTTTGTTCCATTGATCTATATTTCTGTCTTTGTGCCAGTACCATACTGTCTTGATAACTGTGGCTTTGTAGTAGAGCCTGAAGTCAGGTAGGTTGATTCCTCCAGTTCCATTCTTCTTTCTCAAGATCGCTTTGGCTATTTGAGGTTTTTTGTATTTCCATACAAATTGTGAAATTATTTGTTCTAGCTCTGTGAAGAATACTGTTGGTAGCTTGATAGGGATTGCATTGAATCTATAAATTGCTTTGGGTAGTATACTCATTTTCACTATATTGATTCTTCCAATCCATGAACATGGTATATTTCTCCATCTATTAGTGTCCTCTTTGATTTCTTTCACCAGTGTTTTATAGTTTTCTATATATAGGTCTTTAGTTTCTTTAGGTAGATATATTCCTAAGTATTTTATTCTTTCCGTTGCAATGGTGAATGGAATTGTTTCCTTAATTTCTCTTTCTGTTTTCTCATTATTAGTGTATAGGAATGCAAGGGATTTCTGTGTGTTGATTTTATATCCTGCAACTTTACTATAGTCATTGATTATTTCTAGTAATTTTCTGGTGGAGTCTTTAGGGTTTTCTATGTAGAGGATCATGTCATCTGCAAATAGTGAGAGTTTTACTTCTTCTTTTCCAATTTGGATTCCTTTTATTTCTTTTTCTGCTCTGATTGCTGTGGCCAAAACTTCCAAAACTATGTTGAATAGTAATGGTGAAAGTGGGCACCCTTGTCTTGTTCCTGACTTTAGAGGAAATGCTTTCAATTTTTCACCATTGAGGATAATGTTTGCTGTGGGTTTGTCATATATAGCTTTTATTATGTTGAGGTATGTTCCTTCTATTCCTGCTTTCTGGAGAGTTTTTATCATAAATGGATGTTGAATTTTGTCAAAGGCTTTCTCTGCATCTATTGAGATAATCATATGGTTTTTATTTTTCAATTTGTTAATGTGGTGTATTACATTGATTGATTTGCGGATATTGAAGAATCCTTGCATCCCTGGGATAAAGCCCACTTGGTCATGGTGTATGATCTTTTTAATGTGTTGTTGGATTCTGATTGCTAGAATTTTGTTAAGGATTTTTGCATCTATGTTCATCAGTGATATTGGCCTGTAGTTTTCTTTTTTTGTGGGATCTTTGTCAGGTTTTGGTATTAGGGTGATGGTGGCCTCATAGAATGAGTTTGGAAGTTTACCTTCCTCTGCAATTTTCTGGAAGAGTTTGAGCAGGATAGGTGTTAGCTCTTCTCTACATTTTTGGTAGAATTCAGCTGTGAAGCCGTCTGGACCTGGGCTTTTGTTTGCTGGAAGATTTTTGATTACAGTTTCAATTTCCGTGCTTGTGATGGGTCTGTTAAGATTTTCTATTTCTTCCTGGTCGAGTTTTGGAAAGTTGTACTTTTCTAAGAATTTGTCCATTTCTTCCACGTTGTCCATTTTATTGGCATATAATTGTTGATAGTAGTCTCTTATGATCCTTTGTATTTCTGTGTTGTCTGTTGTGATCTCTCCATTTTCATTTCTAATTTTGTTGATTTGATTTTTCTCCCTTTGTTTCTTGATGAGTCTGGCTAATGGTTTGTCAATTTTATTTATCCTTTCAAAGAACCAGCTTTTGGTTTTGTTGATTTTTGCTATGGTCTCTTTTGTTTCTTTTGCATTTATTTCTGCTCTAATTTTTAAGATTTCTTTCCTTCTACTAACCCTGGGGTTCTTCATTTCTTCCTTTTCTAGTTGCTTTAGGTGTAGAGTTAGGTTATTTATTTGACTTTTTTCTTGTTTCTTGAGGTGCAGCACTAACTCTTGCTGTCTTGCCCTTGGGAAGATCTGGCCCCTCCCCATGAGTTGAGAAGCCCAACAGGGGCTTTCTTAAAAAGCAGAGTTCCTTTTTAGTCAGTTACTCTGGCCTTGGGAAGGGAACCAGTATTTAGGAAAAGGAAGTGGATGATGAAGATAATAATAAAAGCAACTGATGTCAGTTCAGAGTTCTAGTCTTCTGGATGTTGTACTGAGATATATCTCACATGTCACTATTATAAACATTTCCTAATGGGATGAATACTTTTATCCCTGCTTTATAGATGAGGAAATCAGTACATGGAAAGGATAAATTATATACATGGTGTGGGTCACACAGCTGGAAGGAGGAGCTGATTTGAACCAAGGTCTGTGACTCTAAGACTAGCCACACTCTTCTGCCATCCTGGGGTGCTCATGAAGGGGCAGCTGAAGACCCACGAATGTAGAACATTTCCACCAATGATCTAGAACCTGGTGGTCTAATATGGTAGTCACTGGTCATCTATGGCTACTTAAATTTAAATTAATTAAAATAAAAAATTTAGTTCTACAGTTGCACTAGTCACATTTTAAGTGTTCAGTAGCCATAGATGGCTAGGGTGTGCCATGTTGGACAACTTCCATGGCATTTCCATCGTTGCAGAAAGTGTTACCGACAGAGTAGATGGTACTCAGATGTTAGAACTGGAGTTCTGAGTGGTTTTGGTCAATTAGGGAAACATTCTGACTGAAAGCACGAGGGCTTGCCTTTTGGGAAGAGAAGTATGTGGCTATTCAAATCTACGGTGAGGAAGGCCAGCCAGTTCAGCTGCAAAGAAAGCATGAGTTGTAATGACAGTTCTGCAGATGAGTCATCAACCTGGCAGTGTGTTGAGGGATGGAGCAGACCGTGGGTAAGAAGACACTGTTCGCCCTCAGGCAGGAAGTGCAAGGTGATCCTTGGTCTGGCCCAGCAGGATTAGAGCCTTGCTAATGTGCCATGGCTGGTTTTGGCCACTACTGCCCAGAGAGAGGCACTCAGGATCTGGGAAGGTTAAAAGAATTAGGCTTGCTCAACTAGTGTTCTTGGTCCAAATTCTGTCTGTATCTGGATTTGATCCAGTCACCTGAAATTGTGACCACATCTCACTGGTTTAAAATTTGATACTCTCTGCAAAGCATCCAATCATCTCCCAGGATTTTGTGAAAGAGCATTGGATTTGATTAGGAGACCTGGGCTTTCATCCTAGCTTTGCTGCTTGGAAATTGTCCTTAACTGATTTTACTCTTGGTTTTCTTGAATGTGAAATAGGATATTGAATTCATCAATTGAGTACAAGTGCCAGGAGAGCATCTGGCATGTTGTTGGCTCTCGGTGGTGTTGTGCTGGCCAGAGGATCAACAAGCACATGAGTGACCTTAGAAAGGGGTATGTTTTCTGAGCCTTCAACTTTTTAATTAATTTTGGAATAAAAAAATATTTATTTTGGAAAATGTCAAAGAGACTCAAAAGTAGAGAGAAGAGGATCATGAATGCCCATGGGACTAATTTATTTATAATACGTGCTGTGTGTGGAGCCTGGCATGCTTTGGAAGGAGTAGTAAGAAGGTACCAGGTTAAGCACAGAGAGTTGAAGCAACTTGTTTCAAGTTAGCAGTAAGAACGTGGTAGAGTTTAGAGTCCAACCCGGGCAGTCTGGCTCCTGGAGTCCCAGCGTCACCACTCAGCCAGGTCTGGGAAAATCAGGTCCTAGGATTAGAGTCTACTGGGATTGGGACTTGCTGAGTAAGGATGTCTGGTGAGCCCAACAGAGAATGGACTCAAAGAATGGAGGGAAGGCAGTATTCATTGACACTTAAAAATATTTGTGTATTCATGAAAATTTTTCTTGCTTGGTTTCTTATTATTTCTCATCCTCCAAGAGATGGCTATTTAATAGGACTTGATTTCCAACTAGAGAAGTCTGGAAGTTTTTCCTTCTGGACCCAGATGGCAGAGTTCTGAGCTGGTTCTGAGCTGAATCAAAAGATCTGCAGTGGAATGTAGCTAATACAGTAAGACAGGAGTGTTATGTATCTTTACACTGTCTGATACAGTTTTTAGAGTTGTATTTTTTTCTGAAAAACATTTTTGTTTACATTTTGATTTTTTGGCCATGCTATTTTACTGAAATGCCTTGTTTTAAACTGGAGTGGGTTGCCATTTCCTTCTTCAAGGGATCGTCTCAACCCAGGGATCGAACCCAGGTCTCCCATATTGCAGCCAGATTCTTTACCGTCGGAGCCACCCAGGGCTACTGTTTTAATGCAAGACTGATCCAAATATTTGAATCAAATGCACATCTACCCGGTGGTGAGGATTCCTTCTTAAAAAAAAAAAAAAAAAAAATACAGTGGCTGATACTGCAAACTGGATTTAGGATTTCTCTCCCTCTCCTTCTCTTTTTATTTTTTCTTTTAAAGTAATTTTTATTGGCATTTTCCTTCTATTTTTAAAAACTAAAATCTGCTGTTTGGCATTTTTTCCCCCCTGTTTCCTTGGCCTGAGTTCTGTTTTGTAGCTGGATCTGATTTGCCCTCTGCCTGATTTATTTTGGCAATGCAGTTAAAATGGTTTCTTTTTTCCACAGAAAATGTGTTTTTATTTCTTCTTAGAAGAATAAGCTTTTGTTCTTCAAAGTTAAATAAATCAAATTGCTTTCAGCCTCCAAATGCCACTGCTTTGTCTTCATTATCATTGGTCTTTTGCTTTTTAAAAGTGATGCTGTGGTAAGCATTCTCCAGCACATGTTTCTGAAGTATCTGCCCCCCTCTTTTTTTTTCCAACTTATGGTAGTACCTTATTGAAGACATTGATTTGGTAAGCTTATAGAACAATGTTTTTCATGAAAACAAAAATCATATTAGATATCTTTTTGTTTCAAGTTTTTTTGTTATTGGAGCTATTCTATTAATTCTTATTTCAATCTTTTAGCTTACTAATTAAAGGCTGAGTTTTAAGAATTTCCTGCTAGTCCAGTGGTTAGGACATCACAGTCTCATTGCTGAGGGCCCGTGTTCGATCCCTGGTTGGGGACCTAAGGGGATCTCACAAGCCGAGAGGTGCTGCCAAGAGAAAAAATAGAAAGCACAGCTGAGTTTTAAACTGCTTAGGTTTTCCTGAGGTTGGGGGGCGGGGGGGGGGCGTTGTTTGTTTTAAGAATTCCTTTTTTTTAAGCTTTAAATTCTTTTATTTTTATTTTTTAATTCTTTTATTTTATTTTTGGCTGCGCTGTGCACAGGCGCTATGTTGCAGCACGCGGGCTTTCTCTAGTTGCAGTGAGCTCGGCTTTTCATTGCAGTGGCTTCTCTTGTTGGAGAGCACTGGCTCTGGGGTTCGAGGGCTTCAGCAGTGGCAGGGCATGGGCTGAGCTGTCCCAAGACATGTAGGATCCTACTGCCCAGACCAGGGATTGAACCTGCGTCCTCTGCATTGGCAGATGGATTCTTGTGAAGTCCCTAAACTGCTTAGGTTTAATTTTAACTGTGCCCCTAACTACCAATTGTTTTCAGCAAGTTACTTAACCCTGCCAATCCTCAGTTCTTCATCTTTAAAGTGATGTGGGGTGGGGTGTTGGACATGAATGACATACTGTATATGTACAGTTCTTAAGTCAGGCCTTGGCACAGAGTTAGTATTAACTAACTCACTATTCACTATTATCAGTAATTTCCAGCCCACTCGCAGGGGTCTTCGTGATTCATTAGCTCATTCCTCAAGCATCACTTTTGGATACTGTGACTCCCTTTTTACTTCTTAAGAACATTAGGGCTTTGGACTCTGATGACATCTCAGAAATAGATACTTGGCAAGTCCCTTAGGAATTTGGGCTATTTTCTTGTTTGTGTTAAGAGGGGCTTAGAAATAACCATGCCTCTCTTACTAGAGGTGGAATCAGAATTAGTAACAAGGCAATTGAAAAGTGTTGTAGCTTAAGTTTTTTTTATTAGACAGATCAGAGGAGGGGTTATATGAAGAGGTAGTGTGGACTGAATTATCTGCACTTAACTGTGCTGCTGCATGGCTGGGGCTCTGCTCAGGGATAAAAGTCTCCTTTTTGCCAAGACTATCTGAGGGATGATGCTCCCTTCCTCTTCAGGACCACGGCCAGGCACAAGGTCAGCTCTCCTGACCTTCAGGGCTTTCATTTCCTACTTTAACAGTGAGGGAAGCATGCTTTTCTCTGTTTTGCTTTTGAACTCTTATGACAGGCAGTGCAGTGAAAGTCGCTGAGTCATATCCGACTTTTTGCGACCCCATGGACTATAGCCCATCAGGCTCCTCTGTCCATGGGATTCTCCAGGCAAGAATACTGGAGTGGGTTGCCCTGCCCCTTCCAGGGGATCTTCCTGACCCAGGGATTGAACCCACATCTCTTATGTCTTCTGCACTGGCAGGCGGATTCTTTACCACCTGGGAGCCTGAGAAACTATAGGTACCATGAGTTAATTTTTTTCTCTATAGCTTATATTTTTTTTCAGGGCAAAATACATATGTTTTTTTTAAAGCCAAAGGATCTCAGATTTGATGGAAACCCCTTCAGTTGGTTTCTTGACATTTATAGACAGAAACTACACTCCAATAGCCATGGATAGGACCACCTGGCTGATTTAGAAACGGCGGAATACATTTCTAAAGAGTAAAAGCAGTACTTTCTTTGATGCTTGTGTTGTCCTTATATGAAAGACCAATCCCACTGAGTCCATCTTAAATATGAAAGTGGAGGGAGGTTAACGTCTGTCCTTGACTGCTCACTGCCTGTGCAAAACACAGGCCTGTAGAACCAGGCAGATGAGAAGAGCTGAGTGGGGGATAGACATTTGAATGCAACCTGATGGGTTATGGGTGGTCATCTCTGCACTTTGTAGTTGAAGAGCCAGGCTCAGTGGGATGAATTTTTCCCAGATCCCTGAGCTAGGTAGGCAGAGGGCTTAGGTGGGAAAAAATCCACACATTGGGGCCAATATGCTCCAATGTGGCTTTGAAGTTCAAGGGAGCTTTGCTTCAACAGAGAAAACAATCCTCATTCAGTGTAGCCCTGTAATTCACAGTGGTGATCATTTCAACATCATCAACTTTCCCTAGGCTCCGTCTCCTATGGGGACCACCTCAAGTCTTTTGGCTGTTAGAGCTGTGTCTGGATCAGTCCAAATTTGTGAGCTATTCTGTTTTCTTACAAGTAGACTGAGATCATAGGCTTTGAGATCTCAGAGGAGCTGTGATGGCTACTTCAGGTCAGTTCCAGTACAGTTTTGTCTTTTAAAAGTATTTATTGAGGCCCTGCTATGTTCCAGGCCTTAGGAATGCAACAGTGTGGAAAAGGGACAGACGTGGGCCATGCTGTCATGGAACTCCTGCTAGTTTTCATAGTAATTTTTTCTCCCCATGTTCCCGTCCCCTCGTTTAAGAATAAAGAGGCCCTAGGACATTATGGGGAGAAGGCAATGGCAACCCACTCCAGTGTTCTTGCCTGGAGAATCCCAGGGACTGTGGAGCATGGTGGGCTGCCGTCTATGGGGTCGCACAGAGTTGGACACTACTGAAGCGACTTAGCAGCAGCAGCAGCAGGATATTATGGACGTTGTTCAAGGTTATCAGGGATGGTTCATTCCAGAGCCTGAGCTTGGACTTCCTGATAGTTCAACCTCTTCACTGCTTCTGAGGGCCTGGATATTACAAGTGTTTGAAATGGAATCACTTTTAAAAATGGAAAAATGAGACATGCACGCAATATAATATTCAAATAGCATTAAGAAGTTGTGGAGTGAAAAATGTCTTTGAAAAACCAAGACTTTATCCTGTCTACACGCTTTCACCCCCTACCACACACACATCATTTCCCAGTCTTTTTCCCAAGAGGGGACCGCGGTTGTCGTGTCCTCAGTATCCTTTCAGGATTATGCTATGCGTGTACCTGCTTATACAGCACATATATGTGTCAGGACGTCGCTGATGGTCTAGTGGTTAAGAATCCACCTGCCAGTGCAGGGGATGTGGGTTCAATCCCTGGTTGGGGAACTAAGATCACACATGCCCCACCAGGCAACTAGAGAGAAGCCCACACACCACAACTGAGACCCAGTGCAGCCAAGTAAATATGTAAATACTTTTTTTAAAAAGTACATATGTGTCTGCAGCCCCCTCCTTTGCCCTTCTACAAATAAGAGCTTAGATATGTGTCTGCACCTTCCTTTTTATTGAAGTTGATGACTGATAAGTTCCGTGAACTGTTTTTAATTCTCCCACATTGATTTAGCCATGAGGAGTGGACATGTTGGACTCATTTAAAATGTTGTATGCACTGTTGGTTCAGTGTTGTTGGGAATAGCCCCCAAAACATTTATGGACATAATCTGAGAGTCTGGGGTGGACCTAAAACATACTTTGCTGTCATCAACTATAGTGTTCTAAATTATTCTCCACACCTTTGATCTGTGTACAGAAGAGACTGAAACGTTTGTCAGTGTTCCCAGAATTTAGATAACTTGGGGGCCCAGAGGTTTTGTTTTTTTTTGCCACCAAAGTTAACTGTCTCCTCTCCTCAGTTATCTCCCTCAGCAGGGTCTGCTCCAGGCTGCCTCCCTAGTCCTGGCTGGAAGGTGACCCGCTGACCGCTCAGGGAGCTTATCTGTCCTCCCAGGGGGCCCTGCCACCCTCTGACAAGGATTGGGAAAGAGGGCTGGGATGTCTCCCCTTTCACCACAGAAGCTGCAGCACTGGAGGCTCACGGGGATTTTGGAGGATGAAAGAAAGGGCGGACCTAAGGCATCCTAGGAAATGCCTTTGGAGACATTTTGGCCTAAAATGGGAAAGAAGAGAAAATTAATAATCATATTCAGGATTTTTATGTTTCTTAATCTGTAACTCAAGACTTGGAGCTACTAACTTTAAATAGCTAAATAAATAGTAGTCCCTGTTTTCCAGAAGTCACCTGTTTTCTACAAGGATGTATGATGTTGTCGTAGCTCCACAGTGTGGGTTCTGGAACCAGACTCCTTATGGCAAGTCCTGGCCTGGCATTTTACAGCTGTGTGTTCATGGACAAGTTCCTTAGCCTCTGACGTCTTGGCTTTTCCATCTGCAAAATGGGCTTAATAATAATACTAACACCTGCCTCAGAGGGATGTTGTTCATTGGCACTTCACAACTGCTAAATAGGCAAATGCTTCATGTTATTATTGCAATATTGTGTCAGATGGAGCCTATTTAAACACTTAGCAAATAAAAGTGTAAAAAATTAATTTTGGGGGGGGGGGGCATGTGGCATGTGGTTTCTTAGTTCCTGACCAGGGATTGAACCTGTGCCCCTGGCAGTGGAAACATAGTTTTAACCACTGGATCACCAGGGAAGTCCCCCAAATGAATAGTTTTTGATGTTTCTTAATTTTCCTGAGACTCAGAGAGGCAGGTTATATGTAACCTATAAGATGTTGTGGTTTTGTTTATTTGACACTCAGGTAGAGACTTACTGGGGTTTCCCTGATGGCTCAGCCGTAAAGAATCTGCCTGGAATGCAGGAGACGCTAGGAGACGCTGGTTCAATCCCTGGGTTGGCAAGATCCCCTGGAGGAGGGCATGGGAACACACTCCAGGCAACCATTCTTGCCTGGAGAATCCCATGGGCAGAGGAGCCTGGCAGGCCACAGTCCCTAGAGTCACAAAGAATCTCACACAACTGAAGGGACTTAGCACGACCATGAGAGACCTACTAAAGGCAAGGCAGCAGAGAGGCAGCGTTTAGCTTGTTTTGTTTTCCTTAGTAGAAAGAGGTGGGACCGTTCGGAGTCATAAGTGGATCTGCCTGGAGCTTAGTGTAGATTTTGAATCAGAGGTGTACTGAGACTAGTAGGGAACTGCTGTATTTCATTTAAATCCTTCCCAAGTGAACCATTGTTTTTCCAGACACAGAATAACTTTCCATTTTACTTGGAATAAAGTGCTCTGTTCCTCACCATCCATTGGATTGGTAAATCACAAGCTCACCTGTTGTCACTTGGGAAGCCCAATGTTGCTAAATATATGAACAGCTTTAAATTGCTGTGAAGCTGGGACTTACCTGGTGGTCCAGTGGTTAAGACGTCACCTTCCGGTTAGTGCAAGGGGTGTGGGTTTGATTCGTGGTCAGGGAGCTAAGATCCCACATACCTTGTGGCCAAAAATCCAAAACAGAAAACAGAAGCAATGTTGTAACAAATTCAGTGAAGACTTTCAAAATGGGCCACATCAAAAAGTCTTTAAAAAGTTCTGTGAAGCTATAACTCAGATTAACCCTCAGACTTCTCCATAGTATCCACATCTAATGTGAGAAAATTCAAAGCTACAGGGAGTGGACAGCTTCCCCATTGGTGATGTTCAGGAAAGAGCAGACAAGGGCAGGCTTCGAAAGACCCCATGGTGCCATGAGTGTCTCCGTGTGATTGCTGTGGCAGTGACTATGGGGCTTCCAGGTGTGACCTCCTGGGCTGGAACCACTGCTTTCCTATTATTAATTGTGTAACCTTGGGCGAGCTATTGAACCTGCTAGCCTCAGTGTCCACTTATGAAAATCGGCCTTGACTCATGGAGTCACTGGAGAGTGAATTTCTGAATCTGGAGTGCTTAGCACGGCAGTGCCTGGTACATAGCACTGTGTACATGTCAGCCACTGTTGGTAGAAGACGGTGCTCCTTCCTTAATCCCCTGTCCTTGGAGGTCTTGGTGTTCACTGTCGGTGAATGTTTTTAGGCCTCTAATTTCTTAAAACATGGTTCTCATTATTAAAGGGGTCAGATCCTTTTTTCTGGAAAATCCCTTTTAGTAAGGCACATATGTGTTCTATTCAAAGCTCTACTGTGGCTTGTGTGGAACCTTAGTAATGCAATGATCATTTTTATTAGAATTGTGTAGAAAGCAGTAAACTTTACAGAAAAAGATGACACTTTTTTCTAGATACAACAGACTGGTTCCAAATAGGAAAAGGAGAACATCAAGGCTGTATATTGTCACCCTGCTTATTTAACTTATATGCAGAGTACATCATGAGAAACACTGGACTGGAAGAAGCACAAGCTGGAATCAAGATTGCCAGGAGAAATATCAATAATCTCAGATATGCAGATGACACCACCCTTATGGCAGAAAGTGAAGAGGAACTCAAAAGCCTCTTGATGAAAGTGAAAGAGGAGAGTGAAAAAGTTGGCTTAAAGCTCAACATTCAGAAAACGAAGATCATGGCATCTGGTCCCATCACTTCATGGGAAATAGATGGGGAAACAGTGGAAACAGTGTCAGACTTTATTTTTTGGGGGCTCCAAAATCACTGCAGATGTTGACTGCAGCCATGAATTTAAAAGACGCTTACTCCTTGGAAGGAAAGTTATGACCAACCTAGATAGCATATTGAAAAGCAGAGACATTACTTTGCCAACAAAGGTCCATCTAGTCAAGGCTATGGTTTTTCCAGTAGTCATGTATGGATGTGAGAGTTGGACTGTGAAGAAGGCTGAGCGCCGAAGAATTGATGGTTTTGAACTGTGGTGTTGGAGAAGACTCTTGAGAGTCCCTTGGACTGCAAGGAGATCCAACCAGTCCATTCTGAAGGAGATCAGCCCTGGGATTTCTTTGGAAGGAATGATGCTAAAGCTGAAACTCCAGTACTTTGGCTACCTCATGAGAAGAGTTAACTCATTGGAAAAGACTCTGATGCTGGGAGGGATTGGGGGCAGGAGGAGAAGGGGACGACAGAAGATGAGATGGTTGGATGGCATCACTGACTCGCTGGACGTGAGTCTGAGTGAACTTGGGAGTTGGTGATGGACAGGGAGGCCTGGCGTGCTGTGATTCATGGGGTCGAAAAGAGTCGGACACAACTGAACAACTGAACTGAACGTTCTTAATTTCTCTCCATCAGTCTTGTTCTATGATGAAAATGGTCACACTTGGGACTTCTGAATTGTCTTTTCAGTATATGGAAATTTTGTTTCATTTCTCCCAGCTTGAGTAATCACTTGTGTAAGACAATCATCTCCAAATATCCCCCATCTTACTCCCCAAAAAAGATAGGTCAGTCTTATTAACTATGTAGGGTCCCATAGTGGTGGACCTGAGAATAACCGGTGGATGGAGTGGTTTTCCCCCTGTGGTCCCTGCTTCTGGCCTTCCTTAGCACTCATGCCAGCCCGTCCCTGGCATTCACACCGCTGTGTGCCCATAGAGAAGGCACTTTTTAACATTAATGCACTGTAGTAGAGAAATATTATTTTAAAATATGTTTGTTTATAAATACAGTTGTATTCATAGCTGTAGAATGAAATGAAAAGGAATTTAACAACATCAAATGCACCATGACACAGTACCAGAAATAAGGCTGCAGTTGGAAATTTAAAAGTTGTTCAGACCCTGGTGTCTTCTTTCCTCTGGATTATTGCTCAGATAAGACAGGTATTTACCTGGGAATTGATAGCTGCCATGCTGGTCAGGTTTTCCCTTTTGTTAAGTGTGTCTTTGTGAGGAGGGAGAGCCCAGAATTGTAATCAGTGTTGGGTAGCATTCAGTAGCCCCTGAAAAGGTTAACTTTCCTTTTTTCTGCCTTGTTTCTGGTATTAGTAATCAAGACTTTAAGCAGCAGTTTGTACTTTCACATCCTCTTTCAAAGACATTGTGTGCAGGGCAGTTTTAATCAGCCACAGAAGACCATTGTGGAAGAGAGCCACCGTGATGGGATGCTGGTGATGGTCATGGTAGCTAACTTTTGGGAGGCTACTGACTGCTTGGCCTTGTGTTAAGCATTGTACATATATCCTCTTATGTAAAACCCCCAACAGCTCTATGAGGGATGCTGCAAAGAGGCCAAGGTTCAACAGCTAGTCACAGGGGTCTGGATTTGCGGACAGGCCACTGGCCCCAGACTCTTCCTTTTTAGCCAGCCTTGGTCTTACATGCTCTCTCCTTAAAGTTAGTCAAAGCTGTGCAAAGAACTTTAAATGGGAAGTTCTACTAAGTTGGAATGATGAAAATGCTTACTTTGATGAAACATTTCATTCTAAGCCTGACATGCCTTGCTTTTGACCTTCTTGCTTCTGTGATGCAGGAAAGTCCAGGGCTGAGGGAGCAGCTGATAAAAAGAGGAGACATAAAAATAGTTGAGTACCTATTTTCTAGTTAATGGCCTAGTTTGAAGTTTTCCTGAGAAAATTCTCTCTTCTTTGTTTACTTTTTCTTCTTTTAGGACAATTTTTCTGTTTTTGCACCTCTGGCTTTTCTACTTTTTTTCCTTGCTAATATCTTCCATATAATTATTAATCAACTCTTAAATGACCGTATTCCTGGAGTTGACTTTGTTCAGTCTTATGGCACAAATCCATAGCTCACTTGTGCTAGGTTGTAACAATGCAGTGTGGGGAATTACTTATTCGTTTATAATTAAGAACTTGGTTCATGCTGTTTTAGAGAACAATGTTTTATTTCCTTTTCAGTTAAAGGGATACGGTTCCTTTTCCCAACCCATTTAGATGGGAAATCTCTCTGTCTTTCACACACACACACACACACACACACACACACACACACACACTGAATATTATAAATGACACAATGACAGAAAAGGATAATGTGGACAGTGTTGGACTACATATCCTGAAGGATGAATTATGAAATAAGTATAACAACAACAAAAATAAATACAAAAAAAAGCAATACTTAATAAAGACATACTATTGACTCTTTATTTCTTCCTATTTCTGTAAGTTGGTTTCATCTCTATTTCTGTTTAGCATTTTTAGGCAAACACGATCTGGAGAGACAAGAGAATGTTTTGTTCCTTAACCCGATGTAGGTTGGCCTGCGTGGTGTGTGTGTTTCAGTATACACAGGCGTACATAGAATTTTAGGATGCCTGTGTATCCTGGATCTTCAAGACGGGAAAGTAAAAGGGTACATAACTGTCACTTAGGTGAGACCACTGTAAACCAACCAAACAAAACACCCTTTGAGAAAAAAAGTAGAAAATTATTTTTCAGGTTTACAAGGGGCGTCATTTGTAATTTAAACATAGACACTGACGTGGGCCAGTTGTTGGAAGAACCTAAAAATATTGTATATAGCTTTCTGAAGGAGAAGGAAGACCTAGGACCGAGCATTTTGTCACCATGTTCTTACTCGCCCAGCAAAGTCCCGGTCAGGCTGCCCCGGGGGCTCAGTGGAGATGTGGAGTGAAGTCAGTTTCGGGGGGCTTGGGAAAGACACTGTGCCTGACACACATGAGGATACTCGTGATGACCACGCTAACCCTGTAGCTTGTTACTCATAGAATGGAAATGAAAAGTTAAAGCACAGGTTCCTGAATAAGTAATACAGGCTCTCTAGGGAGGACACCCACCAGTTACCCCAGAACCTTGTGTCCAACAGACCGAAGCCCTCAGACCATGGTGGTTCTCAAGTTCTGTTCTTTCTTGGTTTGTAAAATAAAGAGGTCCTTTGGAAATTGTGGTACTTAAATTTCCCTAGACCGAATTCTAGAAGAACCTGTAACGAGGGAAGGAATGCAATAGGACGGAGTGGGATGGGGTGGGATGAGGTGAGGATGGAAGATTGCAATTCCCCCATGTTCTTCAATATTCAGGCAGATTAATATGGGATATGATGCTTGCCTTTTATAATGCTTTACCTTTTTGTTTTCTCTTGCAGGTATGACTATATGTGAAGAGTTCTAAAAGACTGAGAACTTAAAACATGTGAAGTTGCCTAGGGAATTATTTTTTATCTTTTATACAGTTTCTATGGTAGAGTCTACAGGCAAGTGGATGAAAGCTAAAAGGGAATACTGTTGCTATGCTGGATACAGAATTCAGTTTGCTTTGAAACAAATTTTGGTTTAAAAAATGTCTGGTGAGAAATTTTATTCCTTATCCAAGGAGGAAAAGAGCTCATTTTTTTAATCTTCCCAACCACTATCCCTCCCAATTCCCCATCCGTGGCCTTGGCGTACACACTGCAGTTTCTCCAGGACGGTCACTATGTACAGTGGAACTATTTGTGTACGGTCTGAGCTAATGCTCAGAGTGTGTGTGTATGCGCGTGTGTGTGTGTACACATGTCTGTGTACCTGTGCTTCTGTTCCCCCAACCCTTGGATCTCATTTTGTTACTGGTTGTAAGATGATCCTCTTACAGTTTAACTGTAATAGAAAATAAAAGATGCATCTTTGCTGGTGAAGGCTCCTTGAAGATAGTCTAGCCCTGGATACTTGATCCCCCCCAGGAGATTATGGAGTTGGAGGGAACCAGATGCTAGACTTTGGATTCGGAGACCAGAAATCAGCACTGACCTGCTGCCAGCATGCCACTCCTAGGTCACTCATAAAATACTGAGTTTTTTTTTTTTTTTTTAAACTCAAGCTAAGCAAATCTTAATTAGCCATTGGATAAGGGGGAAAATGGTTTAAAGTCACTATAAAAAAACCTTGTTTTGATAACCCAAGACCAAGACAAAACAATCTCCACTTCTGATGTAAGATGGGCCCGCACCTTCCTCTGGTATGTTTTCCTTGGTGTTCTTCCTGTTCTCCATCTTGTAACTAGTGCCTGTTTTTAAAGGATTCTTGAAGGTTACTTCCTCCTGTGGGCCTGGAGTACCCCACTTTTTTAAAAAAAAGCTGTACAGTTTATAGAACACCTGAAAGAACCCAGAGGTGAAGGAAGTGGTATATTTATGGTAGGTCTGGGCCAAGAGGAAAGGAGTCCAGTGCAGGGACTTCTCCAAGACCTGCCTCTGTGTCAGTATTGCTGTGGTGCCTTGGGGCACTTCCTTTATTGCAAAAAGAAAACACAGTTCTCATTTATCTCAAAAGATAATTCTTATGAAAATGTACTTTAAAGTATTTACTGTAAATATACTCATTCCATTCTTTTTCTGGCACCAGACTAAAAATTTCTAACCTTTTAAGTGAATGGTATGTTCAATTTCATGTGAATTTTTGCTGACAACTAATTAAAAGGTGTACGTGTGCATGCGTATACACAGTGGACCAGGAGAAGGCAATATGGAAATAAATTTCACTGTGCTCCAAAAAGTAGCAATATAAGAATTTGGGGGGGGGGGTGTGCATTAGTATAAATAATATATATGCAGTCTAGACCAGTAGTTTTATAAAAAGGAATCATTTTTTGTTTTAAAAATATCATGCCCTCAAAATGATGAGGGATAAAGTGTAAGATATTCTTCAGCTTTAATTATTTTTTAATTTTATTCAGGTCAGAGCACTTTTTTTAAATAGCAATACAACAGACAAGAAAATACTCAAAATATTTAAAATTGTATTTATACCAAGAGTCCATATGTTTTAAATATTTTCTAATACTTGAGCAGTTGCTGTCTGACTGGCTTCCAAATATGCCAAGAGTTAAGCATTCAATATTTTCAACATACGTGCTTTTTACTGGTTTATATTATCTAATAAGAATCCTTAAGTGTCTCCAGTACAACTGATGTTTACAGGCCTTTTGTGTTTTTCCTCCTTCTTTAGAAGGCTTGGGGAGCCACAACAAAGTTACTGTATAAAACACTAATGATGGACTAACTTCTGATGTAATAAATGAGTTGGCTACCACCTTGATGTAAAAATTTGTAAAGGGAATTTTTCACCATTTTGAGTGTTAAATGTATTTTTAACTGTCTGGTTTGTACTTCTACAACTTTTGTACTACCAAAGAAGAGTTAAAAATAAAAATGTTAAACACAGGGAGCTGTTTTTGAATGATCCAATTGTTGGTGCCTTGGGTACTGAAAAGTACAATTGTAGTTGGTATAATTTATCAAGCTTAATGTCACAGTGACCATTTTCTTATGTCTAAATTGTCAAGTGACCACTTGGCTGACTTTCCTCATTGGGTTCTTCCTCTTCCCATAGTGATATCACCCCCTGATTATTATTTTAAGTCTGGAGATAATTTTGGATGTATGGAACAATTGCAGAAGCAGTACAAAGAGTTCTTGTATACTCTTCACACCATTTTCCCTTATGGTATCATCTTACATAACCACTGAACAATGATCAAAGCTAAGAAATTAACATCAGTATAACACTATGAATTAAGTCACAACATCATTCCAGTCTCACCACTTATCCCATTAACATCCTGTTCTGTTCCAGATCACCCACCGCGTTTAGCCATTGGCGTCCTTAGTCTCCTCTGACCTGTGATTGTCCCTCAGTTTTTTAGGATCTTCAATGTTAGTGTGTACGCATCAGTTATCTTATAGAATGCCCTTCAACCTAAGTGTGCCAGCTGTTTCTCCTGATTAGACTGAGAGTTTGCATTATAGAAAGGATGCCTTTCCTCTTGCTCCATACTGGGGGGCTGTTGGGGGATAATGGGAGGTCAGTATGTATCACTAGGGATGTCAGCCTCCACTATTTGGCCCAGGTGGTAGCCACCAGCTTTCATTTCTATGAAGTCACTAGTTTTCCCTTTGTAATGAATAAGCTTTTGAGGGGAGAGACTTTGAGATTGGGGCTTCCCAGGTGGCACAGGAGTAAAGAAACTGCCTGCCAGTGTAGGAGATACGAGATGTGGGTTCGATCCCTGGACCGGGAAGATCCCCTGGAGAAGGAAATGGCAATCTGCTCCAATATTCTTTCCTGAAAAATTCCATGGACAGAAGACTCTGGTGAACTACAGTCCATGGAGTTTCAAATAGTCAGACTCAACTGATTGTGCTGTGCGCACACACACACTTTGAAATTCAGTTCAGTTCAGTCACTCAGTCATGTCCGACTCTTTGCGACCCCATGAATCGCAGCACACCAGGCCTCCTTGTCCATCACCAACTCCCGAAGTTCACTCAAACTCAAGTCCATCGAGAGTCGGTGATGCCATCCAGCCATCTCATCCTCTGTCATCCCCTTCTCCTCCTGTCCCCAACCCCTCCCAGCATCAGAGTCTTTTCCAATGAGTCAACTCTTCACATGAGGTGGCCAAAGTACTGGAGTTGCAGCTTTAGCATCAGTCCTTCCAAAGAAATCCCAGGGCTGATCTCCTTGCAGTCCAAGGGACTCTCAAGAGTCTTCTCCAACACCACAGTTCAAAAGCATCAATTCTTCTGTGCTCAGCTTTCTTCACAGTCCAACTTTCACATCCATACATGACCACAGGAAAAACCATAGCCTTGACTAGACGGACCTTTGTTGGCAAAATAATGTCTCTGCTTTTCAATATGGTATCTAGGTTAGTCATAACTTTTCTTCCAAGGAGTAAGCGTCTTTTAATTTCATGGCTGCAGTTATCATCTGCAGTGATTTTGGAGCCCCCAAAAATAAAGTCTGACACTGTTTCCACTGTTTCCCCATCTATTTCCCATGAAGTGATGGCACCGGATGCCATGATCTTCGTTTTCTGAATGTTGAGCTTTAAGCCAACTTTTTCACTCTCCTCTTTCACTTTCATCAAGAGGCTTTTGAGTTCCTCTTCACTTTCTGCCATAAGGGTGGTGTCATCTGCATATCTGAGGTTATTGATATTTCTCCTGGCAATCTTGATTCCAGCTTGTGCTTCTTCCAGCCCAGTGTTTTCTTATGATGTACTCTGCATATAAGTTAAATAAGCAGGGTGACAATATACAGCCTTGATGTTCTCCTTTTCCTATTTGGAACCAGACTGTTGTTCCATGTCCAGTTCTAACTGTTGCTTCGTGACCTGCATGTGTTAGTTTATTAGGGCTCCTATAAAAAACAAAGGTGGTGGCCTAAAACAGCAAAAATTTATTCTTCACAGTTGAGGAAGCAAAAGCCTGACTGTCCCACGCCCTGTCTTGCCTCGTGGTGCTTCCTGGCAGTCATTGGTGTTTCCTGCTCTGTAGCTGCCTTGCTCCAGTGCCTGCCTGTCTTCACATGGACATCTCTGTGCGTGGGCCTCTGTTCACTCATCTCATGGGGACACCAATCATTATATGGATATAGGGCCCTTTGTAATCTAGGATAACTGCATTTTGATTACATTTGCAAAGACCCCGATTGCAAATACGATCAATCATCTCCACAGGAACCTGGAGTTAGAACTTCAACCTCTCTTTTTAGGGGACACAGTTCAACCCCCTACACCATCCGTTGGTGGGTCTTGCCTGCAGCTGTTTTTACTGTGGGAGGGGACTCTTTCAGGTCGGTGGCTGTGACCTTTTGATATGGCTCCTCTTTATTTCTTCTTCACTTATCCCTTTTGCCCTCTCTACCTTTCTGGAAACCATAAGATGCTCCAGGCTCATCATCTCATCTTGTGCTTTCCTCATCTCAACCTTGGAATCCACCGCTAATCAAGGAGCTCTGGCTCCCTCAGCCTTGGAATCCACCACTAATCAAGGAGCTCTGGCTCCCTTTATTGGAGAATGGTGTTTAGAAGTAGAGATCAGGGCACTCGGTGTGCTCGTTGATGCTGGGATGCTACTGCTTCCAGGCATGCATTTACACACACACACACACACTACTAACCTATACATGTACACCTCTTTAGGTAACTTTTTATGTTTTCTTTAGGCTGACCATGTGGCATGTGGGATCTCAGTTCCTCAATCAGGGATCAAATGTGTGCCTTTTACAGTGGACTGCCAGGGAAGTCCCTATGCAACTATCTTTATTTTTTTTTTAAATTTTATTTATTTATTTATTTTGACTGTGCTGGGCCTTCATTGCTGCTTGGGGTTTTCTCTAGTTGTGGCAAATGGGGACCGCTCTCTCGTCATGGTGCACAGGCTTCTCACTGTGGTGGCTTCTCGTTGCAGAGCACAGGCTCTAGGGCTCACAGACTTGAGCACTTGCGGTTAGCAGGCTCTGGAGCACAGGTTCAATAGTTGTGGCACACGGACTTAGTTGCTCAAAGGCGTGTGGGATCTTCCCAGACCAAGGGTAGAACCCATGTCTCCTGCATTGGCAGGTGGATTCATTAGCACTGAGCCACCAAGGAAACTCTCTGTGTAACTATCTTTAGAACAAAATAACTGCTGCCTCTGACCCCAGTCCAGCTCCACAGGCTTCCCTCTAAACTTCCCACTTTCCCCCTTGGTAATTTTTCTCCAACAATAAAGAAACCTGGCTCTTATGATCTATGATCTTTTTATATCCGTATCAACTCTAGCATATGTATAAAGTAGTTTGAATATAGACCCCTAAAGAAATAGATTTCCAACGAGAGCACAGTGCCGTGTACTATTCTTCTAGTTTTGAGCCTTAGAAAATCCAGCCAGAAGCCCGTTAGCCAAAATTACTTAGGTCAGCACCTTCGTTCCCCACCCCTTGGACATGGTTATGTGATTCAGTTTTAACACAGAGTCATTTGTCATCATCTGCATTCCATCTTTCCTTCATATCCAGGTTAAGGTTCTTAAAATTTATGTACAGTAAACTTCACTCTTTGTGGTGCCTCATTGGGTTCTGATTATGAATTTTCATGTGTGTGTGTGTGTTTTCCTTGAAAACAAGATGATCAGTAACAGCTTATGCTAATAATTTTCAGCTCATGAAAACCAGGTAACCTAGAATGTATGCATGAGGGCAGATGTTAGGACTCCCCCTGCCGGGGAGTCATTTGAGGTTACAGGTTTTGTTCTTAATCAACAATCTGATATCCTCTCTAGGATCTTCCCTAGGATTCAGCTCTCTCTGGACACAGGTAGGTCCTGGTGAAAGTGCCAGGGAGACTGAGGGTCCATGGCCCTGTATGCTTCTGCCCCTCTTCCTCAAAATCAGATATCGAGGCTTCCTCCACCCTGATCTGACACAGTGGAAACATGGAGGAACACTTCCTCCCCTCCCACCCAGGGCAGCAGGATGGTGATGCTTTGGAAGTGGGGCTCCGCCAATAAAGGGTTTGGCTGTGGTCAAAGGAGACTCCGTTTTGCTTCCAAGATCCTTGAAGTGAAGTCGCTCATTCGTGTCCAACTCCTTGCGACCCCATAGACTGTAGCCTACCAGGCTCCTCCATCCATGGGATTTTGCCAGATCCTTGCCAGATCTTAAATCCTCTGACCCTTTTGTCTGTGGGGCAGCTTCTGTCCAGGGCTTCCTTCCTTCATTCCTCATCTTCCCAGGACCATTCTTTAGGACTGTTCTCAGATCTCTGGAGGTCTCTCACGGTAGATCCAAACACCAAAGGATAGCTGGGACTCCGTCCCCGGCATTCTGTAACCGCCCAGCTGGTGTCGCTGCCCACCGGATTCAGCAGCTGTCCCGACGGTTGTCGTCTGCCTCTCTCAGAGCTGGCATTCGCGCCCTCTGCCGGCCGAACGCGAGAACTGCAGGCGGCTCAGCTTTGCTCTTTGATGATGGTGGCTCATTGTCAGGGCCTGGAGCTCAGAAAGTATATAGGCATTTCATGATGATGTGCTGACTGAATAAATAAACAAAAGTCTACCTTAAAAAGATGAAAGATTATTATTACCTATTTTATGGGAGTAAAAATTTGGATTTTTCTTAACTCATTTTCTGACCCTGCAAGCTGGTCTCTATTGTCTTTCTGATAGGAAACCGCAGTTTCTTATCTAGGAACTTGCTTTCCTGTGCATGTGACCTTGGATGCTGGTAGAAATCATTGAGTTCCACTTTGAAGGGAACCCTGTTTCCTGAATCCTGCCCTGGAAGTGGTGTGAATATAGAAGCAGTGTGGTCTCAGAGAAGTAGCTTGGTCTTTGCTACTGGGTTTGAATCCTGGCTCTGATGCTCATGATGGTATAGTGTTGGGCAATTGCCTTATCTCTGAGATGCAGTTTCCTCATCTGTAAAATGATCTGTCTCACAGGATTTTTAAGGACTAGAAATATTCATGCAGAGTCATGGGGCCTGCCATGATCTCCACATTCACTCTGATGGTGAGTGCTGCCATTGTCAACAGCCAGGCTTGGTAGTGTCTCTGTGTTTCTGTCCCACCGCAGCTGGTCAAGGTGGCCTGGGAAGAGTCTCAGCACACAGAATTTTCTCCAAGTGTGGAGCTGAGCTAGGAAATTTCTTGCTCTGAGTCTGAACCACAGTTAGAATTCAAAACCCTCATGGAAGAGGCATTGAATAGAGGACAGTCCATATTTTGAGGAGGCAGAGCACAGGAGTAGAAAAAAAGATCTGAGGGGACTTCCCTTGTCGTCCTGTACGGACTCTGTGCTTCCACTGCAGGAGGTCCGGGTTCAATCCCTGGTCAGGGAACTAGAGCCCATATCTTGCAACTAAAAAAAAAAAAACAACAACAACCCACATGCTGTATCCAAGACTTGGCACAGCCAAAATAAATAAAATAAATATTTAAAAGAAAAAGATCAAAAGATCTGAAGATGAAGAGGTAGTGTGTGTAAGGGGCAGCTGAAACTCCTTCAGCCCAGCTCTTCTACTGTCTGTGAACGATGCCACTGTTCCTGGAGAACACTTCTCCTCCTTCTTAGAACACAGCCAGGTGGCCCACTCTCTGACCACAGCTGGACGTGACTGAGGTGGGCGCATGACCATCTGTGACCTGGCCCAGTGGGGTCTCTTCCTGGGATATTTAACAACTGGAGCTGAAGAAAGTGGTTCATTTCTCTGGAGGCTAAAGCTGGTGGAGGCCACGCTTCCTGACATGCTGAGGAAGCCTGTCTGAAGAAAGGAAGGGAACATACGGAGGGAAGAGAGGCAGTTCTGGGTTCTCTCAAGGCCGAGATGCAGCTGCCCCTGAGGCTCAGCTGCCCGTCTGAGTTTTATGACCATTCCAAGAACATTTCTCTCTGGTCTTACCTCGTGTGTGTAGAGTTTCTATCACTTGCAACAACAACCACAAAACCCCACAGGCAATGCAATTATTTACAGAGAAGTAGAACCATGAGGGGTATCAGAGCCACATGGCTAGTAGAGCCCAGGTCTCCAGTCTTCCAGCTGAGACCACCCAACGCTGCTCTGGATTCACAGTCAGGGGCCCTGGCCCTTGCAGCTTCTGCTCTGAAATGCTTGTGAAAACCCTCTCCCGACTTCACTGCCTTGGGATGACTGCCCTTCCCCCATCTTTCCTTGATCTGCTACAGGGCTTGTGACTGTAGCTCCCTTAAGAGCATGGCTTTGATATTCAGATGACTTTACTTCTGGCTTTAAGGTTTGCAGACCTCAATCTTCTGCCTATAGACTGAAGATAACATGTGTCTTTTTAGGGCTTCCATGAGGGTTCCACAAGCTTGGGCCGGTAGTGCTCTTAGCACTGACCTTCTCCGGAGGCTCAGTGGTAAAAAATCCTCCTGCAATGCAGGAAATACAGGAGACATGGGTTCGATCCCTGGGTTGGCAAAATCCCCTGGAGGAGGAAATGGCAACACACTCCAGTATTCTTGCCTGGAGAATCCCATAGACAGAGGAGCATAGTGTGCTATAGTCCATAGGGTTGCAAAGAGTCGGACACGATTGAAGCGACTGAACATGCATGTATGCGCTTAGCAGGAGGCTGGATACAACCAGCACTTACTCAATGAACTGCCTCAGTTCAGTTCAGTCACTACCCAATAGCCTGCAGCACACCAGGCTTCCCTGTCTATCACCAACTCCTGGAGCTTGCTCAAACTCAAGTCCATCAAGTCAGTGATGCCATCCAACCATCTCATCAGCTTCAGCATCAGTCCTTCCAATGAATATTCAGGACTGACTTCCTTTAGGGTTGACTGGTTTGATCTCCTTGCAGTCCAAGGGACTCTCAACAGTCTTCTCCAACACCAGAGTTCAAAAGCATCAATTCTTCAGTGTTCAGCCTTCATTATGGTCCAACTCTCACATCCATACATGACTACTGGAAAAACCATAGCTTTGACTATGTGCACATTGGTCGGCAAAGTAATGTCTCTGCTTTTTAATATGCTGTCTAGGTTTGTCATAGCTTTTCTTCCAAGGAGCAAGTGTCATTTCATGGCTGCAGTCACCATCTGCAATGATTTTGGAGCCCAAGAAAGTAAAGTCTCTCACTGTTTCCATTGTTTCACCATCTATTTGCCATGGAGTGATGGGACCAGTTGCCATGATCTTTGTTTTTTGAATGTTGAGTTTTAAGTCAGTTTTTTCACTCTCCTCTTTCACTTTCATCAGGAGGCTCTTTAGTTCCTCTTCACTTTCTGCCATAGGGTGGTGTCATCTTCATATTTGAGGTTAATGATGTTTCTCCCAGCAGTCTTGATTCCAGCTTGTGCTTCATCCAGTCCGGCATTTCACATGATGTACTCTGAATGTAAGTTAAATAAGCAGGGTGACAATATACAGCCTTGATGGCCTCCTTTCCCAATTTGGAACCAGTCCATTGTTCCATGTCTGATTCTAACTGTTGCTTCTTGACTTGCATACAAGTTTCTCAGGAGGCAGGTAAGGTGGTCTGGTATTTCCATCTCTTTAAGAATTGTCCACAGTTTTTTTGTGATCCACACAGTCAAAGGCTTTAGCGTAGTCAATGAAGCAGAAGTAGATGTTTTTTCTGGAATTCTCTATTTTTTTCTATGATGCAATGGATGTTGGCAATTTGATCTCTGGTTCCTCTGTCTTTTCTAAATCCAGCTTGAACATCTGGAACTTAGCATGGGGCTGGATACAGCCAGCACTTACTCAATGATCTGCCTCAAAGTTGCTAAATTCAGCTCCTCTTTAGTGAAAAAAAATGATACAATGATGAAAGTTCGACCATTTGAGTGTGGGTTCTTGATGTTTCTGCCACATTCATATTGCTTAATGTTGAAGATGGATCTAGGGTAGGGGTGAGGTTGGTGAGTAGGAGGAATTGGGTAACAGAAGGAACTTCTGAGATTCTTTCTGGCCCATGATTTTTCTGGAACCAGACCAAATACCTTCAGTGAGAGAACTATCTCGTTACTCTGATGTTACATGGACACAGATCTGTAAGACAAGGGATGTGCTCTTTCCCCGCATGTTCAGGCTGTCATTTTATCTTATCACTGTTAGGATAAGACATGAATGTCGGGCTTCTCGGGGGGGTCAGTGGTAAAGAATCCACCTGCCAGTGCAGGAGATGTGGGTTTGAACTCTGATCCAGAAGATCCCACATGCCGCAGAGCAACTAAGCCTGTGAGCCACACCTCTGACCCTGTGCTCTGGAGCCTGTAGCCCAGGGGCCACAACTAATGAAGCCCATGCCCCTAGAGCCTGTGCTCTGTAACAAGAGAAACCACCACGATGAGAAGCCCGCACATCGCAACTAGAGACTAGCTCCTGCTCTCCGCAGCTAGAGAACAGCCTGTGTAGCATCGAAGACCTAGCACAGCCAAAAAAGAGAGATGAATGTGGCACAGCCTTAAAAAAAACTTGATTTCTTTTTATTTGCAAGTTAATCTGTCAAGAAATTATAGAGAAAATACCAAAGAAAACAATCCCTCTGAAATAACTAACCAACCCTACCAAAGTGAAGATTTCTATCTTGCACTAAAAGTGCATTTTATTTAATATAGATGTATTTGTGGCAAGGGAGGATAAAAGAAATAGGTCAGTTTTAATGCCTCAAACAGCATGACTTAAAATTGGAACTAGGCATAAATTACTGTGTATTCTCCAATGGTTAAATGATGAAAATAAAATACATGATAATGATGAGAATAAAAATATATTAAATTTGAAGTGCCTCCAATGTGCATGTTTGCCTTGAGATAATTGTTAGTAATGTAGGTAGAAAAGGGTTTATCTAGTTTAGAAACTGTTCAATATTATTAGAAGTGGTGCAGAAAGCTTCAGTAGTCACAGAAATCAAAATTTAGTTATTAAAAAAAGTGTAAGTGCTACTAAGAAACAAGTGGTCCGGTGCGAGATGATCACTGGATAATAAAATCACAGCTTACATTTACTATTTACCTGGTGCTGAGTGTGTACTAAGGTACAGCCCTTTATATTCTGTGTCTTCTGTAAGTTGCATTACAGACCAAGGGAGGCGTGGCCACCACTTCTATTCTATTCTGACAAACCTGAGGAAAGCACTCTCAAGTTACTTTGCATTGGTCATTCATGTCATCACTAAAACATAAATATCATTAATAGTAGACAACATCAGAATTTTACAGATAAGGCCTTGACTAACTTTTCAATTCATTATTAAACTCTTCCTCAGAACCATAGAAAAAAAGCCACTTTCTTTACTAATTGACAGTATATGTAAGTTTACTTTTCTAAGAGAGGGCTTCCCTGGGACCTCATACCGTGAAGAGTCTGCCTGCAATGCAGGAGACCTGGGTTCAATTCCTGGGTTGGGAAGATCTCCTGGAGAAGGAAATGGAAACCCACTCCAGTATTCTTGCCTGGAGAATCTCATGGTCAGAAGAGCCTGGCGAGCCCCAGTCCATGGGGTCACAAACAGTTGGACATGACTGAGCAACTAACACTTTTCTACAAGTGGATGTCCTCGCCTCTACCTCCTTGGTTTTGATTCAGCTCTTCTTTTAGCCTGATGGCAACAAGCTGTCTCCAAAGAGGTGGTACTATATATTCCTAAAAAGAACCAGTTTGTTGTTCAATCTGAGTTCAGTTGAGATTCTGCCGCTGACTGTGTGACCATAGATGAGTTAGATAGCTTTTTTGAGCCTCCATTTCTCCATCTGTGAAATGGGGATAACCATACCTACAACTCATAGGGTTATGGTAGACTTAAGCAAGATAATGCGTATGCAGAACTTAAACTATGATAACTGCTTAATAAAAAAATTTTTTTTTAAGTTAAGCTATATTTGCACCTGTAAGTGCTGGAGAGGATGTGGAGAAAAGGGAACCCTCTTGCACTGTTGGTGGGAATGTAAATTGATACAGCCACTATGGAGAATAGTATGGAGAGTTCTTAAAAAAAAAAAAAAAAGGAATAAAACTACCATATGACCCAGCAATCCCACTATTGGGCATATACCCTATGAAAACCACAATTCTACAAAACACGTGTACCCCAGTGCTCATTGCAGCACTATTTACAATAGCCAGGACATGGAAGCAATCTAGATCTCCATGACAGATGAATGGATAAAGAAGCTGTCATACATATATATGATGAAATACTACTCAGTCATAAAAAGGAAGGAATTTGAGTCAGTTCTAGTGAGGTAAATGAACCTAGAGCCTGTTATACAGAGTGAAGTAAGTCAAAAAGAAAAACAAATATCATGTGTGAACCCGTATATATGGAATCTAGAAAAATGGTGCTGATGAACCTATTTTTCAGGGCAGCAATACAGATGCAGAAATGAGAACAGACTTGTACACAGTGGAGGAAGGGGAGGGTGGGTGAATTGAGACAGTAGCATTGAAACATATCCATTACTATATGTAAAATAGACAGCCAGTGGGAGTTTGTTTTATTATGCGGGGAGCTCAACACAGTGCTCTGTGACAATCTGGAGGGGTGGGATGCAGTGGGAGAGATGGCAGGAAAGTTTAAGAGGGAGGGAACATATGTATACCTATGGCTGATTCACGTTGATGTATTGCAGAAACCAGCACAACATTGTAAAGCAATTATCCTCCAATTAAAAATAAATTTAAAAAGTTACCTGGTGGCTCAGTGGTAAAGAATCCTCCTGCCATTGCAGGAGACATGGGTTTGATCCCTGGGTTGAGAAGATCCCCTGGAGACGGAAATGACAACCCACTTTAGTATTCTTGCCTGGGAGATCCTATGGACAGAGGAGCCTGGCGGGCTACAGTCCAAGGGTTCACAAAAGAATGAGACATGACTTAGTGACTAAACAACAACAAGAACAATAAATTAAAAAAAGAAAAAAAAAACTTCAGAAAATTGAAAAACAAAAAACCAAAAATCATAACTTGATGGCTCTCAGAAATTATTACTGAATAAAATTTTTGCATCAATAATTGTATGATTTGGCAAATTATTTTGAAAGTGTCTTTGCAGATACTTTTTTTGTTATAAAATTTTCATCTATAACTTTTAATTTAAATGCTGTAATAGTCTTTGGTTTGTCTCCTGCCCAATCATTGATGTCATGAAGATCTTGGAACCTATGATCACATGGCTTCATAAATGGGTGATTAAAAACTTTTGATCCTGTCCTAGACATCAACATTTAAGACAGGGAGAGTACAGTAGTTAATGAGAAGAGACCAGCAACTCTCTTTGGCCTGTAAAAATCTTCACTTGTTTATATAAGAACCAAGGTTTATATGTGCCAATCTTGATGGCTTTAGGACTACTTTGGAGAATTAAAAAGGGATTGAGTAGGACCTAGAAATGAAATTATTTTTGTGGGTTTTTTTTTTAAGGTTAGTAACTGGTGTCAAGGGAAAACTTCATGGTTTTGTTTTTAAAATAGCAAGATCCTCACTCAACAAATACTCTAATTAGCTTGGTCAGTCATGTGAATTGGGAATGTGTAATTCTGATAAGGCATATGAGTAAAATTCTTTGTCTATCTTCTGGTCTCTGGGTCATATTTTATCCTTGCTGTGTATGAACTATTCCAAAATGGTTAAAAGCAGAAAATACAGAAGTCTTCCAAAAACTAAGCTCAGAGTGGTATTGGGGTGTGCGTTCACATTTGCTTGTATTCTGCTCTAAGTGTATGGTCACATGCATATGTAGGCTATGTATTTTGTCGAAAATCTTAGTTCAGTTTTGTCTATTTAGAGTGTTTTTATACATAGTTCATTTGAGCTTCTAAATCAGGGGTTTTCAAAGTAGGTTTCACATAACCCAGGGGTGTGGGGTGAATGGATTAAAACCCAGATTGATATTTATCTTAATGTTATTGATGTTGTTCAGTTGCTAAGTCATGCCCGACTCATTGCAACCCCATGGACTGCAGCCTTCCAGGCTCCTCTGTCCTCCAGTATCTCCCAGCTCTACAAAGTATATGACACAGTACAAGAGGACAGAACATTTATTTGTAAACATACTTCTATTAGGGGTAAGAGTGTGACTTTTTTTATTGATAGCTGGTGCAAGATCAAAAAGATGAAGCAAGTCCTGCTCTGGTCTCTGTGTGTCTCCAAGTGTGGCTGGAGAAATATCCGCATCTACGCTGCAGATGCCGGGGCCTCACCCTAGACCTGCTGAATCCAAGTCTCTGAGAGCTGGGACCCAGAAACTTGCTTTCGTAAAACAAGCACACTCAAATTTGAGAATGTCTGCTTTCCACTGGACATGTAGTAGTGATACCCATTTCACAGATGAGGAAACTCAGGCACAAAGGTTAAGAAACTTAAACCCAAGGTCATACAATGAGTAAAAGGCACAGGCTAATTCCACCCTAAGTTGATTAAAAAAGTGGATGAGTGAGTGCCCAGCCTGCGCTGTGTGGTCAGAACCGTTGAACACCTGGAGGTCACCACCCAAGGCTGCAGGGGTTTTAACTGCAGAGTCAACCCCTTTGTACTTTTTCTAACATGAGGAGCCAAGAGAAAAGTGACATCAGAGTCTTGAGTCACAAACATACATCCTTTCTTTTCTTGCCCCTCCAGGATTTGAAAGATTGAATTCAAGATGACTGAAAAGCGTGGTCAGCCAAGTTTCCTACTGCTTGGCCCCAAACATTGGTTTTCTTAAGGTTTTTGTCTCAATTTGGGTGTAGGTTCCTCAGGGTAACCTGCTCTCATGATGGAGACCAAACTTCCACTGGATACTCAGTGCCGCTCCACCTCCATCTTCCCAATGACTGCCAAGCAGCCTCCTTATTCAAATGGAGAAGGGCCATCTGAATGAGGATGTGAAAATGTTAGTCGCTCAGTCGTGTCGGACTCTTTGTGACTCCAGGCTCCTCTGTCCACGGGATTCTCCAGGCAAGAATACTGGAGTGGGTTGCTATGCCCTTCTCCAGGAGATCTTCCCAACCCAGGGATCGAACCCAGGTCTCTTGTATTGCAGGCGGATTCTTTACCATCTGAGCCACCAGAGAAGACCCTGAGTGAGGAAGGTGAATAATAAACATAATTTTTTTTGTCATATTCATATAGACAGTGCTTCCACAGCCCTGCATTCATACCTTTATCACAACATATCCCAATCAAATAATTAGCATTCAGAATCTTAATCAGCTGCATGATGTCTCTTCCACTATATGTGAAGAGCTTTTAGTCTTTTATTCGACAAATAATGTCCTGAGTACTCACTTTGTGCCCACACTATCCTAGATCTAGGCAAAAGGCATTTACTATAGTCACTTTAGTTGAGGGAAAAAATGCTAATAGTCAGTGCCAAGCAACTAGCTTGAATGTGTTGGTAAGAGTCGCTCATAATGGGCATATTTAATAGATTTGCCTAAAATGTTGTTTCTTAGAGTGCTTGAGGGTGTTTCAAAAGTTAGCCTGTTACATGTCTACTGTAAACTAACACATTGGGGGAACTTACGAGCTTAGTAAACAAATGAATGAGTAATTTATCTCCGTAAATTAACAGAGAGACTGTCTACCATAAAAAATAAATGCCAGCTTGTCTCTTTAATCATCACCAACTATAAAATAGCAGGTTTTAAAATGAATGAGGTTTAATCTGGGAAAAAAATAAGAACAGAAAGCAAGAATTCCCACGTTTTCATCATATGGACTCATTGGACAAATAGGAGTCCCATTGGTGAATAAAGTTCAAGTTCAATGCCAGGGGCCACATTCCTATGTCTGCACACAGACGACAAAACTAAGGAAGTCAGATCTATACTCATGTAATTGCATTTGGTGCCTCCTTCATTCTTCCTAAGGCCTCCCATTGGGAGATACTGATGAAGAGTTAAGATGAGAAGGGGTGAGGGAGGGGGCAGGCAAGATAGGAATAGGGAATTAAGCAGTACAAACTACTCTGTATAAAATAAGCTACAAGGACATAATGAACAATACAGGGAATATAGCCAATCTTTTATAATAGTCATAACTACAAATGGAGTATAACCTTTAAAATTTTTAAATAACTTTGTACATCTGAAACATATATTATTGTACATTAATTATACTTCAATTTAAAAAAGCCTGACTTTCCTGGTGATCCAGTGGTTAAGACTCTGCACTTCCTTTGCAGGGGGCACAGGATCCATCCTTGGTTGAGGAACTAAGATCCCACAAACATGTGGTGTGGCCAAAATAAAGAAGAAAAGAGATAATCTTGCCCTTAGGGTCAGGGCAGAGGAAGGGCTAAAGAGGAAAATGGTGAGTGGCTAATAGTTACTGAGTGTGGACGAATGGGTGTGTGCTAAGGAACTCAAATTCTCTTCATTCCTTTCCGAATCTGGTTTGACAACTCTAATATGCTACCATCTGTCTTGGAAACTGGGGGGAAACATCTAATTTCACATTTATATGATAGTTAAACTTCCCTCAGTAAGAAGTGAAATGTAACTTCTTAGGTCGAGAAAACTGCATGTAATATAGAAATAATATAGAAATGCAGTTTCCTAAGATCGTGGGGACGGTGGTGTCCACTTCTACTCACAGCCAGTGCCTGACATTCAGTGTGCATCGGTGCTGCCATGCTGTCGAGAATGTTTGAAAAGAATCAGTATCATCAGCATCACTTTTGATAAGGCGCGCCACCAGGCTGCAGAAAGATGTTACACAGAGCAGGAGTCTCAGCTGCTAGACAAGCTGGGGGATGAAGCTAAAATCTGGGGTTTCCTCTCAACCTAAAGACTCTGGCTTTTCCTCTGACGTCCTTTGGTGGAGCCTGGGTGTTGGGGTAGAGGTAAAGGGGCCCAGGCTGCTTTTAAAAAAGCACTTGAAGTTCTTGGTCATCTGTTAACCTTTTTGAAGCAGTTGTTCACATAATCTTAAAAACTTTAGAGTTATTAATCATGATGAACTCTGCAGCAGTCCTAAAATGTAAAATTAGGTCCACATGTAAATGTAAACACAGAAGTGTGTTTCTGTGCCCAGAAAAAGACTTATTTGCAGAAATACCTCATCTTACCTTTTCCTTGTCAGATTTTTCTTTTTTATCCTTCTGTTTTGGAGATACCAGTGGGAAGTTGCTACGCAGCTGTCCAGTTCTCCTTTCCCCTTGGACCAAAGGCTTAGACCTTTTCCGTGTCACACTAAATGAAAACAATTATCTTTCAATCTCTTGCAAATTGGCTCTTTGTGTTTTGAGGACCAGGCTTTTGTGTTTGGAGGACCTGATGTGGCAGATTGTAAACAATCTCAAAACTCAATGTCCATTCTCTCCCTTCTCAGTAACTGAATCCTGAACTTATTTGGGAAAGCCATGCTCATAGCTAGAAAGGTAAGTTTTCCAGCCTCTCTGGCAGTTGAATGTGTCCAAGTAACCAGATGTTGATCAATGAGGTAAAAGAGGAACGCTGAATTCTAGTAAGACCTCTAGTAAGAAGGTCCTTACTAGAGAGGGAGTGAGATCTTCTGACCTGTTATTCTTTTTTCCAAATGGAAAGCAAATGTAATGACTGGAGCCCCAGCAGTCACTGTGGACCAGGCAGTTGTCTTGAGAAGTAAGCCAAACGATAGAAGGAACACAAGTCACCGATACCACAGAGTCCTCTGCCAGCCTGGATTTCTATCTCCAGACTTCTTTTACATAAAAGATAAGTAAATCTCTGTTTTTATAAGACACTTTATCATATACAGCTGGACCTAATCACAACAGATACACTTGGGAAATTGTTGAAGGAACCACTTTGAAACATTAAGCTTTTGGTGTACTAAATAGCGAACACATCTACAATCCAATTAGCAATGCCAACAGTTTAATCTTTAAAAGCTCGGAGTGACATTGTATGTAGACATGGCTTGTTATCAAGCAAATCCAGGGAAATGTGTCTGTTAGGCTCAGAAATCATGTTTTATGTTAAATAATAACCAAATGGAGCAATGACATTATGACAATCTCTATAAATATATATTATTATTGTTGTCACTTAACCGATGGGCAAATAGAAAGGATATATTACTTGTCCCAGGTTACATGGCAAAGCTGGAAATCCAACCAAAGTGAGTCAGATTTCAGTTTGTGTTATGAAACACTATAATAAGGAATCCTCCATATTTATATTTTTCTAGATAGTCTTGACCATCCCCTAAATTCTCCATTGAGCCATGTCAAAATAGCTGAAACCCAGGAAGGGCTATTCATCCTTAAAGTAAGAGCTGCACAGGTAGTCATGGCATCAAGAGTTTGACCTACAGGGACAGAGTCAAAGTCATTCCTGGCAAATCAATCTAGTCTCCTCTTCAGCTGTAATTTAATAGTCTATCTCTTTAAATTGAAAGAAACCTCAAGGGTCACTAATAGTCTGGGAAAATTAGAAGCACTATTGACTTAAGACACTCAGACACATATGTGGTTATTGTTTAATCACAATCAGACATTACGTGGCACAAAATACTCCATCCATCTCTTTGCTGCTCCAAATCTCACAAACATAAAAACCTGAATTTTAAACAAAGAAGTCTTTTGACCAAACTCCCCAATCCCAAAGGAGATGAAAAAGTAATAATGTAAAAAAGTTAAGGTCAAGGTGGTCTGATATCACAGCTAATGACTAACCATTTGTTTACAGGCGGCTCCTGCTCCACCCTGAAAGCTGCCAAGCTCCATTCTCTGTCCAACAAGTGGTTAGTGATCGGTTCCCTGGGTGATTGTCCCTGAAGGTAAGCCATGCTCTGGGGGGTACATTAGGCACTTTAAGTAGGGGTAGTTACCTTTCCCTGACTGGGTATAATGTTTGGCTCTCAAAAGCAAGGTAAGGAATTTTACACTCAAACAGAATGTCTTGTGAATCTCTGCCCCTGGGATTAAGCGCTGGGATCCCAGGGCGTTCTCACGAACACCAGCACCACGCGTTCTGCAGTTGTGCGCGTTGGCCAGCAGGGTGTTTAAGGTCTGCATGTTCTGTGGACACCAGCACGGTGGTCCACTCTGACTTATAGTCTCTTGAGCTTTAGCCCATCTAGACGGTGGTACTCTTCATAATGAACAAGCAGCATGGCGCTGATGCTCACATCCATCAGAACTGGCGCTGGGTGTCAACCCCTTGTAAGGCTGCAGCCGTATATGCTGCATTTATCAGCTCTGGGTTTTAGCAGCAAACCCAGGCCCGTGTGACCAGATCATCACTAGCTTATTTGCCTGGAGAACCCCCTCCCCTACTCGGCCTCATCCACATCTTCCCCCGCAGTAGCTGCTTCTAAGGCCGCGAGGGCTTCGGCCACCTCCGCGTCCTCATCCGCCGTCTCCCAGCTCCCGTCTCCGGGGGAGCCAGGGGCCTCCTCCCACCCGTTTCTCGAATCGACCACAGGCACGTCCTGAGCAGGATCGTCTTTGTCAAAGTAGATACTTGGGATTTCAGTTGTCACGGCCTCGTTTAATGAATCCCAGCTTCTCTTTACGGAGAAGGGCATATTCAAACCACACTCCCCTGCCGGGGGGTGAGCACCTTCCTGGGGTTCCTTCTCAGAGTGGATCTTGAAAAGACGGTCCTTCTCTTGGTGATCAACGTGATCAGTGTTGTCTTCAGCTGAGCTAGAAAACGGAGGGTAGTCCGGGGTGGGTATCTGGAGGACTTGGGCTGGGACTTCCCAGGCCGCAAGCCCGGCTGTGGATGGCGCGCCAGAGCCCCCATTCCTGATTACCTGCGTCTCTCCCGAGCCCAGCTGCATGCAGTCCAGCTCCCTAGCACTCCCTCCTTCAAGGAAGGGCTGGGTCGGGTGACCTTTGTTTGCAGCACTGGCCCAGGAGTCTCTGGCCCCCTGAGGGGGCCCCGGCTCACCAATGAGCTGCAGGACAGCAGCGGGGCCAAGGCCATTGATGGCCCCGCTAGTCTTCTCGGCACAGGGTCCCCCCACAGTATCCTCTGAGAGGAGCGGTCCTCGGGGCGGCCCGTAGGGCTCCTGCGGAGCGGCTGTTCCGCTCCCGCTTGCAGTCCTCTTGGAGCCCTCATTCGGAGGGTCACCCTTGTGCACCAGGATTTCGCTGCTCTGTTTGTCTTTCAATTTAAGAGTGTCCTCTTCATCTAACTTGCAGCTGTTTACTTCGTTAACGTAACCAGGGGAGGGCACGTGAACTGGATCGAAGAGATAGCTAGGATGAGAAGAAGGAAGATCAGTCAAGTATTAACTTTATTAATAACTAACTTTCATTATTAATATTTCTACTACAGGCTCTGCTGCTGGTCTATGGTTCCTGTTAATTTCCATGATTACTCTTTTAAGCCTATCAGTTCAGTTCAGTTCAGTTCAGTCGCTCAGTCGTGTCCGACTCTTTGCGACCCCATGAATCGCAGCACTCCAGGCCTCCCTGTCCATCACCAACTCCCGGAGTTCACTCAGACTCACGTCCATCGAGTCAGTGATGCCATCCAGCCATCTCATCCTCTGTCGTCCCCTTCTCCTCCTGCCCCCAATCCCTCCCAGCATCAGAGTCTTTTCTTATGTGTACCTAATTAAATAGATATTGGACATGAATCTGAGCAAACTCTGGGAGATGAAGGACAGGGAAGCCTGGCATCCTGCAGTCCATGGGGTCGCAGAGAGTCTGACAGGACGTGGTGACTAAACAGCAACAATTAAGTAGATACAGTGGTATCGAAGTATAAAAGTGGTCTACCGACAGGAAACAGATCTTAGGAAGGAGCTAGAAAAAGGGCAGGAAGAAGGTGAAGAACAAAGTGGGTCATGACATTTAAATACAAAAAAAAAGTAAATAAATAAAACAAACGTTCAACAATAGGAAGATAAGTGGTTAAGAACTGATGCCACAATCCCTCAGTGGAATATTATGTAGTCACTAACATTTCTGCGGTGATTTATTTTCAGTGATACCATTTCAGGCATAACAATTGTGACGTCTGGACTAGCATCAAAGTTATTCACAATAAATACTTTTGAATGGCACCTAACATTAAATTATAACTATAGTGGAAAAAATGATATATGTATGTAGGTATGTATATGTATATATTTATACCTATTTATGTATACACACATAGATACAGATATGGGATAGAACTAACATAATAAAGATAGTTTTGTTATAGAAGCAAAATGATCAGCTAATTTTCCCCCTTTATTTTATATAGAATTATATTCATGTTGCCCAAATTTTTATGACATAGAATCTGGACAAAATTAAAAGCACATACATGACTGGGGTGATTTATTTTCAGTGATACCATTTCAGGCATCTTCTAAAATTCAAGCTTTTCTTTGCACTGAAACTCTCTGGAGAAATGTAAATTCAACCCAAACCAAAGTCAGCCTCAGAGAATGACAGTGTTCCCAACATGCTCGGAGAACTGCACAAAAAATTTTTTAAAATCCAGCCCCTGTGTTCTTTTAAATAATATTAATGTGGTTCCAAACTCTTAACTTCCTGGCAATGCTAGTCATGCCCCAAGTTGGAAAATGGCATTGAATCCATGCAGGATGTTTAAAAGTGCCTTCGTGATAATCACAATTTCCCATATTTTCAACTTTACCTTTGTATCATTTTACAGCACCTGCACCCCATCTGGATTACTTTTTGTTATCATCTGGGGAAAAAAGAGAGAAGTGTGAATGACATTTTACTTTTTTTTAAATAAAAATTGTTGGTTTTATTGTGGGAAGACATTGGTTTCTTTGCAGTCAGAATGAAGGAGTGGCACAATTTAATTCTATATAAATGAGTGAATATATAAAGTATCAAATATAAACAGTAGTGTAACAAGAAAATAAATTGACAGAAATAATCATTCAACTACTGGCAATAATTAAGACTACCGTTTGAAAGATCTTCTATAAATAAAGAATGAAAAAATACTGTCATAAGATTTTATAGCACACAATTGTATTCCATCCTAATTTATTACTATTATAGTTCCTTCTTCGGTATTAGTGAACACATATCATAGCCTGTCAATTCACTGTGTTTATTATGTGAACCCTCACAGGCAAAAAATGTCTTAGAACGCCAACACCTACAATAAGCTGCTTTAGTAAGACAAAAATCTTCAATGTTTATTTCATTCACCACTTTGGGATTTTCCTTTTGTATTTTAAGATGAATCAAGCTATCCCTCTTTCCTTTTTCTGCAGGAGGAATGGACAAATGTAAGGTAGCCAAGTAGTCAAAGCACACCAAGGAAAGGCAATAATCAAAGCACTGTGAGCCCGGGGAACCAGGTCACACTCTCAGGGCGGAGAGCTGTTTAAGATATAAGGGAAGCTGAACCTTCACAGAGGCTTCCCAGGTGGCTCAGGGGTAAAGAATCCATCTGTCAACGCAGGAGACAGCAGTCCCAACCCTGGGACTAAGTCGGGACAGTCGGGAAGATCTGCTTTTGGACAAAATGGCAACCCGCTCTAGTATTCTTGCCTGGAGAATCCCATAGACAAAGGAGCCTGGCAGGCTATAGCCCATAGGGTCGCAGAGTGGGACATCACTGAGGACACCTGTAGGCAGGTAGGCACCTCCACCACACGGGCTGTGCTCTCCAGCCCCATCCTGGCCAGAGACTTCTGCTTCTCTCTGGCTGAGGTGCCTCATCTGTGCAGAGAGTGGAAATGGCTAGCTGCAGGCACTTGCAGTCTGGACTGGACCCAGGCAGCTGAATAAGATTTCAATAGGAATTGTTTGCCTTTTCTTTCCTAGATACTCAAAGTCAGTAGAGTTACAGTTTTTTTGGAAAAGGATAACATGTGAGTAGGGAGGACACTGGTTACCTGGAATACCTTCACATATCTAAAATCACCGATTCAGTATTCGCAAACTAGTCTCTGTGCCAGACCTTTCCCTGACTCTGGGAGTTACATATGTCATCTTCATTTTGTAAATGAGGGAAAACAGGTTAACCAATGCCAGAGAAAGAAAGGTGGGATTGAAAAGGACCTGTGTGTTTTCTTCCATTGCCTTCTCCATGGGACTTGGACTTAACCAGGGTGTTAAGCCCTGGTGCAGCAGTAGGCGCTACAAGAGAGCAGAGAGGCTTCCTTGCCCAGGGGTTTCAGTACTAGAGGATGTCCTGGGCTCCCCTGGTGGCACTAGTGGTAAAGAACCAGCCTACTAATGCAGGAGATGTAAGAGATGTGGGTGTGATCCCCTGGGTCAGGAAAATCCCCTGGAGGCGGGCATGGAAACCCATCCCAGTGTTCTTGCCCTGGAGAATCCCATGGACAGAGGAGCCTGGTGGGCTTTGGTCCATGGCATTGTAAAGAGTAGAACACCACTGAAGCGACTTAGCACAGCACTAGAGGATGTCAGGATATGGCAGATGATCCCAGCTACAGATCCATGTTCCATGTTACAGACCCGTGGAAGTTACAGTTGAGTCATCATCACAAGCTTTATGTGGACTAAAGTGAAGTCACTGTCATGTCCGACTCTTTGCGACCCCATGGACTGTGTAGCCTAACCAGGCTCCTCTGTCCATAGGATTTTCCAGGCAATAGTACTGGAGTGGATTGCCATTTCCTTCTCCAGCAGATCTTCCCTACCCAGGGATGGAACCCAGGTCTCCTGCATTGTAGACAGACGCTTTACCATCTGAGCCACCAGGGAAGTCCATGTGGACTAAACTGCTCCTGTTTTGCCTTTCCCATCACAAGGCATGGACGCTGAACATCACAAGGTCAAAGACATGCCCCTTGGGGCTTCCTGGTGGTGGATGGATTTACCTCTGTGCTGCTTTCATTTCCCGCCTGCCTTCTGTCCCCTGCCGGTTCCCAAGTTACATTTTTTCCCCTCAAGATTGCCCTTTGAATGAAACCTTCTATTCATGTAGAAACCAACCATGTTGTTCTGGTCTTTTCTCTGAAAATCCTAGAAATTAGCATGGAAGAATCTTTAAGTCATCCTCCATGTCTAATAGTTACCAACTTGAAGCAGACAAGCCAATGACAGAATTGAAAGCCCCAGTCCCTTTGTCTCCATAAGAAGCGCATGCTAGAGAGAGAGAGGGATCACTTATTGTTTCTGTTTTGGTTTTTCTTTCCTCTATTTTTTGATCTTGCCACTCAGCACACAGGATCTTCGTTCCTTGACCAGGGATCAAACCCGTGCCCCCTGCAGTGGAAGCCTGCCTGGTGTCTTAACCACCTGACTTCAGGGAAGTCTCAGGGATCGTTCATTGTTGGCTGTGTCACTGCCTTCTCTGTTCTCTCTCCTTCCTTCTTTCAATCATGAATGGATTTCCAAGGATTCTACTTTATAAGCCTTTAACCACAGAGAAAATGACCAGTACCATTTAAGAAGTATAGATTAGCTGGTTGATAAATCTAGAGGGAAGTAGTTTTATACCACCTCCCTCCCCAAAGATATCCAGTATCCACATCCTAATCTCTGAAACTTGTGACTGCTACCTCATATGACCAAAAAAAACAAAAAAAAAGTCTTTGCATATGTGATTACAGGTTTGAGATGAGGAGACTGTCTGGATGATCTGGTTCTGGCCCCAGCTCTGCCCTGTAACTCTGGGCCTCAGCTATTTCATCTATAAATGGGGATAATGATGTATCTACCATGTAGCATTGTTGGGGATTATATGAGTTAACATTCATAATAAGCATATACTTATTACTCAGCTGTGTCTGGATACAGCATGTTTGAAAGAAAAAAAAAAAAAAGCTTTTCACCTAAGGAAGAAGTACTCCAGTTGCCATGACATATGCCTACAAACAAGAGCATTAACAGTACCAAGTTATACCTGTTTCCAGATAAGGACCAAATGGTATATTTCTATCAACTGTGGCACCAACTGAAAGACACATACCTCAAGTGCAACAAGAGTTCCGCAAGACAGAAATCACAGTGGGCTTAGCCAGCAGTATGTGTACAACCTTTTCCTTTTGCAAAGCACTCTCAATGGAATCACTCCATTTTCCAAGCCCAGGGTTTTGTTTCCAGCCTCCGCTCCCCACTTACATCCATTTTCTGTAAATAATTCATATGTCAGCTTGATAAATCTGTTCAAGAGCCCCCTGTACCCCTCCTCCCTGCCATCACCCCCTCCCCTCCCTCCATCTCCACAACCTACTCTAAAATCCGGCCCCTTTCCACACTGGCAGTATCTTTGTTTATCTTGGAATCTGTTTTTAAAAAGTCAAGAGGATAGGAGGCAAGAAAAAGTCAAAGAAAAAAAACAAAAAACAAAAAACAGGCTTTGAAGTGTTTGAGAGAGGGCAGACCGCAGTCTTAATAATGTAATTGAAGCAACTGCGAGGTATGAATCACTGAAAAATGTCAGGTAGGTCAACTTTAGGATCATGGGTTCAAGTGTTGTAGGTGGGGAAGGTTTCCTTCTGAACAGAAGAAAGAACAAAAGAGGCTGGTCTTGAGCAACACCTTGCTTTCCCAGTGTCTCCCAGGCTGACCAAGGTCGACCTGACCCCACCCTCTGCCCCTGTGGCTTTGGCCACACTCACAGCCATGCCGGGAACTGAGCTGACTGCTGAGATTCAACTTCTCTGTTTCTTAGAGAACTGACAAGTCACCTGTGCCTTTCACATTACCCTTCCCTCCTCGCCCACCTCCCTGGAAAACCACAGGATCTATATTTTTCTTCAAAGCCATGTAATTATAAAAGGTGTTTTGATGATCCTCCCCAGCCCCTCCACCTTTCACTGCCTCCCTTTAGGGTGCACTCTTGGGTTTCCTACAGACCTAGTCCTGTACCCAAGGGCCATGCCCTGCACCTCTCCCCAGCCCGGTGCCTCTTCCTGGTTAGAGGTCCTGCCCTTGCTCACACCCTGCCATCCTGTGTTCCCTTTTGCAGTGACATTCCTTCTCTCAGTGAGACAGGCTCTAAGGTCCAAGGTCGAGTGACTGCTGACGAAAAGGGTGGGGACTAATGCATTTACACCCAACCCCTGCCTGCCTGTGTCTACAATGATTCTTCCATAAATGATGATTCCTAACATCAAATCTGATTTATTTCTCTTTTCATGTGTCACTCCCACACCTATATCTTGCTTTTAGTGAGGTCTCCCATTTCCAGGTGCAAAAAGGAAATATTCCATGTCCATTTCCCATGGAAACAGGGAAACAAAATATACTCTTTTGAAGTAAGACTAAGTTCAAAATGGGCAGTTTGTCTTCTTTCCCTTCCCTGTCACTGTGACAACAGCTGGGTCAGAGGTGAGAACTCAGTTGTCCAGTGCCCTTTATTATGGAGCAGAAGCAGAATTTGCTTTGTCTTTGGAGTATAAAAGAGCAACAGAGAAGCAAAGGGCAAAGCAACCATCATCTGGTTTCCATAGGAGAAAAGCAAACACCATTAGGACGGTGTGTCCACCCACTTCGGCGCCTGCCCCTCCTGGAGTCCTGTGCTGGAGGTTGACTCTTGTCCTGTGTTTAGGGTTGAAATTAAACAGTCCCGTGTTTGAAGATGGTCATGCTAAGACCCCATCAGTTACTAGTCAAGTATTCTTGCTGGAAAATCCGGTTCCACAAGGGGGTTGGTGACGGAGGTAGGGAGAAATGAGGAGGCCAGGGGTGGGAGGGTAAGGGGCACAGGAGTTGTGCAACCAGGCAGAGAAATTAACTGAGCATTCATCAGGAAGTCAAGGAATACAGAAAGAGGCTCAACTCAGCTGGAAAGGGCTGCCTTTGAATAGTGATGATCTTAAAGAATGACACGCACAGGTCAACTGACACAGGACCAGCTTGTAGGCGTCCTACTGGCCCATCTGGAACAATGGGAGCATCGCAGCAAGCACAGACACAAAGGAGTGTAATACACTGACTAAAACAAGGACCTGCGAATCCTCAGGATATAAATCTAAAAAAGGGAGAGCTTTGACTTACAAGTAGAAAGCCTGCTAACAAACAGAATTATATAAATCACCATTAGACAACCATCACCTTAATAGTTGACTCAAGCAAGAATCATCAACAGATGTTTAGACCAGTGGGTAAAAACCTGAAGAAAATGGGATATTTAACCTCAAAGTATTGGCACTGGCCAAAAGTTTGCTTAGGTTTTTCATAACGTCATACCAATGAACTCATTTGGCCAACCCCAATAGCTCCCCTATACATGCTTGGGGTAAAATAGTATGCTTACAGTGGAGGAACCTGGGTCACAGCACCAAAATCAAAGAACCAAGGGTAATACCGCCAGTAAGAGTTATACCGTGAGAGTAGTCAATAGCCTCAGAGGTGGCGCACCGGGAACTTGGCCTCACTTCTGTGATTTTTCTGTCAAAGAGTATTACCTGGATTGAAGCAGGAGGCAACACCAGTCAAACACAGCTTAAGGGGTATTTTGCAAAACAATTGGTCTGTACTCTTTCCAAAATGTAACTTAAGGAAAAAAAACAAAGACAGACTGTGGGACTATTACAGATTAAAGAAGACAAAAGAGACATGACATGAATGCAATGCATGATCTTTTGGTAACAGGTCATTATTGCCACAACTGGTGAAATCTGAATAAGGCCTGTAGATTAGGTAGTAGTATTAAATCAGTGTTAACGTCCTGCTTTGGATCATTGTACTGGAGCTATATGAGAGCATGCCCTTTTTCTTAGGAAGTATTTCACAGTGACGTATTTAGCAGTAGAGGGACATGGTGGTATCTGTAACTTATTAAAATAATTCAGGGAAAAAAATGTGTGTGTATGTGTGCACAGAGAAAGAAGAATAAAGCAAATGTAGTAAAGGTTAACATTTGGGGACTCTGAGTAACTGAGGGTCCTTTGTACTTTCCTTGCAATTTTTCATTGTCTGATATGATGTCAATATCAAAAGTTAAAAGGAAAAAAAAAAAACCCACTAATCTGATGTCAGTTTCTGTTCTGCTTGTTCCTGGGCTAGGACCCAACACCTACAGAAAACCATTGCGATTAAGCCATTCCCTCTAAAGAAGCACATGGGGAAAGGTCTTGGAAAGGAGCTCATCGAAAGCCCACTAAACTTTCTGCATTTGGCTGTCATTCTGTGTATGTACCAAAGACCTTTTCTCAATAGCCAGCCCCAGGCACTAGAACTCTGAAGGCAAAGAAGATGTTTCCAGTCTTTGGGCTGCCCCACCTCAGAGGGGATTTGGTGTTTGTCTAGGGCTTTGGTGTTTGTCAGCTGCCTGCCTAACCTAGGGCAGCCTCTACCTGTATGGAGCATGTCACATCTGTTATTCAAATAAAGGGATGACTGGTGAGTGACAGAAGTGAGTGAATGAATGGTGAGTATGAGATTTTATAAATTATTCCAGTAGAAGGTCTACCACTTTCCACAATCAAATCTCAACTCTACCGGGTGGTCCAAAATCAAAAGTCAAGTGCATGGCACAAGCTAAGAGAGATAGGAGGGACCGTGATGTAACTCCAAGGGTTAAGGGTGTCCTGCTTCGAGGGCTCTAGTCAATGGGCTTTCATGGCAGCTGCTGGCAAGTGAGTTGAGTTGATAGAAGTTGAAGTGCTTGGAAAAGACACAGTAAAATCAAACACTTAAATTTCAACTCTGTTGTGATAAACCAAGTTGCCAATGTTTAGAAAACAGTCCAGGATTTCATCTTAACCTGGCTAGCAGGTGAAGCTGAAAAATATTTAGTGAGTCACTTCTGGGTACTGACCTCTTAGACTCAAGAGGAGTGGATAAAAATAACTACCAGGCATTGAACAAATCACGAGGTGCCTTATAAAAGAAATTAAAAGACTGCCTGCCCAGCTTCATAGACAGTATTTAATTTATGGTGGAAAAAGGACAAGATAATTCTTGACTACTAAATCAATCTGTTTCCTCAGCAGAACCATATTCTCCTTTCTGAGCAGGCTTTGCAAATCTGGGACAACATTTTTTGGTGTTTCCTTTTCTCCTAAAGAGGTTGAGCTTCAGTAATTTTGGAGAAAGACTATAAGACTTTATTATCAGCACCATCAAACAGTCCATTTGATGCACTCCTAGTAGTCAATGTGCTACCATATACGAGTCAGCATCACCTAGAACTGGGCTTGATGGGATATCTGTGCAGCTGGTGCTGCTGCTAAGTCGCTTCAGTCGTGTCCGACTCTGTGTGACCCCATAGACGGCAGCCCACCAGGCTCCCCCATCCCTGGGATTCTCCAGGCAAGAAAACTGGAGTGGGTTGCCATGTCCTTATCTGTGCAGCTGCTGCTGCTGCTAAGTCACTTCAGTCGTGTCCGACTCTGTGCGACCCCATAGACGGCAGCCCACCAGGCTCCCCTGTCCCTGGGATTCTCCAGGCAAGAATACTGGAGTGGGTTGCCATTTCCTTCTCCAATGCATGAAGGTGAAAAGTGAAAGTGAAGTAGCTCAGATCTGTCCGACTCTGAGCGACCCCATGGAATGCAGCCTACAGGGTTCCTCCGTCCATGGGATTTTCCAGGCAAGAGTGTTGGAGTGGGGTGCCATCGCCTTCTCCGTATCTGTGCAGAGATGTGTTCAAATGTTCGTCCCCCACTCCTGCCAAAGGGTTCCCTCAAACAGGTTTGGGAATGGGAATAGCAGAGATTAAAGATGAACACATTCACAATTATGAAAAAGAATGATTCCACCCTGTTTAATTCAGTATTTCCCAAAATTATTTGACCACAGAACTTTCCTTTCCCCATAAAAGATATTAATAACCAATAGAATTTATGTTTTGTGGAACTTTGGGAAAAACAATTGTCATGGCAGTTCTAATTGTCAGGAAGGGTTTTGAGCCCCAAACTAATATTGTCAGGAGGGGTTGGTGTTTGTGAACTCAACCAGGCAAAGTCCATGCTGGGTATAAGAAATCTACCTTCCAGCAGTAGGTTCATCATCAACTGTACAGATGTGGGAAAGTAGTGTAATCTCTTGATCCCTCAGGTTCTTTATCTCCCCAGTGAGTCCCTGACATCAAAGGTATCTTCCAAACTGAACAATGGAGGCGGTGAATCAGTGAAGCAAGTGTCCTCAACTCATGACCTCTCTGACTTGGGTCACACAGTGTTAGCACTGAACACCCAGACAAGGCAGGCACCGATATGACCCTTCTGCAGGGGGGAGCCCTGCTCAGTGGTTTGTGAACTACCACATCCCTATACTGATGGGGGTGTTTGGGTCCCAAGTCCACACTCACCTAAACTAACTGAATGTACAAAGCTTCTCTTCCTGTTTCCTCCCTTCAGGCCCCAAGTTCTCATCTCATTCCCTCAGGTCTGCAGCTCTTTGAAGAGGTCTTCTTGGCTTCTTTGCCAGATAATACGAAGTGACTGAGTGTATACACACACACACACATACACACACACACAGCTGATCAACGCCCTGGAGCCTTGAGATAGAGTCAGTGTGTGTAACTGCAACTTCCCTGGGAAGGGCAAGGACTCAGGTCAGGAGGACAAAGAAGTATGTGCTGGACCTCTTCACTGGAATGGGCTGGGGAAGTGTGTAAGAGTGTGCGCGCGCGTGTGTGTGGCAGGGCTGGGGTATGTGTGAGGCAGGATGGAATTTGTAAGCTTCTGAGAAAATCCATAGTATCAGCAATTCAGCACCATGGTTAAATGAGTAATTTAGGGTGAGTTTGGGTTCCAACACTGCTTCCACCACTTATTAGCTTTGTGACCTCTATGCAAATTTCTTAGCCTCTGCAAACTTTACCTGTCTAATCAGCAAAATAGGAAAGGTAACAATTCCTGTTTATCAGGATTGTTTCAAAAATTAGTGAGATAAAAGTATGTATGGCATTTATTATGTCTGGCACCCTGCCAGTGCTTATTAATGATTATAAATAATTAACATCCTATTGTTTAATATGCATCAAGTACTGTTTTAAAAAATTTCATGTATTCATTTCAACTCCATAATAACCCTTGAAGGAAGAAGCCAGTATTTTATTTGTTTGTTTGTTTCTTATTGGCTGCACCATGTGGCTTGAAGGATCTTGTTTCCCGACCAGGGAATGAACGTGGGCCATGGCAGTAAAAGCTGCTGCTGCTGCTGCTAAGTTGCTTCAGTCGTGTTCGTCTCTGTGCGACCCCAGAGATGGCAGCCCACCAGGCTCCCGAGTCCCTGGGATTCTCCAGGCAAGAACACTGGAGTGGGTTGCCATTTCCTTCTCCAATGCATGAAAGTGAAAAGTGAAAGTGAAGTCCGACCCTCAGCAACCCCATGGACTCCAGCCCACCATGCTCCTCCGTCCATGGGAGTTTCCAGGCAAGAGTACTGGAGTGGGTTGCCATTGCCTTCTCCAGGCAGTAAAAGCAGAGCGTCCTAATCAATGGACTGCCAGAAAAATCCCTATTATTATTTTAACTGAAGGATAGTTGATTTACAATATTATATTAGTTTCAGGTGTACAGCACAGTGATTCAATATTTTGTAAATTATTTAAAGTTACCACAAAATACTGGTTACATTTCCCTGTGCTGTACAATATGTCCTTATTGCTTATCTATTTTGTATACGATAGTTTTAATCACATGCCACCGCCTGGCCCCTCCTCTCCTCCTTCTGCCCACTGTTAACACCACTAGCTTGTTTTCTGTATCTGTGAGTCTGTTTCTGTTCCGCTGTATTCTTTTGTTTCATTTTTGAGACTCTACATATGAATAAAATCATTCAGTATTTGTCTTTCTCTGTCTGACTTCTTTCACTAAACGTCATACTCTAGGTCCATCCATGTTGTTGTAAATGGCAGAATTTAATTTGTTTTTATGGCTGAATCATATTCCATTATATTACATATATCACACCTTCATTACCCATTCCTCTGTTTATGGACACTTAGGTTGCTTCCATATCATGGCTTCCATAAACAGTGTTGCTATGAACATTGGCGTGCCTGGATCTTTTTGTACTAGCGTTGTAGTTTTTTTTTGGATATATACCTTGGGATGGAATTGCTGAGTCATATGGTAGTCTATTTTTAGTTTTCCGAAGATCTTCCATACTGGTTTCCATAGTGGCTGCAACATTACATTCCTACCAGCTGCGTACAGAAGTTGGAAGCCAGTATTTTATGGATAAGTAAACGGATATATAAATTAGAGAGTGGTTCCCAGGTGGCACTAGTCATATAGAAGCCACCTGCCAATTCAGGAGACATAAGAAACTCGGGTTCAATCCCTGGGACAAGAAGATACCCTGGAAGAGGGCATGGCAACCCATGCCTGGAGAATCCCATGGACGGAGGAGCCTGGCGGGCTGTTACAGTCCATGGGGTCGCACAGAGCTGTACATGACTGAAGCGACTTAGCGCACACAGGCACAGTGTACCTATTATAATTCTGCTGTTACTGTTTTCATTATTAACATTAACTATATAATATTTATATATCTTTCTTATTATATTAATATAATACCATAATATCTCTTACTAGGTTCTGTTCGTTTCTGAGTCCACAGAATTTCACAATAAGCAGCAGCTTGTGATCCAGTATGTTTTGCAAAAGGGAACTGGATCCTCTTGATTTGGGTTCTGATAGAATATCAAGGAGAGTTAAGAAAGTCTAAAGTGAACAATGCAAAGAAACAGAGGAAAACAACAGAATGGGAAAGGCTAGAGATCTCTTCAAGAAAATTAGAGATACCCAGGGGTCATTTCATGCAAGGATGGGCACAATAAAGGATAGAAATGGTATGGACTTAACAGAAGCAGAAGATATTAAGAAGAGGTGGTAGAAATATACAGAAAAACTATACAAAAAAGGTCTTAATGACCCGGATAACCATGACGGTGTGGTTACTCACCTAGAGCTAGACATCCTGGAATGTGAAGTCAAGTGGGTCTTAGGAAGCATTACTGTGAACAAAGCTAGTGGAGGTGACAGAATTCTAGCTGAGCTATTTCAAATCCTAAAAGATGATGGCGTTAAAGTGCTCATTACGTCACTCATTACGTCAGCAAATTTGGAAAACTCAGCAGTGGCCACAGATTAGAAAAGGTCAGTTTTCATTCTAATCCCAAAGAAGGGCAATGTTAAACAATGTTCAAATTATTGTATAATTGCACTCATTTCACATGCCAGAAAGATTATGCTCAAAATTCTTCAAGCTAGGCTTCAGCAGTACATGAATTGAGGACTTCCAGATGTATAAGTTGGATTTAGAAAAAGCAGAGGAACCAGAGATCAAATTGCGAACATCCTCTGGATCATAGAAAAAGCAAGGGAATTAAAAAAAAAATCTCCTTCTGCTTCATTGACTATGCTAAAGCCTTTCACTGTGTGGATCACAATAACTGAAAAATTCTTAAAGAAATGGGAATTAGGTTTACCTGTCTCCTGAGAAACCTGTATGCAGAACAAGAAGTAACAATTAGAACGAGACATGGAACAACAAACTGGTTCCAAATTGGAAAAGGAGTCCATCAAGGCTGTATATTGTCACCCTGCCTATTTAACTTCTATGCAGAGTACATCATGAGAAACGCTGGACTGGAAGAAACACAAGCTGGACTCAAGATTGCAGGGAGAAATATCAACAACCTCACATATGCAGATGATACCACTCTAATTGCAGAGAGTGAAGAGGAACTAAAGAGCCTCTGATGAAGGTGAAAGAGGAGAGCGAAAAAATTGGCTTAAAACTCAACATTCAAAAAGTAAGATCAGGGCATCCAGTCCCATCACTTCATGGCAAATAGATGGGAAAAATTGGAAATAGTTACAGATTTTATCTTCTTGGACTCCAAAATCACTGAGAATGGTGACTGCAGCCATGAAAGTAAAAGACACTTGCTCCTTGGAAGAAAAGCTATGACAAATCTACACAGGGTATTAAAAAGGAAATCAACTCTGAATACTAACTGGATGGACTGATGCTGAAGCTCCAATACTTTCACCACCTGATGCGAAGAGCAAATGCATTGGAAAAAGACCCTGATGCTGGGAAAGACTGAGGGCAGGAAGAGAAGGGGAAAACAGAGGATAAGATGGTTGGATGGCATCACCAACTCAATGGACACGAGTTTGAGCAGATTCTGGGAGATAGTGAAGGACAAGGAAGCCTGGAGTGTTGCGGTCCATGGGGTTGCAAAGTGCCTAACACCACTTAGGGACTGAACAGTATTTCATACATGTGGTTTCATCTATTAGCCACCAGATGGCAGAATATATTGGGTATTTAATTTCAAGGGAGGGACTTAGTATGCGAAAGGCCTTAAATACAGGAGAATTAGGGCTTAAACAGTGTAGGTGCTCTGCCATGTGGCGAAGTTACAGAGTAGGTGATTTGGTAAACATTCAGATAATTATTGTGTTAAGTTCTGGTAGCCACGGTACCACCTTATGACAGAGTTTCCTCCAGCTCTGGCTGGGCACGGGATTTACTCTTTAGCCTGGCCAGACCATGGATGGGTCAAAAGACTCCTGCAATTCTACAGACACCTCTCTTCACACAAATGGGATCTGATGCCTGGATGAAAGTTTTGGGGAAGGACTAGGGGAGGCAGGATAGGATATGGAGGGGTTCACTTCCTGCCCTGGGTTAGATCTGCTGCAGCTGGACCTGTCCATTTCACAGTTCCTTCCCTAGGGCCATCCTTGTGCTTGCCCCAGACCCTGTGTGCTGCCCACGGTGTGAGCTGGTCTTGGGGCCCCATCTTCTGGATGAGGGTACATGACCATATTCTAGGGGGTAAAGATAAGCTATAAAATAAATCTGGCCCAGTTCAAAGGTTTCTGGGGAAGAAGCCCATTACTTTGTATTTAAAAGAAATTCAGAATATTGTGTTTGAAAAGGCAAATTGTGCCTCAATTATTAGAATTAAACAAAGGTATGCAGAAATTTACAAGTTCTGTTGGTAACTTGTGGTCAGCCCTCTAGACCAGGTCCTTCTTCCTGTACCCCGGGGAGAAAGGTTCTAGGGAAAAGTTTGAGAAGCTATTCCCCTATTGTCTGGACTGTAAATTCCTGGGGGTAGGCTCCTACTTAGGTCAGGAGGGGTGCAATTCATTACTGAACCAAGGTGTGCAGGTGACAGGGGTGGGATCCTGGGGGACATTGAGAGGCAGAGGGCACCAGGGCCATCAGGCGTCCTCCTGGGTCTGTGTGGGGCCCGATAGCCTGCATTTCCAACAAGCTCCCAGGTGGTGCTAACACTGCTGTCTAAGGACCGCACTCTGAGAACTACAGCTTTATGGTTTTAAGGAAATAAACGCAGGCAGGAGTCTTTGTTTTGCCAATGTTACTGGTTGGTCTAGGCGAGCTCTACTTAAAGGGAGAGGCCTAACACTCTAAGAACTCTGTGTCTTGGGGAATTTCAGGCAACAGTGAGGTGGTTACCATTACCACTGGCCTCTTTCGGTGACAGATGGCATGGCCCAAACCAAGTTGGCCAAAACATAACTTTATGTTGGTCAGAAACTAATACCAGTAATCACTGCTTCCAATTCCACTGCCAATGGGCGCAGCTTATAATCCTGTTAAGTTTCTAAAAATTCTGTTCTTCAGAATTTGCTTTTTAACAGTTTTTAACTTATGTTCCTCTATCCTTCTCTATGGGTACTATAACAGGAGAAAGTGAAAATAAACCAAGTGTCCAATAATAAAGGGATCACTTTGGACAACCTAAATGTTTACTAACTGAGGAACAGTGGAAACAAACCCAACTAATAGTCGAAACAATGCCAGCATTGGGCCGGTCCACTGCCTGTCTGCTCTTCGATCGGTCTCTGCCTCCCTTGCCCGCTCAGTTTTTCAGGGCACCCTAACACTGAGGAGCCCTTGTCTGGATCTGGGTGAGTCCCACCAGTGGAAGGTACTGGTGGAAGAAGGAGAGGATGAGGGAAGGCAGGGTCTGGTTCCCTTCCTCTCTCTGCTTTGGACGGCATCCTGCTCATCCCGGTAGTGGCCAGCTCTCGTCCACAGCAAGAGATGTGCAAGAGCCCCACCCGCTATGGTGCCTCACCAGGCTCCAGCCACCGACCCAGCACCTGGTTCTGGGCTCCCCTTAGGATGGTAATGTCTTCCTGCCTTGACCATCTCCGTGTTTAACTCAGCATCTCATTTGGTTTCCCAGATCTTCCAATACCCACATAACCCACTGACTATAACATCCTTCTGTTTGAAAGGAAGAGTTCTCATTCTTGACTGGACCTTCCCTAATACAAATAATATCCTGACTAAAGGCTTCCTGTGTGTGAAGTCGCTCAGTCGTGTCTGACTCTTTGCGACCCCGTGGACTGTAGCCCGCCAGGCTCCTCTGTCCATGGGATTCTCCAGGCAAGAATACTGGAGTGGGTTGGCATTTCCTTCTCCAGGGGATCTTCCCAACCCAGGGATTGAACCAGGGTCTTCTGCATTGCAGGCAGACGCTTTATCCTCTGAGCCACCAGGGAAGTTCTGGCTTCCTAGCTAGTTATTAAGTGATATACAATAAGAGTGTTGAACTCTGTACAGATGGGTAGTATCCAATGTACTTGCTGCTAATTTCTGATGTAGGACAAGTCATGGTGGGTGTCAGTGGTGGTTGGGGAAGGGACTTTAGCCCCTCCGTCATCTCCGTCAATTTCTCTTGCCTTTCCCACCCCAGATCAGTCTGTTTACTGTGCAAAACAACTTCTAGACAAGTCTCCTGTCTTCCCTTCTAAGCTCTGAAACCTTCCTAGTAGATAGATATTCTAAAACTGCCACTGGAGAAAGTATAGGGAACACATGGACCTTCACACTATTTTCAGTAATCTCATGAAAATACTCAATATCATTAACACATATGGGTGACTGTGGTTAATAAATAAGTTTAGGTGTCTCTTATGTCTGCTGAAATATGAAGGGCATTCTCTATTATTCATGTGGGTGCTATTAATCTATTCCCCATTATCAATGTAGTAGCAGGAAGTTTATTTTTAATACACCCCCAAATCCTTCAGTTCAGTTCAGTTCAGTTGCTCAGTCGTGTCCGACTCTTTGTGACCCCATGAATCGCAGCACACCAGGCCTCCCTGTCCATCACCAACTCCCGGAGTTCACTCAAACTCATGATCATTGAGTTGGTGATGCCATCCAGCCATCTTATCCTCTGTCATCCCCTTCTCCTCCTGCCCCCAATCCCTCCCAGCATCAGAGTCTTTTCCAATGAGTCAAATTTTCGCATGAGGTGGCCAAAGTATTGGAGTTTCAGCTTTAGCATCAGTCCTTCCAATGAACACCCAGGACTGATCTCCTTTAGAATGGATTGGTTGGATCTCCTTGCAGTCCAAGGGACTCTCAAGAGTCTTCTCCAACACCACAGTTCAAAAGCATCAATTCTTTGGCACTCAGCTTTCTTCACAGTCCAACTTTCACATCCATACATGACCACTGGAAAAACCATAGCCTTGACTAGACGGACTTTTGTTGGCAAAGCAATGTCTCTGCTTTTGAATATGCTACCTAGGTTGGTCATAACTTTCCTTCCAAATCCTTCAGGGAGTCTCTAATTCAACAGTTGAAGACAGTATCTATAACTCTTAGAGCTGGGAGTCCAGATATCACCATGCATTTATCAGTTGCTTTTGAAATATGTTTTGAGGAAGTCTTGCAAATGACCACAGACAGCTCTGAAGTGAGAGAGACATTACAGAGAGCTCAGCTAATCACATATACGTGCGTGCATGCTCAGTTGCTCAGTCGTGTCATAGACTGTATTGTAGCCCATCAGGTTCCTCTGTCCAAGGAATTTCCCAGGCAAGAGTGCTGGAGTGGGAGGTCATTTCCTACCTCAGAGGATCTTCCTGACCCAGGGATCACATACACAATCTCACTTAACATGACAGACTATCATCAATGATATGGGATTAGGTGTTTACCATGAATTCTGCTACTTGGGTAGAAACTTGTTCACTGATGAACTAGTAGACCATGTCACTGGTAACCAAACCAAACCACATGTGTTCAGGGATAATGTCCACAGCACAAACACTCATGCTCAACTGAAGATGGGGACAGGCCATCACCTTCTGGGTGGCTTTTAGTTCCTAAGAATATGAACAAGTACACTTTGGAGACTCTTCAGATAATACAATTTGAGAAGACTTTTAAAATTTGAAGTGAAGATGATGTGTTTTCACTTAACATGTGCAGTTCTATGTCTTTTTCATGTGGGATTCGGTGGCCCCCCTCCCATCACACTCTTGACCACCCGTAATCACAGTATCATCTGACATGACTCATCTCAACTCAGCTTGTTGGGCTGATCCTCTTGACTTTGACTTAAGTTATATAGGAAGCTCAGCATCACTAATCTTTAGTAGGATATCTGCTTAAACTCATCAGAGATACCCTTGCATTATTAGTTCATAATTGATTTCATTTTTATAGCCACCTCAACAGAATGACTGGTCAAAGAATGTGTGTAAAAATCATATCTGGTTCTAGAAGAAGAGGACGAAGAATTTTAAGACCCAGTAGATAGAGGACAGTCTGTCTATCATAATTAAGGGAGTGGGCTCTGGAGTCAAAAGTCTGGATTGGTCTGACATAAGCTGGATGATCTTGAGTAGCTTAACCTCTCAGAGTCTAAGCTTTGCCAGCCACTAGATAGGGAAACAGTGACACGGAATTGTGAAGGGTTCCTCTGAGAACCACACGACTTATACATGTGATGGACCTGGCAGAGTGTGACTAGCAAGTAGCAGGTTCTTAATAGATGTGGGCTGCTCTCACCTTCATGGTCATCGTCTATGAGAAAATTTTTTAACCCTGGCCTAGGAGAAGGTAATGGCAACCCACTCCAGTATTCTTGCCTGGAGAATCCCATGGACAGAGAGCCTGGTAGGCTGCAGTCCATGGGGTCGCTAAGAGTCGGACACGACTGAGCGACTTCACTTTCACTTTTCACTTTCATGCATTGGAGAAGGAAACGGCAACCCACTCCAGTATTCTTGCCTGGAGAATCCCAGGGACAGAGGAGCCTGTTGGGCTGCTGTCTATGGGGTCGCACAGAGTTGGACACGACGGAAGCAACTTAGCAGCAGCAGCAGTGACTTTTAGACATGGAGAACAGAAATGGGTGATGTTCTGACCCAATCCTCCCTGGAATCCCACGAGAGTCAGGCGTGTCTTCAACACAGGGTGTGTCGCTAACATTGGTAAGTAGCCTTATCTGGAAGGTGGGGGAAGACTGGAAGATAACTGAAGCATTTAGAAAAAATGAAGTTCTGGAAATGAAGAAGTTGAAGAGGAGGCGATGTGGACAGCAGTTTATAAACTTCTACAGTTTATAAATGCTACAGTCTTGTAAAGCTACAAATAATGATGACTTTAAAAGCAAGCACAGCTCAAGGCTGGATGCTTGGAATGGACTAGTTCTGGTTAATCTCCAGTATTCTAGACGGCCAAACTTCAGCGACTCTTAAAGAACATCCTACTACACAACCACTGTATTTTATAATACAGGCTTCCCACTCAAGGTGGGAAGTGTGGACTGGTCAGAGGACAAGAAAAAACAGACTCTCCCATGTTTGTAGATGACACTGCATGTGCAGAATTTGGACACTGATGTTCCTTTTGTTGTTCTTCAGTCACTCTTTGTGACCCCATGGACTGCAGCACACCAGGCTTCCCTATCCTTCACTATCTCCCAGAGTTTGCTCAAACTCATGTCCATTATTTCTTTGAAGTTTGCACTTGAGAAGAATAAGCATGGTTTCAAGGCCTTGAATACCCTTGAGAATCTGAGGATAAAACACTCTGCTAGTGACCAGGACACAAGAGGCAGAGAGCTCTGCTGTATGTTAAAGGGTTCACCACTTATTCACGCATCAAATATTTCCTGAGCACCTATTTTGTGCAAGTACCAAATTCAGTTCCAGGGAGCTGAAAAGAATTCAGTCTAGCAATGAAGACAGATGCATAAATACATGACTGAGGGAGTGCTAAGAGTATGAATTTTAAGTATGGGGACTTTCCTGGTGGTACAGTGGTTACGTATCTGCCTGGCAATGCAGGGAATGCAGGTTTGCTCCTTGGTTGGGAACTAAGAGCCCACATGCTACAGAGCGACTAAGCCTGCTCGCTGCAACTCGAGAGCCCATGTGCTGCAACGGAAGCCCGTGCACTCTGGAGCCCGTGTGCTGTAACTACTGATACTGTGCAGCACAACGCAATAGCCTGCATGACACAATGAAGATTTCGAGTGCCACAACTAAGACCCGATGCAGCCAAAGAAAGAAAGAAAGAATAAATATTAAAATAAAATAAAGTGTGTCATGCATTGTGTTCTATAAGGCAACAAGTGCCCAAGTAATCTTGGGAAAAGACTTATGGCTGAAAGCGAGCAGATAAAGGGGTTGGTAGGGGTCTAGACCACATTCCAGGGGAAGGCGACCTCTGACACACTCTCTGAGGCCCACTCTTGTCTCTCCGTGTGCTCTGCCCCTGCCCTGTCCTAAGACATTATCACTTCTCTCTTACCTGAGTTATTGCAAAGCCTCTTGCCACTGCATCCCCATGTCTTCTAAGACATTGGCCACACGGAAGTCATGGGATCTTTCTAGGCCACAAACCTGAATCTTATCAGTCCCCTTGCTTAAAACTTTTCATCCTAAAGGAAATCAGTCCTGAATATTCATTGGAAGGACTGATGCTGAGGCTGAAACTCCAATACTTTGGCCACCTGATGCAAAGAACTGACTCATTAGAAAAGGCCCTGATGCTGGGAAAAATTGAAGGCGGGAGGAGAAGTGGATGACAGAGGATGAGATGGTTGGATGGCATCACCGACTCAATGGACATGAGTCTCCATCACGGAAGTTGGTGATGGACAGGGAGGCCTGGCGTGCTGCAGTTCATGGGCTTGCAAAGAGTCGGACACGACTGAGTGACTGAACTGAACTGAACTAAAAACTTTTCAAAGGCGTCCAAGAGCCTCAGGATTTAATAACATAGAGTAACAAAGATGACACTAAAAATAGCAAACTTCCATAGAGTGTCCCATGCACCGGGTGTTCCACGCGCTTTATGTGTGCAACTGCTCCTCATTATTTGTGGATTCCATAGGTGTAAATTACCTGCTGTCTAAAATTAATTATAAGCCCCACATTAATACTTGCTGTGCTTTGGGGGCATGCACAGGGTGGTGAAATATTGGAGTGGAGCTAACTGAGCTCAAACAAGGTAATACTCAGCCTTCTTGTTTTAGCCTCACACTGTACATTGTTCAATGTGAAGACTTAGATGGGTCACGTTGTATGTTACTTGTTTTAGAACAAACAAACTTTGTTCTTTGTTCCCAAACAACAAATGGAAAAAGAAAATAACAGCATTTTACTCAAACCTGAATGAATCTGAAAGATTGCCTTGTCTACCAGATTTAATGTTTCAGGTAATAAAAACTGCAGAGGGAGACCAAATAATAGAAAATTTAATGGAAAGTGGAAAGAATAGACCTTCTTCCCAAAACATAACAAAGAGAAGAGCTTACCTGTTGTGGAAATTGTCCATTAGGTTTCTCTAGACATTTAACTTCTCTTCCTGCAGCTAAAAGAAACAAAAAACAGTTGAAAACAGGCCTGCCAGTTACCTCCTTTTCATAGCCAAGATGCATCTTGAAAGTAACAACAGAGAGCATTTCTGGAGAGAGACGTAGGTAGTGATGTGGGGGAAAGGATTCCTGGCCTGGACCAGTGACTCCAGGCAGACAAGGGCTTTGAAATTTACCAGGCCTGCGATACTGAATTAACAATCAATTAATGCCCAATTAATCATTTACCCAAATATCAGTGTTTCATCTATAAAATATGGTTGTAGTGAGATTTAAACAGCACAACAGGAAAGCTATTGAGAAACATTTACATAACTGAAGGAATGAGATTTTATATAAAAGCACTCACCAAGTGACCAAAGTGATGAATAAAACTAAACCCAACTCCAAGACACATCATTGTGATATTTCAGAAGTGAGGTAAAAGTAAAGCTCCTACAGGCTTCTACAAAGGAAAAACTGACCATATACAAAGAGCTGGGGATCAGAATGGCTTTAGACTTCTTAAATACATACACAGTGCTGTGCTGTGCTTAGTCATGTCCGACTCTTTACGACCCCATGGACTAAAGCATGCTGGGCTTCCTTGTTCTTCACTATCTCCCAGAGTTTTCTCAAACTCATGTCCATTGAGTCGGTGATGTCATCGAACCATCTTATCCTGTCACCCCCTTCTCCCCCTGCCCTCGATCTTTCCTAGCATCAGGGTCTTTTCCAATGTCTCGGCTCTTCACATCAGGTGGCCAAAGTATTGGAGCTTCAGCTTCAGCATCAGTCCTTTCAATGAATATTTAAGGTTGATTTCCTTTAGGATGGACTGGTTTGATCTCCTACACACTATTCTAAATTTGCCCAAATTACCAAGGAAATGAGAAGGTACAATAAAGACATTTTCAGATAAGAAAAGTCTCAAAAATTTTACCATCCCTTCCTGGAAAGGAGTCTATTAGAAGATGTAATAAACAAATGAGGAAGTAAACCAAGAGGGGAAGACAAGGAATATAAGAAATAGGACATTAAACACAGGAGAGAGACAAAAGGAACGCCTAGGACAACCGCCATGGAGATTCCAGAATCCCAGCACTGGAAGCTCATTCCCACTGCAGAAGGTAAGAAGGCTCTGGGCAGTTTTCCTTTAAGAGAAGAAATTGACAGAATCACTGAAGTATCCTACAGAGAAAAATACACATGCTAGGGAAAGAATTTGGTGTCAAATTAGTGGTAAGGATGCAGAATACTGAACAAATGAAAAAAACAAATCATTTGTTACCTTCAGAAAAAAAACTGTGCAGGAAAGAAAATGTAGTTCTAATTCTCTACTTGGCTTAGCTGTGGACAGCAGGTATGTAGTTATAATAAATACTAGTTATTTATCTAACTAAAACTGGAGGTGGAGTTCAATAGGGAGGGGGGACATTCCTTATGTGTGGTGGGGCAGGGGGTGGAAGTTGAACCATCTTCTTCCACAGTGGAAGATAATGTCTAAAACCGAAAAAAAAAAAAAAATCAAGAAATGGTAATAGAAACATTACTGAGGCAAATAACCAAAATAATCAGCTAAAGAAGTGATTCTCTTTGAGGAATGAAAGATGTACTCATAAGTGGGCAGTCTGGGCTTCATCTGGAAATTTGGGAACCAATCTAGTCCTAAGAGCAAAGTCAGGAGAAAGTGTAAACTAGATGATAGCAAGCAATAACAATGATGCTTTCAAATAAAGCTGATTCCCATTCATTTATTTAGCCTACATTAATTATTTAATGCCTACTACTGTGGAGAGAAGAGGGTGGTAGAAGATGAGATAGTTGGATCACATCACTGATTCAATGGACATGAGTTTGAGTAAACTCTGGGAGATAGTGAAGGACTGGGAAGCCTGGAGTGGTGTAGTCGATGGGGTCACAAAGAGTTTGGACGTGAGTTGGTGACAACTATGGGCCAGGTCATGTGCTAATAACAGATGATCTAGCAAAATTAATTGCTTACAGCCTAGTGAGGTGGGCAAAACAAAAACAAGTAATTACGATCCAGTCCTATAACAAAGCCTATTGGCAAAGCATCATGAAAATGTGGGGACCAGCAATCAACCTGCCAGAATATTCTAGAGCCACACAGTCCAATGTGGTAACTACTAGCCATATGTGGCTATTTAAATTACTAAAAAATAAATACATGAAAAGTTCAATTCCTGGGTTACACCAGCCAGCCACATTTCAACAGCTTGAAAGCCACATGTGGCTAGTGGCTGTCATATCAGACAGTGTGTTCATAGAACATTTTTCTCACTACGGAAAGTTCTACTTGATGGTGCTGGTCTACAGGTTCCTAAATGGTGATTTTTAGTGTTTTCAAGTACATGGAACCCCTGAAGGGACCACATTCCATGGGTCTGTTACTAAGTAGAGCCTTGGTGAGTTTGATATTTAACTAGTTATCTGTACATGGAGTAGAACTTTTACTCTTTTTCAATTGGAGCCACTGCTGGAACTAGAAAGGAGTCTTTATTACATGTCCTGATACTGATTGGCCACAGATGTTGAGGGCAAATACTGATGGTGACTAATAGTTTTTGAGTCTTTGGGAAAGCATTTTCGTGTAGCAAAAAGAGGGGATAGTTCTGGGGAACTCAAGAACTCCTGAGTTGGAAATTTTGCCTCACTAATTAGCTGTGTGGCCTTGAGCAAACTTCTAAACCTCTCTGAGCCTTTGTTTATTCAGATGTGAGGTATACAGATAATGTAAGAATCAGGATAAGTAGGTGCAGAAGAAGCTCAGAAATGGTAGCTGCCATTCTTCTCACTGTTCTTCATCTACATGGGATGAGGGGCTCTCAGTAGAGAAGAGGGTCTCCTCGTCTCTCATTTCTTCTCATCATCGCCCTGATTTCTGGCTTTTTCAAAAAGCTCTCTCATTGACCAGGAACTTTATTAACTATATCAGGAAGAGGAATTTAAGTTCAAGAAGGGCAAAGGGAAGAAAGAAGAGGGAAGGGCACTGGCAGTCACCCGGAGCCCAGGACATGCCAGCCTGGCCTGCCCATTGTTCTGTAAACCCTCCCAGGGTCGAGAAGGTCAAGCTGATGAGACGGTGGCTGGAGAGGGAAGAGGCTGGCAGGTGGTGGAAAAGGAAGCACGGTGACACGTAAACTCACAGCAGTCAGGTAGGGGGCGCTGTGGGCGCCACGCTCAGGGCCTGACTTGATGGGATCCCACGTCATAACAACAACCAGTGGCCACATGTGGCACTCACAGAGTAGAGGTGGCCGAGGCCAACTGAACCAGCATGTAACCTACCCACAGACTGGCTTTTACTCAGCATTTATGCCATACAGCCCATCTCGGTGTACTTCTCTAACTTCCATGAGAAGAAAACCCAACTTTCTTCCCAAGTGGAGTTAAATTCTAAATATGATAAGCCTCAGTTGGCACCAACACTGGTTGCCAGAATTAACTTTTCCTTGTAATTTGTAAATGCATTCAGGCTTGTTTTGGGGTTTCCTTTTATGGGTTTGCCCCCACCCCCACCTCTAAGCAGGGCCAATATCTAAATAGAAAGAAAAGACCTCCAGCTGGGCTCCTTTCTCCCAACAAGCTTTGCAAGCTTTGCGGCATCTTCCTTGGATACGGTTCAGCTGGGGGCCTTCCCTGTATTCCAGGAGGAATTTCTGCGTCCTCACAGAGGGGCCCTTTGTTGTCTGAGGTTGTGAGAAGTTAACCACTACTTTGCACAAGGAAATATCTTTTCCCTCTGTGAAGCAATGATCAAAGAAGAATGCCATTTAAACCAAGGAAAAACAAAACTGTGATTTATCTCTAGAATCTCTATGGGAAAAAAGAAAGGCCCTAATTACTTCAGTAACACATCAGCTGCAGTAGAAAGTGTAAAATTCATTCATCTATTGATGGATTTAAGTTTAGTCCTTGATACAAAGTCTAAGTGCTTTTTTAAAAAGCATACAAACATTTTTCTTTTTTCCCCTTTTGCAGCTGCTCTGCTCACAAATACCTCCAATCTTTTTCAAATGCTTTAAGAATTTTTTCACTAAAAATATATTTGTATGTGTACATATTTATATATAAAATAGATATAATTACACAGACATATGCACAAATACATATAAGCACACAAAGTTTAGGAAAAGTGTGGGAAGAAGCCTTAGTCAAGGAATCTAACCTGGGTTAGGTGCTCAGTTTTTTCTCAGGATTTATTTCAGTCTATGTCCATTTGCATATCCATTTTACACAATATATAACAACTTCATGTATTGCTTTTTTCCCCTTTAACATTATATTTTGAGCCTTTTCCATGACAATCCATAATGTCCATAATGATTTTTTTAAATGGCTGCAAATTATTCCAATTAATTATGCCAGTTAACCATTTCTCTCTATTGCTTAACATTTCTGGAACTTTCCATTTTTGTTAAAGTCACCCTCCTTGCAGTTTCCAAGTTCCAAGTCTATGGTGCCAACCATAAGCTTTATATAATTGTAACAAGTGACCTGATTTCGATTTTCTTTGCCTCTCAATTTCTTAATTTTCTTCTGACACAAAGTAAAGATCTATAGGACCAAGCTGTTAAGAGACAGCAGGAGGCTGTTTCTCCATCACAAACCAGGCAATGCTGCATCCATAAGGCATCACCGCTCTTCAGAGCTTTATCCAGGTGAAAGCAAAGGGAACCTGCCTAGCCATCACCTATCCAGGCAGAAATCCTCTTTTACCAAACAGTTAAAAACCCCGCACAGTAGATGCCAGGGAATCAGACCTGAATCCTTATTGTTTAGTCGCTAAGTCGTATCTGACTCGTTGTGACCCCATGGACTGTAGCCTGACAGGCACTTCTGTCCATGGGATTTCCCAGGCAAGAATATGAGCATGGGTTGCCATTTCCTTCTCCAGGGGATCCTCCTGACACAAGGACCCTCATCTCTTGGTTGGCAGGCAGTGGATTCTTTGCCACCAAGCCACCTGGGAAGCCTGACCTGTATTCTTAACTTCTATGAATGTTATCTTTTTTCTCTCTTTGCAGCACAAGCTCTTCCCAGGTGGCGGTCACAAGGTATGTCCCTCTTAACAGCAGGGGCCCCAGGAGAAATGGCTGTAAACCATCCTGCAAACCTGCTTATGCCAATGCCCTTTGGATATTACCTTTTTCTATTTATAAAGTCTGATTCTGTATCAGTTTTTTCACAGATGTGGCATAAGAGATGTGTCTCAGATGTACATGCTGACTCTCACACCTTCATTTACCAAGGGCAGGTGAGGGGGGACGGAACAGGAGGCAGGGCCCGGGGGCCAAGTCACCACAGTTGTAGGGCTGGCAGTTCATTTGTGAACGGGAGCTCGGGGAAATTGTGGGCACAGGACTCTTTACTAGGCCCAGGGATGGCAGTGTAGTTACACTCATCAGATGTTCAAAACCCAAACTTGGGCTCCAAATTGGAGGCAAGACTGCGTGAGTGTGTGTGTGTGTATGTGTGGTGGTAGTGATGGTATCTGACACTTGAACACCCAGTTTGCGTTTGGTGCTTGACATTCATTATTTCGTCTTCTTCCCGTAACTTGGAGATACGCATTACTAGCTCCATCTTATGAATATAGAGAATGGTTTAGCAAGCTTAACTAACTCATATAAGGTTACACAACTAGCAAATGGTGGAGCTGGGCTTCAGAAAATTTTTCATTTATATCATGGAGTCTTCCTTATGACAGGGTTTCTGTCATAAAGCCTATCATCATCGGGGCAGGTAGGAAGTATGGGAACATGGGATACAGGAGGTCAAATAACCCAGGCTTCCCATTCATGGAGGGCCTCAATGTAGACTCTTGACCACTATCTCCAAATATACAACCAGAGCTACATGGACAGGACTGAAAGAAGACAATGTTTATCACACAGCTTTGAACTTCAGCCCCATGTTTCCATAGTAGATTTCCTACAGTTCCCAATGAACTAATACTTTCCATACAAATAGGAAAATTTTGTCACCTTTATGCATGTATGCAATATTGCAGATCTGTACATGAAAGCTTTTAAAATATTCTCTAATTTTTATTATCTCATTCTGTCATTATTTTACTACTTTAATATACCAAGAACCTTGAAGAGAACAATAAAAAAGTAATCCAGACCTCTTTCAACCTCTGAATGACTTGATCTGACATTATGGCTGTTCTAGAAAAATCAGGCTGTACATTCACCCTAAGTCAGACTTATGGGGAATTACTTCATGGGAAATTTTCAGAGCTGAAATTTTCAGCTCTCATCTATCTGTTGTAGGGACTTCACTGTTTGTGATTCTGTAAGTATCTGCATCTTAAGAACCTTAAGAGCTGTTAACCATGGATTACATACTTGGTATTGACATAGTGAAAAAGCCGGCTTAAAACTCAGTATTAAAAAAACTAAGATCATGGCATCCGATTCCATCACTTCATGGAAAATACAAGGGGAAGAGGTAGAAGCAGTGATAGATTTCCTCTTCTTGGGCTCTAAAATCACTGTGATGGTGACCACAACCATGAAATTAGAAGATGATTTTTTCTTGGCAGGAAAGCTATGACAAACCTAGAGTGTGTTAAAAAGCAAAGACATCACTTTGTCAACAAAGGTCCATATAGTCAAGGCTATGGTCCTTCCAGTAGTCACGTATAGACGTGAGAGTTGGACAATAAAGAAGGCAGAGCACCGAAGAATTGATGCTTTCAAACTGTGGTGCTGGAGAAGACTCTTGAGAGTCCCTTGGACATCAAGGAGATCAAACCAGTCAATATTAAAGGAAACCAACCCTGAATACTCTTTGGAAGGACTGATGCTGAAGCTGAAGCTCTAATACTTTGGCCACCTGATGCAAACAGCTGACTCATTGGAAAAGACACCGATGCTTAGAAAGATTGAAGGTAGAAAGAGAAGAGAGTGACAGAGGATGAGATAGTTGGCTGGCATCACCGATACAATGGACATGAATTTGGGCAAACTCTGGGAGATGGTGAGGGACAGAGAAGCCTGGCATGCTGCAGTCCATGGGGTCGAGAAGTCGGACATGACTTGGCGAATGAACAACAACAACACTGACATAGGTAAGTAATCAATCACCAGTAGCTGTTATAATGATTCTATTGGTAAGGGCAAGAGCTCCTGGGCAAGGGCTCTGCTATAAGAGCCCATCACTCTCTGCCGCAAACTGGCCAGCCATGCCATGACTAACTGAAACTCCATGTATTAAAAAAGGAACTTGAACATGTCAGTTAAGTTATCCTGAGACTTCCCTGGTGGTCCAATGGTAAAGAATTCACCTTCCAATGCAGAGAACATGAGTTTGATCCCTGGTTGAGCAGATCCTGAAGTAGGAAATGGCAACCCACTCCAGTATTCCTGACTGGAAAATTCCATGGACAGAGGAGCCTGGTGGGCTACAGTCCGTGGGGTCATAAAGAGTCGGACACGATTGAGCACGTATGCCATCCATCCTTATGGAGAACTAAGATCCCACATGCTTCAGGTCTACTAAGCCCACGTGCTGCAACTGCTGAGCCTGTGCTCCACAACTAGAGAGACGCCTACATGCCACACCAAAGAGCCTGCATGCAGCAATGAAGATCTCAGGTGCTGCAACTCAGACTCGAGGCACCCAAATAAATAATTACATAAATATTTTAAAAAATATTAAGCATCCCTGGCTAGTGAAAGTTGCTCAGTCATGTCCAACTCTTTGACACCCCATGGATTGTCCATGGAATTCTCCAGGCCAGAATACTGGAGTGGGTAGCCTTTCCCTTCTCCAGGGGATCTTCCCAACCCAGAGATTGAACCCAGGTCTCCCGAACTGCAGTGGATTCCTTACCAGCTGTCCCTGGCTAACTGTCTCCGAGTTTACAGTGAGATTTGTGGTGTTACTGACACTCTGGTTAAGTTCTTAGTCTTAGCAGAGAGACAGTAAGAACAAAGAAATAGCTATTAAACTGCTATGAATAAAGATTAAAGTTAGAATCACAGCATTTTGTGGTGGGAAGCCCTGAGAAAAATTACTCTAGCCCACATGTACTATGGATTGGGACCTGCAGCCCTGAGAAGCTAAGTGATGCCCAGCAATAATTTTTCTGAACCATGCTGCTGTCCTTGTAGAGGTCTAAAGTAAGGGTCAGGCTACCTGATTTTGCTACATAAACTTTTCTTGGAATACAGGTATGCCCATTCATTGAGGAGTTGTTTCTGGCTGCTTTCAAGTTACGTAGCAGTGTTGAGTAGTGGTGACAGACACTGTATGACCCACAAATCCTAAAATATTTACTTACTTTCTGGCCCTCTACAAAGTGCTGACTCTAGCTCTAAAGGATGAACAAAGTATATGAGGAGGAGCCAAAGCATGCCAGAATCATGTGAGTGAACCTGAAGTAGGTCTCTGGAGGCCTGCCAATGGGCACCTGAGTGAGCTTGGGAGCAGGCTCTCCAGCTCACATGCAGCCTGGAGATGACCATGGCTCTGGCCAACAGCTGGACTATAACCCCAAGGGAGACCTTGAACCAGAGGTGCCCTGTTAAATTGTGCTTGGCTCCCGTGAGATAATAAATGTTCGTTGTTTTAAGCTACTAATTTGGGGGGTGGATTACTGTATTACACAGCAATAGATAACTAATACAGCTGTGGCACTGGTGGTAGACAACCTGCCTGCCAGTGCAGGAGACATCAGAGATACAGGTGTGATCCCTGGGTGGAGAAGACCCCCTGGAGGACGGCATGGCAACCCACTCCAGTATTCCTGTCTGGAGATCCCATGGACAGAGGATTCCAGTAGGTAACAGTCCATACAGTTAGTTGCAAAGAGTTAGACATGACTAAAGTGACTTTCACTAAAGTGAAAGATGATGCACTCAATATGCCAGCAAATTTGGAAAACTCAGCAGTGGCCACAGGACTGGAAAAGGTCAGTTTTCATTCCAGTCCCAAAGAAAGGCAATGCCAAAGAAAGCTCAAACTACCGCACAATTGCACTCATCTCACATGCTAGTAAAGTAATGCTCAAAATTCTCCAAGCCAGGCTTCAGCAATACGTGAACCGTGAACTTCCTGACGTTCAAGCTGGTTTTAGAAAAGGCAGAGGAACCAGAGATCAAATTGCCAACATCCACTGGATTATGGAAAAAGCAACAGAATTCCAGAAAAACATCTACTTCTGCTGTATTGCCTGTGCCAAAGCCTTTGACTGTGTGGATCACAATAAACTGTGGAAAATTCTGAAAGAGATGGGAATACCAGACCACCTGACCTGCCTCTTGAGAAACCAATATGCAGGTCAGTTCTAAACAGTTAGAACTGGACACGGAACAACAGACTGGTTCCAAATAGGAAAAGGAGTATGTCAAGGCTGTATATTATCACCCTGCTTATTTAACTTATATGCAGACTACATCATGAGAAATGCTGGACTGGAAGAAACACAAGCTGGAATCAAGATTGCCGGGAGAAATATCAATAACCTCAGATATGCAGATGACACCACCCTTATGGCAGAAAGTGAAGAGGAACTCAAAAGCCTCTTGATGAAAGTGAAAGTGGAGAGTGAAAAAGTTGGCTTAAAGCTCAACATTCAGAAAACAAAGATCATGGCATTTGGTTCCATCACTTCAAGGGAAATAGATGGGGAAACAGTGAAAACAGTGTCAGACTTTATTTTTTTGGGCTCCAAAATCACTGCAGATGGTGACTGCAGCCATGAAATTAAAAGACGCTTACTCCTTGGAAGGAAAGTTATGACCAACCTAGATAGCATTTTCAAAAGCAGAGACATTACTTTGCCAACAAAGGTCTGTCTAGTCAAGGCTATGGCTTTTCCTGTGGTCATGTATGGATGTGAGAATTGGACTGTGAAGAAGGCTGAGCGCCGAAGAATTGATGTTTTGAACTGTGGTGTTGGAGAAGACTCTTGAGAGTCCCTTGGACTGCAAGGAGATCCAACCAGTCCATTCTAAAGGAGATCAGCTTTGGGATTTCTTTGGAGAGAATGATGCTAAAGCTGAAACTCCAGTACTTTGTCCACCTCATGCGAAGTTAACTCATTGGAAAAGACTCTGATGCTGGGAGGGATTGGGGGCAGGAGGAGAAGGGGACAACAGAGGATGAGATGGCTGGATGGCATCACTGACTCGATGGACTTGAGTCTGAGTGAACTCCGGGAGTTGGTGATGGACAGGGAAGCCTGGCATGCTGAGATTCATGGGGTCTCGAAGAGTCAGACATGACTGAGCGACTGAACTGAACTGAACTGAAAGTGACTTAGACTGGTTCCAAATAGGAAAAGGAGTTCGTCAAGGCTGTATATTGTCACCCTCCTTATTTAACTTATATGCAGAGTACATCATGAGAAATGCTGGACTGGAAGAAACACAAGCTGGAATTAAGACTGCCAGGAGAAATATCAATAACCTCAGATATGCAGATGATACCACCCTTATGGCAGAAAGTGAAGAGGAACTAAAAAGCCTCTTGATGAAAGTGAAAGTGGAGAGTGAAAAAGTTGGCTTAAAGCTCAACATTCAGAAAACGAAGATCATGGCATCCGGTCCTATCACTTTATGGGAAATAGATGGGGAAACAGTGGAAACAGTGTTAGACTTTATTTTGTGGGGCTCCAAAATCACTGCAGATGGTGACTGCAGCCATGAAATTAAAAGACGCTTACTCCTTGGAAGGAAAGTTATGACCAACCTAGATAGCATATTCAAAAGCAGAGACATTACTTTGCCAACAAAGGTCTGTCTAGTCAAGGCTATGGTTTTTCCTGTGGTCATGTATGAATGTGAGAATTGGGCTGTGAAGAAGGCTGAGCACTGAAGAATTGATGGTTTTGAACTGTGGTGTTGGAGAAGACTCTTGAGAGTCCCTTGGACTGCAAGGAGATCCAACCAGTCCATTCTGAAGGAGATCAGCCCTGGGATTTCTTTGGAGAGAATGATGCTAAAGCTGAAACTCCAGTACTTTGGCCACCTCATGCGAAGAGTTGACTCACTGGAAAAGTCTCTGATGCTGGGAGGGATTAGGGGCAGGAGAAGAAGGGGATGACAGAGGATGAGATGGCTGGATGGCATCACCGACTCAATGGACATGAGTCTGGGTGAACTCCGGGAGTTGGTGATGGACAGGGAGGCCTGGCGTGCTGCAATTCATGGGGTCGCAAAGAGTTGGACACGACTGAGCGACTGAACTGAAGTGAACTGAACTGAACTGAAAGTGACTTAGCATGCATGCATGTAGCTGGGCTCACCTTTTTAAGTGAGTGAAATTCTGCCTCCCAGGTCAAAGGCCCACTGTGATCTTCCCTGTGGAGCTTTGTGAACTCCTGGTCCTCAACTCCAGTGGAAGCATCTGTGCCGACTCTTATGCAGACTCTATCCCTTGGTCTTGTGGTCAGTTACACAGATGTCTGTCTCTCTGGCTGGTGCTGTGGCTTATACAGTTTTGTAACCACAGAATCTAATTTACTACTTGTTATTCATAATGGCATAATATTGTTAATAAATAATAATAATATTGAGTGCTTACTATGCATCCTGCACTTTATGTGCATTATCTCATTTAACCCTCATGACAGCTCTCATAATATCTCCAAGAAGGAGATACTATTCTTAAGGCCATTTAATAGGGGAGAAAACAAAGGTTATGCAACTGCCTTTTATCCTCTAGTGAGCAAGTAGGAGAACCAAGATTTGAGCTCTGACTGACCCTGAAGCTGCCACACTCTATCAACTGAGGTCCCAAATCCCAGGATATGGGGCTCCAGTGTAGGTACTGCCACATTTACCTGCCACACCTAAGAGTTGACATGCTGCAACTAAGACCCAGCACAGCCAAATAAATAAGTACGGGAAAAAAAAAGGAAGAAAAACTACTGACTTTTAGTTCACAGCAAATATAGAATCAAAATGAAATGATTTCCCAATGTTTGTCCAGGCACCCGTGGCAGACCTAAAAGGAGGTCAGGAAAACAAGCAGAAGTGGACAGGGAAGAGCCTGAGGAAGGGGAAAGGGACACTGGAATCTGCTCCCAACACCCCTTCCCACTTCCTGTTCCTCCACCTCCTGCTCTTGGTATCACCGTGGCTCCACACCCCCATCCCAACTGCAAAAACTTCCCAAACAGTGGTGGGATAATGAGGAGAAATCCTCAATTCTTTCACACTTTGGGAGTTCTTACTGGACTGCCCTGAGCTCTCTCCTCCCTGGAAAGCCCTCTTCATGTTGTCCAGCTGACTACGACTTCTCACTCCATCTTGGCCTCTTCCAGAAAGGGGAGCACCCTGGATCCCCCGGGGCTATGCTAGTTGTCCTGGTTCTGAACTCCCATAGTACCTGCCGCACCTTTCATACCAGAGTCATAATTTTTCGCACTTGCATCCTTGCTTTGTAGAAAAGTGCTTGACATACCTTTGACTGATTTTAGATGAATAAAGGAAAGAATTTTTACCTATTTCTAGGCTGTCCTGTGCTAGAATGTAAATTCCCTAAGAAAACTGTCTGGTGCTCAATCCAGCACCAGGCATGCAGTGGGAGCTCAATAATATTTAACCAGCTGGCCCTAAATGTCTGGCCTTATACTACTAGATTCAGGGCAGTAAGTCTGATTAAAGGGAGCTGAGGTCAAGAACGCCGAAGAATTGATGCTTTTGAACTGTGGTGTTGGAGAAGACTCTTGAGAGCCCCTTGGATTGCAAGGAGATCCAACCAGTCCATCCTAAAGGAGATCAGTCCTGGGTGTTCTTTGGAAGGAATGATGCTAAAGCTGAAACTCCAGTACTTTGGCCACCTCATGCGACGAGTTGACTCATTGGAAAAGACTCTGATGCTGGGAGGGATTGGGGGCAGGAGGAGAAGGGGATGACAGAGGATGAGATGGCTGGATGGCATCACCGGCTCAATGGACATGAGTTTGAGTGAACTCTGGGAGCTGGTGATGGACAGGGAGGCCTGGCATGCTGCGATTCATGGGGTCGCGAAGAGTCGGACACGACCGAGCAACTGAACTGAACTGAACTGAGGTCAAGAAATGGCTTCAGTGTTCAGAAGACACCCCAACTGTGACCACACTTGAATGGACTCCCAGGATCTTCCTGGACACGGGTTCTCATGATTTAAGTTCCTAGACTTGATGATGCCATTACATCAGTGTGTGCTCATCCTCTAGGAAAGTATTATCTATCTAATCTGCTCAGACTGCAGCCAAATGATTTAAGTTGTATGTTTCTTGGAGCAATGATTTTTCAAAAGGTAAAAAAAAAAATGAGTACATCTGTATGGGTTACCTATTTCATCTTGCTTCCTTAAATGTCGCACACACGAATACCAAAAACCAACAGAACTTCTCTTCCAAGCAACAATAAAATCCCAGGAGACTAAAAACTTTCTCAGATTTCCTTTAAGTGTTATTTCTGATGAGTTAGGTAAAATGGACACCACCCTCCCAAATAAAGAACTTAATATATTTTTCATGTCAAAACCAGAAAAAAGAAGATGCTTAATAATCACTCAAAAAATGTGCACTATATTTTTCACCATTACTTAGCAATCCACTTACTTTTCTAAGGGAAGTGAGAACTCTGCAGACATGGTCTGTCTCCATTAAGATGCCTGTCCAAACTTGAGTCAAATATATCTTGCTCAGTTATTATTTTTATCTTTTCCATTTAAGCATTCCTAATCCTATGTAAGCAATTTTCCAGAAAATAATGGAAACTTCCCTAGTGGTTTTTTTCCTTCCTTCATTTCTTTCATTAATAAATATTAGATGTCCATAAGATTAAGGTTAAAAGATTCTTCCTTCTTGGAAGAACAGCTATGATAAAACTAGACAGTGTATTAGAAAGCAGAGACATCACTTTGCCAACAAAAGTCCATATAGTCAAAGCTATGGTTTTTCCAGTAGTCATGTACAGATGTGAGAACTGGACCATAAAGAAGGCTGAGCACCGAAGAATCGATGCTTTTGAACTGTAGTGCTGCAGAAGACTCTTGAGAGTCCCTTGGAAAGCAAGGAGATCACACCAATCTTAAAGAAAATCAACCCTGAATATTCATTGGAAGGACTGGCGCTGAAGCTGAAGCTCCAATGCTTTGGCTACCTGATGTGAAGAGCCGACTCACTGGAAAAGATCTTGATGCTGGGAAAGATTAAGGTCAGGATGAGATGGTTGGATGGCATCACTGACTCGATGGACATGAGTTTGAGTAAGCTCCGGGAGCTGGTGATGGACAGGGAAGCCTGATGTGCTGCAGTACATGGGGTCGCAAAGAGTTGGACATGACTGAGCGACTGAACTGAAATTAACTGAACTGACAATGGGCATGTTGCTGTTTCTAGCATGATTACAAGGTTTAGAGTAATGCATACAAAGTTCCTAAAATACTGCCTCAAACATAACTAGGTCTGAAGATGGCGGCAGGGTCACTGAAAAGACTCCTTTTCTGGACACACATGGACCCTTTAGGACACTGCTTCTTCTCTTAATAGAGATGTGCTTTGCAAATGTGACTGTGAGTGAGTCAGAGCAAGCCAGGTCACAACAAGATTTTGTAGGTGTATGCAAGATGGTTACTTGGCTCCCTCAAAGCACTATTTCATCTCTTCTCAGAAAATTAAAAAAATAGTGAAGGAAAACTTGTAATTGGGAGTGTTTTAGCAGACCCAAAGGGCAACTTCTATGGTAGATATTCTATGTTGAATCATGGGCATGAGTTTTCTCCTGTGAAATCAGCATAGATAATGGTCATGCGGGGAGGGTCTTGTTTAGATGAATGATAAACTCTCTTAAAGAGTATTTGAGACTTTCAAAAACATGCTGCCCTGGAACATCTACCAATACATTTGGGATTCCAAGCCTCTTTAGACCCTTTCTTTTTTTTAAGTAGTTATTTAAAAATTACAAATCCAAAAGGCTTATATATATTTTTTAATGTGGAATAGGAGTAATGAAAGGTGAAAAAGTGTTAGTCGCTCAGTGACTTTTTGTGACTACATGGACTGTAGCCCGCCAGGCCCTCCTGTTCATGGGATTTCCCAGGCAAGAATAGTGGAATGTTGGGTATTAGCTGCAGCATGAGAACTTTTAATTGAGGCATGTGGGATTTAGTTCCCTGACCAGGAATTGAACACGGGCCCACTGCATTGGAAGCTCGGAGTCTTAGCCATTGGACCACTAGGGAAGTCCCCCCCTCATGCCTTCTTCAGTTCCGTTCAGTCTCTCAGTCATGTCTGACTCTTCATGACCCCATGAACTGCAGCACGCCAGGCCTCCCTGTCCATCACCAACTACCGGAGTTCACTGAGACTCAAGTCCATCGAGTCAGTGATGCCATCCAGCCATCTCATCCTCTGTCGTCCCCTTCTCCTCCTGCCCCCAATCCCTCCCAGCATCAGAGTCTTTTCCAATGAGTTAACTCTTCGCATGAGGTGGCCAAAGTACTGGAGTTTCAGCTTCAGCATCATTCCCTCCAAAGAAATCCCAGGGCTGATCTCCTTCAGAATGGACTGGTTGGATCTCCTTGCAGTCCAAGGGACTCTCAAGAGTCTTCTCCAACACCACAGTTCAAAAGCATCAATTCTTCGGCGCTCAGCCTTCTTCACAGTCCAACTCTCACATCCACACATGACCACAGGAAAAACCATAGCCTTGACTAGACAGACCTTTGTTGGCAAAGTAATGTCTCTGCTTTTGAAAATGCTATCTAGGTTGGTCATAACTTTCCTTCCAAGGAGCAAGCGACTTTTAATTTCATGGCTGCAGTCACCATCTGCAGTGATTTTGGAGCCCCCAAAAATAAAGTCTGACACTGTTTCCACTGTTTCCCCATCTATTTCCCATGAAGTGATGGGACCAGATGCCATGCCTTCTAATAGGAAGGTAAATAGGCTGAACTGATTCCATATTTCCCCCTCTAGAATATAGCATTTTCTTCTAAGAATAAAAAGAACAGCCCATTTGTTATGCTTATTAATCAGGTCAAATCTAAAGGAAGTCAGGATTCCAAGATCTCACTTGTCTTTTTCTTTCATATGCATTTAGAAACCCTATTCTTTATTCTGAATTTCAAGGACACCAAGGATTAACTGTCAAGCCATGGGCAATTTCAGCAAATGCTATGCATTTCAAGCACAGAAGGGATAACAGAGCTACTGGGAGTTAGCTTAACCTTAAGATATAAGAAAATTATAACACAATACTACATGATCATATGGTAAGGAGAAGATACAAAGGAAGGAATATATATGAATTTCAAAGCTAGAAATACTAAAAGAATAAAATTAATGACTGTAATCTAAAGTACCTAGTTATAGTTACGTAGCACATTATTAAAGACAATTTGATATGTGTTTCTGGGGAAATCACAGAATTTAACCTAGAAACATTTTATGCATAAGGACTTTAGGTAATATACTGTTAAATTTAAACATCATTCAAATTCATAAATTTCAGTGAGAGCTGCTATATCATCATGCTTCATAAAAACTCAAGCTAGGTTCCTGAGTGGGAAACATTCTAAATGGGAAAAAAAAAAAAAAAGCACAAAATATGATTAACCAAATATGACAAGCTGTCAGAATTAAAACCTCAAACTATAAGCATTGAACCAGATTACCTAAATTGAATTTTTAAGAGTAATAATAATAAAATGTATGTGTGTGCACACACAAACTTAAGCTTGAACAAAGTGGGAAGTTTTTCTCTCCTGGTGGAGTTTACATAATGTATACTGGGCTAGAACTGTTGATGAAGATACTTCCTTAAACTATAGTGTCTTTAAATTTGAGTACACACTACTAAACCATATAATGTTAAGTTTGGAAGGAATGCAAAGTAGATGTATCAGTTCAGCTCAGTTCAGTCGCTCAGTCGTGTCTGACTCTTTGCGACCCCATGGACTGCAGCAGACCAGGCTTCCCTGTCCATCACCAACTCCAGAAGCCTGCTCACACTCATGTCCATCGAGTTGATGATGCCATCCAACCGTCTCATCCTCTGTTGTCCCCTTCTCCTCTTGCCTTCAATCTTGCCCAGCATCAGGGTCTTTTCCAATGAGTCAGTTCTTCACATCAGGTGGCCAAAGTATTGGAGTTTCAGCTTCAGCATCAGTCATTCCAATGAATATTCAGGACTGATCTCCTTTAGGATGGACTGGTTGGATCTCCTTGCAGTCCAAAGGACTCTCAAGAGTCTTCTCCAACACCACAGTTCAAAAGCATCAATTCTTCAGTGCTTAGCTTTCTTTATAGTCCAATTCTTACATCCACACATGACTACTGGAAAAACCATAGCTTTGACTAGATGGACCTTTGTTGGCAAAGTAATGTCTCTGCTTTTTAATATGCTGCCTAGGTTTGACATAGCTTTTCTTCCAAGGAGCAAGTGTCTTCTAATTTTATGGCTGCAGTCACCATCTGCAGTGATTTTGGAGCCCCTCAAAATAAAGTCTGTCACTGTTTCCATTGTTTCCCCATCTATTTGCCATGAAGTAATGGGACTGGATGCCATGATCTTAGTTTTCTGAACATTGAGTTTTAAGCCAACTTTTTCACTCTTCTCTTTCACTTTCATCAAGAGGCTCTTTAGTTCTTTGCTTTCTGCCATAAGGGTGGTGTCATCTGCGTATCTGAGGTTATGCTTTTCAAGTTAAATCCTTGAAACCTTCCTTTCCCAGCCTGTAGGGGGCACATTTCCTGCCTAGGAGAACACTGTGGTCAGTCAAGACAGACTTCCTCTCTCTGGGCAACTGCAGAGGAACTGGGGATTTTGTGTGAAATTGTTTTTTCTGAAACTTTTTTTTTCTTTCTTTTGTTGCTTCACCAGGGTTTTGACCTCATCAGACCTACACTGGAGCAGTTCTACTAGTTCTTTTTCTTCCTCTTCCCCAGAGAGGTGCTCTAAAAGCTTACATCTCAGGGTTAAAATCCTAGCATGTTCTTGGAACTTTACACACCTGTGCAATAGTTAAACGCCAAACAGAAAATCCAGCCTTGGGCCTTCTTGGCTGGGGTGTGGCCACAGGTTGGCTGTGTGGCTGATTGCTATTGCTAAACAAACCCAAACTCGAAGCCCGGACTGCTGCCAAGGGGTAGTGATTACAGAGTATACCCCTATGTATACAGAGTATACCCCATACAGTGATTACGGTATGCCCCTCCTTGCTGACGACTCGAACGAGAGCATGAGGTTCCTTTAGTCAAAGCTCTTCAACTCCCACAGTGCTTTGCCACCATTAGTATTCAAGCAGTACCTGGAATAAAAACAAACCCAGTGCTCACTGTCCTGGAGTTGGGACTCGTCATTAAATTCAGTAGAAACCGACAAACACAATTTAAAAAATTCTGAATGAAGCCCAAAATCACCATTTCTATTTGTATATTATGATTCGTAATTCAGGCCTAACTTCTGATGAAACTTAACATATGTTACAGCCAAGGCTGGGAATTGACATTGAAAAAAGAAATACTATAAAAATGTATACTATTTCCCTCACTTGTTGCAAATTGCCTTGAATCATTTCAAGTGAGCTAGGCAGTTTTTTAATGTTGTTAGGTTTTTAATCTACTGAGGCACTTTAGAACTCTGATGGAAATACGAAATCCTCAGGCCCCATATTTCGTAAAATATTGCCATGCGTGCTCAATCACTCAGTCATGTCAGATTCTGTGCGACCTCATGGACTGTAACCCACCAGGCTCCTCTGTCCATGGGATTCTCCAGGCAAGAATACTAGAGTGGGTTGCCATTTCCTCCTCCAGGGGATCTTCCTGACCCAGGGATCGAACCCATGTCTCCTGCATCTCCTGCACTGCAGGTGGATTCTTTACTGTTGAGTCACTGGGGAAGCCAAATATTGCCATAAATTTAAACAATTAAAAGATATTATACATACGTAAGTATATATATCTACAACTGTGCTGGCCATTGTGGAAAAATGACCACTCTTTCCAAGAATTTTATAATCTGATTAAGAAGCCAAATCCAATACATGAAGCAATCTGATGGTAACTAAACATAAGAAAACATGGAGTCCAGTGTGAAGGTTGATGCCAGTCCTCAACTTAGCTCCGCCTGCATCCACTCTTTGGTCTAAGAATTTACACATCCTCTTTACAAATCCTCTTGGCTCTACAACTTAATTTACTTCACCATGCACAGTATGATACAAATGTTTTGTTTATTAAACTTTAGGGGGTAGTGAGAAATTTACATTTCAGGGTGATCAACTAGTACTTAATCAGGAAGTCCAAACATAAAATAAGTCATTAAATGCAAATCCACTGTCCATTTATTATGATATGAATTGGTAAATGGCATAAATGGGTTTTCATTGGTGAAGTCACTGATATATTAACCAGGAAAATAAATGTTAGAAATAGACACTACTTGTGGGATTTAAGGGACACAGTCATGGCTTCCTTGGCTTCATGTAAACAGGGAGTAGAATCTAGAGTTTACACCCTTAGGCATGTTGCATGAAGTGGATTCCCAGACCTGTGATCTGTCATTGGATTATGTGGTTTCTGGTGCCTGATGCTGACTATCAGGGTAACAGAATCCTGTGTATGGAATATTACCTGGCCCGACTCTATCTTTTCTGCAGGGTGGCGGCAGAACTTAGAAGGACAGAGGATTGGGGTTTCAAGTTTACAAAACAGATTGCTACTCTGCTTTGTGTCTGCTTGCAAATAAAAATGTGTGTGTGGAGAACTTGGTCTGAGACTTGCTTTCATTACATCCTAACAGGGGTGATGCTGGAGACTGGCTAATTCTCACCCACCTCAAACTTTCCTCTGGCTGCTATTCTCTAAGCTGGATCCCACTTAGTTTGGTTTTCAGATGCTTGAAAGAGCTACTTCAAGGTCAAATGCAACTTTGGCCTTTCCAGGTTATATGGCTGATTATACTGGTTTGGGCTTCCCAGGTGGCACTCGTGGTAAAGAACCCGCCTACCAATGCAAGAGACATAAGAGACTCAGGCTCAATCCCTCGGTCGGGAAGGTCCCCTGGAGGAGGGAAACCACTCCAGTATTCTTGCCTGGAGAAACCCATGGACAGAGGAGCCTGGCGGGGTACAGTCCACAGGGTCACAAAGAGTCAGACACGACTGAAGCAACTTAGCATACGTTCACGTATACTGGTTTACTCCCATTGAATGAGGATGAGCACCCACCTCCCAGGTGACGCAAAATTTAAAACAATTCTGTACGGAGCCCTGTGGGGTTCATTCATTGCTAGTTTTCCTCCTCTGCACTAATGTCCCCTTGTTATTCTTTTCCTATCCCAGAGGAAACACATGCATGTTTGTAGAACTGAAATGAGTAATCTCTTTATCTCTATTCTCCTGTTTCAGTTTCTCTGGACTGAAAGAATTTTGGAATTGTCAACTTGGCACCTATAATTACTCCAACTTATATCTGGATTCCTCGAATCATCAGAGGCTAAAGTCCTTTGGCCTTTCCCTTTGTTAGCACCTGGGGTCCTACCTCACCCTCTACTGGAACCCAGTGTGTGCCCATTCACGCCTCTTGGACTCTCCATGGGTGATGACTGCTTTGGCCTCTCTCCATATCACCTCAGTCATTTGCCTTAGACAACGCTTCAGAAGAGGGTATCTATTTAACCTTCACTTCCTTAAAAAAAAAAAAAAAAAAAAAAAAGCCCCTTTCTTCACTGCTTTCTTCACTGTAAAAGATGAGAAACTGTCACAGAAAGGCTTTGGATGGCGTAGCCAACCTCCCAGCTGGCCCCTGTGATCCCTGCCTCCTGCTATCGCATCTTCATGAGGTCCTCTTCCCACAATGTTGCAGAGCTGGCCTGTGTGTTCAATAAAACAAGGCGGAAATGATGATGTGTGATTACCAAGGTTAGGTTAGGTTAGGAAAAGCATAATTGCTCCTGCAGGGGTCTTTCAAGTGGTTCGCTCTGGGGGAAGCCAGCTGCCCTGCCATGAGAACACTGATTCGGTGGAGAGGAACCCACTGAGCCGCCTCGGAAGTGCACCCTCCAGTGCCAGTCAAGCCTCACTGACTGAAGCCACAGCCCGATGCCTGACAGCAACCTCACGAGAGACCCCACTCTGCAAAAGCACACCTGGCTGCTCTCAAATTCATGACCTCTGTTTCGCTCTCACCATGAGAGAAACTTCCAGGCTTCTGCTGAGGTGGAGGAGGTGCTGCCACCCAGGTGCCTGCAGTAGGAAAAGGAGGATGGGGTGTCACCTGCATCTTAAACACAGTTCCACCACTCCTACCATTCTGGCCTCAGAGGCCTCTCCACTCAGCCCGAGTCCTGGAGCATTCTGAGCACCCTGCCAGGACTTCCCTTGCAGGCCAGTGGTTGAAACTCCATGCTTCCAATTCCGGAGGCATGGGTTCAATCCTTGGTTGGGAAGCTAAGATCCCACATGCTGTGTGGCCAAAATATAAGGTGGGGAGGAGGGCATGAAAGCTGATGGGATTCATCTGCCCCATTTCCAGCTTCTGGGTCAGCTTACTCAGGTCCACTGAGCGCGTGGCTACTCATCCACCTACTTTCTGTTAATAGCAGCAGCAGATGCCTTGGATCACTGAATCAGGGAAGGTCCAGGTAATACTCGGGGTGCGCACATACATATGTGCTCAGCCGTTTCAGTCACGTCCGACTCTTTGCGACCCCAGGGACTGCAGCCCGTCAGGCTTCTCTGTCCATGGAATTCTCTAGGCAAGAATACTGGAGTGGGTTGCCATGCCCTCCTCCAGGAGATCTTCCTGACCCAGGGATCGAACCTGAATCTCTTATGTCTCCTGCATTGGAAGGCAGGTTCCTTACCACTAGCACCACCTGGGAAGCCCAGTATTCAGGGTGGGTATCATATAAAGAGAGGAGAATGAAGGTAAATGTGCATTCAGCATCCCAAGATTCCTCCAGTCTCCTTCTCACCCTCAACCTCCCAAACAATCACTGGCAGCCAGACCCTTACCCTCAGGGCAAGAGTTTGCAGGCATTTTCTAAGGGGATCTGGCCAACAAAAGAGGAAAGCTCTACCATGACTGTGACGGTGGAAATTCCCTAACAACTAGCTCAGCCAGATCCTACAAGTCACCATCAGTAAGTGCAATTGATCTCTCACCCTCACGTTTTCATGTGGAACTTTAGTTAAACTCCCTCACTTTTATGTATAAGAACATTAATGATTATCAAATAGCTGAGGAAAACCAAAAAACAATACGGAGAGATCAGAAACTATGGAGTAAAAAGAAAATTTCAAAAAAGATTATTAAAGAATTCATGGAGATAAGAGAAATATATTGTCTCATGAAGCAAGAAAATGATACTATTTAAAAAAAGAGAAAATTAAGAGAACAACAACAAAAAAGCCTCTTAGGAATTAAAAATATGACAGCATAAATAAAAACTTGACTTGAAAGAATTTAAGTTAAAACTGAAGAAATTAGAGTGAAAAGACAAACAGACCAGAGGAGAGCAAGAATAAGAAAAGCAGATAAATAATCCAGGAATTCCAGGAGATCTAGAGTAAAACAAAAGAAAACAAAACAGCCACAGGAGAAGAAAATATCAAATATTTTCCAAGAAAATTTCTCAAAACTGGAGGGTAGATTTTCTAGATTTAAAAGGCCCAGTGAGTTTGTAGTTGTTTAGTCACTAAGCTGTGTCCGACTCTTTTGCAACCCCATGGACAGTAGCCTGCCAGGCTTCTCTGTCCATGGGATTTCCCAGGATTTCCAGAATACTGGAAGGGGTTGCCATTTCCTTCTCCAGAGTATCTTTCCAACCCAGGGATCAAACCCATGTCTCCTACATTGGCAGTCGGATTCTGTACCACTGAGCCATCACGGAAGCCCTTGAGTTTCCTGTACAATGGATTAAAAAAACAAAAACAAAAAACACAAAAATCTGCACTGAAGTGATATCACTGTGAAATTTCCCAACATATTCAACCAACTTTCAGAGAAGAAAATACGTACACACACACACACACACACACACACACACACACACACACACACGTGACTGGGAACTGGAGTGGTGGCTGGAATTAGAATACTTACAGCAACCGTACTGTGAACAAGGGAACAGTAGAGCAAGGTCTTCAAAATTTGGAAGAAAAAAGAAAAATCTGAGTGAAAATAATTTCCAACATAGAACTCTCTATGAAATCATGCTGTCAGTCCAGTGAGGTAGAATACAGACATTTTTAGACAGGCAAGTTCTTACATAATTTTAAACTTCATATGCTTTGTGTCAGGGAGCTACTGTAGGATATAGTCCATGAAAATGAGAAAATAAAACAAGAAAAAAGAGGTCTATGAAACAGGAGCTCCAACATAGCAGAGAAGTGAAGGGACCCTGTGGAACCGCAATGACAGAAGATCTCAGCAATAACCGGGCAGAGGGGGCAACCAGTCCAGATGAGCAGGTGAGCAGTCTCTGAGAGAGATTTCTTCAAAAGCATGAAATAGAATGGATACAATACCTGATATGAAACTGATAGAATCACGGAACACCTTTGGAGAATGTTTATACAACTGGCAAATATTTCAGTGCTGAATGAATGTTTAAGTACATAAAACACACGCACACAAACCAAACAAAGATAAATAAACAAGTAAAAAGAAAATTATTAACTCTAGGCATAGGTTATGCTGATAGGAAAAAAATAGTATATGCTCCATTTCTGAACACCACGGTCATAATAATGTAAACTTTGAATATTTTTCTAATCAAAACTGAGATGACCCTACCCTGTGAGGACGGCAGCTGCCCATGGTAGAAGCGAATAAAGAACTAGGTCCTCGTGTTTGTAGGGGAAAGTCAGCGTACAGTGACGTCTCTGAAAAAAGCAGGAGGTGGCGGGACTTACTTGCCATTAAGGTATATGCAGGTGGAGTGGAAAGTAGTTTCTCTGGGGAAGGGGAAAAGAGGAACAGGAGCCTGGGACCTGCTCATTTTCTTAAGAAACCTTGTAGAACCAGCATGTCTTTTAAGCTGTACCCTGCTATATATGATTTTGATGAATATTTAAAAAATAATTTAAAGTGTAAGAGTATATAGACAGCTAACGTGTACTGCTTTTTCAAAATAACACCTATGTAATTTTGATAAATAATATTTTGGGTGTTTACTTTCCTTTTTCATAAATTGAGAGGGTTGGACTAGACCCTCTCATGTGTATGTTTTTTGAATCTTTTTGTACATGTGTCTGGACTTGTGAACATAAACACACACAAATCTGATAATCAATAGTGGAATTCCCCTGATTATTTGATCATTAAAAATTAATTGTATTATCCACATATTCACAAAGGCATAATCCGATCCTACCGAATGAAGAACAAGGTGGTGCAACCATCTACCGATTTGTAGAGAAACACCTGAGGTTGCATTTCAGTCTTCCTCTGTCCATGTGAGAGGAGACACAGGAAGAGACTAAAGTTCCCTGCTGCTTAGACTCTGAACTGTGACGCAAGTATGGTGATGCGAGCCTAAAAGTTAATATTTATCCATCTCAGGGAGTTAAACTTGGCTTGAGAACTTGGCTGGAGGCTGGGGGTAGAAGGAAAGTGCTACAAAGTCTGGTAAAGTTAATGCTTTAGCATAAATTTGTGTTAAAGTCAATGTTAATCTTGGTAGCACAGCCAAGTCACTCTCATCTTCTCTAGCATATGCCAAGGAAGTTGATGGTGAGTCCTTCAACTTTCGCTTCACTTTCAACAAAACTAAAACACTAAAATGGGGAGGGCCAGGTATGGAGCTCTGTACTAAAGAGAAAGAAGAAGATTGTCCAGTTCAAATCTCCCGTTTCTTCCTAGCTTGGTGACTGGTGATTCAATCTCTCTGGGCCCTGAATTCTTCATCCTTGAATACCTATTTCACGTAGCTGTTAGGAGTATATGTGTTAAAACCTGTAGAACACTGAGAACAGTGCCTACGTGTGTCTTCTCTAAAAACATATGTAAAGAACAGAACTGATTTATTGGGGTCTTAGATTCATGGCTGGTGTGCACTTTCATGGGCTCTGGCATGCTCTCTTTCTCTCTCTTTAACCTGGACTTTATTTATGTAACCTGGTCTTCAGAATAATGGAAGCTCTAAGAAGAGAGACTTTCCCATGACAAATTTGGTCAAGTCAATCTCAAAAAGTCAAGGAACACATTGTTCACTGACCATAGTAATCCTGTTTGGCAAAATCTCAGGTTACATTCATTTGCACCAATGTTTCGTATCTGACGCTAGAGCTTTCCTTTGGATGCCAGATGCATTTGGCATTCTTGGATGTGGTGGACAGACTCTGTACTAGTGCCAAGCCAAGGAGTCCAACGACTGGCTTAGGGACATGCTCTCATTCCTTTTTATTTTTCCGGTCGTCAACAATATCTGGCCTACAGAGAAGGAGATTGTTTGTTGAATATAAAATGAAAAAAAAAAAAAATTGGTATGCTTCTCATAGTTGAAGAGAAGAACAACCATACCTTACAGTTACTCACAATTCTCTCATCTATGACTGTAATCTTATTTTTCTAATTTTTTTCTGTTTATACTAAAACTTTTATAGGTTAAATCACTATATTAAGTGGGATGTTACTATATCATTACAGTATGTGTAATTTACATTTAAGGAAATTAATAAAGAAGACTCATTGTAGGGAAGTAATACTGTTTAGTTGCAAGCTATTTTTTGTGTTAAAAAAACCCCCAAAGAATATTAATTCCTTATCAGATATATGATTTCCAAATATTTTCTCTCATTTCATAGGTTGGCTTTTCACTACCATTTCCTTTGCTATATGCAGCTTTTTTAGCCTGATGCAGTCCCATTTGTCTATCTTTGCTTTTGTTGCCTGTGGTCTTGGTGTAAGATCCCAGAAATCAATGCCAAGATCAATGTCATGAAGGTTTTCTGTCATATTTTGGAGTTTTATAGTTTCAGGTCTTAGGTTTACATCTTTAGTCCACTGTGAGCTGATTTTTGTGTATGGTATAAGATAAGGGTCTAATTTCCTTCTTTTGCATGTGGATATCCAGTTTTCCCAACTGTCTTTTCTTCATTGTGTATTCTTGGCATACTTGTCAAAGATCAGTTACATTTATGCTACAGACTATAGGTCTGTGTGCCCGAAAGAATGGGATTGTGCATGTGTGTGTGCTCAGCTGCTTCAGTCGTGTCCGACTGTGACCCTGTGGACTATAGCCCTGTCCATAGGATTCTCTAGGTAAAAATACTGGAGTGGGTTGCCATACCCTCCTTCAAGGGATCTTCCTGACTCAGGGATTGAGTCTCCTGTGTCTCCTGCATTGGCAGGAGGATTCTTTATCCATTGAGCTACCTGGGAAGCCCCCCAAATGGGATTAGTGCCTTTATAAAAGAGACCCCAGAAAGCTCCCTTGTGCCTTATGCCACCTGAGGTTACAGCAAGAACATAGTTCTCTATGAACCAGGAAGTAAGATCTCACCAAATGTTGAATCCCGACACCTTGATCTTGGATTTCCCAGCCTCCAGAACTGTGAGAAATACATTTCTGTTTTTTACAAGTCACCCATTCTATGGTATTCTGTTACAGCATCTTCGATGGACTAAGATTCCATGTAGTTATAAACTTATTTCTGGGCTTTTATTTTTTTCCATTAGTCTGTACGTCTGTTTTCAGTATCAAACTGTTTTAGTTACTGCAGCTTTGTGATACCTTTTGAAATCAGAAACTGTGATATCTCATGCCTTTTCTTTCTCAGGTTTGCTTTGGCTCTTCTGGGTCTTTTGTGGCTCCATATGAATTTTAGAATTGTTTCTTTTTCTGTAAAAACATTGAGATTTTGATATTTTGACAGATGTTGCACTGAATCTGTAATCACTTTGGGTGATATGGACATCTTAACAATATTAGGTCTTCCAATCCATGAACATGAGATGTCTGTTAATTTCTGTCTTTATTTCTTTCATCAATGTTTTATAGTTTTCAGTGTACAGTTCTTTCACCTCCTTGGTTAAACTTATTCCCATACACATAAAGTATTTTATTCTTTTTGATGCTACTTCAACTGGGATTGTTTTCTTAATTTTCTTTTTGGATAATCTGTTTTCAGCACATAGAAATGCAGCTGGTTTTGTATGTTGATTCTGTATCCTGTGACTTTACTGAATTCCTTTATTAGTTTTAATTTGCATGTGTGTGTGTGTAAAATCTTCAGGCTTTTCTACATGTAAGATCCTGTGGATTTTTATAATCATTTCATAAATGCTGTTAGACAACAGGTTATTAGAGAAAACTTATATCCTTAATTAAATGAGAATAAAAATATTTGGAGGGAAATACAAGTGAATATTTACCTAATTAAAGAATAAGGAAGACTTTTTTTTTTGGTTATTAAAGTTCTTGGAAAAATATAAATAAAAGATTAATAAGTTACATAAAAAGCAAACATTTTTCACCTTAAAATCTGAAAAACTACAAAGATCAAATGAAACATTTGTGACAGATGATAAAGGGTCACTATCTTTAACTTTAAAAGGGTTCATAATTCAGTAGGATATTTATTAAAGATATCAGCAACAAAGGACAAGACCAACCGATTAAGAAGTGAATAAATATTAAAGACAATGAACATGAAAAATTATTCAGAGTTAAAGAAAAGACTGAATCCTGATGAATATTGCTTAATGTAAAAAAAGCATCTATCCTAATAAGTTGGTTTAGTAATAAATATGTGAGACCTCTTATTTGAAAAACAAAAAAACGATCAATCAAATACATAAACAGAAGCGAGTGTGGTAATGAAGCAGGTAAAGAGTTTCAGTGAGCAAGGATTGCCCAGCAGGGTTAAATGACACTCAAGGGTCAGGGGAGCAAAGGACTGTAATGCCTCCCAAGTTCAGCACCAAGAAGGTAACTGGTGACCTTGGCAAAGGCAGTTTTGGTGCAGGGGTGAATCTGGAAGCTAGACTGCTATGGGTTACCCAGCTTCCTCAGTAGGTGAAGAAGTGGAAACGTTACCCATAAAAACTCTAGAAGGAAACCGGTTGTGAAAGGAAGTGAGAGAGAATGAGAAAGACGAAAGTAGGATTAAAGGAAGGTTTGCTTAAGTTGGGAGTTTTCAAGCTGTTTGGATATGCTGGTTGGAGACAGTGGCAAGAAAGGGAGGAGTTGAAGACAGAGGAAAGAGAGAGGATTATGACTGGAATAAGGTCTGTTCGCAGGTGGAAGGGAATGATGGAGGGTCAATCTGCCTCAGACAGGAGATGATGAGAAATGAGATGGACCTGTGCTGAGTGTCTTCATTTTATGTCTTCCTGTTCTGCAGAGGCTAGAGAGCAGAAAAGAGTTCCCAGCCTCACTCAAAGTAGGGTTCCCAGATCCACTTAGATTCAGACAATCCTATGCAAGAAGGGGGGCTTCCCACGTGGCACAGTGGTAAAGAATCCACCTGCAATGCAGGAGACACAAGTTCAGTTCCTGGGTTGGGAAGATTCCCTGGAGTAGAAAATGGCAGCCCACTCCAGCATCCTTGCCTGGGAAATCCCATGGATAGAGGAACCTGGTGGGCTACAGTCCATAATGTTGCAAGAGTCAGACACAACTGAGCAACTGAGCACCCAAGCATGCAAGATGAGACAGGGAGAAGGAAGGGAGGCAGAGGCTGTACTTCAGCTACTTCTGCTTTTTCTGCTGGTAAACCCCACAGGGATGCACTGGGTTTTCCGTTAGCAGTGTCCCAGCAGCCTGGTGCTTTATGGATGTCAAGAGGCAGAATGTGGGGCATTGGATTCTTGTCTGTGCAGACCCCTGAGTCATGGTGTATGTCTCGGGCCATCGTTCACGGCAGCTCACAGGCTAACCCCAGCTAAGGTAGTGTTCCGCTGACCATTTCCAATTCCCCCTCATTTTGGTTGTGTAGGAGGAGGCAGCTCCCTGGGAGGGTTAGTTGTATGGTGGTATTTGTTGTCTTGGTGTTACTGAGCCTGCTACTCAAGCCTTTCTGGGGATATTGTAAGCATTCAATTCCTTGTATTAAATTTCCTTTTGCTTGAAATGGCTAAGTAATTTCTGTTTCTTGATTGAGAGGGACATCTCCTTTTGTATCGAGAGGGAAGGAAAAATGGATGTACATGTAGATAAATGTGTGTGTGTGTGTGTGATGAAAATCTCCCCAAATGCAGGAGTTTTTAAGCTATGGTGTTATAGAGTCTCAAGGAGTTCCTGGATAGGGTTCAAGGCATCAGTAAACTTAAATGAGTAAAAGCCATATCTCCTTCTTTCCGAATCTCTAACTTAAATTTAGTATTTTCTTCAATTCTGAATGTAGACATCACACTACAGCATTGCTGGCAGTTCCTGTGACTTCACCCCTAACAGAAAACAGGCATTTTCACAATGTTTTAGAGCTGTTGTAGATAACAAACATTGTTTATGCTCATAACTATGGTATTTACTAGACTCCTGCTAGATCTTGTTCTATAATACATTTATAAAGATACACACACTGATGTTTTTCCAAAGAAGACATCAGATGACTAACAGGCACATGCAAAGATGCTCAACAACACTAATTATTAGAGAAATGCAAGTCAAAACAACTATGAGATATCACCTTACACCTGTCAGAATGGTTATCATCAAAAAATCTACAAATAACAAATGTTGGAGATGTGGAGAACAGGGAATCATCACACACTGTTGGTGGGAACATAGATTGGTAGCACACTATGGAAAAACAGTATAGAGGCTCCTCAAAAAATTAAAAATAGAGTAATCAAATTATCCAGCAATTCTACTCCTAGGTATGTATACAAAAACCCAAAAAAACAAAAAAAAAACAAAGAGCAAAAAGAAAACAAAAATTTGAAAAGATACATGGCACCCCAATATTCATAGCAGCATTATTTACCATAGCCAAGATATGGAAGCAACCCAAGTGTCCATAAACAGATGAATAGAAAAAGATGTATATACATACATCCACATACACATATACACACAATGGAATATCACTCAACCATAAAAAAGAATGAAATTCTTTCATTTGCCACAATCTGGATGGACCTAGCGAATATTATACCTAGTGGAGTAAGTCAGAGTGAGGAAATCCTATATATCATTTATATGTGGAATCTCAAAAATAATATAAATGATCATATATGCAAAACAGAAACAGACTCACAGATCTAGGGTATGGGATTAAGAGATACAAACTGCTGTGTATAAAACAGATGAGCAACAAGGATATACTGTATAGCATAGAGAACTACAGCCATTGTCTTATAATAACTTTTAATGGAGAATATAATCTGTAAAAATACTCAATCATTATTCTGTATACCTGAAACAAATATTGTAAATGAACTGTACTTCAATTTTAAAGAATGGAATATAAAAAATAAAACACAGTATTATATCACAATTTTTAATGTCTTCTGTTTTGCCTGTAGAGTTTCTAAACTTTGGCACTAGTGATATTTTAGGATGGATACTTCTTTCTCTGGGGGGACTGTTTTTGCGCTGCAGGGTGACTGAGGGCCTTGACTATGCTAGTAGCTCTCTTCCTGATCACATGACCATCACAGATGCCGTCACCTGGGGGCAAAAGTGACCCTGGCTGGGAGCCACTACTCTGCCTGAAGGAGAGAGGGCTTAAAAAATGGATGCACCAGAGGATGGGAAACAGAAGTGACTGAAGAAACATACAATTGAGTGATGTTAGGGGACCAGATGAAATCAAATGTGGTCATCCTTTAGTATCCTTTGGGCCATCCAGGACCCTGCTGCTGCTACTGCTGCTAAGTCGCTTCAGTCGTGTCCGACTCTGTGCGACCCATAGACAGCAGCCCACCAGGCTTCCCGTCCCTGGGATTCTCCAGGCAAGAACACTGGAGTGGGTTGCTATTTCCTTCTCCAATGCACTGTGGATATTAAAATCCAAGGACACTCAAGTCCTTTACATAAAATGGTAGAATATTTGCATAAGCTATACACACTCTCTCAATCATCTCTAGATTATAATATCTAATACAACATAAATACTATGCAAATAATTGCAAATACAATGTAAATAGTTGTTAGTGTGTGGCAAATTCAAATTTTCCTTTTTGGAAATTTCTGGAACTTACTTTTTTCAAATTTTTTAATCTGTAGCTGGTTAAGTCCATAGATGCAGAACTTGCAAATATGGAGGGCTAAATGAACAGAGGAGCCTATGGGTGAGAGAAGAGGTTTTCAGGGTTTTATTTTTCCTACATGAATATTCAAATGATGGACAGTCTGCCACCAATAGCATATGTGATGCAGGTGCCAACTTACAAATGAGATGGGCTGGAATCACCTACAATGTCCAAAGCACTGTTTCTTCCACGGATCGAAAATGCTAACATGTCTTAACATGCTGGTTGAAAAACACACTTTCTTGAAGCAGAAGGATAATGGAGAACATTTAGAACCTAAAAATAACTGTTATTGCCCCTTGTTCTGCTACTGTCCAGAACAACAGCAACAAGAAGCAGGCTGGGCATATTTTGGACTTGAATGGATTTGGAGGTTGCTGCTCTAAGATTGGGCCCAGCAGGCACGGCTATGAAGAATATGGAGCAACCCTATCGTTTGGCAATGTGACTCCTAAGTATTTACCTAGGAGCAATGAAAATATATATCTGTATAAAATCTTGTCCAAGAGTGTTGACAGCATCTTTATTCAGAGTAGCCCCAAACTGGAAATAACACAAATGTCCATCAACAGTATACCTGTGGTGTGGTCATACAATGAAATACTATCAAGCAAGAAAAATGAATGGACTGTTGATATATGCAACAACATGGATGAAACTCAAAAACATGTTGAGTAAAAGCAGCTGTACACAAAAGGGGGAATACATTCGTACGGACTGTGTGATTCATTTATATAAGTTTTAAGTAGGCTACATTCATCCATGGCAATTAAAAAAATCAGAATATTGACTGGTTCCATCAGGGTGGGGACAAGAACTGGTTGCAGAGAGGCATGGGAAATTTTCCTTGGTGAGGATGTTCTATTTCTCGAGGATGAGTTGGGTTATACAGTTGTACGCAGTTGCCAAAACTCACCAAATTGTACACTTGGATTTGTATATTTCACTACATGTAAATTACAAGAGAAGAAGGAGAAGGAAGAAGAGGGGGGAAAGTGAAGGAGAAGAGGAGAAAGAGAACGGTAAATAAAAACTGAACTTACAGTCAACAAAACACATACTGAAATGTTTGAAATGAAGTGAGGTCTGCAATATACTCTGAAATGTAGTCCCCCTGCCCCGCCCCGCCCTGTGAAAAAAGGGTGGGGGATTGGTAGATAGCCAGGTGGTTAGTATGTGAGTTTTAAAAAGACACAAAATGTGAATTGTAGATTCTAGATGGTGGGATGTGCAATTCTTTAAACTTTTCTGTAACTTGAAAACTTCACACTAAACAATGTGAGTGTATGGCAGAGCATCTCTTTTTGCCTTTTTGGATTATTTCATTAACTGTTGGGCCAAAAAAGAGACTTGGAAATAAGGAAAGCATTTCATATAGTTCTTGTTCTATTTTAATAAATGGAACCTCAAGTGTCATACACATCACCTCCGCCCCCTTAATAACAACAATCATCCATGAGTACATCGCCACCACCACCTCTGGATCTTGGGGCTGTCCCAGCATGGTGCTAATTACCTTACACATGTCAGCCTCCTATAGAGAACTTCATGGTGTTCTTTATTGTTTAACAAAAAGCTCTAGGCTGAGTCACATCTTCAGAACTTCCAGACAGCCAGGAACTAGAACAGATGTTCTAAGAGGAAGATTATGTCTGCGATGGTGGGTATTTTTAGCAGAATGTATTATTCAAATATGAAGGTGTGGGACTCTGTGTGTGTGTGTGTGTGTGTGTGTGTGTATCCAGGTAGTGAGCACATTTTAGAAAAAGATACATAGTATAAATCATAAAGTAACAGTAACTTTAATCCAGTTTTTGTAGAGAGAGAAACCTTGTTCCTTTTCTCTTTTTCCTTAAACTCCTTGTATACAGTGCCATTTGATACTGTCACCTTGCCAAAGGGTGTGACAAAGGCTGCCTGGATTTGGCACCCCCAGCTCTTTCCTAGCTTCCTTTTCTCAATAAACCTTTGACAAAGGTCAGGGGTTTGAAAGGTCGGGTTTTTCCTTGTTTGGTTCGTGTTTCTTGCTCAGTAGAATGATTAAACGTCTCTGAGTGTCAATAAATGAGTGGTTTCGGTGAAGCTTTTCGGAATCTGTTTCCCTGAAGGCTGCTTGGTGGCGTGCCTGGGATTGGTTCGGTTTTGTATGAAACTGGTAGGTAAACATTGTAATTAGCAGGCTGCCTCATCCCTGCGGCTCCTGATACCTGTACAGCCATGCATTTAAGAAGAGGGCAGGGATAAAATATCTTCACCTAAAACCAGGAGTCAGGCTTTGATCTTCAGCTCCGACTGACAAAATGCTAAGGTGCTAAAGAGGCAGAAGCCGGATTTGAGCTAAAGGGATCTCAGGACCCCTGGCACAGCTATGCTAGCACTAGAAAGAATGTATGAATTAGGTAAATACCTACCAGGAAAAAAATTAAAAAGACAATAAGCCAGCCTTGAAAAAAAACATATCAGTTTTCTGATTAACTTTACTCTGATTGGAGGCCATAATTCAAACCAGATTCATGAAACAGTGTCAGACAATTCTGGCTGCGTACAGGGGCAACGTATCAGAACTGGATCAGCTACAGTAACCCCATACTGAACAAGTTCAGGATCTCTGGTTCATTTTGTGTGGATATCTCTGTGTTATTGTTAGGGAGAGAAGGGTGGGTTCCTGTAAAACCAGGTCAAACCATCTTCTTCCTGAGAAGTAACTGACTGATGTGCAAATCAAGCATCTTCTGCCTGTCCCACTGGGAAAATATAGTAGACATGTTTCATACAATGACTCAATTAGTGGTACCTAGGTTCCAGAAAGTAGCAGACAAACTTTGAAACTTAATTGGATTGAGGAGGGGGAAAAAAAAAATTCTGGCTCCTTTCCTAACATAAATTGTATATAATCAGCAAATCAGCAGGTAGTTTTCATTGGGTTGTGACTCATGTCACACTTAATTCCAATAAAGATTACGGGATGAGATTTTAAAGCTTGTCTGAAATTAGAAATGTAGGAAACCTGAAGGTGACTTTGGTAGAGAATATAGAATACAAAATAGTGTGCAAAATAATAAAATATTCACTCTTTGGGTGGGTGTTATGAATTGCTGCCACACAGCCATACTGTTTCAGCCTTCTGGTGGAGTGGGATGAGTGACAGCCTTACTTTTACATGCACAGAGTGGTTTTTGCTCTTTGTTCTTAAAGATGGGATAATCTATCAACATAATCTTTTCAGCCATTCTCCCAGGATAAGAAACAGAGAAAAGCTGAATGACTTGCTTTCTGAGCAGAGGGTGAAGTAAGAAGGGATAGTTAGGGAGTTTGGGATTGACATGTACACACTGCTCTATTAAAAACAGATAACCAACAAGGACCTAAGGTAGAGCACAAGGAACTCTGCTCAATGTTACGTGGCAGCCTGGATGGGAGGAGACTTTGGGGGAGAATGGATACATGTATATGTATAGCTAAGTCCCTTCACTGTTCACCCGAAACTATGGGAACGTTGTTGATTGGCTATACTCCAATATAAGATAAAAAGTTAAAAATAAAATAAAGAATTTGAATTCTAGTCCCCCTGTATTGCATACACAGCTCGCTCCAACTCTGCATCTAAGAGACCTGGCCACACCAGTGCTGGGCAGTGGAACTGGGCAGACCTGGCTCAGCTCACCTAGCTCAGATGCTCTGCTGCTTCAAGCTGAAATGCTGGTCCCATTAAGTTATGAGAAAAATTGAGAAGCATTCTTCCTCCTCCACTAACATCTCATCTTCCAGAACTTGGGCATGGGGTTGATCAGAGGGGTACAACTGGTTGCATTTTTCTTTTCCTTTATTGGTATTTTATAGGATTACTAATAAGAAATCTGAGTAAGTAACAGAAGTCTTGCCCCAGCACTTACGGGGACTGCTCCATTGAGTGGGTTGAGGATGGACGACCCTTCATGACATGGGACCACCAGACCTGGGATACAGTGCAGGCTATGAATGCTCAGTGGTGGCACCAGCTCTAGCAGAAATACTTATGCTTCTGGGGTTGATGTGGCTTGATTTGTGTCCCTAGCCCATAGCACCTCAGAACGGGACTGTGTTTAGAGAGAGGACCTTTAAAGAGGTAATTAAGGTAAAATGAGGTCATTAGGCTAGGTCCTAATTCAACCTAGTGTCTTTATTAGAAGAGATTAGGACACACAGGGGCTTCCCTAGTGGCTCAGAAAGTTAAGAATCTGCCTGGAGCACAGGGGACCTGGGTTTGATCCCTGGGATGGGAAGATCCCCTGGAGAAGGGAATGGTAACCCACTCCGATATTCTTGCCTGGAGAATCCCATGGACAGAAGGTCCTGGTGGGCCCCAGTCCATGGGGTCCCAAAGAGTTGGACACAACTGAGCGACTAAGCACAGCACTAGACAGGACACACAGACAGCACAGACTGTTGGGAGGACCACGTGAAGAGCCAGCAAGGACAGAGGCCTCAGGAGAAACCAAACCTGGGGACACATGTCTCTACCGAAGCTTTATACACATGTGAGTTTTGGCTAATGTCGGAATCTTCCTCTTCTACACTGAAAACTCTTAGTAAAACATCTTTTGTGAATGATCCAGTTAATTTATTGATGAAGGTTTGGGGAGGTCTCCTCTAAAACACACTGTGAAGAATGTTTATGAAGAAAGACAGTGAACAGAGTTCAAGGAGAAAGGTTTTCGGTCCTTAGAAATAGGCGATTGCTTGCTGTAGCTTAGCATTCTTTGAAATAAATAACCCATCTGAGAAGTTGAACATGGAAAAATGTGATATTGGGACTAAATTCTGGAAATAAATGTGGGTGTGTGACGTAAAAAAAAAATATTTTTGGTTTTGGAAATTTTCAAACCTACTGAAGACTTGGAAGATGAGTGTATGAACAGCCACATACTTTAAGAAACCTGTGTAATGATTTGATTTTGCTCCCAAAAAGCTGTTCTTTTCTGCTTTACTGTAATCAATGTAATTCTAATAGCGCCCTCAGAAAGATATGACTATGCAATTAGATCACAAATGCTCATAGTTCAGGAGGGCTAGACATGCCTTTTGGTGAATAATTTAACTGAGAAATATTTAGGGCTCAATCTTAAATAAGGTACTACAGGAAATAAAATGATGTTTAGGGGCCACACTGAAAAAAAAAACTTACAGCCACTTGAGAAAACAAAACGCAATTCAACTGCAAAAATAAACAGCAATAAAAATAACAGATAAGTGTTGGGGGCAGAGGGAAGGCAGAAGACACTGAGAATATGAAGAGGATAAAACTGTTTCTATTTATGTTTCTTCACAGAAATGAATTTCCTATGGAAAGTAACATATCCTGTTATCAATTAATTTCCTAGTACTTAAAGGCCAATTTGGGAAACTAATTTTATAAGGCAAATTATAAATAAGTACATCTTTCTCTTGTGAACACACAGCAATATTTTACAATTATTTTATTCTTTACTAGAAGGACAATCCAAAGCTCAGGGAAGTATTTGTTCCTCTAAGGGTCAACCTTAGTTTGGTGGACTTAAGCCAAGTAATTAATCCATTTTTTTCCCCTGACAAAGAATAGGCTACTATATTCACCTGACGTATTTAGTCAGCCTCACGCTAAGACATGCCCTGGGGAGGGTGTGCCTCCCAGTGAACTGGACCCTAGGCCTAGAGATCCGGGGAGCATTTCCTTCTTAACCCATTATTTCCAGAAGTCCACATGTACGTCTAGAGAAATTGGAATCAGGCAAATAATGAATAAGACCACAACTTGGTACAAATGTGATGCAGAGGGGGAGATTACTCCTAACAGGGCAAAGTGAGTGGGGGTGTGTTTTTAAATTAATACAAACTGTTAATTGCATTTGGCCACCATCTAATCTGTTTGTTGCTGTTGTTTAGTCACTCAGTCATGTTCAACTCTTTGCAACCTCATGAACTGCAGCAAGCCAGGCTCCCCTGTGCTTTACCATCTCCCAGAGCTTGCTCAAATTCATGTCCATTCAGTTGGTGATGCCATTCAACCATCTCATCCTCTGTCGTCCCCTTCTCCTCCTGCCTTCTATCTTCCCCAGCACCAGAGTCTTTTCTAATGAGTCAGCTCTTTGCATCAGGTGGCCAAAGTACTGGAGCTTCAGCTTCAGCATCAGTCCTTCCAATGAATATTCAGGACAGATTTCCTTTAGGATGGACTGGTTTGATCTCCTTGCTATCCAAAGGATTCTGAAGAGTTTTCTCTAGCACCACACTTCGAAAGCATCAGTTCTTCAGTGCTCAGCCTTCTTTATGGTCCAACTCTCATATCCATACATGACTCCTAGAAAAACTATAGCTTTGACTATATGGACCTTCGTTGGCAAAGTAATGCTTTTTTAATACGCTGTCTAGGTTGTCATAGCCAATGCAGGAGATGCAGGTTCAATCCCTGGGTCAGGAAGATACCCTGGAGAAGGAAGTGGCAACCCACTCCAGTATTCTTGCCTGGAAAACCACATGGACAGAAGAGTCTGGAGGGCTACAGTCCACAGGGTCAAAAAGAATTGAACACAACTGAGTGACTTCACACACACAATTATCCTAGGGCAATGGTGATAAATAGAACATATGCTAAGTACACTTACCTTTTGGTCTGTGCACTTCAGAGACCAAGCCCAGGTACTTTTGAGTCACTGCATTCTCTGAATGAGGCCAGAGAGGTGATTCAGTTTTGTGATTATTTCCCACTTTATGTAGTTTTTTTTTTTTTTTCTTTTTTAACTCCTTGTAGTTGAGGAAAACTGATTTTGCAGATTAGCCACAATCACAAGCCATTCCGGAAATTAAAATTCCTCAGGCTCTAGTTAAACATTATTGGTAAAAAGTTCCTGCTCACTACCACCTAGAAATCTATTCCACAGCATGACATATATAATGATTATATCTTTATCTAGGCTCTGCTGCTGCTGCTGTTAAGTCACTTCAGTCGTGTCCGACTCTGTGCGACCCCATAGACGGCAGCCCACTAGGCTTCTCTGTCCCTGGGATTTTCCAGGCAAGAATAGTGGAGTGGGTTGCCATTTCCTTCTCCTACAATTTCCAAATTTATATACAAAACTCAACTAAATAGAGGAGCTCAAGGAATCGATTTTCTAAATAACCAATTCATAAACACTTTTATACATAATTTCCTGCCAAGAAACTAGACAGAATTTCCTCCAACTTCAAGAATCTTATCCCTGGAAGAGGACATGGCAACCCACTCCAGTGTTCTTGCCTGGAGAATCCCATGGACAGAGGAGCCTGGCGGGCTACAGTCCATGGGGTTGCAAAGAGTCAGACACAACTAAACAACTTTCACTTTCACGTCAAGAATCTTAACCACTCCCCCCAAAAAGCACACTAGTTTTGGATGAGACAGAGTTAAATCGAAAATGAGAAATAGAAACTAGAATGCTGATTGTTTTTAAAATGTTTATTTTGAGCAAAGGATCTTTGTTATCTCAGTCTTTAACATGCATTTGGCAGCCTGTATTAAAATGGCTTATTCTCCAGGCGTGGACCACAGGTGGGGTGGACTTGGGTGAGACAGCAGTTCCAGTTTTACCACGCTTATTAATTTTGTTACTAGGATTGAAATATGCAGCGGGGACAAAGAGCACTGTTTCTATGAACTATTTAAAGGAGAGAGCAGGAGGAAATGTGAGAAGGATGATTTCTCAATTTTGTCTTTTAAAAGGCAGTCTCATGGCTGCATTTCCTCCTAAACCCAACACTGTGTGTCCAACCGGACTGAGACACATCTGGCAGTACATGGAAAGATCATGATAGAGTTTTCATTGATCAGCAGACGGTCAGGTAGCAAAGCTGGGAGAACTGCTTCTGCTGATGTATCTTCACTAAGTGACAAGGCTGACCTTTGAAATCATTAAGTGTTGGTATTTTGATCTGTCTAAAAAGGTAAAGTGAGTTCTTTCATAAGGAAGTGGGAAAAAGCCAGACTAAATGATTATAAATGAATCAGTGCGGGTAGGACAATGATGAACTCAGACTGGTCAGATGGGTTAAATGAAAGGGGTCTGGGGACGTGCCAGTAGCTCTGCCCTGCAGAGCTGTTTTCAATAGATCTGTAGTTGGGTGGGGAGACCAGGCCTGGAGGGGCGCATCTGAGCTCTGAGGGGTGCACAGGTGCATACAGGCTGACACTGCCAGAGGCCCGCCTGGCTTCTGAAGATCCAGGGCGTGGGGAGGGAGCCTTGGCCACAATGATGCTTGGGAGTGGGGGATGGCAACAGGGCTTTCTGGGTGTCCCCTAGGAATCCCTCTAAGAATGATGTAATATATTTGATTTTCTTTTTTTATTTTCAGGTTTTTGACCAGTAAACAAACCCTTTCCTAGTGCTTAAGTCTTTTAAGATGAATCTTCAGTTCTTAAAAGTTTCAATCTAGTATAAAACAGCAAATTATCTTAAACATTTCAACTTACAGGTCCACGGTCTGAATCAATTGCTCAGGGACATATTTTAAATTGGAGTCACAAGGCTATTCATGTTAATTAACAAATTATCTGAAACATTGTGAATACTGTATATATTTAAAATAGTAAAGACAGACTTCCCCACAACTATATATAAAGATACAAATACCTTGGGTTTTATTTAGTCCATCTCATTCGTACTTGATTCTAAACCTTCCCAGCATTAAAACACTACATCGTAAGGAAATAATTTGTTTTCAGATGGAACCCAAACTTGACACTGGGTGCCGTCTTCTCATCTCTGTCCCTAAGATTCTAATTACTAGTCACGTAATTCTCAATTTGGCAACTGACCCAAATCAACACCTCTATTCACCATTTAACCCTGAATTCTCTGTACACCCTTCCCTGACGACAATTATCACTCACAGATATAGCCTGCCAGGCTCTTCTGTCCATGAGATTCTCTGGGCAAGAATACTGGAGTGGGTTGCCATTTCCTTCTCCAGGGGATCTTCCAGACCTAGGAATCGAACCCAGGTCTTCTGCATTACAGGCAGATTCTTTACTGACTGGACTATGAGGGAAGCCCACAAGTGTGCACAGACCTGCCAACAGACTCTGCATCAACACCCTTCTTCTGATGGATAATAGGTGGCAGATGAATAGGGGCTGGTCACAGAAGAAGAACTAGAACCTGGAGAAAGAAATGCAATAGTAGAATAGAAGTCAGAGGAAAGAGAGAATTTCCAGAAGGAAGGTATCATTAACATCAGTAGTTTGAAATGCAGCAGGGAAGTTTGTAAAGTAAAGGGATGAAACAGGACCATTAGGTTAGATGGTCATATACTTAAATTTAAGATTCAAATTGCATCAGTGAGATTTTCATGTCATTGTATGGGTAGAAATCAAAGAGCGACATAGGAAGAGTGAGCTAGAAGTGAGAAATTTGGAATTGCATTTCAAGGCAGCAACAACTCAAGAATTAAGATCTTTTAATTTAAGTTTGTATTTTAATAAGGGGTAAAGAGAGGCAGGGAAGAAGTAGATAGAGTAAGAGAGAGGGAGTGAAAGATATGGAGTGGTAACCAAAAAGTGGAAGAAAGAGGTTCAATGGGAAGAGATATTTATTCTATATTTTAATTTTAAAAATAGATCTGAGTGTGTTTGCTGAGGAGAGAGTTGATTCCTTTCGTGGGGAAGGGATGGAGAGCTTAGAATTTGAAGCTTTGGGTTGGAGACAGGATTGACGGGTGAGGCAGTGTACCAGAGGATCTCAGCTAAGAGATAAGGAGACCAGGTGAAAAGATCGACCTTGAACAGGAAAAGGAACATCTTGTCCTCTAAGAATGGAGGGAATGTGGCAAGGGATACCAAGGGAGACAGGTGTGGGCGTGGGCGGGGCAGGAAGTGAAGGTAGCCCAGCTGAGCTGCCTGAATCTGGCCCCCTCTGGCCAGCCTGGCAGGACTCAACACAGTTAAGTTCCTGGGAACAGAAGGAATCTGGACTGGGATGACAACAGCTCCAGACATGGCCAAACGGAACCATCAGAGGGCCTCCTGATTATGCAGTAATCCACATGTATCACAGGTCACAGGAGGAATCTAGAGGTTTCTCTTCAATTTTGATTTCTAAGGTAAAGAAAATCAGACCAGAGACATATTCAAGAGCAGTTACTGGTGACTCTCAAACTACAAACTGGGTTTCTTGGCTTCTGCCTCCCTCCGCTGTTATAAAAATATACACAATCAATTTTCTCTCTCTCTCCCTGGCTGTCTTTCCCTCATTCTTCTGCTTTGAAGTACATCACTTTTTCTGAAAACTCCTCCCTGGCCTCTCCTCCCTCTTGTCAAGCAGATCTCATAAAAGCTTTGCAACGTCCCCTTTACTTTCCTTTGTTGCACTTCACTGAACAATTTGAAATTCTAGTTTTATTTACGTAATTATTTAATGTTCTTCTTTCCCAGCAGATATTATAAGCCACATGGGGACAAGGATCCTATTTGTTCACTTTTGTATCCTGGTGAGCACACAGCTCAAAGTCTAGATGGAGTTGGTGCTCAATAAACATGATGAATGAATTTATATTCCAAGCATATAGTGTAGGATAGTTTTCAAGAATTTTATTTGCAAATTAAAGTTCTGCATTTGTGAAAAGATTCCACTGTGGGGTGGCAAGAAGACTGACCTATATATTCCCTGGGCATATATGAAGTGCTCAATATATATTTGTTGAATGAATAAGTCAATTTCCACACCAGTTTTCACTCTCTTAAAAAAAAAACACCACCACACTGTGCCTCCAAGCCACTGAAAATAATTTAAAGATACTACCTAAACATGAAAAGAAAAAAGTATTTAAACAAGTAAATTAAAATTTTCCAGTGTAATTTAGAATAAATCTTAGAGTTCATCAATACTTTGTTAATAATCAATTTATAATGAAAATACTGACTATATAATTAAGGTAGCTTCTGGGATAATATATAATTGGAAAACCTAACATTTAATTCCTAAAGCTTTACACTTTGGAATGTCTCAGAGACATTTTATCTCATGACACTAAGTGAACTTGAACTTACCAAGCTTTAGGACAAAAATTCATGCATGTGCAAACATTTAAAAATAAAAGTCATCCCCAATGAATTGTCTACCACCTTTTTCAGGAAAGAAAATTCATGAACATATGCATGAAGATTAGTACCATAGTGTAGGCAAATATTTTTCCATGTCCCACCTCAAAGCAAACAAATGAAAATAGAAACTTCAAGGACAATTATAAAGTGTGTCCTAGTTTAAAGGCACAGCATCCTTTTCTCCTTTGGTTTTCCTTTATACTCTTATCAGAAATAAATAATGCTAGCAGGAAAACATTTCTGCTCTTTTGACTGTGAGGTAATTAATCTTTGTCTTATATTTCTCGACTTTCAAAACTTTATAAAGATATGAAAATAGAAAGCATTCAAATGTTTGTTGATTATGGATATTAAGAGACGTTAGTGAATCTACCTGGTCTAGGTTATACCTACACACCCCAACATTCTAATTCTTTCACGGAACTTTTAATTTCCAAAAGAGGCTATTATTCTGGTTAATAATTAAAATGTTTCAATGTTTAGGTATACACAATGTCACAGTGTTGGCATAAAAATGCTTTGTCACAGTCACTTGGGCAAGTTATGGGGAACACAGACGCTTTGTTAGTTATAGTATTTGGGGAAGTAAAGGAATATATGAATTCTTGAGTTTTCAGGGAAGTCTGATTTCAAATAGTCTATCTTGTTGTCCATACAAAGTGCTTTGCATTTTACTAGAAGATCCGGTACCTATATCTCATAGCAAAATTACCATCTGTCAGAAAGATGATGGCTTGGACTGCCCACAGTTGAGCAACGAGAAAGGTAACTCGTCCTAAGTATTTCTGATGGCACACACAGAGTCCAGGGCTGGGTTATGTATTGTTAATAATCCCTCCCAGGCTCAACTGTCCTTTCATCTTGGAATTTTCTGACTCTTCAGATCTGAGTTCACTCACATTCCTTCCTACGGTATTTAGTGAAGGTCTATGGAAGGTTGTACATTCTCCCCTTGCCTATACATCCAGCCTCTACACATATTCCCAGTATTCAGGAAGCTAAATTTCTGCTTTTTTAAAGATTTTTTTGACGTGAATTATTTGCAAAGTCTTTTATTGAATTTGTTACAACATTTTGTCTGTTTAATGTTTTACTTTTCTGGCCATGAGACATGTGGGATCTTGGTTCCCTGACCATACCCCCTGCATTGGAAGGTGAAGTATTAAGTCCTAGACCACCAGGGAGGTCACAATTTCTGCATTTGTGAAAAGCAAAGTGTGAGCTTACTGAAAGGCAGACACATAGTTGACCAAGGGGAAATCATTATTTGTACTTTAAATTTATCCTTAGTTTCATTACATAAAAATACTAGCTTGCTTAATACAATTTAAAGGTATATCACGGTTTGGAAGGACTGTTGCTGAGGCTGAAGCTTCAATACTATGGCCATCTGATGTGAAAAGCTGACTTATTGGAATAGACTCTGATACTGGGAAAGGTTGAGGGCAAATGGAGAAGGAGGTAGCAGAAGATGAGATGGTTAGATAGCATCACTGATTCAATGGACATGAATTTGAGCAAACTCTGAGAGATAATGGGAAGACAGAAGAGCCTGGTGTGCTGCAGTCTATGGGGTGGCCAAGAGTTGGACATGGCTTAGCAATGTAAGAACAACAACAGAGTTGTGACACTTAACTATTTTTGCTTTTTTTCCCCCAATTTTAAGATAAAATTTACAAATGCACTATAAGGATACCTTAAATACTTAAAGCGCTGTAAATACACGTAAGAATAGCAACAAGATAAAGAAAAATTGGTTTGAAAGCGTTTAAAACTAAACTTTATATAAATGTGTGTGTGCATAGAGTCTAAACAAAAATATACCATGGTAACTTAAAACATGGCAATGTTTAAGATATGGAAACTGTTGAGTTGAAATAAATTAATAGAACACTGCAAACAAGCTCATCAAATGTGCACAATGGGAGCAGAAGAATCTGAAAGGTAGAGGCCCATTTGGGTGAGGAAAACCAGATGCCAAGGGTAGTTCATTACAAATAAAAGTATTCTAATTAGCTTCAGGGGAGAAGGAGAAAAGAACCAGGTACCAAAGGTAGGAAAGCCAAACAGCCCCTAGCAGATGGAGGCACGTGACTCCCTAACTGCCCCTAGGTAACTCCTGGTTTAAGGACAAGGCAGACCTCTATCATCATTTCTGTCAGCAGATTGTCATCCATAAGTGTCCAGTTCTCTGGAGCACCACCACGTGACACCCTGCTCTGAGCCCACAATCAGATTGCCTTTCTCTAAGATAAGAAACAGTCCCCAAAGCCCATGCTGTGAAGAGGGGCTATGAGAACAGTGGCAAGTAAGTGATGTGAAGACAGCTGCAAGAAATCATCACTGACTTCATCAACAAATACAAGTGTCCTTCCAGAGCCATGCCATTTCCTTTAGGAAGTTCAAGATATGGGTGTGCTGTTGACCCTCACTTAAATCCAAAGTCCATTTCCCCAGCATAACCAATTAGGCAGTGTAGCCGAGAGCTGTCAACTTATTCTTACTTGTGTGAAGGGGTCGGGGTGGGGGTTGGAGGAGCTTGCTCTCTGTGTTGAGTGCAGCTGAGTGTGTGAGTCTTTCTCCTGCTCTAATCTTAATCCTGCCTCTAGGATCTTAAGTCTAACTATTCCAACCATTGCTTTAAATGAGTATTTTACACTTTGTTGAGCATGAAGGTAAACACTCTCTGAGCACACTGTTTATGGCAGGAAACAGGTTTATTCACTGCTGCCGCTAAGTCATATCAGTCGTGTCCGACTCTGTGCGACCCCACAGATGGCAGCCCACCAGGCTCCCGTCCCTGGGATTCTCCAGGCAAGAATACTGGAGTGGGTTGCCATTTCCTTCTCCAATGCATGAAAGTGAAAAGTGAAAGTGAAGTTGCTCAGTCGTGTCCGACTCTTTGCGACTCCATGGACTGTAGCCTACCAGGCTCCTCCGTCCATGGGATTTCCCAGGCAAGAGTACTGGAGTGGGTTGCCATTGCCTTCTCTGGGTTTATTCACTGGACAGTTCAATAAAAGCCAAGGTACTCCCAGATGCAGTGAATGTTAGAGGAGACTTTGCTGCAGTATAAAGAATTCCAGACTCTGAGTTAGCACAATCCGCGGGTTCTAGTTTTGGCCCTCTGAATAATTTAGGGTTATATGGTTTTAATTGGAGAAGGAAATGGCAACCCACTCCAGTGTTCTTGCCTGGAGAATCCCAGGGATGGGGGAGCCTGGTGGGCTGCCGTCTATGGGGTTACACAGAGTAGGACACGAGTGAAATGACTTAGCAGCAGCATACGGTTTTAGCTAGGCCATTAACCTCTCTGGGCCTTAGTTTCCTCATCTGTGTAATGGAGATGGTGAACTAAATGACGTCTAAGGCCCCTTTTGGATCCTCCATTCTGGAATGACTGTGGACTGCATGTTCAAAGGGAGGAGTAATCATATTGGGATAGAATGATCAAGAGTTTTCAGGAGATAATTAGGGTGGTTTGCTCATTTTCTGCAAAATCTGATTTCTCAGTTGTAAAAAATCCAGCAGAGAGATTGCAGATGGCTCTGGTAATCTCTCCCTCACAGATAACCACTGCTAGAATTTTTTTCTTCTGGATATTATACGTGTTAATTATAACTGTTACTATTGCCATGTTAGGTGCCAAATATAATCATTACTAATTATATTAAAATGGAACATTAAATACGAGTTTCTTTAACAAACTTAAAAAAATTTAAGATTATATCTTGGAGATTTTTCCATGTCATCACATTATATCTCATTTTTTTTTTTTTTTAAATCAACACAGAGTACTGCATTGTATCTGAAAGTTGTAGTTCATTTAACCAGCATATATTGACAACAAATACACTGTTCTTTGTGATCATAAACAATAGTGCAACAAAATTCCTTTGTATGCCCTGTCCAAATATTCAGTCTTGACACCTCCTCCCTCACTGTCCATTTCCAATGCATCCAGGTCCTGGTGGTTTCACCTAATATCTCAGGAACCCACACACTTCTCTCCACTGAGTTCTCTCTATTTTATTCAAGTGGAGATTCAACAATGTCTCACACAAGAGCCCCTTACTTGAGGCTAGCCTTCTTTAGCCCCATGTCTTCCTTCTAGCTTCCTAACTTGCAACCAGAGATGCAAATCTTATTTCCCAGTTTATGACCTTCAGTAGCTTCTCTCTGTTCCTAAGATAAAGACCACTGCCTTGTAATGTTTTATTGTCGGTGCTGCACTTTGAGGTCAGCATCGAGTTTGGAATTTGTATGTGTTCTCCCTGCACCCTAGGATGTAGATTAAATTAGTATGTAGAGTAAATTAGTTACTCAGTCAGGACAACACACTTCTGGGATGGTTAGTAAGGATGTTATCAGATGCTTAGAATTCAGAGGTGGTTTCTACAAGCAAGTTAGTTTCTTTATCTGCCATCAGCACAAAGGACTTGACTAATTAGCAAATAACTGTTAGAAGTTATTTTTCCTCGGTGAAGTCAGTGTTGTACAGGATGTGTGGACAGGCTAGAAACAGTGTTGAGGTATCAACATTCTTGCATCAAATGGTACCTGGTAGTGATTCAGGATCTGTCCTTCCCAGCGGTTCCCAGGACATGCTGGTGAGTGTTGCCTTGTCTAGTTCTTGCTGCTTAATTAAACCCTTAGGTTAGCTGAACCCTGTCCCTAGAGGAGTGTTCCATTTGCCTCTAATGAACTTTCCATGAAAGATCTAATTGGAGAAACAAAAGGAACAGAAACGGGAACTTCATCCAGATTACAAACAGGCTGCATGACTGTTTCAACTTCTGCTTACAAGTCAGTATTACAACACGAGGCTAGATTGAGCCTGACATTTGCTTTGGGATCAGGTGTGAGGCTGTGGGGAAGGAGACTTGTACCCTCAGCCACCTCTAAATATTGAAGGTTTCAACATCCACCCCCAAAAAATCCTAAACAAGACCTTAAATAAGGGTCGGATTGATTGAGGTCAGATTATAGTATGTAACCTAAGAGACCCTGCACAATCGACTGTCTGCCACCTCTCCTGGTCCTCCTCCTGCTCAGGAGACTTCTGGAACACCGTACCTTGGGGGATGTCTGAGCCTACAGCCTGCCTTTGCACCGGAGGACCCACTTTGCCTGATCAGATCCCTCTTATCCTTCCTAGCTTGGCGGGACAGGCTTCCCTCAGAGAAGGCATTCTGGCCTCTCAGGCCAGGTCATGCCCCCACCCTCACAGAGCCCAGGGCAGTTCTCCCTGCGTTCCCTAAGGGAATGGATGATGATGCGTCCTTTTGCTAACTGCACCAAGCCCTATGGTACTGCCTCCAGGCCTGTGTTAATTACCTTTGTATTCCCACTGTCTGGCACAGACTATGGACATTTGTTCAATAAAGAGCATTTAGATTTTACGCCCGACAGCATTAGTATTTTTTTAAAAAATTTTATGGAACTAGGTTCACTAAGTGGAGTGAGCCTTCCATAATGAAAACACTTAACAGTATTAAAAAAAAAAAAAAAAATCCAACCAAACTCACAAAGTGAAGGGCGAAGGATATATAAAATACAAAGGTGAAGCAATGACCCTCTCTTTTAAATACTATCCACGCCAACTTAATTCTGTTGAAAACCCTTCACGGACAGGAGGGCCAGAAGAAAGCCACCTTCTTCCTCACTCACTCTGCATATTTCATAGTTTCCTTTCCTTTCAACATTTACAGGAGGATCATTTCAGTATGCAAATAAGTTCTGCTTTCTCAGAGAACTCCATTTTACTTTGTCTCCACACATCAAGTCCTTGGCATTCTCCCTACTTCCCACTAATACAAACACGGAACACACTTCACCCCAAACTTCTGTACATGCTGAGGTTCGAGGAGGATTTAAAACTACCCCTGGACAGCTATTTAAGGACATCATTTTATGATAAGGAAAGTTACATATCTAGTTAGAAATTCCGGGGAAATCCCACGAGTTTCAGTTAGAAATTTCCTGTTATTTCGTGTGGCCTTTGTCCAAGGTAAAGATGAGGTGAGCTGGGAGGAAAAGTGCATTGTTTGAACACCTGCCCTACTCAGACCCTTCCTTGCATCTTGTATCCCATGGCGCTGCTCTGATCCTAACTAACCTCTCATCTCACTTTTGAGAAAACTGTGGGCCACAGAGATTGAGAATCAGGTTGATTAAGTATTTACTAAATGCAGACAAATGCAGCTTTACAGATATGGAAACTGAAACCCAGGGAGGTTCCAGGCAGAGTTAGGATGCAAACCTGATGGGGGTCCAGCCCTCACTCCTGTCTTTTCTGGGAGAGCCAGGCCTGACTCAAAGGGGGTCATGACCCGTTCTTCCTTGAGACTCACCTGGGAAGCATAGGCGACCCACTGGCTTAGTGAATGGAAGAAAGTACCTTGGTTTCTTTTGTTGTTGTTGCTAAGTCATATCTGACTCTTTTGTGATCCCCACAGACTATATATAGCCCACCAGTTCCTCTGTCCATGGGATTTCCCAGGCAAGAATACTGGAGTGGGTAGCCATTTTCCTTGGAGAAGGCAATGGCACCCCACTCCAGTACTCTTGCCTGGAAAATCCCATGGATGGAGGAGCCTGGTAGGCTGCAGACCATGGGGTCACGAAGAGTTGGACACAACTGAGCGACTTCACTTTCACTTTTCACTTTCATGCATTGGAGAAGGAAATGGCAACCCACTCCAGTGTTCTTGCCTGGAGAATCCCAGGGACGAGGGAGCCTGGTGGGCCGCTGTCTATGGGGTCGCACAGAGTCGGACACGACTGAAGCGACTTAGCAGCAGCAGCAGCAGCAGCCATTTCCCTCTCCAGGGGATCTTTCCAACCCAGGGATCAAACCCGAGTCTCCTGCATGGCAGGTGGATTCTTTACCACTTGGGGAGCCTAATACAGTTTCTTTTAAGGGTTCCCATAAACTAAACAGACAGTAAGCACCTGCAAACAGAGTGCGTAAAGACATCTAGAGGAACCAAACATGCATATGACGTAGTCATCTGTGAGACTAAGAGGATGATTCTGACTGTTTCTGAGTCTCACCCAGTCACACCTGTCAGTGGAGCCCTTCAAGGTTCTGGGGCAGTGAATTCTGGAAATTTGTTTGGTTTACTTGTTTTGCTTTTTGTCTAATTAATCTTACAGGACAACTGCCTGTCCAGGATTGTAGTTTCAGTAATTTTTTTTCTCTGAAGCTACTTTAGCTTTAAGTTTTATTGATTTTTTTGCCTAGATGCAGGTCACACTACTTTTGCTCCATTAAACCTTTGATTGCAGGTAGGGAATTATAAAAACAACCCTCCAACTCTCTCAGTTTGTTGTGACTTCTTCACACCTTCTTTTGTTTTCAGGCTCTCCCCCAGATCCACAATTTTCATTTCAACTTGGGCTTCAGCACCACGAAACATTTGCCTTTTAGTAGCTCAGACAATAAAGAACCTGCCTCCAAGGCAGGAGACCCGAGATTGATCACTGGGTCAGGAAGATCCCCCGGGGAAGGGAATGGCAACCCACTCCAGTATTCTTGCCTAGAGAATCCCAAGGACAGACCATGGGGTCACAAAGAGTCGGACATGACTGAGCGACTAACGCACTTTACCTTTGAAAGGAGAAAGCAAGCTCTGCATCAATAATAGAGACTGAACTCATTTTACAGAGCTGGGGGATCAGGCTTCCATTAGTGGTCTTCTGTGGAAAAGGCAATGGCAACCCACTCCAGTACTCTTGCCTGGAAAATCCCATGGACGGAGGAGCCTGGTAGGCTGCAGTCCATGGGGTCTCAAAGAGTCAGACACGACTGAGCGACTTCACTTTCACTTTTCACTTTTATGCATTGGAGGAGGAAATGGCAACCCACTGCAGTGTTCTTGCCTGGAGAACCCCAGGGACGGCGGGGCCTGGTGGGCTGCTGTCTACGGGGTCACACAGAGTCGGACACGACTGAAGTGACTCAGCAGCAGCAGCAGTAGTGGTCTCCTGGGGCTGGACCTCGGCCTGGTTGCAGTGACTCTCTGAAGCTTCTATCACATCTGTTCCTAGAACACTTGGCTTCCTTCATCAAAACCAAATCCCAGTGAGGATCATAAAACATGTCCCATCAAGTATAAAAGAGAATGCACAGAAATTGTACTTAGCAAACTAATTCTTAATTCAAAGCACTGGAAATATAAAGCATGGTTTGTTGTTATTACAATTATCATATGGATTCAATGAAATAAGAAAATCATGCCAGGGAGGAAATCAGGTTTTGTGAGGTATTTTCAAGTTTCCATGAAATAGTTATTTGGAATCATCAATATAAACCTTCAAGCATCTCTCTGAGTTTGGCACAGTGTATATGGGAGGAAAAAGTAAACCCAAACTTAAAACTGGATAATTTGGATAATTTCTGCCAAAGACCAAATATAAAACCTGCAGAGTACTTCAGTGGATAGAAGATTGGGCTTAGCATCAATAGAATCGGTTCAAACATTGACTGGGTGACACCCCTAAATCTCTCTGTGAAAGTGGCATAATATTTAGGTTGGGGAAAAAGTAATTGTGGTTTCAGATTGTGAATTTTAAATCATCATAACTAGGCTCAAACACACTTTTATTATTCAAAATAGGAACCATTACTATCAACCCATTTTTGCCAATGAGAAATAAGTTGATTTGTCTAGTGAACCTTTGGAAAGCATTTTCTGCCTCTTGCTGATTGAGGAAGCATTTTCCCTGCAAAAAGTTGTCGAGATGCTTGAAAAAGTAGTAGTTCACTGATGACAGGTCAGGTGAATATGGCAGATGAGGCAAAACTGCATAGCCCAATTTGTTCAACTTTTGAAGCACTGGTTGTGTGACATGTGGTCAGGGGGTGTCCTGGAGAAGAACTGGGCCCTTTCTGTTGATCAATGCTGGCTGCAAGCGTTGCAGATCTCATCGATCTGCTGAGCATACTTCTCAGATGTAATGGCTTCTCTGGGATTCAGAAAGCTGTAGTGGATCAGATGGACAGCAGGCCACCAAACAGCGATCATGATCTTTTTTTGGTGTAAGTTAGCTTGGGGAAGTGTTTTGGAGCTTCTTCTTGGTCCAACCACTGAGCTGGTCATTGCTGGTTGTTGAATAAAATCCACTTTTCATCACATGCCACAATTCAATGGAGAAATGGTTCACTGTTGTTGTATAGAATAGGAGACAACATTTCAAAATGACGATTTTTTAAAATTTTTGGTCAACTCATGAGGCACTCACTTATTGAGCTTTTTCACCTTTCCAATTTGCTTTGAATGCTGAATGATTGTAGAATGGTAGACACTGAGTTCTTCAGCAACTTCTTATGTAGTTGTAAGAGGATCAGTTTCGATGATCCTCTTAATTGGTCACGTCAACTTCCAATGGCTGGCCACTGCACTCCTCATCTTCAAGGCTCTCATCTCCTTTGCAAAACCTCTTGAACCACCACTGCACTGTACATTCATTAGCAATTCCTGGGCCAAATGCATTGTTCAAACTGTGAGTTGTCTTTGCTGCTTTTTGCAACCCATTCTGAACCCAAATAAGAAAATCACTTGAATCTGCTTTTTATCTAACATCATTTCCCTAGTCTAAAATTAATATAAACAGCAAGTAATAAGTCATCAGCAAAAATAAAAAAATAGTAAAAGAAGAAATGTGCATTAAAATGATGTATAACATAACCAGATTTATTTAAGAATGTACCAATATCAAATAGCAAAGTTCAATACTGCAAAACCGCAATTACTTTTGCACCAGCCTAATAATTCTACCTATACAAATGTCACAGGACAGTTGGGAAGGTCTAATAAACTCAAGAACTATATAAAGAACTGCTTCATTATAACTAATTGCCTGTCAAAAATTTATATATATATATATATATATATATATATATACACACACACACACACACACACAAATATGAAATTTACATGAGCATGCTGATTTGGAACTTTAAAATTTGAATGGCCTCTTAGTAAAAGTTTAAAAACTGCCACAAAGGAATGGGGAAAGTTGCCTGAAAACAAAAACCTGAAACCATCATTATCACCAAAAAGTATCTTCTTTTTCAATAGTAAAGAATGCAAAGATAACACCCCAACCTAAAGTTTGCAATGCACAATTCAGAACCTGGCAGTCTAGAACCATCTTCACTTCCTCTCCTTCTTTCCTTAGAATCCAACTTAGCAACAAGTGTCGTGGGATAAACTTTGCAAGGCCTCTCAGGTTGGACGGTTCTTCTATTTCCCCATCCCTGCCTCAGTCGGAGCCCTCCCCTCAGCACCCTCACAATGGGATTCACTACTGCCAGGCTCTCTGGGCCACCCTTACTTAGTGCTGCCAGATCCGCCTTCCTAAAAAGCAGAACTCAGGATCCACAGAGATTCCATCTATCTCATCCTGTTTCCCTCTACTCCAAAAACATTCCCCTCCTCTAGTCTAGGAATTCCTTCACCCGCCCAGACGCCAGCCTCAGGGCCTTTTGCTCTTGCTGTTCTCTCTGCCTAGAATGTCCTTCCACCAGCCCATCTTACTACAAATCACTCTCCCACAGTCCCTTTAGTGCAGTGCTTCTCAGATTTTACCATACTTATGAATCGTCGTAACATCTTGTTAAAATGTAGGTTCTGATTCAACAGATCTCAGGTTGGGGGCAAGACTCTGTAATTCTAACCACCTCCCAGCCAATGTTGCTGGCCCATGGACCCCACTTTGAGAAGCAAACCTATTGACTCAGGGGGAAAAAAGGCGGGGAGGAGGTAGTTCTTGGAGACAGACAGACATAGATTTGAATGCAATCTTTATCAGGCAAATATCTCCATCTGTATAGGGGGAATATTACCCGTTTTATGGAAGTGATAGGAGGAGTTTTTGACTATAAATAGATATTAGGCTTTTCAAATCTCTTTCACTTGGCTCCCCTAACCTTATCATCTTGTTCCTTACTATGCTTCTCTGATAATCCAGTTTATTTCTCTTTACTCTGGATCTTGTGTGTTGTGCTTAGTCGCTCAGTTGTGTCTGACTCTTTTTGACCCCCCTGGACTGTAGCCCGCCAGGCTCCTCTGTCCATGGAGATTCTCCAGGCAAGAATACTGAAGTGGGTTGCTATACCCTCCTCCAGGGGATCTTCCCAACCCTGGGATAGAACCCAGGTCTCCCCTGTTGCAGGCAGATTCTTTACCATCTGAGCCACCAGGGAAGCCCACTCTGGATCTTACCCGACTTTATTTCTTTTAGCACATAAATCAAGAAAAAGGAATTCTTAAAGTTAAGTTTTGTTCTTACAAACTTTGAGCTTATGAAACTTAATTCCATCCTCCCTGCAGCTGAGTAGGGAGGGGCACATTGAGGGGCACATCAAAGTTCCAGTGCTGATTCGATCACTCACCAGCTGCGTCTCCTGCTGAATGTGAACTAACATGTCTGGGTTTCAATTACTTCACCTGTAAAATTCTGCCTTTACCTCCTGTGTTGTTGTGAGAGTTAGGGATGTTACATAAAGTGCTCGGCCAATGCAGCAGCATGCAAAAATGGCCACAACACTCTACCCCTCCCTGAATTCACATTCTCTAATGACTCTGCAGTTCTTTCTATCAAAAGGTAAAGAGTCTATTTCTTCATAAAGTATATTGGAGGAGAAGCACTTTGTGTCCATTTCAGCCTAGGCCTCAAGGAGCCTTGCTCCCGTGCTCCTGCTCTCACCCATGCTGAGCCAACATGTCACCAAACGCAGGGCAGCCTGTCATGTGACAGGAAGCAGGAGGTCCAGCTGCCCCAAAGGACTCAGCCAGCAGTCAGCGAACACCCAGAGGCAGAGCCACCCTGGTGACTGCAGTCACACAAGGGAGACTGGACAAGACCAATAGGTTCACCAGGTCCAGACTGCTAATCCACAAAGTCATAAACTAAATGAATGGTGGTTGTTTCAAGCCATTATGTTTTGGGGTGTCTGTTATGCAGAAATATATAACTGATACTGTATATATAAGTAATTTCTCCATAAATAGTGGCTATTACAATATTTGGGGGCTTCCCTGGTGGCTCAGTGGTAAAGAATCCACCTGCTAATGCAGGAGATGTGAGTTACATTCCTGGGTTAGGAAGGTCTTCTGGAGAAGGAAATGGCAACCCACTCCAGTATGCTTGCCTGGGAAATCCCATGCATGGAGGAGCCTGGTGGGGCTACAGTCCATGGTGTCACAAAAAACAGTCAGACACAACTTAGAGGCTAAACAACAACAACATTTGTCAGAAAAAAAGACACAATGTCAAAAAAATGAATTTTCCATATTGCTAAAAATTCTATTTCTGGATCAGTATTTAGAAAGATGGCTGAGCTGGAAACTAGGGTTCATAGATTCTGATTCAAGTAGCTTTTCCAATTGGCAGCCATATGACCTTGGAAACATCATTTAACTTATTTGAGCCTCAGTTTCCTTATCTGCAAGGTAAAGTGGTTAGACCAAATGACTTTTAATTTTTTGTTTAGCTCTAAAAAGGACTGAGGATCCATTTTTACAAAATGTAACACTTATTTCCTTGCTAACAGATAGCTCTGAACCCAATTTTTCTTTCTTGTAGACTTCAGGATTTAATCACAGATAACCCTTCCTGTATTTCCGTCACTGTTCAGCATTTGGTTGTGACTGAGTTTCACACTTCTAACAGTCATGCTCCGGACCTAGAAGGTGGCCCTCCTTGCTGTGAACCAGGAACCCAGATAGGCAAGCTCATTAGGAATCAAAAGATGAATAATGCCATGTAAGTTCTAGAGGGAATCAAAGGAAGTGGCTCTTAACTCTTTGCAGGTGCAGGTAGACTTCTTTTACTAATTTCTAGGTTGTAATATATATTTTGGAGGACTGAGTTGTGCAGTGTGATTACCAGACAAGGAGGATACTATTTTATAGCCATAAAGTACAAATCAAATTTGCAGTTATTGCATATAAATGACCCAAGATACAAAATCAGTTATGAAATAGGGGGAGAAAGACTTAACACCAGAATTTTAAGTTTTAAAATTCTCTCATGTAGCGATTGACTCTGGGCTTCCCTGGGGCTTCCCTTGTGGCTCAGCTGGTAAAGAATCCGCCTACAATGTGGGAAACCTGGGTTCGATCTCTGAGTTGGGAAGATCCCCTGGAGAAGGAAAAGGCTACCCACTCCAGTATTCTGGCCTGGAGAATTTCAGAGACTGACTCTGGAATTAACAAGTAAACTGCAAATACATCCAAATACATGTTGTATTAAAGAGTTATGCATGTGGCAGTGACTAGGATGGTTTTTCTTTTCTCACAGGCATTCAGCACCTCTAACATACCACTAGTACATGCTCTAACACCGCCCTTAGCAAATAGAATACAGTCTTCCCTGAGATATATGGCAGGCCATAAGGTAGGCAATTTATAAGAAAAAAAAAAGACTGTTACACCCACTTCCATTATGTTACATAGTCAAAAGTCAGGGTATTTTTATTCCTGGGAGGAATTAAGCTAAATTAGGAAATAAGGGAGCAACTGTTTATCTTAATTTTGCCTTTGGATAGTACTTTAGTTGTTAAGTTGTATCTGATTCTTTGCAATACCCTGAAGCGTAGCCCACCAGGTTCCTCTGTCCATGGAATTTCACAGCCAAGAACACTGGAGTGGGTTGCCATTTCCTTCTCCAGCCGATCTTACTGAACCAGGGACCAAACCCATGTCTTCTGCATTAGCAGGCAAAATTCTTTACCACTGAGCCACCAGGGAAGTCCCTATGTGTATAGTTAAGTCTGTATAAAGAGGCACAAGGTTGTTGAAAGGGTGAAAAAAAAAAAAATCAGCTCACTCTGTATCAAAAACTTTCTTTTGTGATAGAAACGAACTAGGTGGGGCCCCAGGGTAGCTCCGTTCAATAGGGACAACATTGCAATGGGAAGTGGCTTCTGCTTATGTACCTGGAGCACATGTATTTTGAAATGACATGTAAACTAACTTCAGAGACTTGAATCATCTGGTATTTTTTGAGTTAATATCTTAAATACCTTTGCCCAAGTATCTTTTGAGTCAATTCACCCTCTCCTCTGGTGGGATTTTTCTCAGCACCCACCTTGCTTGTATCTTCCCCATTTCATTCTCACTGCAGCGGAAGTGAAGTTTCTCAAATACAGATCTGCTCAGCTTAAAATCCTCTAATGGCTTTTCTGAAGACTGTAAGACCCCTGAAGGCAAGGACTGTATTCCTAGTACCTGGTCGAGTGTCTACAAATATGCTGTCTCCAAGACCAGGTTGGGGTTTCATTCAATTTTCGAGAGCTGTTTGTACATGGAGTTTTACTGCCCATGGGAAAATGTGAGACATGATACCCTTTGCCTTATGTTAATACTGTTCACTGCAGTTCAGAAGAGTCTTTTCGAAGATGCTTGATAACACTGAATTAGTATTTGAGGTATTTAAGTCTTTGCTTGAGGATATACATTCACCTGATGGGTGTGTTGCAAGTATTCTTTAGGGTAGGGTCATTTTGGTGATATGTGTTCCTCTTGAAGATTCCAAACTCTTTGGGACCATGATTTTCTCAGATTAAAAAGGGGAGAGTAGATAGAAGATTTCATTTTCATTTTATTTTCTTAAATAGCATTCAGGTAATAACCAGACTATGAGACTGTAACAGGATGACCCGTCTGACTGGCAGATGGGTGACAGCTCAGGTCTGCCTGAGGATGAATCTATTAATTCCTCTTTTCTAGATACCCAGTAAGTCCATCTGCCACCAATAATCAAAATGCGTGCTGTATATGAGTTCTAAGTCACTTCAGTCGTGTCCAACTCTTTGCTATCCCATGGACTGTAGCCCGCCAGGCCCCTCTGTCCATGGAATTCTCCAGGCAAGAACACCGGAGTGGGCTGCCATGCCCTTCTCCAGGGGATCTTCCCAACCCAGGAATCAAACCCGTGTGTCTCTTATGCCTCCTGTATTGGCAGGTGGGTTCTTTACCACTAGTGCCACCTGGAAAGCCTCAATGCAATACCCTCAAAAAGAGAGAGAGAAAAGGGAGCTAGGTTCTGTTTTCCGAAGATCCGAAAAGAGTTCAAGATTCTGAGTTACTAAAAAGAACTGTAGAACTAGGGGAATCTGACAGTCCAGGTGGAGGAAAGTCAGCTACCAAGAATTGGTATTTAACTATTTGGAAATTGAAGTCCATTCCTGGAAGCACAATCAATGGGCTCCCAGGGCACCAAGGGCAGAGCAGTTCCTGGAGCAAGGAGGATAGCCCTTGCTCTGCCCTTGGGCAGATGCTGGATTCGGGCCAGAGCTTAGCTGGGTTGTTTCCAGGTTCAGACAGGGACTAGGTGGGAAGTTAGAGGGACTGTTCCATTCCTAGGCTAATGAACATATTTAGTTGATACTCAAGCTACTGTTTTGTTTTAAATTCCAGATATGTAAAAGCTCTTTAGAATCTAGCTAAGACTGGCCGACTTAATCTGTAGATGTCATTACACATCTAAATCTTCAGAACCTTTGAGAACCACACCCCAGGGTCAGATGCCTTGAGATAGGTGCTTATTGCATACTTGCTGAATCAAAGAACAAGATCATGATGGGCACAGAGTGAGCCAAGAAGAAAAAGCAGCAGAACCCCGCCTCTGTCAGTGTCTGCTCCATTTCACCTCTGTGATCAAGGCAGTTTCCTATAACTAACTCTTCACACTTTAGTGAAATACAAGCTACCCCAGAACTTTACTTGACCTTCAGAGCCTTGTAATTGTTTCAGTGGTCTGCCTCATGACTGTTAAGCTGTCCCAGAGACCTGAGTGCTTAGCCTTAGAAGACTTTAACATGTCTCCTTAAAACAGTGTCATCTTGAGGATTCTGTGGGGGAATAACCGGCAAATAACAGAATCTACTGTCTTTAAAAGAAGCGACAACTTTCCCCTTCTTTCTCATTCAACTCTCAAACATTTCTTAAGTAGCCTGTTTACAACCACCCAGTAACATTCACAAGCCATGGTGAGAAGTGCCATCAGTAATTCTCTCTGATATTGACAGAAAGAAAATAAGCATCCTGTTCTTCAATAATTTGAACCACCTCATGGAACACTGACTTCCTCTAAATTCACTGGGCAAACATCTATACCACAATGGAAAATAAGATGTGCTAAATTACTAAAGGGAGTTTTTGTTCTGTTTTTAAGGTTAATTGCAGGGCTTGAGGGGAAAGAAAAGATTTTGTCTTATATCTTTGGAAAATTCGTTCAGTGGTGGTTTATGAAAATCTCACCTCATCTGGACTCCCAAGGTCACTGAGACCCAAGTAACTGACCTGGGAGATATTTGCCTAATTATTAAATATTCAGCAAACCATGTGTGACCATTTAACCGTTTGCACCTGGGACCCGCCTTCAACACGCGTTGCTTCCTAGCACTGCCCCCCTCTTCCACCCCTACTCATCGCCACCCAGGGCGCTAGCACCCCTGAAAGAGCAAAATCCTGGGACTCAAGGACATTTCAAAGAAACAACGGCGGTCACCGTCCATTTCCGTTTTCCTTAAAAGAAAAAAAACACTCAGATGCTTAAAAATGGGGGAAAGACGGGGTTCTTAGAAATAGTGGGAAATCTTTTGCAGTTTTTCCAATCCAAGTTCTCAGGCACTCTTGAAAGTTCATTAATTAGAGATTTAAACACAAAAGTGTTTCGCACACCAATTAGATGCCAAGCTTTGTAAGCTGTCTTGGTGTTCAGTTTGGGGGAGTTAGTAAAAGTCCCCCCACCTCACCCCATTCTGCATTTTGCCTCTCTTCCAGAGCCTTTTCTTGAATGACCTGACCTTTCCAAAGCAATCAAACTGAGAATTGCCTCACTCCCACCCCCCACTTTTTCCCTCATGGCAAAAGGAAATAAAGACGTAAAAATACCCGGCGAGAGAAGTGGGGGCAATTAAGCCACAAAGCCGAGCCCCGCAGAAGTCAAGCTCTGGTGCTGCTCGTGGCGGGGCGGAGAGCGCGGGGCTGGAGACGGTCCCTACCTGGGGCTGCGGCGGCGGCGGCGGCGGCGGCGGCGGCGGGGTCCTGGCGCCCATGGCTTCGCCGGCCTCAGACGGCCGCGCTGGGAAACGCCGGCGGCTCAGTGCCGCCCGGACCCGCGGCGCTCGCAGCTGCCGCCCCGGCGCCGTCATTGGGCCCGCGCGTCACGTGGCCTGGCCGGCGGGCGAGCCTCCAGGGCCCGCGTAACCCTTTACCTGCGCTGCCCGCGCCGCTCCAGAGGGCTCCCCGAGCCCGACTACTGACTCCCCACACCCCCGCCCCGGAACCCAGGCTGGCCTCCGGGGCGCACCCAAGCAGAAAATCCCGGAGCTCGGCTTCTGATCGTCGACACTCAGGCTGCATGCCAGCCGCCCGCTCGCTCGGGGAAACTTTTTGGTGCCTACTTTACCGTCATGCTGCGGGGAGAGGGGAGCTTCCTAAGATGCGGGACGTAAGTGAGATACATAAGTGCACTCCCTGGCAAACTGATGTATCCCCCCTTCTTCCCGTGAACTTGTGGTTTTGTTTCCTCCCTCGTTCTGGCAAGTGCGTGCCTGGCGTACGCACTGTCGCCTGCCTTTAAGGGATAAATATTCTGGGAAAGAGCGCAGACGCTACCAGGATGAGAATTCCCTGGGAAGTTGCATAGCCTCTCCGGCACCCTGGAGACCGCGGTGGGAGTTTAACGAAGTCATGCTCCCCCTGTTCCCCACTTTGCCTCTCTGTTCCTGGGGTGTTGGAACCTCGGCTGCCACACTCCGTCTACCATTCTGAGCTCCAAGCCTGAGCTTGTAGCCATCCACACACTTACGGTGGGTTGATTTACCCTAAAATAGAACTTAAGTGTTGGAGATTCTTTTCACCTGTGCGCCAAAGTGCGTCGGTGTTGGCCTTAACAGGGAAATCTGTTAAGCAAGGGCGCCACCTAGCTTGTCCTTTTCTCTCTTTGCCCTTCATTCGTTCATTCAGAGAGCGTCAGCATGAAACAGTAGGCTGGAGAAGCAACAGGGAAGGATGCCATTTAAAGATGTAATCTGTCCACTCCAGTGATTCCAGCGCTATTTACATGACAACGTTTGTCACACTTTACGGGGAAAACTCCTTTTTTGAATCATTCCACTTATGTAGTGGCTGCATGTTTTAAAATGATAGATTATTAGGGATGTTACATACTGTTTTGGGCTTCCCAGGGGGTACTAGTGGTGAAGAGCCTGCGTGCCAATGGCAGGAGACATAGGAGACACTGATTCCACCCCTGGATTGGGAAGTTTCCCTGGAGGAGGAAATGGCAACCCACTCCACTATTCTCTCCTGGAGAATCCCATGGACAGAGGAGCCTGGCAGGCTACAGTCCTTGGGGTCGCAAAGAGTCAGACACGACTGAAGGGACTTAGCACACGTGCATGCTGTTTTACATTACTTTCTGATAAAACACTTTGTCCCCGTAAAGAACCATCTTATCCAATTTCTAACCCATGCTTTAAACATGTTCACAGGATGATGGTAAGTTTTAGTTGGTTATTTTGACCAAAAAGACTTGGGTGTTTATCTTGGGTTTTAAAGTATGTTTCCCAGACTAGCAGAATCGGCATCATCTGGGGGAATTTAGTAAAACTGCAGATTCTTGGGCTCCATCCTAGACATATGGATGCATGGGGTCAGGGAGGGTGAAAAAATATGTGTTTTAACAAATGAGGCACCACTGCCCTCAGTCTGCTCAAACTGCTGGCTAGGTTACCCTCATCTATTAAAGGCTGGGGGGATACTATAAACCACAGGTAGTGGTGTTAACCTCAAGTTACCAGTTTATCATGTTGATACCAGCCTGTCATGTTGATACACTAACCCAAACCCTCTGATGTGTCCCGTACAATGTGTAATCTGTAGTTAATGCAGATCACATGGAATGCCAAATGGAGCTCAGAGGGGCCCCTCATAAAAAAATACAGAAGAAAAGCCTATGGTTTCTTCATGCATATGGGAATGAAACACCATGATTCACTTAGTTTTTAAGGTGTGTTTATGTTTTCATTGGCATATAAATTGTTCTCTGATGCTAAGTCATGGAAGCTAAGAAAGCTATTGGGTTGGTCAAAAAGTTCATTTGGGTTTCCTGTAACAGCTTGCAGAACCTAAACAAACTTTTTTGGCCAACCCAGTAATTTGAGTGGATATGCATTTTTTTTTTATTGGAGGATAATTGCTTTACAGTGTTGTGGTGGTGCAGTCATAATTATGCATATATTCCCTTCCTCTTGAGCCTTCCTGCCCCCTCCCATCCCACCCCTCTGGGTTGTCGCAGAGCACCAGGCTGGGTTCCCTGTGTTGCACAGCAGCTTCCCACTGGTTATCTATTTTACACATGCCACTGTATATATGGAAGTACTACTTTCTCAATTTGTCCTATCCTCTCCTTCCCTCACTATGTCCACAAGTCGGTTCTCTACGTCTGTGTCTCCATTCTTTCCCGTCAAATATTTGTCAACATAGTTCTAAACAAAAGAAGAGACAAACTTTTTAAAAGGTTATAGTATTGGCTTTGGAGAATGAAATGGCAACCCACTCCAGTACTCTGGCCTGGAAAATCCCATGGATGGAGGAGCCTGGGAGGCTACAGTCCATGGGGTCTCAAAGAGTTGGACATGACTGAGCGACCTCGCTTTCACTTTTCACTTTCATGCATTGGAGAAGGAAATGGCAACCCACTCCAGTGTTCTTGCCTGGAGAATCCCAGGGATGGGGGAGCCTGGTGGGCTGCTGTCTATGGGGTCACACAGAGTTGGACATGACTAAAGCGACTTAGCAGCAGCAGCAGCAGTATTGGCTTTGGAGAAGGGAATGGCAACCCACTCCAGTATTCTTGCCTGGAGAATTTCATGGACAGAATAACCTGAAGGGCTACAGTCCATGCGGTCAAAAAAAAAAAGTGTCCAAAATGACTGAGTGACTAACGCTGGTGGCTGAGTGGCAAAGAATCTGCTTGCAGTGAAGGAGACTCCAGCAATGCAGGAGATGTGGGTTCGATCCCTGGGTTGGAAAGATCCCTTGGAGAAGGAAATGGCAACCTCTCCAGTATTCTTGTCTGGGAAATCCCATGGACAGAAGAGCTTGGAGGGCTACAGTCCATGGGGTCGAAAAGAATCTAACTCGACTGAAGTGACTTAACATAGCATAGTATTGGCTTTCATTGTAATCAAGCAAGTGCCATACTAAGCATTTTAGACTTTTGAGAAAGAGATTACTGGTTAGATTCTATATTTTTAGCTCAGTTTTCTCCATTGGATGGATATATTTCCAATTGCCTGCATGGATGTCTTAACCTTTAAACTCTCTTGGTCCAACTTTATTATCTCCCTCATTTTCATCTCCTAACCTATTCATTTTACATTTGTAACTCTACTCTCCACTCAGTTTTGGTTGGAACTGGAATTAGAATTTTCCTTCTTTTTCATCACCAACCTCTATCACTGTCTTCTCTATCAGTGATTCCTGAAGTTACTCCTCTTAGCAAGTTCATTGCCACTGCCTTAAGATCAAGTTCTTATGCTTTCTATATCAGACCTTTGCAACAGTCTCTTTACTGGTCTCTTAGCTCATGGTCTCTTTCATCACTAATTCAGCTGACATAGTATTGCCCCAGGCATTCTAAAATACCATTTCAACCAGACTATTCCCTTTCTCAAAAACTTTTTAATGATTCCCTACAGGTTATTATGGGCTTCCCCAGTGGCTCAGTGATAAAGAATCCACCTGCAATGCAGGAGACACAGGAGACACAGGTTTGATTCCTGGGTGGGGAAGATCCCCTGGAGGAGGACATGGCAATCCACTCCAATATTCTTGCCTGGAGAATCCCATGGACAGAGGAGCCTGGTGGGCTACAGTCCATAGGGTCGAAAAAAGTCAGACACAACTGAAGTGACTTAGCCCACTCCAGTACTTTTGCCTAGAAAATCCCATGGACAGAGGAGCCTGGTAGGCTGCAAGTCCATGGGGTCGCTAGAGTCGGACACGACTGAGGAACTTCACTTTCACTTTTCACTTGCATGCAATGGAGAAGGAAATGGCAACCCACTCCAGTGTTCTTGCCTGGAGAATCCCAGGGACGGGAAGCCTGGTGGGCTGCCGTCTATGGGGTCGCACAGAGTCGGACACGACTAAAGTGACGCAGCAGCAGCAGCAGCACACATCGATTACCAGAAAAAGTTTAAAATCCCCACGTAGCATATAAAGTCATCTAAGTACTTTGGAGATACTTTGGCTCTCCCTGAGTTTGCTCAGGCAGCTTCCTCCACCTGAAGTGTCATTCTGACATTCTGACAGCTAAGTGCTGCTTATCCTTGAAGCCCCTGCTCTCTGTTGCCCTCTCTTGGCCATCCTTTTTGATCCCCAGTTGGGGCAGGAGGAAAAGGGAACTACAGAGGATGAGATGGCTAGATGGCATCACTGACTCCATGGACGTGAGTTTGAGTGAACTCTGGGAGCTGGTGATGGACAGGGAGGCCTGGCGTGCTGCAATTCATGGGGTTGCAAAGAGTCAGACACGACTGAGCGACTGAACTGAACTGGATTTATTTGTTCCTCTGCAGTAGCACCCCACTCCAGTACTCTTGCCTGGAAAACCCCAAGGATGGAGGAGCCTGGTGGGCTGCAGTCCATGGGGTCGCGAAAAGTTGGACACGACTGAATGACCTCACTTTCACTTTCATGCATTGGAGAAGGAAATGGCAACCCACTCCAGTGTTCTTGCCTGGAGAATCCCAGGGGCAGGAGAGCCTGGTGGGCTGCCGTCTATGGGGTCGCACAGAGTCGGACACGACTGAAGCGACTTAGCAGCAGCAGCAGCTGCAGTGTATCCTTAGCACCTGGCTTTCACGTTTAACAACTTTTTTTTTTTTTTTAAATCATAGTCTGTCTTATATGTAATTTAGTTGCACCTCCCTTAGATTTTAGGATTCTGGAGGGCAGAGGTGTGTATGACTAATTTTTAAATCATCCTAGGCGTAACATAATATCTTGGACATAGCAAGTACAGTGTTTGTTGTATTCTTGCTCCTAGGAGGGAAGATATTTATATAAACAGCAAACTTCATGTATATTAAATAGTCTTATGCAAATAATAATGATCCACTCCTCTACATTTTCTCTGAGAACTGAATTTGATGTACTACACATAATACTTGCTTCCTGTTTTCCTATTAAGACTGAAATCAAAGAAGGTATAACCTATTTTACTCAAATTTGTCATCGTGGCAGAATGCATACCCAAGTGAATATTTGCTGAATGAATGCCTCAACTATTGTGGTTATGGTTATACCTGAAAATTCTGGGAGTTTGCAAGGACCTCCAGTAAACTTCAGAGCCTAGTCTGGTCTATAATCTGGAAATTAGAGAATATTCTTCTAGGTTATTATTAATAAGTGTCTGCTAGATACTCAATGCTTTATTTTTATGTGCTGTGAAAAGGTAACAAAAAGAAATTGATGATGTGCTGAAATCCTGTTCAGCGATTCCCTCTGGACCTCTGTTTTTAGGTTTCTTCATCTGTACCTTTGGAATGTTTCCAGTGCCTACTTCATATGGCTCTTGTGAAGATTACATGGCTTAGAACATGCAAAGCTCCAAAAAGTGTCTCATGTACAGTAAGCACTCAGTAAGCATAAACAATTATTAATATTATTGAAGATATTGAACTGAACCTGCTAAAGTTGGGGGAGAAAAATAAACACCATGCAAATCTAAGTAGTTTATCCTTTATTCATACAAACAATACATACACAAGACTATACCTTTTTTGAAGACTGCAATAATTTTCTAGTGTAACAACTCTGTAACAAAATTTAACTAAATGTAACATTTATGAAAATATAAATCTCTGATTGGGTAATTCTTCCCAACAATACAAAGTTTACATAAAAACATTCAATATGAGCTATCAGTTGCAAACAAGTTAGGAAAAATCATTCAAGTCACTTGTTAAAACTCTATTAGCTGTTACATAGAACATTCACACTACATTGAATCCATCTAGGCATTTAATTCTTAGAAAGGTGTAGCATGGAGGTCCAACTGATAATGACAGGAATAAGAATGTATTACCTCCAAAGAGCTAAAAAAAAAAAAGCATTGACTCATACAATCAACTCCAGGTAATCTGTACGTGGGCTGAAACTTCTCTGGGCTACCACCTCCCTGGTTGGTAGCTAGACAAGGAGGAACATACTGGAAAAAAATCTTTTCACTGGGGTGTTTCCTATCTGAACCTCATCTCTGTATGCTTATGTGTCAAACTGCTTTCCAAAGTGAAATACAGCTATATTGGATTCCCTGTGGGTTAGATCATTTGTTTCTGCCATTAGCATTAACAATTAGGATGTAGCTCTCCTTTTTTCTCACATTTTTCCCCCACATCTCTGTGAGGTCAACAGAGGAACTATCACTACCTTTATTCTTGCAGTTTAAGAAAACAATACGTTTGGGACGTTAAAGATCTGTCTATAGATGAGTTCAAGGCAGAGCTGGCCGAAAGTCAGTGCCTTGTTCATTTTTCTGTCTTCTCAAGACACCATGGTCCCTTTTAAACCAAACCACTACTACTGATCACCATTGGAAAGTCATCCAAGGACATGCCATGAGGGGGATATGGAAGGAAAAAATCATGTTCCCCTACTGGGATGTAATATTTTCTTTTAAACAGGAGAAGTAGTTTTTAAAAAACATTAAATACCAATTTCATAGCTTCTGCTTTGAAATGGCTAAGACTATAAAAGACTCCAGAGAATCCTCAGGCAGAAAGGATAACGGATAAAGGAGGATACATATAGTGTATAGAAGTAAGAAAGTGCTTACAAACAGGACAGTAAAGAGCCTTTGGACACCCTTAAGATTTATGCAATATTTTAGCACGAAGACAGGCATATTCAGTTTGTCCCAGAGTATTTGGTCAGCTATCTGCGTTTTACACAGGAAAGAAGAAGAATGAGAATAAGTAAGGCAAATGTCGTCAGTATTCCACAGATGGCATGTTGAGAAAGCTTTCCTTCTAATAAGATTTACTGCAGGGATTTAGGAAATAGTTTATGCTTCCACACAACCAACTTCTATAGCACAGCCTTTTGTTGGTACGATGATAGAAATGAACAGGTGTTTTGACCACGTTTATAATGCCCTTTCTGTAACATTTTTACACCCAGCACAAACAGGCATTTCAAAATGGCATGAAAAGATTGTGATTTCATATTAAATGTGTTCCTTTGCAGCCCAGAAAATAGTTTAAAAATTGTGTGTTCCATGATACAGAAACCCTTGCATGCAGTTGTAATGAAGACTGACTGTGTATGTTCAGTAGCCCTGTAATAGCAGGAGGCAGCTCTTGCCCCAGTCCAGTCTGTGGCCTCATACCTCACATCCCTTCTGTTGGGAAACTGGGAGTACCTCTGGGGATTTTTGTTACATTATTTTGCACCTTTAGACCTTCCATCTGCAGACTGGATTGACACAGTTGTCAGGATCGTAAAAATGTAAGGAGAGATTAAGGCTGTGTTTAGTTATCCACAATCATTTGAAGTCCAACAGCAGTTTGTGTTCACAATTTCAACCTGTTGCTGTAGGACTAACTCCAGTCCAGATGGTCTGTGTGTAGCTCGAACCTCTCTCATCTGGACAATGGGATGAGTTAAGCTGCTTCTTCCAGTCCAGTTAATTTAAAAACTACTCTCTACCTTTCCGCTGATATAGCCATGTAAATGTGATTTCTAGAAATTCTGTCAAGACTTCATTCTTGGGTAAACTTTGTCAAAAAGACTGACTTTACAAATAATTTCACATTTCTGTACATTTTATGTGTGTGTGTTAGTTGCTCAGTCGTGTCTGACTCTTTGTGACCTCATGGACTGTAGCCTGCCAGGCTCCTCTGTCCATGGTTTTCTCTAGGCAAGAATACTGGAGTGGGTTGCCATTCCCTTCTCCAGGGGATTGTCTCAATGTATGAGAATGGCAATAATTAATACTGGAACTCCAGCATCTTTCCTGTCTTTTAAGAATGAATGTGTATCATTTGGGATACAGAAGGTACTTTTTTTTCCTTTTATGTGTGTATGATGTAGTTCTGCTAAGCAGGAAAAACATTTTGTTAGTTGTCAGGGGCATAGCTGTGGCCCCTGGATTCCAGGGCAGAGCACACCCGCTCATAGCAGGAGTTGTGTTTCTTGGAGGGTGTTGACTCGTTGGGTTCTGAGGAGTCACTCACGGTGATGGGACTGTCTCTTGCAAAAACCTCAGTCGACTCTCTCCATAGACAATCCACAGATACTTTAAAACAGTAACTATTACACTTTGGCCTGGATATCTGTGTCGCGTTGTTGAAAATTTGTCTGCTGTTTGAAGTGGCGATTTTAATTTTCAGTGCAGCATCTACACGGTCCACCACGGTGTATATCCCTATGCTGCCATCGTCAAAACCCACAATGATGTTCAGGTGCCGCTGGGAGAGGGCAAGGAAAGTTGGTGTTTTGTAAAGGGAACAAGCACCGATATTTTTGCCATCGGCCAGTCTCATGACAATCAAACTGGATATCGCACCATTTTCATCCTCTTCTTCCCCGTTTCGGAAACAAATGTATACCAGGTAGCGACCGTCTCGAGACAACCTCTGCCTCCAGATGACCCCCGAGGCATGCACCACCCGTAATTTGCCGCTGTGTAAATCCAGCACGTTGATATTCTCATCTCCCCTGGAAATAATGCCTAGCTTTCCATTGGGAGAGATTTCAAAATCCTCTAGGTTTTTCAGGAAGTTGTTTGGAAGTTGCACACGGCGGCAGATCACTTCTTCTGTCAGACTCCAGATATTAACCGTCTCAGCCGACGTGATAAACACGATGATATCCGGGCAGTCAGGAATCAATTTAAAATTCACAATGGTGGTGCCGTCTTCGCAGCAGAACTTCTTGGTGATGCTTCCTGTCCAAAGACTGACCGCCAGCACCTTGCTTTTGGTCATGCCCACCACGAAGGTGTTCGCAGAGGTGATGAAGGCATTCTGCAGACTGGTCAGGATGTTGCACACCCTGTGGCCCGTGGCCAGTCTCCAAACCCTGGAGGCATTTTCCTCACAGAGAGAGACCACAAACTGGTCATTGTGTGTAATCAGCAGCTGAGAGATTCTCTGCCCATTAATTCGAAAGAGGTTTTCACCACTGCTGGTGTGCCAGACATACTGGCTGCTCTTATCATCTGACGTCACCATGACGTCTCCAGAGGACGTCAGCACGCAGTGCTCAACCGTTCCTTCGTGCTTGAACACTGCTTCAAGGAACCCGCTGCTGAAGTTCCACTTGTGAACACAATCCGAGCCATCGAGGGAGTAAATGATCTCCCCGCGAGCAGGTAACACCAGACTTTGGATGGGTTTTCCAGTCTTATCGATGTTGGACATAGCTGTGATTATATCTATGTCCCAGATGGAAAGAACACCACTGGTGGATAAAGATAGCAGCATGTTGTGGTGACTGGATTTCACCAACTTGACTATGGTACCTGAGACTTCCTGTAAGCTCGCCATACACTGCCCCGTGTCCCGCCTCCAGAAGAACACAGCCGAGGTGTTTTCCATGGTCGCAATGATGCAGTCTCCGTTCTTGGACAGCACAGCTGATATAAAGCGTTCATTGTGCTTTGCTCTGAACTTTTCCGCCACCTTCCACAGGCCAGTGTCTAAGAGCTCGATGCTGAGGGCCTTACAGATAAGAACTGCACTTTGGTCCTCTGAAAGTTCAATGCTGACCACCTCACTGTCTTCCCTGCGACAGTCAAAGTCATCAGTCAGCTGGGGGTTGGAGATGTCCTCTGTGTTCCAAACAGAAAGGCTGCCCTCACTGTCTACCATTACCATTTCCTGAGCTGTGTCCAAGATAAGAAGGAACTTCACAAACCCACCTGAAAATTCAGATGTCACTGTACATAACTTTTCTCCATTCCCTAGATGAAAGATGGTGGTGGTGTTCAGGTACTGTCCACAGAAGGCATACACACCGTCTAGTGAGCACTGGACGCAGGTCACTTCGTACCAGCAGTGGAACTGGTAAAGGGGCCATCCATAGAGCAGATCAATGACAGTGACATCTTTGCTGGCTTCGAGCCAGGCCAGAGCATGTTTGACGGACAGTGTAAATCCATTGATGTAGGTGGAGCCACTTCCATGCTTGGTCCCTTTGATTTCTACTTCAGACAGGAGGCAAGAATTTACATTGTCGTAAACCAGCAGGGTATTATTTGTTGTTGCCACCACGAGATACTTTTCATCATTGCTGAGTTTCATGCCCAGGATGACAGACTGGGCTGTTGTGATTTGCCTAAGCAGTTGACGCGTTTCCACATCCCAAGTGCTGATGGAACCATTTTCTAAAGCCGTGAGGACTGTACTGGGGTTACAGGTGGGCAGAATCTCAGTGACATGCAGGTGACTAGATGACAAGGGAAGTCGCTCTGGGCTGTAGGTCACGTCCATGGATGAGTGTAATGGCACAATGGAGCAGTATTTGGGCCCATCTTTGTCACATTCTAAGAGAAGGTGTCTAAGTTTGGGCAGGGAGCTCACAACAGGCAGCAGCCTCTGCTGAAGCTCTGCGGAGAGGGAGCCGGGGAATGCAACGACCTTGGTTTTGATGCTGCGGAGGGTGCTTGCCAGGAACTTCAGCTCCTTCTCCTGCGAGTAGATGTAAGCCAGCTCAATGTCCGCGAGCACTTTGTCGAACTGGCCGATTTTGATCATGGTGTAAAGCCAGCTGAAGTTCATGATGATGCCATAGAGCAGGTCGTCAGTCTTCCCACACCTTGTCAGGTGGTACAGCAGCTCACACATTTTCCGATGGTTGACAAAAAAGATGTCAGGCTCCAGTGGATTGCACTGGAAGACCCAGGGCTGGTCAGGGGCCTGCCTGTCGAAGGAAGCCTGCTCCATGAAGTGTCTCTCCTCCTCCAGCAGGCTTCTGCTCTCCAAGTCAAGGCAGCCGTTCAGGTAGGGGTCTTCCAGGCAGAAAGCTTTCCTCCTGCCCCCTGACCAGACTCCCAGAAAGTAGTCTGCCAGTATGGTATGCATTTCATGCAGGTCGCTCTTGTCCTGCAGATATAGCTTCTGGGCTATGAGCTGCAGGTGTCTATTGGCCCAGACCAGCAGGGTGACATTCTTCACGTGTCTCTCAATTAGGTATCCACTGAGCCCCTCCTTGAGCTTTGCGATGTACAGATAAGGTACCCTCAGGGGGTTGCTGGGCCTGGTGTTCTCATTGAGCTCATTCATCACACTGTTGTCCAGGGCCAGCACGTCCTCCAGCTCCATCTCACTCAAACCCATTTTGGCCATGGTGATGTAACCGAGAGCCCGAGAGACGAGTTTCTGCCCACACTTTCGCTCCAGGGACCAGAAGAGCTGCTCTATGCTTTCGTGCACGGTGACACAGAGGGAGGACTCGTCGACGTCTCTGTGAGATCGCCAGTGTCTCACTTCCCTGAAGGTCAGGTTCACAAACATGGGCAGCGTGCACTTGGAGAAGGCGTTGTTCACGTAAATCTGCTGGCCTGACGTGACCTTCCTTTTGACCCGCAGCAGCTGGTGTTTGAGCACCTGGCTGCACATCTTCCTGTCCCGGGGAATCAGCTCAATATAGTTGTCTTCTTCATGGATAAGGCACCTCAGTTTCTGCAGGATCCCATGTTTGTTGGGCAGTGTGGAGAGGACGATCCGGACGAAGCGGGGAAGGTGCACGGGAAGCCACCAGAGCTTCCGGGCCTCGTCGCTTTCTGAGAGCTGCTCCAGGGCATCGAATATGACCACGAGAGGTCTCTGCAATGAAGACTCATTCAAAAGGTTTATGAATAAGTCACGGAGGTCATGGATCTTCTTAGGGTAGCTCTGAACCAGGCACCGGTAGTTCACAGCCAACTGTTCACAAACACTTAGAAGGAGAGACTTAAGATTAGTACTCAAGTCTGTGGTTCCTAGAAACCTCACGACTACAACTGGGTCAGATTCTGGTCCTGTGTCTTCATGTAGCCAGCCATAAGCCTAAAACACAAAGGTGGCGTTTAGAATGGAGATACATATTCACATGGTCACATGCAACAACACTTCCTCTCTGCAGAGATCAGCCTTCTGGTAACCCCAACCAGGCAGAAAGTAACCTAGACCCAGGAGATGGAAAAGCCTGAGATGGTCAGAGAGCTGTCACAAAGCTCATGCACGCAAGTCTATTGGTGAAATGCTCAGGATCACTCCACTAAAGGTAATAAAACAGTGGTAACAGTAGCAGTCAACCACAAGGCAGCATTTGGCTTGTATTCTAAAAGTTACAAAGCATTTCACCAACTGTAAATCTGAATATCTAGTATGCTTAGTTCCTCATCACTGAATTTCCATTTCTTGGCACAGTTGTTGGCACATGGTAGGTGCTTGGTAAATATTTAATGAATAGATTAAGTAATGACCTACACATTGTATGCTTAGTCTCTCAGACGTGTCCGACTCTTTGTGACCCCATGAACCGTAGCCCACCAGGCTTCTCTGTCAGTGGGGGTTCTCCAGGCAAGAATACTGGAGTGGGTTGCCATGCCCTCCTCCAGGGGATCTTTCCAACCCAAGAATCGAACCAAGGATTGAACCCAGGTCTCCACATTGCAGGCAGATTCTTTACCGACTGAGCCACCTGGGACCTACACATTAGGTCAAGTCAATTATTTTCCTTGGTTGAGGTTACATAAGGCTGACCATGGTCTAGTTAACTTTTGTTGTATTTTAATCACTGAGTCATGTCCAATTCTTTCGTGACCTTAGGCACTATGCCCGCCAGACTCCTCTGTCCATGGGATTTCCCAGGAAAGAATACTGGAGTGGGTTGCCATTTCCTTCTCCAGGGGATCTTCCTGACCCCGGGATCAAACTTGTATCTTCTGCTTAGCAGGCAGATTCTTTACCACTGAGCCACCTGGGAAGCCTTCTAGTTAATTAGAATGTAATAAAAATATTCAGCAATAAAATGATATTGAATATAATCTTTTATGACTCAGAGACTTTTACTCTATTATGATGATATAAGGTCATCATTATTATTTTTTATTATTATCATAAAAATCTGATAATGTGGATTAAATGAGTTTGGCTGAATTTGTGCTTTATAACAGACAGTTTACTATATAAACAGGAAGTCATCAGGCCTCACATTATCTCTCTGTAGGACACATGGGATTACAGATTACAGTATCATGTAACAGAAGAGGAAACTGAGGCCCAAGCCAGATAAATAGTTTGCTCGTAGTTCAATGATTATCAAGAGATGAAAATGGAATAGAAGTCATATCTGACTTTCATTTGAGTGTTCTCTCTCTCCCACTCTCTCTTTTTTAAATTTACAGTTAAAGGGATAACATATGTGAGAGGGCTGCTAGGTTTAGTATTTTTCTGTCTGGAAAGGTAAGGACAAAAAGGGATATGATCAAAGTATAAACATTCCAAAGCATACTTTTAGGGAGATAATGTTTTTCAGTAATCTTTGGAATTCACCAAGGATATTCCTTAGAAAAAGACTTATTTTCTAATACATTAAGAAGTAGGTTTATGAAACTTGGTTCCCCAATAGGTAGTTTAGATGAATAAGTTTAGAAGATTCATGGATGTCAGTTTCAAAACTAACTGCTAAGGAAAATAAGCAACTCATTTTTGGTGTTTGGCCCCAACCTTTGAAGCTAATTTGGAGGAAGGTACAGTATTCTTGCCTGGAAAATCCCACGGACAGAGGAGCCTAACGGGCTACAGTCCATGGGGTCACAAAGAGTCAGACATGGCTGAGCATGCGCACATGCACGCACACACAGAATCCCTCCATTTTACCGCTGTCCTTCGGTGGCAAATCAGAAACAGAATACAATCTGTTTGTCCCTGTGTGGATGGCTTATGATGATTATATGCATCATCCTTCTTCCCAATCCCGGGTTGGAGGATATGCGATATCTATAAAGAATGGCCTTTTGATATGAGCTCATGTCCCAGGAAATGTTGGGACAGGTTGCACAAGAGACGACCTGGAGACAAACCTGAGATGCCTGTCTGGATCCTTACAAGGGACACAGGTCACGAGAGCACAGATTGGTGGAGATGAGGGAGGGACTGGAGCAGATGTTCTCCAGGAGGGAGGAGAAGCAAGCAGAGTCCAGGCAGGGGACCTAAAACTAGGCAAGGCTCCTCTGAGACCATGGTGGTTGCACAACATACCCAGAACAGCGAGCACTCGGAAGGCCATTGTTTAAGTTGACTGTCACCACACTCTGCCCACGGGGACTGCGTGTGTATACAGCCATATCACACACATCACACGACTACCATGCTGGACACAGAGGGTTGCATCACATGTGCATTGTTCCTGCAACCACTTTTATCCTCCCGTCTTCCACAAGGAAAAAGCCCTAGAGTGAGTGCGAAGTGTGTGTTGCTGCTGCTGCTGCTGCTGCTAAGTTGCTTCAGTTGTGTCTGACTCTGTGCGACCCCATAGACGGCAGCCCACCAGGCTCCCCGTCCCTGGGATTCTCCAGGTAAGAACACTGGAGTGGGTTGCCATTTCCTTCTCCAATGCAAGAAAGTGAAAAGTGAAAGTGAAGTCGCTCAGTTGTGTCCAACTCTTCGCGACCCCATGGACCACAGCCCACCAGGCTCCTCCGCCCATGGGATTTTCCAGGCAAGAGTACTGGAGTGGGGTGCAGTCGCCTTCTCCGATGAAGTGCAGACACCAAGTGTTTTCTCATTTGATTTCAGTTCCCCTTGTAGCATTACTGTCTTGCTCACTTGGAATAATTCTAAAGTTTGAAGACACACCTACAAAGTAGTATGCAGGCACAGGCAGATGGTCACACACATGCACATGCACACACCTATTTTGACACAACGTGGCCCCTAAATATAAGCCTGCCGTTTCAGTTGAAGAAAGGGCTCATACCCTAACACCAGAAGGAAAACCAGCCGCTGGGTGTGGCAGATTGAGAAACGGTAAATGGGCCTTCCTAGGGACTTTAAATGTAAGTCTGATATACGTGGTTGTCACCTGTGTCCTCACTTTGGGACCTAATCCCTACATGAGGTGCAACACAATCGTCCCTTTTCTTGTCCTCAAGATAAGATTGTGTAGCACGTGATAGATCATGAGAATGTTCACACAGTTAAGGAAACCTCTGTTTTTAAGACAGTAGCCAAAAGAAGAGCAATACAAAGATTCTGAAGTAACCCCCGGATAGTATAAACCATCAGACTTTGGTATCAAGTGTAACAGGAGGTTAAAACTGGTACTAGTTTCACCGAGTTTAGACAATAGACACCACATTCCAGAGTGAAGCTCCAGCCCATCTTGCAAGACTTGAAAGGGAATTTTGAAAACTAGTTTTGCTACCTTTGGTGGACTCCTTGCCTCCAGCCTGAAAAAGGGGCCAAGAAAAAAAAAATGGGAGAGGAGGATTTTATTGTTGTTGTTTAGTGGCTAAGTCGTGTCTGACTCTTTGCGACCCCATAGACTGTAGCCTGCCAGGCTCCTCTGTTCATGGAATCTCTCAGGCAAGAATACTGGATGGCCATATCTTTCTCCAGGGGATCATCCCGACCCAGGGATCAAACCTGTGTCGCCTGTGTCTCCTGCATTGGCAGGCGGGTTCTTTAGCACTGAGCCACCAGGGAAGTGGGGAGATGAGGATGCTGTGGGTTATATGTCTCACCACCCTACTCCCAAAGTGGAGGACTGATAGATGCCCACTTCTCACTTCTACCTTTGGGAAAGAGGCTGCAATGGACCACTTTCAGGATGTCCCCTAGGGCTTGAGAAACAGCCATCTGGGTCTGATGACAGCTGAGGAATATGGAGGTTGAGTGAGTGAGCCTGGCTAGCTGCTCCAATGGAGGAGTGATAGAGAGATGCCCTTTTGGGACTGGAGTTTCTCAGGGCAAAACAGTACCCAAGTGTTTCCCATGTTTCAGATGTCAGCCACTGGTAAGTGGGAGTGGTGACGGTTTCTGCTGGTTCTGTTTTTCCCAGTTCCTGTCTAAGGGAGCTTGCTGGGCTGTGGAGAGGCTCTTGGCCTAAAGATACTAGAATATGTGTTGCTGGATGTCTAGGAGCCAAGGGGTGACCAGATGGAAAAACAATGCGGTTCCCTGTGCCTAGGGAACAGCAGGTGAGAGGTGCTCAGTGAAGACAGGTCGGGTTATGTGAGAGGGAAAAGACCTTTGGGAAACCAGGAAAAGGCCTCAGAAGAAACAGGAGGAAGTTTTAAACACCTTCCAAGACCAGAATGCAGAGTCCAGGTCAGAAGAATACTGGTCTATAAGAATGTTCTGGCCACCTTACCTACATCCCCTAAATCACAACCTATAGAAGTCAGAGCGTGGCTGGGGTTAGGGATGGAGGGGAAGAAGTGCTGGGTGGTGTAAGAAAGGAGAAGATGGTCATGTTCCTACTTCCTGCTGGAGGGGCCTGGCATATGGTTGGCCTCAGTCGGGGGAAGGAGATGTAGACTGAAGTATTCATTATCATCTTCAACTGGACATATTGATTGCTGAACTGAGATGGATTTAGTATCCAGAAGCAATTAGAGGGCTTGTCTTTTCTGAGAGTGATGAGAAGAGTTGTGAGATCTGCCCTTGTTTCCAGCCAGATGAGAACTAGCTCCACAACATGAGTTTGAACAGCAAGAGACAAAACAAAGCTGTTCTGGGATTGAACCTCGTGAGTCTTATCTTTCAGTATAATTGTTATACCAGCAAAAGAGAAAAGCTGAAGTATCCATTCCAAAAGGGCCCATTATAATTCATAGTAAACACAGAAAATGGAAGTGAATTTGGTTGACTCGATCTTTTCCCCAGTTTTTACAAACATACATGTAAAAGAATAGGTATTTACCTTCTTTGCTACTTCAGCTAGCAGAAGGGTCTTTCCAGTGCATGGTCCACCATATATAATAAGTGGGTTGATGTGCCCAGTTTTGCTTGGAAGAATGTATTTATGCACGATGTTTAGAGATTCACATTTGTACTCGTAGAAGGAGGCATATGTTTTACATAAGGACGAATGCTGAAGGATTTCATCATAGAGCGTATCAGTTTCTGTGTCAAAATTCTGTTGAACCGTGGCCTGAATTATGTCAATCATGTCCTCATAAAATTGTTTACCAAGTCCTTCTATGTAATGGTTTTCTATTTCTTGGGAATAGCCTAGTTTCATGTCACAATGAGTAACAGATGTGTACACTCTCAGATTAGATGAAGCAACAATGGTAGGAATAAATTCATCCCTGAGTTTTATCAGCTTCTCTTGGGCTTCAGGGTCCCGAATAATTCTTGGTTCTGTTCCAGTTATATCCATGTATTTTCCCATTTCCGGGATTTTCACGAAACGCTCAATGTTAGCAATTTTCCTAATATAGCAAACACACTTCTTCAGGAATGCTGGAGTTTGCTTTCCTAGAGCAAAGTCAAATTCATCCTCTATCGCTGAAAGAAAATACAACAAGGAGTTTACTGTCTAGAACCAAGAAGCAACGCACCCACGCTTTTAGCATGTGGCTCTCAAGTCAGTAGTGGTAGTTTATTTTGCTTATAGTGTGTAGCTGAGTTATCTTTAGAATAATTTCTCAAGTCCTTAATTTCCTATTTGTCTTTTCCTGAACAGCCTGGATCCCAGAACAATGGATTCTAAATACAATTGTTTAATTTCCTCCAAGACCTGAGGGAGAGGTTGAACATAATCATAAGAAAGAAAGCACACTAAGCTTATAGTTGCTTCTTCTAAGTTCCCACGTGGCTTTCCTCCCAGACTCCAGAGGTTCTAAGAGTGGAGAGCAGGAACTAACTGGGGCAAGGAGAGAACGAGGAAGAGGCCACATGACGAATCTAGTCTATTTCTTCCTCGTGGGTCTTTCCTCCACTGTGGTTTCACCATTTTGCTTGAGATGCATACCCCAGACATATATGTGTAAATATAAATGTAAAAGCATGTTCAAAATATAATTATGTGCTAATTTCATTTATCCATTATCCATGTCACTGTTAAATCCCATTACACCCATCAGAGCAGGAACAGGAAAATGACTCAGTATGTAACTTTATTTCTTCTGAGATAAACCATGTTAGGGCTTGTAATACATATGCTCACATAAAAGTAAATATACTTTCTAAATCATTTGAGGCCCCATAAGAACATTTAAAGTTGTATCAGTACTAATAAAAAGCAACAATTATGCACAATTTTAGGGAAAAATTTAAAATAATTAAACCAATGGACATGAATTTTAAAACAAGCAGTCTTTTGAAACTTTTCTCCCCTCTGCTTTTCTTTATCCAGTTGGTCTTAATTGAGCATCTGCTATGTACCAGGCATGCTGCTAGTTGCTTAGGATACAGTGGTGGGAGAAAACAGAATGCTGAGAGAAAAAGCTATTATGAAGCTTATAGTCCAGTGGAAGATGGCAGACATGAGTCACAGAGTCCCACAAAGAAATGTATTATTTTTATGCCTGGGAAGTTGAATGATATGGTGCCTTGAGAGCAAACAATTGAGAAATCTAATCCACTTGGAGAAGTCAGAGAAGGTTTTCTTAAGGCGGTGACTGCTGGGCTGGGATCTGGTGGAAGCATGGGGGCAGGGGATGGGGCTGGTTGTAACTTAGACCATCTCAATATACTGGCCACACCTCCCACATCAAGCAAAAATGAAACATAGGTATAGTCTATAAAGTAACTATGAAGGGAGGTGGGAATTTTATTTAAAAATGGTACCTTTTAGCAGAATTTCTGATAATATTTTTTCAGTAATGATAGCAATTGATAAAGATTTGTGATTGAAGTAAAAGAGATGTATTTATATCCACCAGTGTTGAATAAGCTGTGCTATTCACATCAGTATAGTTTCTTTTTTTAAATTTTATTTATTTTTGGCTGTGCTGGGTCTTCGTTAGTTCACATGGGCTTTATTTAGTTGCAGTGTGTGAGCTTCTCACTGTGATGGCTTCTCCTGTTGCAGAGCCCAGGTTCTAGAGCACTGGGGCTTCAGTACTTGTGGTGTATGGGCTCAGTAGCTGTAGCACACGGGCTTAGTAGCCCTGAGGCATGTGGAATCTTCTTGAACCCATGTCCCCTGCAGGGGCATGTGGGCCCTTAATCACTAGATCACCAGGAAAGTCCCAAATCAATATGTTTTACCCAAGATTTTATTCAGGAAAATTGTATCAGGAGGCCAGATAAGGAAGCTTATATAACATATGTCTACTTTTCTTTTTGTAGAAGAGTACAAATTTGTTATAATATATACAGGGAAAGATGCAAGAAATTTGGATATTCTGAACTCCTGCAGAAAGTAGCCTTTGGTCCACCTCTTCTTATCCAGCCATCTGTGTTCCACCAGGGAAATCCCTCTATCTGGTATTCTTATTTGAAGATTTCGGAAAATATTAAAGTAATATTGTAGTGTAAACCCTGACAGTTTTTTTTTTTGGGGGGGGGCACTGTTTTTTAATAATGCAAATGTCTGACTTAAGCTTTGATTGCTGAGGCGTCCATTTCAATGAGACCTATCTTGAATAAACTCATTAACAGCCACACATACAGAGCAAGCCAGCCCCCCTCACTGAGACTCCTTTGTTTAAGAGCTCTTGGTGGACTTCAGTAACTAACCTTTCTGGCCACTTGTTTTTCTCTCTTCCTGTGCTTTAAATTCCCACTTTTACGTTTTAAATTTACCAGTAAAGAGTGAGCCCAGTAAAAGCAGAACCCTAGATGTGTGTGCTCTGTCTCTCTTTCTCTCTCTGCTTCTGACCTTGTTGTGTAGCTTTAGATGTGCTCTGGAATTTCCAGGTCCTATAAGTAATGTGTATGTGTGTTCAGTCATGTCAAACTTTTTCTGACCCTATGGACTGTAGCCCTCCAGGCTTCTCTGTCCATGGGATTCTCCAGGCAAGAATACTGGAGTGGGTTGCCATTTCCTATTCCACTTACAAGTTATAAGCCTTTATTTTTTCAAAGTTACCTGATGGTGATTGCTGAAGAGTATCTTGCAATCCTAATAAGAGACAAAAAGGCTGGTCTAACTACCACATTGGTTATTGATAGACTGGCACAAAACAAATATACTCTATCCATTTCAAAGAGCTGGCCCCTCTTCAGCAATTTTCACTGTGCAAACATGGTCTTAAAATGAGTTGGAATGTAAATTAAAATTTCATGAGCATGCACATCTTTTAGAGATGTAACCCCAAATAGAAAATAGGCCAGCTATAGTATTTCATACTATCTAGTACAAAATGATTAATCTTCATATGGCTATCCATGTGGACCAAGTTCTTTATTGTGGAGAAAATTAAGAGAAAGTATTTGCTTATGAATTTTTTAAAACTTGGGCTGTCTAACTCTAAGTCAGAGGATGCCCTCCCCAACTGATGTCTCTTATATCAAGAATAGCGGAGTGTTTGCTCTTGGTATTTTTTTCCTGAAACAGCACATTTTTTAGGAATAGGGGAGTTTTGCCCTTGATAAAGACAAAGAACCAGGGCTTCAAAAATGGATCAAAAAGATCCCAGAGGAATAAGGATATATGTTAACCTGTATATTCTAAAGATAGTACTTATTCCTGGTGATTTTAGCATTTTTAGGGAGAACTAAAATAAGACCCAATTTTTGACATCTTCTGGAGAATGAATTTGTCAAAATTATTCATACTTTCTCTGAGGTTGAAATACAAGCATATCCGGCGAGAATGGTATCAAGTGCTTCTTAGGTTTTCACAAACATTTTGCCACATCATTCACAAAACCAGTCTGAAAATGCAACTACTGTTGCTTTCTTCTTCAATAATTCTTTGCTATCACCTCTTAAAATAAATGCTACTTAACCAATTATTTTACCTAGGAGTCTGCATCCCCTGGAAACTATGACTGACATATTCCTTCAGATATGTGATTTCCTAGGCAATTCCTAAAAATAAAACCTCTTTTCCACAGCTGAAAAAGGCCCACAAGTGAGTCTCTGCTCAGCAGTTAGGGATATTTTTTATTTTAAGGCTAATCTAGACCCTGCCACTCCCTTACTTCCCAACCTCTGATAGCTTCCCATCTTATGCAGTGATGGAAGAAATTTTCACAGATTGAAATATGAGGAAGTCATTCTGGCTTATACTTGATTTGGGTTGAACTGCATGTTAAATAGAACAGCCTGTCTTCTGGCCCATCAAACATGCATTGTACATCTGATTTAACCACTAAAGGAAAGAATACATCTAAAAATCAAACTGGAATATCTATGATTCAGGCATCCAAAATGGAACCAGTGGCCATTGTGTATGGGTTTCAGACATTTTTCCTGCATCACTGAGAACTTGAATTCTCTGAACTGTATCAGGTGGAAGAACACCACCAGTTCATTCTCAAAATAATATCTGCTAGCATCTGCCTAGGTCTCAAGGTCTACCCATTGTAACTATGTGACCATTTCAGACCCCAACCAGTCCTTATTTGACATGCATCCTGACTTCTTGCCAGCTCTAATTATAACACAATTCAAGTGCTTCTTGAATCTGTCTCTCTCAGGCTACAGTCCTCAGTTTGGCTTGAATAAAACTCTATTCTATTTCTATTACAGATTGCCTATTGATTATTTCTATTGTTATTATGGCCTGTGCCCACCTTCTAACCTCATCTCTCCTTCTCTGAGCTTGGCAATCTTTACCTTCTTCCTGCTCCTAGAACTTGCTTAGGACATTCCTGTCTCAGGAATCTTGAAGCTGGCAATCCCTCTGCCTAGAATTCTCTATTTTAGATATGACACTGCCAGCTCTGATTCATTCTGCCATTTAGCTCAGAAGTCATTTCCTTATCACCTGCCCTATCTAAATCTGGACCCCCACAGCCTTCCTCAGGCCCTATTATTGTATTACTGTATTTTATTCATAGCACTTATCCTTTCTGACATGATATTGTTCATTTATTTGATTACTTGCCTATCACTTATTTTCTCCTCACTAAACAATAAGTTCCAGGAGAGCAGAAACCTTGCCTTCTTCATCATTGTTGTAGCCCCAGTGCCTGGCATGTATATGCCCTCAATAAATGTTTGCTGAGCAAGTGAATTAATGAACAGTTCAACTGAGAAATACTGGCTGAGTCTGGTCTATTATATTCAGCCTCCTCTGATTTCTTTTAAAGTCATATTTTTGGAGAATTCCTCAAGTTAAGTAAGTAAAAGCTTATCTTTGAGTAAAAAGTTTACTTGTCTCTCCAGGAGATAAAAACATTTAGAAAAATTAAATTTCATCAGGCAGTAAATACTATTAAATTTACAGAACCATAAAAGGAAACAGTGAATATATCTATTAATGATCAATTCCTCAGTTTACGGAAGATGCATAAAAAAATTACCTGAGAACAGGTACCTCTTGGCTTGGCTGTGTTTCATCTTCCCCTTTTCATGTAACAGTTTTACAGCAGTCTTAAATATCTTCTTGATCTCATCTGATATCTCTTGCCAGGTCTTCTCATTCTTGGCATTGGCAGAAGGTTGCATCTTTAGAAAGGTGAAAATGAGATGTTAGTCTTAAATCATCAATAAAACTCAATATTTAAGAGGAAGAGAATCATTGTTATTTGAAAGTCTACCATGGGCCTTACCATGACAGGTGCTTAATGGATAGTATCTCATTTATTCTCCCTAGTACCCTGAAAGTGATGTGAACTCGCCCAAGTGACACAACGGTGTGAAGCCAAACAGGATTTGTTTGTTTGATTTTCTCAATATATTGGGTGTTTCACTCTTGAGTTTTGATTCAAATGTTGTAACAAAAATCATATCTTCAATACAGTTAAAGGTCAGACTAGTCAAAAGGATGGTTTTTCCAGTAGTCATGTATGGATGTGAGAGTTGGACGATAAAGAAAGCTGAGCACCAAAGAATTAATGCTTTTGAACTGTGGTGTTGGAGAAGACTCTTGAGAGTCCCTTGGACTGCAAGGAGATCCAACCAGTCCATCCTAAAGGAGATCAGTCCTGAATATTCATCGGAAGGACTGATGCTGAAGCTGAAACTTCAATACTTTGGCCACCTGATGCAAAGAATTGACTCATTGGAAAAGACCCTGATGCTGGGAAAGATTGAAGGCAGGAGGAGAAGGGGACTACAGAGGATGAGATGGTTGGATGGCATCACTGACTCGACAGACGTGAGTTTGAGTAAGCTCTGGGAATTGGTACTGGACAGGGAAGCCTGGTGTGCTGCAGTCCATGGGGTCGAAAAGAGTTGGACACGACTGAGCAACTGAACTGACTGACTCATATGTTACTGTTTAATTGTCTTTAGTTGTTTCTTCCTCATTTTTTTTTTTTTTATTCTCTAGGAAATAAAATAGGAGTGCCTACCAAGAAAGTAACATTTATAGAATCTTGCTGATAATCTTATTCAAACAATCATTTACTTAACAACAATTTATGCAGAAACATGGTTCAGTCAATAATTTAAACTTCCCTAGAGGCTCATAGTGGAGAAGGCGATGGCACCCCCCTCCAGTACTCTTGCCTGGAAAATCCCATGGGTGGAGGAGCCTGAAGGCTACAGTCCATGGGGTCGCAGAGGGTCGGACACGACTGAGCGACTTCACTTTCACATTTCACTTTCATGCATTGGAGAAGAAAATGGCAACCCACTCCAGTGTTCTTGCCTGGAGAATCCCAGGGATGGGGGAGCCTGGTGGGCTGACGTCTATGGGGTCACACAGAGTTAGACACAACTGAAGTGACTTAGCAGCAGCAGAGGCTTGAAGGAACAGCTAAAGCCAATTAAATATAGGTGTAACTTTTACAGCTTTGCAAAACTGGTTTATTGAGGTATCATGTTTTTTGATATCTACTTTACCAGCTACTGCCTTTACTCCTGGCATATTTACCTGGTGAATGGTTTGGGATTTACCCCAGTATTCTCCGTATTCTTCCAGATAATAACTTCAAAAAATACATTTGAGGAAGAAGAAGAATTGAGTAATCTGACATGATTTCATTTTGCATGGAGAAAATGCTTTCTGTTAAATGTCAGAATGGCCAAAACACAGGGATCTTAAATGAAGAGCTGTTGCTAACCCAGGGCTCTTCTTCTCTTGGATCTCCTGGGTACTGCATTATCAAGGATATTTTCTTTGGAAGAGGAATGGATATCTATGCCTTCTTTTCTTTTTAAAATTTTATTTTTTAATTTATTTGGCTGTGCAGTCTTTCTCTAGTTGTGGCAAGTGAAGGCTACTCTCTTATTCGCAATGGGTGGACTTCTCTTGTTGCGGAGCCTGGACTCTAGAATGTGGGCTCAGTAGTTGTGGTGCTTGGGCTTAGTTGCCCTGAAACATATGAAATCTTCCTGGACCAGCAATCAAACCCATGTCCCATGCATTGGCAGGAGGATTCTTAACCACTAGACCATCAGGGAAGTCCTATGGCTTCTTTTCAACCTCTTTAAAAGGTCCAGGCAATAATTAGGCCCATCTGTTTTCTCCACCTCCTTCATTCAGTTTCAGGGGACACATGATGGATACATTTGGGAACAAAGTTGGGGAAGAGACAATGACACTTTCTATCACACTCAACTCAGTTTAGTTCAGTCGCTCAGTCATGTCCAGCTCTTTGCGGCCCCATGAATCACAGCACGCCCGGCCTCCCTGTCCATCATCAACTCCTGGAGTTCACCCATGCTCATGTCCGTCGAGTCGGTGATGCTATCCAGCCATCTCATCCTCTGTCGTCCCTTCTCCTTGTGCCCCCAATCCCTCCCAGCATCAGGGTCTTTGCCAATGAGTCAACTCTTTGCATGTGGTGGCCAAAGTATTGGAGTTTCAGCTTTAGCATCAGTCCTTCCAATGAAAACCCAGTCTTCTCTAACACCACAGTTCAAAAGCATCATTTCTTCAGTGCTCAGCTTTCTTGACAGTCCAACTCTCACATCCATACATGACCACTGGAAAAACCAGAGCCTTGACTAGATGGACCTTTGTTGGCAAAGTAAAGTCTCTGCTTTTGAATGTGCTATCTAGGTTGGTCATAACTTTCCTTCCAAGGAGTAAGCATCTTTTAATTTCATGGCTGCAGTCACCATCTGCAGTGATTTTGGAGCCCAGAAAAATAAAGTCTGACACTGTTTCCACTGTTTCCCCATCTATTTCCCATGAAATGATGGGACCAGATGCCATGGTCTTAGTTTTCTGAATGTTGAGCTTTAAGCCAACTTTTTCACTCTCCCTTTCACTTTCATCAAGAGGCTTTTTAGTTCTTCTTCACTCATGTATGCCACAACCTCTCTGCAAGGTTCTACATAAGGCACAAGAAAATAAATTACTGATGTATGAAATGTTAAAGGAACATACTGAATTAAAAGAAAACTTTTTTATAGAGACTATAAAAAATAACTTGGCAGATTTTTTAAAAGATTGCCTCCTCAAAAAAAATCTTTTACAAATTAAAAATATAACTGTTGAATTTGAAAACTCAATGCACAGAGGAGACACAGCTGAAGAAGAAATTTGGTAAACTGGAAAAAAGATCAAAAGTGACTTTCCATATAGCACAGAAAGATAAGGAAATTGATAATGTGAAAGATAATTAAGAGACATGGAGGATACAGATGCAAGCTATTGTATATGGGATGGATAAGCAACAAGGTCCTACTGCATAGCACAGGGAACTATATTCAGTATCCTGTGATAAACCATAATGGAAAAGAATATGAAAAAGAATGTATGTATGTGTGTGTGTATATATATATATATATATATATATATAGCAATCACTTTGCTGCTGCTGCTGCTGCTAAGTCGCTTCAGTCATGTCCGACTCTGTGCGATCCCATGGACTGCAGCCTACCAGGCTGCTCCACCCATGGGATTTTCCAGGCAAGAGTACTGGAGTTGGTTGCTATTGTCTTCTCCAAATCACTTTGCTATATAGCAGAAATTAACACAACACTGTGAATCGACTATAGTTCAATAAAATTTAAAAAATTAAAAAAAAGAGATATGGAGGATAGGGTGAGGCAATCTATTGTACATGCAACTGAAGAGCTAAAAGGAAAGAAGGAATAGAGGAGAGACAGGATTTGATGAGATGATGGCTGAGAATTTTCTAAAACTGATAGAATATATGAATTCATAAATGTAGGAAGCACAACATATACCAATAGGAATATATACATTACAGTGAGATGATAAAAATACACATTTTCAGATAAACAGAACTTATCACTCTTTTGGAACTTCCAAAAGATATACTTCAGGAAGAAGGAAATGACCCCAGAAGGAAAGTCTAAGATGTCAAAAAAGAAAGGTGAATTTGGAAGATTTCTTAGGTTTGGATTTAGTTGTTAAAAGGAAATTTAGAGTCCAGGGCAGAATAACTTTCTGTCTCCTGTGCCTTTTCTGTGGAGAAAAACCACTCCTGTGTGATGTAAACAGTTTAAAAATGTAGAGAGAGACACACTTTGGAGAGAAAGATAACTTACTGCATTTGTATTGCTTTTCAGCATTTCTGATTTGGGTCTGAGGTAATAAGCGGCTGGCACCGAGTTCTCATCCCGACAGTACCACTCTTCCAGTAACTTGGTGTCCAGCTTCGCCTCTATGGCAGCATCCAAGATCATTTCAAACTCTGAGGCTTCAACTTCTCCGGGGATTCGGATGTTCCCATATTTCTCACCTAATAGTCCCTGTGTGTCACCAAGAGAATTCAGTTTAGTGTATCAGCAAGAAAGTCTGTTTTAGTGTTCACGTCATATGACCACTCAATATGTATTAATGAATAGATAACAAGATACTTTATTCCATCACAGTGGATATGTTTGCACATGGATTATTTTGTAAGTAAAATTAGACCATTTATATTGTAGTGTAATAAATTCACATACTGAGATTGCATATTGGACAAATCCAAACTACAGAATTTTGTAACAAAGAAATTTCCCCAGAGTTTACATAATATAACAAAAGTTACCTATTTTGAGAATTTTGGTTGGTTCATGACAAAGAAAAATGATGTGTTGGACTCTATGAAATATCAAACATATAAACTCACAAACAAACAAAAATTGCTTTGTATAGAGTTAATAGTTTGATTCTAAGCCCCAGATTTACACAGCTACAAAGAAAGAAGTATGAGATCACTGAGTATGACAGATCCCTCTGGTAACTGAAAAAAATTAAAAATATAAACAAGATATCATTTTGTACCTATTAAACTGGCAAAGGAAAATGTGCTCAGCGTTATGTGGACATATGAGAAAATGCCTCTGTAGAGCTGATGGGTATGTAAATTGATCCAATATTTCTTTGAAGGGTATTCTGATAATACATACGAAAAGACTTAAAATACATGACTTTTGGCAATTTTTCTTCTGGAAATCTGTCTTTAGAAAATAAGGATGTACATAACGACTTATCAGCATATTTATGCTGAACCTGTTTGAACAGAAAGGAGTTGAACCTAAGTGTCCAGCAAGTGGGAACACTTGAATACATTTAAACATAATTTGGTATCTCTATTCAAAGGATGTACCAAATTATGTTTTAGAACTCTATTGCTGCACAAAGATTTTTATAATCTATTAAGTAAAAAGGTGAGTTACAAAACAGTGTGTATAAGATGAATCTGATATTGTATATACATTATATATATATATGAGAAATAGATCATATATATGTACAGATATAAACATAACATATACACATAGAGATTTTATAAGAATACACAGCAAGGTTACCAAGGGCTACTTTTCACTGAATGGTTTTAAATTTATTTTGGTTGTTTTATGAATTTATAGCTTTTGTATTAAAATTTTTTTTACAATACAAAATGTATTATTTTGTAGTGAGAAAAACTACAGATATTTAAATTTTTTACACCTGATGATGCTGCCTATACTCCTCGTGGAGCAACACTTTCAAAGGCTCCTCTAAGTGTTTGCTTAAGCCCATGGTTCTCAAAATGTCCTCAGAGCAGCACCATCTGTGTTATCTGGGAATTTGGTAGGCATGCAAGTTCTCAAGGCCCATCTCAGACCTCCTGAATCAGAAACTCTGCTGATATAGCTGAGTTTAATCTGTGTTTTAGCGAGCCCTCCAGGTGTCTGAACCACTGGTGTAAACTGTCAAAAATATTAGCTTACATGACACCTGGCGTTTCAATTAATCTTCAGTGTCTTATCTGGTAGAAATAGAAGGAATATACAGAACTCTAACATAGATCTATACTATCCAAGGCATGTTGGTCCGCTTTATAATATCCATGGGAAGATTTCTGTTTAATTTGTGGCCATCTTCATCCTTTCTTCCTGTTGACTAGCACCTTTGCCATAAGCTTCCACTACTGGAAGTCTACCCACTGGAAGGTGAATTGTGGTTTGGCTTCCTTGGGAGCATTTCTTACTATCTCTGCAACCCAGAATTTTCTTTTCATCTCAGACAGGCAGGTGGGAGAAGAAAAGTCCTGGATAGACCTGTTTCCTACATAAATTCATGACCTAAACTGTAATATAAGATGATAAACCTCATGAGGGCAGAGACCAGAGCTTTTTATTCCTAGCACATAGAAGTATTAAAAAGCATATTTATTGACTACTTGAACAAACCAAGACAGAGAAAGATATCCTTGGAGTTTGTTCTGTTCTTATTTGAAACTTCATCTTTTGTGTAAAGATAGTATTTCAGCTCTCAGCAGGTAAAGTAACAATTTGGGAAAGTACCAGTTTTGTCAGCAAACTTCACTTCAATCCTGAACATCAATTAAGAGCACTTTTATTTGAATCTGCATTTGTTTAGGGCTATTCATGACAACAGGCTGTATGTAACAAAAATAACGCCATTTAGACTTGTTTTTCACTTAACAATTCCTCTTCTAAAATCCCTTGTGTTAAACTTGGCTAAATGAGCAGGCATGACCTCTCATTCTACCACAGATACAGGCAGAGATGATCCTTTTATGGGGAGCCAGCCTGGTGAATGGACTACCCTGGTGGCTCAGATGGTAAAGAATCCACCTGCAATGCTGGTTCGTCCCCTGGGTTGGGAAGATACCCTGGAGGAGGGCATGGCAACTCACTCCAGTATTCTTGCCTGGACAATCTCCACGGACAGAGGAGCCTGGTGGGCTGCAGGCTATGGGGTCACAAAGAGTCGGACATGACTGAGTGACTAAGCGCAGCACAGCACAGTCTGGTGAGTATCCTATTCCTCTTGGGTAATTCTGGATAAGGATAGTCAGGATCTTCAGTCAGAAATATCTGTTGTGAAGAGTGAGGTGTTTGTGTTGGGAGAGTTAGCTGCAAACTTACCTAGGCAAGGGAGGGACTAAGTGGACTTCTAAACAGTAGGGGTAGGACTTTTTGGAAGAATTCTCAAAGCAAACAATGGAGTTTGGTCATTGGATGAAAGACTTGGTAAACAACCAGAACATTAAATATGCGGTTTAGTAATTGACAATTCTTTAGCCAGCAACCAATGAAGCCTAAGAATATGATGGACTCAGCAACCAAGATCCAGGGAAATACCAGCTGGATTTCAGGCATGAAGTAGGAAAGGGGACATAATAGCAACTAGTGAAATAAGATCATGTCCCAGGGAAGGACCATCATCTCTATATTATCAATTTATTGTTGGTTCTTCATCTTCTCTCTGCTCTAAATAAGGCTGGTCACAGAGTCTAGGCCAGGATCAAATCTATGGATCAGTTTCTGAAACATGCTTCATGATGACATGCACCACATCACCCAGGGGGGTTTGTTAGCAGGTTACAAGATGCCGTCTCAGACCTAAGGACCACTGGGCTTGGGGAACCTAGAAATCTGGATTTTAAAATGTGGTTACAAATGAATCTATTGATTTCTCAATAGACTTTAAGGACCACTTGCTGTGGGCAATGCATATGTGGTCTCATGAGTAATGGTTCACAAGCACCAAAGGGACAAGACAGAGAACACAGCAGATCACTACAAAATAAATAGAAGGCTATTTAAAAATAATTATTTGAGTTGAACAGCTGGCACCAAATACTAACATTATTTGATCAATATAGTAAGGTAAAATATTCCTTCAGTTCAGTTCAGTTCAGTTCAATCGCTCAGTCGTGTCCGTCTCTTTGTGACCCCATGAATCGCAGCACACCAGGCCTCCCTGTCCGTCACCAACTCCCAGAGTTCACTTAAACTCACATCCATCGAGTCAGTGATGTCATCCAGCCATCTCATCCTCTGTCGTCCCCTTCTCCTCCTGCCCCCACTCCCTCCCAGCATCAGAGTCTTTTCCACTGAGTCAACTCTTTGCATGAGGTGGCCAAAGTACTGGAGTTTCAGCTTCAGCATCATTCCCTCCAAAGAAATCCCAGGGAGATTACTAAAGAAGAAAAAAATATCCTTATCCCATTGAAATAGCAAATTATATTGAGCACCTGCTATATATAAAGTGCTAACACAGAACTTCAGAAAAGTAATAATGTGAGATAGGCTTAGAGTTACTTATTGGATTGTTCTCCCCAAGTCTTTGCCTTCTCTCTATTGATTCTTCCTTTGGGTAGAATGCTCATAAATCATGAAGCAGTTACTTTTCAGGAGTCCCAAATAGGATTCTGTCTCAGTATTATCTCACTATTTGAAAAATGGCAAAAAGAGAAACAGTAAAAAGGGAATTTGCTACCACACTTTTCGGGAAGACTTTTTGGGGTTCTATGTGGCTACAGTTGGAGAAGGCAATGGCACCCCACCCCAGTACTCTTGCCTGGAAAATCCCATGGACAGAGGAGCCTGGTAGGCTGCAGACCATGGGGTCACGAAGAGTCGGACACGACTGAGCAACTTCACTTTCACTTTTCCCTTTCATGCACTGGAGAAGGAAATGGCAACCCACTCCAGTGCTCTTGCCGGGAGAATCCCAGGGATGGGGGAGCCTGGTGGGCCGCCGTCTATGGGGTCGCACAGAGTTGGACGCGACTGAAGCGACTTAGCAGCAGTGACTACAGTTACAAGGTAACACACACACAGCATACCTGTATCTGTCAGGAATGGCAACAGTCAATTTAGAGGAAGATACAGTCCAACTCAGTTACAAAGTTCAGCTTCCATGGCCAATGGTTCAGAGCAGGGGTAGAGATTCAGGGCTAAGTCTAAAATGCTAACAATAAAAGTGGCAGTGGCAAGACGGAGGTCCAGTCTTGGTTTCCTAATCAGACTGTTCCTTAGCCCTGTAGCCATGGAGAGTAGACATGCCGTAGGGATGACCCTATGGCAGCTGTAGAAACTATGCCCAAGAAAGCATTATTCTGTTCACTGTCAGTAGACTATTTACTCCCATAACAGAAGAAGAGTCAGATTTTCTACATCTTTCTGACCCCAATTTTCAAGAGGGTAATTTTTTGCTTGGTTAAACCAGTCTTTGGAGAAGGCAATGGCAAGCCACTCCAGTACTCTTGCCTAGAAAATCCCATGGATGGAGGAGCCTGGTGGGCTACAGTCCATGGGGTCGCCACGAGTCGGTCACGACTGAGTGACTTCACTTTCACTTTTCACTTTCACGCTGGAAAAGGAAATGGCAACCCACTCCAGTGTTCTTGCCTGGAGAATCCCAAGGATGGCAGAGCCTGGTGGGCTGCCGTCTACGGGGTCGCACAGAGTTGGACACGACTGAAGCAACTTAGCAGCAGCAGCAGCAGCAAACCAGTCTTGAGAGAACGGAGAAGTTAAATGTAAAAGAACTCTCTACTCTTTGTCATCCTTGCCTTCCTATGTGCTGAAATGGATACATCTAAGCCACTGCTTAGAGGAGTTCTCTTTTCTTTTGCACAAATAGCTTGGGTAAACCAGTTTTTGGAGAAATCTGATGAATAGTTGAGACCTATTGAAGAAAGTAGGGAAAATCACTAGACCATTCAGGTATGACCTAAATCAAATCCCTTATGATTATACAGTGGAAGTGAGAAATAGATTTAAGGGCCTGGATCTGATAGATACAGTGCCTGATGAACTATGGAATGAGGTTTGTGACATTGTACAGGAGACAGGGAGCAAGACCATCCCCATGGAAAAGAAACGCAAAAAAGCAAAATGGCTGTCTGGGGAGGCCTTACAAATAGCTGTGAAAAGAAGAGAAGCAAAAAGCAATGGAGAAAAGGAAAGATATAAGCATCTGAATGCAGAGTTCCAAAGAATAGCAAGAAGAGATAAGAAAGCCTTCTTCAGCGATCAATGCAAAGAAATAGAGGAAAACAACAGAATGGGAAAGACTAGAGATCTCTTCAAGAAAATTAGAGATACCAAGGGAATATTTCATGCAAAGATGGGCTCGATAAAGGACAGAAATGGTATGGACCTAACAGAAGCAGAAGATACTAAGAAGAGGTGGCAAGAATACACAGAAGAACTGTACAAAAAAGATCTTCATGACCCAGATAATCACGATGGTGTGATCACTGACCTAGAGCCAGACATCCTGGAATGTGAAGTCAAGTGGGCCTTAGAAAGCATCACTACGAACAAAGCTAGTGGAGGTGATGGAATTCCAGTTGAGCTATTTCAAATCCTGAAAGATGATGCTGTGAAGGTGCTGCACTCAATATGCCAGCAAATTTGGAAAACTCAGCAGTGGCCACAGGACTGGAAAAGGTCAGTTTTCATTCCAATCCCAAAGAAAGGCAATGTCAAAGAATGCTCAAACTACCGCACAATTGCACTCATCTCACACGCTAGTAAAGTAATGCTCACAATTCTCCAAGCCAGGCTTCAGCAATACATGAACCGTGAACTTCCTGATGTTCAAGCTGGTTTTAGAAAAGGTAGAAGAACCAGAGATCAAATTGCCAACATCCACTGGATCATGGAAAAAGCAAGAGAGTTCCAGAAAAACATCTACTTCTGCTTTATTGACTATGCCAGAGCCTTTGACTGTGTGATCACAATAAACTGTGGGAAATTCTGAAAGAGATGGGAATACCAGACCACATGACCTGCCTCTTGAGAAATCTGTATGCTGGTCAGGAAGCAACAGTTAGAATTGGACATGGAACAATAGACTGGTTCCAAATAGGAAAAGGAGTACATCAAGGCTGTATATTGTCACCCTGCTTATTTAACTTATATACAGAGTACATCATGAGAAACGCTGGACTGGAAGAAACACAAGCTGGAATCAAGATTGCTGGGAGAGATATCAATAACCTCAGATATGCAGATGATACCATCCTTATGGCAGAAAATGAAGAGGAACTAAAAAGCCTCTTGATGAAAGTGAAAGAAGAGAGTGAAAAAGTTGACTTAAAGCTCAACATTCAGAAAACGAAGATCATGGCATCTGGTCCCATCACTTCATGGGCAATAGATGGGGAAACAGTGGAAAGAGTGTCAGACTTTATTTTTCTGGGCTCCAAAATCACTGCAGATGGTGACTGCAGCCATGAAATTAAAAGACGCTTACTCCTTGGAAGGAAAGTTATGACCAACCTAGATAGCATATTGAAAAGCAGAGACATTACTTTGCCAACAAAGGTCCATCTAGTCAAGGCTATGGTTTTTCCTGTGGTCATGTATGGATGTGAGAGTCGGGCTGTGAAGAAGGCTGAGCGCCGAAGAATTGATGCTTTTGAACTGTGGTGTTAGAGAAGACTTTTTTTTTTTTTTTTTAAATTTAGAGAAGACTCTTGAGAGTCCCTTGGACTACAAGGAGATCCAACCAGTCCATTCTGAAGGAGATCAGCCCTGGGATTTCTTTGGAAGGACTGATGCTGAAGCTGAAACTCCAGTACTTTGGGCACCTCATGCGAAGAGTTGACTCATTGGAAAAGACTCTGATGCTGGGAGGGATTGGGGGCAGGAGGAGAAGGGGACGACAGAGGATGAGATGGCTGGATGGCATCACTGACTCGATGAACGTGAGTCTGGGTGAACTCTGGGAGTTGGTGATGGACAGGGAGGCCTGGCGTGGGGTGATTCATGGGGTCACAGTCGGACATGACTGAGTAACTGAACTGAACTGAACTGATATTTGATATTGCATCGAGGTCTATATATATTAGTTATATCATTGCTCAGTCTGCCTGCATGACCCTGAATTAAAGAAATGCATATGGCTGAAATAATTTTTAACTTTTCATTGAGTTGTTTGAATATTCTGTCAATATACACATGAACATAAGTGTATGGGATTTCTCCTGAGTCTGGAAATTCATAATTGCCTCTCCCATTCACCTAATCAAATGGCCCATCTTGAAACACTGAAGATGTCTAATATTAGGTAGGAAGCAACAATCCAAATGAGTGCTTAAATACAACCTGGGAATTAAGCCCAAATGATTGAAAAGTCTAAGAAAAACTTCTAGTGTAGTTTCTGTATATAAAATTCTAGAAAAGAAATACTTCTAGAGGCTTTGGAACTAGATAGAGGTGTTTGCACAATATTGTAAATGTACTAATGCCACAGAATTGTTCACTTTACAGTGGTTAATTCTATGTGATATGAATTTCACGTCAATTTTTTTTAAAAAGAAATACTTTTTGAGTTATTGATTTCCTTGCAACTGAGAACTTAAGTGTAAAAGGACTCTCTACTCTTTGTATCATCTTTTCCTTCGTTATGCTGATATGGATATGTCTAAGCCACTGCTTTCAAAGGCTTAGGGATAACATTTTCTTTCCCCTCAATTGATTTTTCTTTTCCTTTGCACAAGCATTGATTTTTTTTGGTTTGTCCTTGTCCTCTCCCATTCCCCCCCAAGTTCTTTATGTGTGGTTAGTTCTGCCTGGGTGTGCAATTGAGAATCTTTGAAGTCTGAGTCTGATGCCATGCAGTTTTTCTTGCAGCAAACAGAAGAGAGAGGTTGATGTATTCTCCATAGTGTTGGCGAGCTCAGTATGTCTTTGCTTTTTCTCTGTTGTGGGATATCAGGAAAGACTGGTGAGGACAGTCTTTCTAGGGTTATGGAAGCTAGGCTTCAAAGGCAGGTGGGCAATTGCTCCCTGGGCTACTGTTGATGAGCCATCATTCATGGGAAAGCTGCAAGAGAAAGGCGCGATTCCATCACCTGCGTCCCCTCCCCCCATTGATGCCATAACAAACCAAAGTACATACTCTTCAAATGCCCCATTCCCTTCAACCCAGTCACTAATGCAAGGTAGGTGGAACTATTCCTTCCTTTCTTTAAGCTTCTCTATTATTTCTTAAGGGGCTTTCCTGGTAGTTCAGCTGGTAAAGAATCTGCTGAAATGCAGGAGACCCTGGTTCAATTCCTGTGTCGGGAAGATCCCCTGTAGAAGGGATAAAATTCACATTAATACATACAATTTGCTGTTGTACTTGATTTCATTTAATGTTCATGATTCTGTGAAATAGGGAGTTGCAGCAGAGGACACCAAAGCTTACAGACCTCACCTGGCTTGTCCAAACCACCTCTCTAAGAAGATGTGGAGATACTAACGCTTGAATATAGGGCTTTCAGTAATCTCATTCTTTCTACTTCATCAAGTTATATGGTGCTGTGCTCCCTCCTAAGAGTACCTGCAGATGGCTTACATCCTTGTGATGACTGTTTTAGTCAGGCCATTACACATGTCTGTGCAAGCATGCACTGCACACTTCCAGGGGCCACTGTTCACAAGGACTGCAGGATGTTCAGTGTTATGGCCTTGGGTGTTGCATTCGATTTATCTGCCATTGGGTGGAGAGACAAAGATGATTGTGATGTAGTCCTTGGAGCTCACAGCCAACATTTATAGTCAGTCCTCTGTTGCTGAATGAGATAAATAAACAATTCCAAGAATCATCTGAACCTGCTTCACACACTTGATGCTATTTTCTCAATGTTTTTCCAAAGTCAAGAAACACCTTCACAACTGACTTAAGATTTTCTAAATAAACATAAGATAACTTAGTTAGCAGTGGATTGCAACTCGATTACTCATACTTTGTGTCCTGTGTCACAGGGAATGAAAGAAACTGGAGAAAGGGGGATATGATGCTTGGTTTTATGTATCATCTTGACCATGGGGTGCCCAGATATTTGGCGGAACATTATTTGGGGTGTGTCTGTGAGGGTGTTTCTGGATGAGATTAGCATTTGGATCAGCAGACTGAGTGAAGTGTTAATAGACTGCCTTCTTGAGTATGAGTGGACATCATCCAGTTCATTGAGGGCCTGAATAGAATAAAAAGATGGAAGAAGGAAAAAGTCCTTTTCTGTTTGACTGTGTTGAGCTGGGGCATTGGTCTTTTCCAGCACTTGGACTGGGACTTCTATCACAGGCATTGGTGGGTCTCAGGTTTTTGGACTCAGGTTGAAACTACACAACTGGTTTCCTGAGGCTCTAGCTTGCAGAGGGAAGATCATGGAAGCTTCTGGCCTCCATGATCATATGAGCTAATTTCTTATAATCATAAATATATATATACCTCTTTATATTATAATCTCCTATTGGTTCTGTTTTTTCTGGAGAACTGTGACTAATACAGGGGATGAATTGGAACTAATAATGACAAATAACTAAAACATTATTTCTTAGGACTACATAATGTCCATACTAAGGATGATCTAGATAAGATCTTTAAGAAAGATATGTTTAGCATCAACAGACAAAAGGGTAATACCTTTAGATAACTGTTCATCTCTCAGTCATTAGAGATACACTCTTGTATTCATGGTTGCCAAGATTGGATGTTAGCAGATATACTTAGCACATAATGTTTAGCATTTTTCATGTCATTCAATTATCCAGATACCCATGATGAAACTGTCAGTGTATAATGACTATTTACATCTTGTATCTTTCTGGGGAAAAAATATCCATTCTCACAGTGAGTCTGTGTTTCATGACCCACAAACAAGAGTTTCTGAAATAGGATATATAGACACAGAGACATTAATGCATGCAAAAAATATATTTTGAGGTTAGAAAAAGGCAAAATGTTAGGAGTAACCTTAGAAAGTCACTGAACCTCCTTGGGTCTCAGCTTTTACATCTGTAAGTAGAGATAAAGTTTTACCTTTGGTCATATATCTGCTCTGGTTTCTTTTGTGAATCGAATAGTTACTCCAGGTAAAAGTGCTCTGTGAAATGTAAATACTTGGCAATATTTAAGACACCATTACTTTAAACAGTTTATAGAGAAACATACATACTCAGTGCACTCAAACATACATACAGCAAAAACAAGACCAGCAGCTGACTGTGGCTCAGATCATGAACTCCTTATTGCCAAATTCAGACTTAAATTGAAGAAAGTAGTGAAAACCACTAGACCATATAGGTATGACCTAAATCAAATCCCTTATGATTATACAGTGGAAGTGAGAAATAGATTTAAGGGCCTGGATCTGATAGATACAGTGCCTGATGAACTATGGAATGAGGTTCGTGACAATGTACAGGAGACAGGGAGCAAGACCATCCCCATGAAAAAGAAATGCAAAAAAGCAAAATGGCTGTCTGGGGAGGCCTTACAAATAGCTGTGAAAAGAAGAGAAGCGAAAAGCAAAGGAGCAAAGAAAAGATATCAGCATCTGAATGCAGAGTTCCAAAGAATAGCAAGAAGAGATAAGAAAGCCTTCCTCAGTGATCGATGCAAAGAAATAGAGGAAAACAACAGAATGGGAAAGACTCGAGATCTCTTCAAGAAAATTAGAGATACCAAGGGAATATTTCATGCAAAGATGGGCTCGATAAAGGACAGAAATGGTATGGACCTAACAGAAGCAGAAGATATTAAGAAGAGGTGGAAAGAATACACAGAAGAACTGTGCAAAAAAGATCTTCATGACCCAGATAATCACGATGGTGTGATTACTGACCTAGAGCCAGACATCCTGGAATGTGAAGTCAAGTGGGCCTTAGAAAGCATCACTACGAACAAAGCTAGTGGAGGTGATGGAATTCCAGTTGAGCTCTTTCATATCCTGAAAGATGATGCTGTGAAGGTGCTGCACTCAATATGCCAGCAAATTTGGAAAACTCAGCAGTGGCCACAGGACTGGAAAAGGTCAGTTTTCATTCCAATCCCAAAGAAAGGCAATGTCAAAGAATGCTCAAACTACTGCACAATTGCACTCATCTCACACGCTAGTAAAGTAATGCTCACAATTCTCCAAGCCAGGCTTTAGCAATATGTGAACTGTGAACTTCCTGATGTTCAAGCTGGTTTTAGAAAATGCAGAGGAACCAGAGATCAAATTGCCAACATCCGCTGGATCATGAAAAAAGCAAGAGAGTTCCAGAAAAACATCTATTTCTGCTTTATTGACTATGCCAAAGCCTTTGACTGTGTGGATCACAATAAACTGTGGGAAATTCTGAAAGAGATGGGAATACCAGACCACCTGATCTACCTCTTGAGAAATTTGTATGCTGGTCAGGAAGCAACAGTTAGAACTGGACATGGAAGAATAGACTGGTTCCAAATAGGAAAAGGAGTACGTTGAGGCTGTATATTGTCACCCTGCTTATTTAACTTATATGCAGAGTACATCATGAGAAACGCTGGACTGGAAGAAGCACAAGCTGGAATGAAGATTGCTGGGAGAAATATCAATAACCTCAGATATGCAGATAAACACCACCCTTATGGCAGAAAGTGAAGAGGAACTAAAAAGTCTCTTGATGAAAGTGAAAGAAGAGAGTGAAAAAGTTGGCTTAAAGCTCAACATTCAGAAAACGAAGATCATGGCATCTGGTCCCATCACTTCATAGGCAATAGATGGGGAAACAGTGGAAAGAGTGTCAGACTTTATTTTTTTGGGCTTGAAAATCACTGCAGATGGTGACTGCAGCCATGAAATTAAAAGACGCTTACTCCTTGGAAGGAAAGTTATGACCAACCTAGATAGCATATTGAAAAGTAGAGCCAGTACTTTGCCAACAAAGGTCCATCTAGTCAAGGCTATGGTTTTTCCTGTCATCATGTATGGATGTGAGAGTTGGACTGTTGAAGAAGGCTGAGTGCTGAAGAATTGATGCTTTTGAACTGTGGTGTTAGAGAAGACTCTTGAGAGTCCCTTGGACTGCAAGGAGATCCAACCATTCTGAAGGAGATCAGCCCTGGGATTTCTTTGGAGGGAATGATGCTGAAGCTGAAACTCCAGTACTTTGGGCACCTCATGCGAAGAGTTGACTCATTGGAAAAGACTCTGATGCTGGGAGGGATTGGGGGCAGGAGGAGAAGGGGATGACAGAGGATGAGATGGCTGGATGGCATCACTGACTCAATGGACATGAGTCTGGGTGAACTCTGGGAGTTGGTGATGGACAGGGAGGCCTGGTGTGCTGCGATTCTTGGAGTCACAGAGTCGGACATGACTGAGCGACTGAACTGAACTGAATAGAAATATACACCTGGATAGATGAGAAGGGAAAGAAATGTCTCTTGATTAAAGAAAGACAAACAGAAGATAGAAAGGAGGAAAAAATGGGTAAATGGTTGTTTACAGGTGGTGTGAAGGTGAGACATTACATGGGGAGACAAGAACAAACTCCTCCACTCTTCAGGGTGGGGAAAAAGAGGCTTAAAAGAATGAACCTGGGTTAACTGTGTCAGTGTCTAGAACAGCAACAGATGTGTGGAATTAACTTTACAGAGAACACAGGCAGGCTTAGGGGGAGCTGACAACCCACATGCAAAACATAAACTAAAAAAAAAAATTGAAGACCTAACCTTCCATGTGAATGAGATAGGGTCTTTAAGGAGGTAATTAAGGTTATGTGAGGTCATAAAGGTAGAGCCTTAATCCACTCTGGTGCCCTTCTAAGACAAGGTAGTAACACTAAAACCCCTTTTTTTGGTCAAACAGGAACACAAGAGGAGGCAGCCATCTTCAAGCCAAGGAGAGCTTTATCATCACAGCCCCGCCATGCTGTACCTTGATCCAGACTTCCAAATTCCAGAACTGTGAGAAAGTAAGTTTCTGTTGTTTAAGCCACCCCTTCTCTGGTATTTTGTTATGGAAGTCTGAGCTAATATAAGCATAAAGATGAAAAAAAATGAAGCAGTTTTTGTTAACACAATATTTGGTATCATTGGCAATTCATCCTAAAATGTATTGAGAGGGCAAAGCTGTAGATTAAGTGATTTACCTAACAGAATAGCTAAGTTAATGCTATGATTTAGTTTTTTCGAGAGTCTCATCTCCTATAAAATTATAATTTACCTTTTTTTCTTAAAATTTATATTCATAGTTTAACTATGGTTATTAAATTTATACATTGAAACCCATCACTGAACTTAACTGATACAAATAATATTTACTTATATCCATGTAATTCTGCTACCCTTTAGTTAGTGCCATGTGCTTTTCTCTGTAACAAAGTTTCATTACCTGAAAAATAACACATTATTCTGTGAAAAAAATTCAGTCTAAAATGGAACTAGAGGATATATATTCTTAGGAAAGCAAATCTTAAGGTCTGAGAGACTGATTTCTTGTAAAATCCTGATTTACAGAGAACTGATAATATTGGAATTTTCTTAAATTAATCAGGGATTGTCTCACATTAACCTCGGAAAATTAGGCTGATGGTTTCCAGAAGCATGAGCAAGAAGTGACCGGGGTGGGGTTGGTCTCACAAAATAAGCTGAGTTGAGCTTTGTTTGTATGACTGGACTGGTTTTATCTGCTTGAGGAATTTTTAAAGTTGGCTTCTGTTTATGTTTGACTTTAACAGACTCTCCCTGAACTCTCCCCTCTTTACATTTCCTGCCCATAAAGACAGCCTCCCTCAAAGGCTCATCAGACTCGCTACAGTTTGCATATTTCAAATTGCAGTTCTTCTCCTACTCCTGAATAAACTCAGCTTTTTGTAATTTCAAGCTTGCCTTATTTTACCCTTTTATTTAAGTTGACAATTCCTAAAATACATTGGAGCAGAGGAAACAGCCAAAAGGGTAAAAAGGGTTGGGCAATAATACCATGTTGGAATTTGTAGCTAATTTAAATCAGTTCAAAGTTCAGGTTACAACCCTAACTGCAAACAGTTGCCTTATAAAACCAAGAACTGTGTAAAGATTACTCGGATTCTAAAATGCTAGAGAAAGAATTCATTGAGAATGTGAATACAGAAGAGCAGGGTTTTATTGTTGTTGTTTTGCTTGCTTGTTTTTTACAGGGGGTAGTGGGTAAAGAATCCGCCTGCAATTCAGGAGACTCTGGTTCAATTCCTGGGTTGGGAAGATCCGCTGGAGAAGGGATAGGCTACCCACTCCAGTATTCTTGGGCTTCTCTTGTAGCTCAGCTGGCAAAGAATCTGCCTGTAATGTGGGAGACTTGTGTTCAATCCCTGGATTGGAAAGATCCTCTGGAGTAAGGGAAAGGCTACCCACTCCAGTATTCTGGCCTGGAGAATCCCATGGACTGTATAGCCCATGGGGTCACAAACAGTTGGACAACGACTGAGTGACTTTCACTTCAGTGGGGAGAGAGTTTGGACATATTAGATGTGAGATGCTATTATTTAAGTGGTACTGTCTATGAAGCGATTAGAAATGGATCTATAAAGTCAAAAGAGCAATTTGGCTGGAAACGTAATCCTGGAAATCATGTATTCATTCAACAAATATTTATTGGGCACTTGACTCACAGGGTGACTCATCATTTCGGTTTGCTCAGGATTATCCCAGTTTGAGGAGCTTCCCTGGTGGCTCAGATGGTAAAGAATCCACCTGCAATGCGGGAGACCTGGCTTCAATGCCTGAGTTGGGAAGATCCCCCGGAGGAGGGCATGGCAACCAACTCCAGTATTCTTGCCTGGAGAATTCCATGGACAGAGGAGCCTGGTGGGCTATGGTTCATGGAGTTGCAAAGAGTCAGACACAGTTGAGTGACTAAGCACAGCACATCCCAGTTTGAGCAATGAACATCCTTGGAGCCCCCTTATTCCCAGGGAAGGCAGGAAGGTTGGTGATACTAACAAGACCATCACGGTCTCCCACTCCTTTTGGGCTTTCCTTCTGGGACAGCAGTCAGAGATCTGTATGCATTAAATAGTTCAAGAAGGAATTAGAGTGAAAAGAGCACAAGGTTGAGGATCACCAACCTTTGAGTGGGAACTGAAGCAGGAGGTGGAAGAGTAGAATGGTGTCATAAAAGAGCAGAGAGGAGAGAATGGTAATATTCAGAATTTTTGTACAGAGTTCTTATATAGCAATGGGAAAATGGACAAACACATCGACAGGTTCTTAGGAGCAGAAGAACCAATGCCAGTAAGCATGAAAGATAGTAATAATACTTAACTCTATTAATACTCAGAGGATGGCAAATGAAAACACATATGATCAGATCTTTTTGCTTATCAAACAGAAAAAATAATACTTAGTGGTGTCCAGGCAATAAGCAAATGGGCACTCAAGACAAAGAGTGCCAGTAAAAGTAGGTAGAACTTTGCTGAGAATGTAATTTGGCAGTAGGTATAAAATTCCACTTTTAGAAATCCATCTTACTATATATATAAAGATTTGTGTACAAAGAAGTTCAGCAATTTTTAGCTTATATCTTTGCATTATTCCATAAGAGACTTAATTTATCAATTTTTAAAATCAGTGTTAATATAAACAAAACAGTAAAATCACCCACCATATTACTAATTTACATAATGGGGGAGACAGAATTCTGCTTAAGTTTTTATATTCTAACTCTGAGAAATTGATAAATAGAGAAACATACAAAGCGTAAAATAATTGCCCCTACAGCCTGGCTTGAAAATTCAACATTTGGTCATATTTTCAAGTGATTTTTAGAAAATTAGCAGACTCTTTTTTAGAAGTTTTAGACTTATAGAAAACTTAAGCAGAGAGTACTGAAGTTCCCGCATATCACCCTTCTCCCCCAATTTCCCCTATTTTTAACATCTCCTATTGTATGGTACATTTGCTATAATTATGGAACCAATATTGGCACATTTTATGAGTTAAAACACAGTTTATTCAGATTTCCTTGTTGATTAGTCACTACGTCATGTCCGACTATTTGCGACCCCATGAACTGCAGCACACCAGGCTTTCCTGTCCTTCACTATCTCCCTGAGTTTGCTCAAACTCCTATCCATTGAGTCAATGATGCCATCCAGCTATCTCATCCTCTGACACCCACTTCTCCAACCTGCCCTCAATCTTTCCCAGCATCAGGGTCTTTTCCCACGAGTCAGCTCTCCACATCAGGTGGCCAAAGTATTGGAGCTTAAGCATCAGTTCTTCGAGTGAATATTCAGAGTTGATTTGGTTTAGAATTGACTGGTTTGATCTCTTCCCAGTCCAACGGACTCTCAAGAGTCTTCTCCAGCACCACAGTTCAAAAGCATCAATTCTTTGGTGCCCAGACTTCTTTATGGTCCAACTCTCACTTCTCTCATCAGATTTCTTTCAGTTCAGCTCAGTTCAGTTGCTCAGTCGTGTCTGACTCTTTGTGACCCCATGAATTGCAGCACACTGGGCCTCCCTGTCCATCACCAACTCCCAGAATTCACTCAAACTCATGTCCATCGAGTCGGTGATGCCATCCAGCCATCTCATCCTCTGTTGGCCCCTTTTCCTCCTGCCCCCAATCCCTCCCAGCATCAGAGTCTTTTCCAATGAGTCAATTCTTCGCATGAGGTGGCCAAAGTACTGGAGTTTCAGCTTTAGCATCATTCCTTCCAAAGAACTCCCAGGGCTGATCTCCTTTAGAATGGACTGATTGGATTTCCTTGCAGTCCAAGTCAGATTTCTTTAGTTTTTACTTAATATTTTTCTTGTTCCAGGATGTCATATTACTTTTAGCTGTCATTTCTCCTTGAAAGTGAAAGTTGCTCAGTCGTGTCCAACTCTTTGTGACCCCAAGGACTGATTATACAGTCCATGGAATTCTCTAGGGCATAATACTGGAGTGGGTAGCCTTTCCCTTCTCCAGGGCATCTTCCCAACCCAGTGATGGAACCCAGGTCTCCTGCACTGCAGGCGGATTCTTTACCACCTCCTTAGGCTCCTGCCGAATGTGACCCTTTCTTGTTGTTGTTCGGTCACTAAGTTGTGTGTGACTCTGCGACCCGATGGACTGTAGCACGACAGGCTTCCCTGTCTTCACCATCTTCCTGGAATTTGCTCAAACTCATGGCCATTTCCTTAGGTTTTATTTTTGATTAATATTCCTCTAAATAATCAAGGGAGTCACATATTTTGCAGGATGCCCACTACTGGAATTTACTTGATGTTTTTCTCATTATTAGACTTGAATTATGGGTTCTGGGAAGAATTTTCCTCATAAAAATGGTACTTAGGCTCATATGAATAGTAACCTTGGTCACCTGACTGAAGTAGTGTTGGCTGGGTTTCTCTACTGTAAAATTGCCCCCCAGGCCCAATATCATAGTGTACTCTCTGGAAGGAAGTCACTATGTGTAGCCCCCTCTCAAGGGGTGGGAGTTGTACTCCCCTCCTTTAGGGTGAAGTATCTACATAATTTACATAATCTACCTAACTTAGACTTGTGCACAGAATTTATTAATTTTTCCAATTAAAAAAAGTTATTTTTGAAATGTACACACTGCTTTACTTTTTTATTTATTAGTGGCTGTGCTCGGTCTTTGCTGCTACACACAGGCTCTCTCTAGTTGCAGTGCCTGGGGGCTCCTCTCTAGTTATGGTGTGTGGGCTTCTCATTGCAGTGGCTTCTCTTGTTATGGAGCACAGGCTCTAGGGTGAGCAGGCTTCAGCAGTTTGCAGCACAGGGGCTCATTAGTTGTGGCTCGAGAGCCCTAGAGTGTGCAGGCTTCAGCAGTTGTATGCTCGGGCTCAGTAGTTGTGGTGCATAGGCTTAGTTGCTCTGCAGTATATGGAATCTTCCTGGACCAGGGATTGATCCCATGTCCCCTGCGTTGGCCGGCAGATTCTTATCCACTGCACCAGCAGGGAGGTCTTCCAATTACATTTTTATGTCAGTAGGGACTTGTGGCTATTTTATATTTTGGGTTATAATCCAATGTTACCTTATTTTGTTGCTCAAATTATTCCAGCTTTGGCCATTGGAAGTTCTTTCACTTGACTTCTGGGTCCCTTTAACGTACCACCAAGATTGTGGCAATTTTTATTTTCTAAGAACTACTTATTTTCTGGCATAAGATGCTCCAGGCTTATCTTGTGTATTTCCTGCTCCAGTCTCAGAATATGTTTCTCCAAAGAGCTCCTGTTCTTTTTATTGGAGAATGGAATTGGAAACCAAGATCTGGGTGCAACATGTGTTTGTTATTACTGCAGTTCATTTATTTTAGGCCCTCTCAGAATGATATATGTGTATGCTGCTGCTACTGCTTAGTCGCTTCAGTTGTGTCCGACTCTGTGTGACCCCATAGACGGCAGCCCACCAGGCTCCCCCGTCCCTGGGATTCTCCAGGCAAGAACACTGGAGTGGGTTGCCATTTCCTTCTCCAGTGCATGAAAGTGAAAAGTGAAAGTGAAGTTGCTCAGTTGTGTCCGACTCTTCGCAACCCCATGGACTGCAGCCTACCAGGCTCCTCCATCCATGGGATTTTCTAGGCAAAAGTACTGGAGTGGGGTGCCATTGCCTTCTCCGGATATGTGTGTATACTAACCTGTGTATATACACATATCAAAAAATATTTCCATAGGTAACCATCTGTGCTCCATATTGAGTTGTTAGTCATACACTTAAATTATGTTAAATGTGAGCTCTCCATCAACTTCATAACTAATATCTTCAACTCTAACTTCTTACCACATGGATCATTCTAGGTACCTCCTCTTGCTGATCTTTACATTTTGACTCCAACTGTAAGAAATCTGGATCCCACCATCTGCCATTCATTTACTTAGTTCAATTCCAATATACATGACAGCAGTATCAGGATTACAAGCCTCCATCCTTGTAGGAAATGGTCTTATTGAAATAAATACCATTCTTAAGTGTAGCTCCTTTTGCCTTTAGTCTTACAGACTCCGTTTCCAACAGACATTTTTAAAATAAAATAAATAAAATATAGCAGATAAAATTGAATTCTCCCTTGATCTGCAGATCCAAGAGGATTTTCTTCTTCCTTCCCAAGGAGCACAAACTATAAGTCTTCACATATTATATAGTCTTTCAGTCTATTTTTATATTTTATATGTATAAATATAATCTATTTTTATATTTTATACATACATGATATTTATGGGCATTTTATTTTAAAACTTAAATAAATTATATAGGAGGCATATTCTACTCTTTTTATGCTTTTTTTTCGTGATGCCTCTATGTTGATAAATTTAGATCTAGGCCATTTCTATGTCTAGCCAAACATCCCATCATAAGAATATTAAACATTTTCTTCACCACTTTCCTGGTGATGAGTATTTAGATTCTTCTAGTTTGTTTTTTACTTTTGTAAATAACACCGTAGTAAATATCCTATCAAGTTAGCAAATATTGAGGGCATTATGTCAGTAGAAATGACATTAATTTATGTTAACATAGAAAAAGTCCCATGCTCAGATTTGATATCTGACTCCTTACTTTAAAATATGGATTCTAGCAATTTTTCGTGCGTATGAAGCCTGGTGCTGACAGCCACTGTCCGGCTAGCTGGTCCTTGTCCTGGCCTGGACACATTGTACAATGCCTGGCCCACAGCAGGCTCTCACTGTTCCTCCTGTTGCCTTGCAGGGGTCAACCCAGGTCTGTGTGTCTAAGGGTTCTTTCAGAGCTGCCTGTGTGTGTGTAGATCCTGCTGAGGCCTTTCAGTGCTGCTTTGAAAGCCTTACAAAAGAAGCTGAATCGCCCGTGCATGTACTGCTGGCCCACAGTTCCAAGCAAAGTTTCTTTTTTGAATTAAGGACAGAGCAGACGGGCCTAGGAGGAAGCCTGGCATGTGCACCATGGGCCCAAGAACTGAAGAGAAGAAAGCTGGGCTCATTAGGTGTTAACTATTTTAATGACGGGCAGGGTTTTATTTTGTTGGTTTGTTTTTTGGCTGCACTGTGGGGCTTGTAGGTTCCTAGTTCCCCAATCAGGGACCAAACCTGTGCCCTCAGTGCTGAAAGTGCAGAGTCCTAGCCACAGACCACCAGTGAATTCCCAAGAGCAGTGTTATTAATGCCTGGGCTCATGAAGGCCTACTATAACTTACAAGTGCCCCCCTAGAGTATATGTCTAATCTGTAACTGGAATTTCACATTTATGAATCCTTCTAAAAACTCCAATTTGAAAAGATATATGCACCCCAGTGTTCACAGCAGCACTATTTACAATAGCCAAGACAAGACAACAACCTGAGTATCCATCAACAACCAACTGGCTTAAGAAGATACGGTGTGTGTGTGTATATATATATGTATTTGGTCTAGATGTGTATATATATAATGGAATATTACTCAGCTACAAAAAATGAAATATTGCCATTTGCAGCTACATGGATGAACATAGAGAATATCACTTTTATGTGGAACCTTAAAAAACAATGAATCTATACACAAAACAGAAACAGACTCACAGATATAGAAAACAAACTTAGGGTTTCCCAAGGGGAAAGAGACTAATTAGGAGTATCAGATTAACAGATAAGAAGCATTATAAATAAAATGGATATACAGTAAGATCCTCTGGAGAAGGGAATGGCAGGGCATTCCAGTATTCTTGCCTGGAGAAGCCTATGGACAGAGAAGCCTGGTGGGTTATAGTTTATGGGCTTGCAAAGAGTTGGACATGACTGAGCAACTAACACTTACCTCACCTCACTTCACTCTGCAAAAAACTCCTGAATTTCTACGCTGTACCTGAAAATACTGCAATATTCTAAATCAACTATACTTCAATTTAAAAAATACTTCTGATATCTTACATAATAGTTTCTCTCCTTAGATGGTAGGAAATGGACCCAATATTTTAAAATACATTAAAATGGTTTTAATAAAAAGGAATATTGAAATATCACCTCTTTTCTGATGGAAAATATTGAGTTACACATGAAAGTATTTATGTCATGCATAATTTGTAGGCTCTAACAGTTGGATAAACTAGGACCAAAATCATGACCACAATATAGGATTTATTGACTTTGCGTCTATCCTCCATGGAGCTCAGAATGCCTGGAATTCCTCCAGAAGGGTTCTGGGAGGTGTTGAGGGAATTTCAGGTGCTCTCTGGTGGCTCGTGGTCTCGATGTTGTTGCTCTGCCATTTTACCTTTGTAAAGCTTTCCATGTCTAAGGCAGTGTCTTCAGAAGCAGTGGCCAAAAGTAGCGCTGGGTTCAGTCCAGTTCAGTCGCTCAGATATGTCTGACTCTTTGCGACCCCATGAACCGCAGCACGCCAGGCCTCCCTGTCCATCACCAACTCCCGGAGTCCACCCAAACCCATGTCTTTGAGTCGGTGATGCCATCCAACCATCTCATTCTCTGTCGTCCCCTTCTCTTCCTGCCTTCAATCTTTCTCAGCATCAGGATCTTTTCAAATAAGTCAGCGCTTTGCATCAGGTGGCCAAAGTACTGGAGTTTCAGCTTCAGAATCAGTCCTTCTAATGAACACTCAGGACTGATCTCCTTTAGGATGGACTGGTTGGATCTCCTTGCAGTCCAAGGGACTCTCAAGAGTCTTCTCTAACACCACAGTTCAAAAGCATCAATTCTTTGGCACTCAGTTTTCTTCACAGTCCAGCTCTCACATCCATACATGACCACTGGAAAAACCATAGCCTTGACTAGATGGACCTTTGTTGGCAAAGTAATGTCTCTGCTTTTGAATATGCTATCTAGGTTGGTCATAACCTTCCTTCCAAGGAGTAAGCATCTTTTAATTTCATGGCTGCAGTCACCATCTGCAGTGATTTTGAGTCCAGAAAAATAAAGTCAGCCACTGTTTCCACTGTTTCCCCATCTATTTGCCATTAAGTGATGGGACCGGATGCCATGATCTTAGTTTTCTGAATGCTGAGCTTTAAGCCAACTTTTTCACTCTCCTCTTTTACTTTCATCAAGAGGCTCTTTAGTTCTTTTTCACTTTCTGCAATAAGGGTGGTGTCATCTGCATATCTGAGGTTATTGATATTTCTCCCAGCAATCTTGATTCCAGCTTGTGCTTCTTCCAGTCCAGCGTTTCTCATGATGTACTCTGCATATAAGTTAAATAAGCAGGGTGACAATATACAGCCTTGATGTACTCCTTTTCCTATTTGGAACCAGTCTATTCTTCCATGTCCAGTTCTAACTGTTGCTTCCTGACCTGCATACAGGTTTCTCAAGAGACAGGTCAGGTAGTCTGGTATTCCCATCTCCTTCAGAATTTTCCACACTTTATTGTGATCCACACAGTCAAAGGCTTTGGCATAGTCAAGAAAGCAGAAATAGATGTTTTTCTGGAACTCCCTTTCTTTTTCAATGATCCAGTGGATGTTGGCAATTTGATCTCTGGTTCCTCTGCCTTTTCTAAAACCAGCTTGAACATCAGGAAGTTCACGGTTCACGTATTGCTGAAGCCTGGCTTGGAGAATTTTGAGCATTACTTTACTAGCGTGTGAGATGAGTGCAATTGTGTGGTAGTTTGAGCATTCTTTGGTATTGCCTTTTTTGGGGATTGGAATGAAAACTGACCTTTTCCAGTCCTGTGGCCGCAGCTGCTGCTGCTGCTGCTAAGTTGCTTCAGTCGTGTCCAACTCTTCGCAACCCCATGGACTGTAGCCTACCAGGCTCCTCTGCCCATGGGATTTTCCAGGCAGGAGTACTGGAGTGGGTTGCCATTGCCTTCTTCCATGGCCACTGCTGAATTTTCCAAATTTGCTGACATATTGAGTGCAGCACTTTCACAGCATCATCTTTCAGGATTTGAAATAGCTCAACTGGAATTCCATCACCTCCACTAGCTTTGTTCATACTGATGCTTCCTAAGGCCCACTTGACTTCACATTCCAGGATGTCTGGCTCTAGGTGAGTGTGAGTGATCACACCATCGTGATTATCTGGGTCGTGAAGATCATTTTTGTACAGTTCTTCTGTGTATTCTTGCCACCTCTTCTTAATATCTTCTATTTCTGTTAGGTCCATACCATTTCTGTCCTTTATTGAGCCCATCTTTGCATGAAATGTTCCCTTGGTGTCTCTAATTTTCTTGAAGAGATCTCTAGTCTTTCCCATTCTATTGTTTTCCTCTATTTCTTTGCACTGATCACTGAGGAAGGCTTTCTTATCTCTCCTTGCTATTCTTTGGAACTCTGCATTCAAATGGGTATATCTTTCCTTTTCTCCTTTGCTTTTCACTTCTTTTCACAGCTATTTGTAAGGCCTCCCCAGACACCCATTTTGCTATTTTGCATTTCTTTTTCTTGGGGATGGTCTTGCTCCCTGTCGCCTGTACAATGTCATGAACCTCTGTCCATAGTTCATCAGGCACTCTGTCTTGTTGAAGTCTAAAATGTGCAGTAGCTACCATCAGTACCCACCATGGACCATGATGCTAGAGCCAGTGCCTGATGACATTTATGCCAAGGTTACTGGTGACTGATGACAAAGTCAGGTGTGTTGACACAGCAGATTGTCCCTCTCTCCCACCCTCCCACTCCCGACTGCCCAATGCTTCTCTCTCTGGTCACTATAGAGACACCAGCTCCTGTACTATTGAGGTCCCCAGGCCTTCACTGTTCACAGCTCCATTTGCTCTGAGCCCCTTCCCACTTCTCAATCTGAGCACATCCACTCCTCCTTTCCATGCTGGCTCATTTCCATAATGACCAAACTCGTCTGTCTTGATTTCCCTTTCCTGGAGATAAGACATTTCTGTAGGCTTTTCATGTACCACCTTTTGAAGAGGCCCTCTACCAGTCCTCTCATCTCTGCTAACTTGGCTGAATTCTGGATAAGGGCAGTTTATTTAGGATCATTCTATGATGCATCTTCTAGTAATTTCAGTAATTGTGTCTATTATAAAGTAACAAGTCATTTATCAAGCAGCACTATGAATTAATTATATGTGATTAGCTCATTTGAGCCTTTGATAGTATTGTATATTACTGCTTCCACTCTAAAAGCTGAGAAATCTAAGGAGCAGAGAGGTCAAGTAAGTTGCCTAAGATCCCACAGCTAGTTAAAGATGGAGCTCAATCTGAGCCAGGTATCTCTAACTTCAGAGTCCATGATCTTACTATCATATCATAGTTTCTTCAGAAAGACCTCCAAATATATAGTTAATCCCTTTCAGTTCAATTCAGTTCAGTCACTCAGTCATGTCCGACTCTTTGCAACCCCATGAATTGCAGCATGCCAGGCCTCCCTGTCCATCGCCAACTCCTGGAGTTCACTCAAACTCACATCCATGAGTTGGTGATGCCATCCAGCCATCTCATCCTCTGTCGGCCCCTTTTCCTCCTGCCCCCAATCCCTCCCAGCATCAGAGTCTTTTCCAATGAGTCAACTCTTCGCATGAGGTGGCCAAAGTACTGGAGTTTCAGCTTTAGCATCATTCCTTCCAAAGAACACCCAGGACTGATCTCCTTCAGAATGGATGGGTTGGATCTCCTTGCAGTCCAAGGGACTCTCAAGAGTCTTCTCCAACACCACAGTTCAAAAGCATCAATTCTTTGGCACACAGCTTTCTTCACAGTCCAACTCTCACATCCATACATGACCACCGGCAAAACGATAGCCTTGACTAGACGGACCTTTGTTGGCAAAGTAATGTCTCTGCTTTTGAATATGCTGTCTAGGTTGGTCACAACTTTCTTTCCAAGGAGTAAGTGCCTTTTAATTTCATGGCTGCAGTCACCATCTGCAGTGATTTTGGAGCCCCCAAAAATAAAGTCTGACACTGTTTCCCCATCTGTTTCCCTTTAGACACCTTAAAAGCTCTTTAAAGAAATTTCAATAGAAGAAAATATCTAAGTTGTCTCTTATAATTTCATTTCACCTAGATATGTGTTAAACTTTACCCATTGTCTTGTGTTTAACTTTTATTGATGAACTGGACCTGAAAGTGGTTAAGAGCACAGGTCCTCTGCTGTGTGACTTTAGGCAAGTTATCTAACCTCTCTGTGCTCAATTTCTTTATATGTCAACTGCAAATTACAGCATTGCCAATTTCTATGGGTTGTCATTTGGATAAAAGCATTAATATAAGTAAGGGAATTAGAATGGTAACTGATAAATACATGCTCATATTTTTATTATTGATGAATTAGTTAATGCTCTATCAGTGTATAATGTGTTGATTCAACTCATTATATACTTCTCTTGCTTTTTTAAAGAATTTATATTAGAGTATAGCCAACTAACAATCTTGGGATAGTTTTAGGTGCACAGCAAAGCGACTTAGCCCTACCTATACTTGTATCCATTCTCCCTCCAGCTCCACCCCCACCCAGCCTGCCACATAACATTGAACAGAATTCCCTGTGTTACACAGTAGGACCTTGTTGGTTATCCATTTTAAATATAGCAGTGTGTACATGTTGATCCCAAACTCCCTATCTCTTCCTATCATTGTTTCCCCCCTGGCAACCATAAGATCATTCTCTAAGTCTGTGGGTCTGTTTCTTATACCCTTCCTTTTGTTCTATAAATGTCAGACTATGAGCTATGACTTTTCCTGATGTCACTGTATACTTATTTTTGGTAGTCTTCTTTTACTATCTAATGTGGAATCAGAAACTAGACCAACCAATTCTTGCAGAACTGTAAGTTAAGTCTGAATAACATCTGAAGATTTTTCATGGCTTTAAGTATAGTTTCATTACAGTGAGTTCTGGAGCATAAAAGGTAATTTATCTTTATTTCTGACTGTTAGATTTTTATTTTTTCAGTGTTGAGGGCACTGGAAGGCTGACCTCTAGATGAGGAAAATGTAATTTTTTAAAGTGGAGAAGTTCAGTGTAAACAATGGCCTTTAAAAACTCATGAAAATTTTCAAACAATGCATAGAGTGTCTAATAATAAGTCCCCAGATATCTATTAAGTTTCAACAATATTTTGATAATCTTGTTTCATCCACCCTTAGGAATCCTACCATTTTATCAAAAAACAAAAGCTAAAGAAATTTCAGCATACATCTTTAACTTTAAAAATGTTTTTAATCATCATGCTATTATTCTTAAAAGAATTAAGTGTAACTTACTAACTTAATCTTATCTTCAGTCCATCTTTAGATTTCATCAGTTGTTCCACAATTTTTTTTGTAGTTGCAGCTTTTTTAAAAATCAAGATCCAGAGAAAGTCCATATAATGCACTGGGTTTAAATGTATTTTATTCTGTAACATCACCACTATCTCTCATGTCACTGACTGGTTAATAGTGAGTTATTTGTTCTGTAAGCAAGTAGTTTTCAAAGTGTGGACCAGCAGCTTCAGCATCTCCTGGAAACATGTGAGAAATGCAAATTTCTTTTCAAGTCCCATTCAGTCCTACTGAAATAGACTTTGGGAATGTAGGCCAGCAAGTTGTGTTTTAACAAGCTCTCCAGGATCCAACCTGGTACCACTGTTGTTGACTAGCCCTCAAGATAAATTTGGCTCATTGTGCGTCCTGTTGGCATTTATCTTCTCCAATAAGTCTCCATATTTCCTATGGATTCACAATTAAATGTAAAGCCTTGATTACATTCAGGTTCAATTTATTATTATTTTTTTAAGGCAAGACTACTTCACAGATGGTGCTATGCTCTCATGTTGCATCAACCATGAGGCGCAAAAGTGCTGTCTGACCCAATGATAGTGATGCTGAGATTTCCAGTGCTTGGGTGGTGTCCACCTGGTACCTGCTGTACTGAAGGGTTTCACCAACCACTGATGATTATTGCCGTCTTATTATTTCCTTTGGGATCATGAGATAAAGATTTCTAGTATCATCCATTCTGTATTCATTAATCATTTTCAGCATTTTATCATTCTTATTGCTTTTCTGGGACCATGGCAACTCTCATAGAACTGTTCAGTTGCTAAGTCATGTCCAACTCTTTGAAACCCCATGAACTACAGTACACCAGGCTCCCCTGTCCTTCAGTGTCTCCCTGAGTTTGCTCAAGCTCATGTCCATTGAGTCAGTGATGCCACCCAACCATCTCGTCCTCTGTCGGCCCCTTCTCCTCCCACCCTCAATATCAGGGTATGCCAGTATCAGGGTCTTTTCCAATGAGTCAGCTCTTCACATCAGGTGGCCAGAGTATTGGAGCTTTAGCATCAGTCCTTCCAATGGATATTCAGTCTTGATTTCTTTTAGGATTGACTGCTTTGATCTCCTTGCAGTCCTAGGGACTCTCAAGAGTCTTCTCCAACACCACAGTTCAAAAGCATCAATTCTTTGGTACTCAGCCTTCTTTATGGTCCAGCTCTCACATCCATACATGATTACTGGAAAAACCATAGCCTTGACTAGATGGACATTTGTGGGCAAAGTGATGTCTCTGCTTTTTAATACTCTGTCTAGGTTTGTCATAGCTTTTCTTCCAAGGAGCAAGTGTCTTTTAATTTCATGGCTGCAGTTACTATCTGTAATCATTTTGGGGCCCCCCAAAATAAAATCTGCTACTGTTTCACTTTTTCCCCTTCTATTTGTCATGGAGTGATGGGACCAGATGTCATGATCTAAGTTTTTTGAACATTGAGTTTTAAGCCAGCATTTTCACCCTCCTGTTTCACCTTTATCAAGAGGCTCTTTAGCTCCTCTTCACTTTCTCCTATTAGAGTGGTATCATCTGCATATCCGAGGTTGTTAATATTTCTCCCAGCCATCTTGATTTCGGCTTGTGATTCATCCAGCCTAGCATTTTGCATGATGTGCTCTGCATAGAAGTTAAATAATCAAGGTGACAATATACAGCCTTGATGTACTACTTTCCCAATTTTGAACTAGTCCATTGTTCCATGTCTGGTTCTAATTGTTGCTTCTTGAGTTGTATACAGGAGTTTCTCAGGAGGCAGGTAAGGTGGTCTGGTATTCCCATCTGTTTAAGAATTTTCTACAGTTTGTTGTAATCCACACAGTCAAAATCTTTAGCATAGTCAATGAAGCAGAGGTGGATGTTTTTGGAATTTCCATGCTTTTTCTATGATCCAACAGATGTTGGCAATTTGATCTCTGGTTCCTCTGCCTTTTCTAAATCCAGCTTGAACATCTGGAAGTTTTTGGTTCACTTACAGTTGAAGCCTAGCTTGAAGGATTCTGAGCACTACTTTGCTAGTAATGAGTGCAATTGTCTGGTAGTTTGAACATTCTTTGGCATTGCCTTTCTTTGGGACTGGAATGAAAACTGACCTTTTCCAGTCCTGTGGCCACCAGTGAGTTTTCCAAATTTGCTGACATATTGAGTGCAGCACTTTCACAGCATTATCTTTTAGAATTAGAAATAGCTCAGCTGGAATTCCATCACCTCCAGTAGCTTTGTTCTTAGTAATGGTTCCTAAGGCCCACTTGACTTCACACTCCAAGATGTCTGGCTCTAGGTGGGTGATCACACCATTGTGGCTATTCGGGTAATTAAGACCTTTTTTATACAGTTCTTCTTTGTATTCTTGCTACCTCTTCTTGATCTCTTCTGCTTCTTTAGGTCCTTGCTGTTTTCATTGAATATGTGTAGTTTAAAAGCAGTATGAATTAACAAGACTTTTTGTTTACAAATTAAAAACAACTTTACAGAATTTTTTAAAAGCCCTTATGATAAGCACAGACCCTTGTTTTCCATTGGCTTAGAAAGCATTCATTTAAGTAGTGAAGAATTTACAATCTAACTGGATTTGAATCTGGATTCTGATTTTGAATCAGTTACTGTCTGTCTTTATGCCTGTGTTAAGCCTTTTTGGCTCCTCAACCAAGATCTGTCCCTTAGATCTATGTTTAAATGTCCTGGTCTTCTTACTCTATGATGACAGTAATATCATGTATTCTTCTCTGCCTGATGAAGATTTTTAACATATTCTGAGATAATGTATGTCAGAGTACTTTGGGGTAAATTATGAAAATGTATCTCTTAGACCTGACTCTTCTATGAGATAGAGCAATGTTTCTCAAACATGGACAGTGACCTACAGAAAAACACGTTTTATGCTGTGATCCTGTTCTCTCTCTTTCTCTCACGCACACAGATTTACATTTCTTAGAAGTGGCAAATCTCGGTCTTTATCTTAGACCTATGGAATCAGACATTCTGTGGGTAGGTCCATAAGGTGTTTCACCAGTAACTGTTAGCTCCACTGTCTGCTATCTATCTTGGTGCTTTTCATTTTGCTCTTTTCAGTTCTATTCCACTAAGAATTGTTGGTGGTAACCTACTGGATTAGAATGATTCCCTGATGCACTGTTAGACTGCAGCCCACATTTTCACAAAATGATCTTCTCCTACATGGTTCTAACTCACTCTCCACAAGATCGTGTCATTCTTTTTCTTTTTTTTCATATTCTTTTCCATTATGGTTGATTACAAGATATTGAATATAGTTCCCTGTGTTATACAATAGGACCTTACTGTTTATCCATTCTATATATAATAGTTTGTATCTGCTAATTCCAAACTCCCGAACTATCCCTTCCCTGCTTTTCCCTCCCCCTTGGCAACCACAAGTCTGTTCTCCATGTCTGTGAGTCTGTTTTGTAGAGTTCATTTGTATCCTGTTTCAGATTCCATGTATAAAAGATGTCATGTGGTATTTCTCTGATTTACTTCACTCAGTATGATAATCTCTAGGTCCATCCATGCTGCTGCAAATGGGATCATTTCATTGTTTTTTTATGGTTGAGTAGTATTCCATTGTGTGTGTGTGTGTGATACATATATATGTACAAATGGTATATTTCGGTTTGTTTAGGTTGTTTCCATGTCTTGGCTATTGTAGATAGTGCTGCTATGAGCATAGAGGTGTGTGCATCTTTTCAAATTATAGTTTTGTCCAGATATATATACCCAGGAGGGGGATTGCTGGATCATATGGCGACTCTAGTTTTAGCTTTTTGAGGAACCTCCATACTGTTCTCCAATGAAGGCAATGGCACCCCACTCCAGACTCTTGCCTGGAAAATCCCATGGACGGAGGAGCCTGGTGGGCTGCAGTTCATGGGGTCGCAAAGAGTCAGACACGACTGAGCGACTTCACTTTCACTTTTCACTTTCATGCATTGGAGAAGGAAATGGCAACCCACTCCAGTGTTCTTGCCTGGAGAATCCCAGGGACGGGGGAGCCTGGTAGGCTGCCGTCTATGGGGTCACACAGAGTCGGACACGACTGAAGCAACTTAGCAGCAGCAGCAGCAGCAGCAGCAGCAGCAGAAGGCAGCATACTGTTCTCCATAGTGACTGCACCAATTTACATTCCCACCAACAGTGTAGGAGGTTTTTCCCTTTTCTCCACACTCTCTCCAACATTTGTTATTTGCAGATTTTTTAATGATGACCATTCTGACTGGTGTAAGGTGGTACCTCATTGTAGTTTTGACTTGCATTTCTTTAATTAGCAATTTTGAACATCTTTTCATGTGCTTGTTGGCCATCTGTTTGTCTTCTTTGGAGAAATGTCTGTTTAGGTCTTCTACTCATTTTTTGATTAGGTTGTTTTGCTTGTTTGTTATTGAGTTATATGAGTAATTGTTTCATTCTTATCATTTGGTTGCCTGAATACTAGTGCCCCTGATCTCAGGCACACACAACCAATTTTAATGCAAGGTGGTGGTGTTAAAAAAATATATATGAAACAGGTTCAAAGAGGTGGGTGCCTTCGATTTGAAATATAGGCTCAAAGGAGTGCTTCACATTGAGAATAAGAATTCATTTATTTATTCATCAGCTAAGTAAAGAGGAAGGCACAATAAATGAAGGGCAAGATTCTTCTCTTCCTGAGGTTATAGGCTAGACGGGATGGGAAAGAAAGCTGGATACAAAGGGACAAAGAGCCTGGTAATGTTAGTTGGAGCTCACAGACCTCCAGAGAAGATAAAACTAATCAGAAGTTTTACTGGATCGGGAAGGAAGCTAAGCTTGAACTGGCACTTGATGGTTAAATAGGATTTAAATAGACAAATTGGGGTGAGGTTGGGAAAGGACCCTCCAGATGGAGTTATTAGCTTCCTTCTATAGTGCTTGCAATTATAAATGAAAAGGGTGCTTTTAAGAGGCAACTCTCAATAACAACAAAGGTTTTATTTTTTATCTATAATCACAGCACTTACATGGAGGAGGAAATGCAACCCACTCCAGTATTCTTGCCTGGGAAATCCCATGGACAGAGGAACCTGGCAGGCTACCATCCATAGGGTCACAAAGAGTTGGACACAACTTAGTGACTAAATAACATAGCACTTACAATGAAGTTGTGATTTAGGTACTATTGTTCCCAAGGTTGAGAATGCAAGCTTATGGGAGAACAAAGATCCAAGCTTGGGTCTACAGAACTTCAAATTCATTGTGCTATCCATTATGTTCCAGAGAATGACTGGGACAGAGCTCACCTTAATAGTCTGCCGGCACTGGTACACAGTGGTATTGAAGGATGGCTGACTCAAATGCAGACTGACTGGGGAACAGGGACCTAATTCTGCAGACTGATTACTATGACTCAATCTGCCACTAGATGTCACATGTTACTGAAAAGGAATTACTAAAGTTGGTGAATGAAAAATTATTAGGGCTATTAACAGTAACATTCTCTTTTTAATTGAAATCAGTTGACTTAAACATTAGTTTCAGGGGTACAATATAGTGATTCAATATTTTTGTACCTTACACACCACTCAAAGTTGTTACAGTATTATTTGACTATATTCCTCTTAATGCCCTTAGCCTATTTTGCCCATTCCCCCGACTTCCTCCCCTCTGGCAACCATTAGTTCTAACAGCGACATTCTCACTCACTTTGCTTTTGATATATGTTTCCGAATGGGACAAAAAGGGGCAGAGTTCCGCCAGTTGCTCATGACCCAGGTCTATCTTAATTGTGCCACAGGCCATGAAAATCCTGGGTCTACAAGTATGAACCCCATCTTATGTGTGTATTGGAAAAACAAGTGTGAGTAGCTGCTAGAGGATGTGAAAGATGATCAATGCACTTTAGCTTGTCTTAGAGAGATTGTGAACTTTGATTTGGGTCTCAACTTTGACGTCATCTCTATAGGAGAAAATGGATAACTTCTCGTTTCCTCTTGGAATAGGCCCACTAAAATCCTGACTTACAGTTGGGTAGCTTTCCTAGTGTTCACAGATTTTTCAGCTATGACTGATCCAGTCATTCTAAATTCAACCATCAGCTCAGATGTCGCCTCCTCAACTAGATTTTCAAGCTAAATTAGCCACTGAAGTACCTATTGTCATATTGTTTCTAATTGTATCTTATCACCAACTAAAATTACCTTTTAAAAATTAATTTATTCCCACCAACAGGAGGAGAGGGTTCCCTTTTGTCCACCCCCGTCCAGCATTTACTGCTTGTAGACTTTTTGATGCTGGCCATTTTGACTGGTGTGAGGTGACACCTCATTGTAGTTTTGATCTGCATTTCTCTAATAATTAGAGATGTTGAGCATCTTCATGTGCTTCTTGGCTATCTGTATGTCTTCTTTGGAGAAATGTCTTTATTTAGTCTTCTGCCTATTTTTTAGTTGGGTTGTTTTTTTCTTATATTAAGCTGCATGGACTGTATATTTTGTAGCTTAATTCCATGCCAACTGCTTTGTTTGCAAATATTTTCCTCTTATGTGTAAAGAAGATAGCTAGTGGGAACCTGCTGTGTAGCTCAAGGAGCTCAGCTCAGTGCTGTGGTGACCTAGATGGGTAGGGGGCTGGGGTAGGAGGGAGGTCCAAGAGGGAGGGGATATCTGTATACGTATAACGGATTCACTTCATTGTACAGCAGAAACTAACAACATTGTAAACAACTATACCCCAATTTAAAAAGAAATTCATTGTTTTCTTGTTCATTATCTTTCCCCTCTACTATAAGCTGCAAGAAAGCAAGGTCTTTGTCCTGTTTATCATCATATGTTCATGCCTTGACAGTGTTTGGCTCATAACAGGTTCAGTAGATATTGTTGGATGAATAGACGGCAGCTCATGTGAGTGGTGTGCTGTGGGTTTAGCACTCTTCCCAATACTTTTTCTTCCAATGAGCTTAATTCTTGGTTATTCCATGGAAAGACTGGAAAGAAGCCTCATCTTCTCTCTCAGGGGTTAATTACTTGACTGAGATTGGACTGAGACCTTTCAGCCATCAAGAAAACCTTATAACATTTAACATATAATTAACCTATTATAGGAAAAATGGTTCATCAGACTGAATAACTTGTAGATTTTTATATAGCAAAAGGTAATAAATAAAAATAAAAGATAATGGTGATGGCTAAAAAGATAAAATCTAGACATAATAGACACCTTGGGGAGAATATAGTACCAACTTTTCATTCTACATATGAGGAAACTGTCTTCACCAAAGATTAAATGACATGCCTGAATTCATGCAGCTAGGTTTGTGGAGAAAGCCCTAGGAGGCACTAGTGGTGAAGAACCTGCCTGCCAATTCAGGAGACACAAGAGACACAGATTTGATTCCTGGGATGGGAAGATTACCCCGGAGGAGGGCATGGCAACCCACTCCTGTATTCTTGCCTGGAAAATCCCATGGACAGTGGAGCCTGGCAGGCTATAGTCCATAGGGTCACAAAGAGTTGGACATGACAGTAGTGACTTAGCATGCATGAACCCATGCAGCTAGTGGAGACAGCCAGGGCTAGGACTTTGAATTTCTAATCCCAGCCTTATCTTTCTACTTTAAACAAGGGCTTCCATTATGCTTTCTTCAAATGAAAATTTAACTGCGTGTCAACAGAACATATTCTAGACATTTTTAAAGCAACATTAGAAGAAAATGATAAAAATGAGTTAACATTCTTTACTTCCCTGTAATACCTCTGTGATTATCCACTTGGTTAACAGCACACAATCTAATTCAGTGCCTAAATATCTAATTTTGGTAAATTAACATATTTGTCATTGCAAAAGATAAAAAAATGAAAAGGCCATTGTTCCTGTTCTCAGGCACAAACAACTGGCCATAATGGAAGGCAGTGTTGTGATAAACGTGTAAAATGGGTACACAGAAGTGGGTGCCACTGACTGGAACTGAAGCACACTGAGGACAAGCATTTCAACAAGCAGAGAGATAGGACACTGTAGAAGGGGAAAATGGCAAGCGGTCTGAAGGTGGGCAGTGATGCTCAGAGAACAGCAGGCAGCTTTACGAGCTGGAAATAGAAGTATAAAGGAGACAGTTATTCTGAAAAGGAAGGCAGAGGGTCTTGAGGTGGGTTGTGGAGGACCTCGAGATTCAAACTCAATAATTTTTCTAATTTTAATTCTTTTCAGATAATACTGAGTTTTTGAGTAGGGGACCAACATAGTAATATATGTCTTATAACAAGGTAATTCTTACCTTGTAAACAGGTGTATAGTGTTGAGAAGAAAAAGGCTGCAGTTGGAGGGACTAGTTAAGAGTGCAGGTGAGAGAAAATGAGGGTCTGCTTGGTGTTCCGAGGGGAGAGACTCTGAGTTTGTAATAACACCTGGGGCAGCTGAGGCTGAGCAGTATCTTTGGAGAGCAGTTTTTCCTGCTGAGATACTTTACAGACTGGGTCAGAGGGAGGTGAGGAGACTTCTGAGATGGAGATGGGCAGGGGTGATCAAGGGGTTTTTGGTGGATGTCCTCTGTCCCTCAGTAAAGAGGAAAAGGTGATGGCTAAAAAGATAACCCTCTTTGCAACCCCATGGACTGTAGCCTGCAAGGCTCCTCTGTCCATGGGATTTTCCAGGCAAGGATACTGGAGTGGGTTGCCATTTCCTTCTTCAGGGTATCTTCCCAACCCAGGGAAGATTTATTGATACTTATCTATATATATATATTTTAAAATGCATGTTGTTCTCACTTGCTCTGCTTGACAATATCCGTGCCTTGGACAGAACAACTATATAACATCAATGAATGATATCACCTTAATGTTCCTTCTTGCCAAATTTTGTTGTTGTTGTTTAGCTGCTAAGTCATGTCCAACTATTTTGTGACCCCATGGACTGTAGCCAGCCAGGCTCCTCTGTCCATGCATTTTCCAGGCAAGAATACTGGAGTGGGTTGCCATTTCTTTCTCCAGAGAATCTTCCCGATCCAGGGATCGAACCTGTGTCTCCTATGTTGGCAAGCAAATTCTTAACCACTGAGCCATCAGGGAAGCTCTCTTGTCAACTTAATCCTCTTTAAGTTAACTTCTAAGCATAGCTGCAGGAACTATAACTATATATATAAATATTTATATACAATAATATGCAAAAAACTATATATATATTACAAACAGTGTTTTCAGGAAAAGGTAGGGAAAGGTTATCTGGCTTTTCCAAGCCTCATTTCAAGAAATGCAAATTCATTGACATTAAAATTTGCACAAACTTAAAATGACATTAAAATTGCACAAAATGCACTTTGCATTCTGTTTATAATGCACTAGGAGTCACAATAAAGCAAACACTCCATCATGACGTTCATAAAATGCCCATTTGTCAGTCACCTGTCAAGAGCAGTATACAACACAATTAGTCACAAAGTTAAAGTGGAGTGTCTGAGAATTTTTGCTCAGCTTTCTATAACTTGGCAAGACTGAGGACTATTTTTATTTTGAGAATGGCCCTTCTAAGTGTGTTGATGGTGACTAGGAACGCTGTCTCAGGAGAAGGAATATACATGCCATCACTCCAATTTTCTGACTAAGGCCGGGCAACTCCTTTTCACTGAAGTTTTGTTAACAGCCAGAGGCAAATGAAAAATACATGCTGAACAGCAAGCTTTATGCTCCAAAACACAATTCAGGAAGGTAATTTCTCTTTATTTTCCCCCCAGTGATCGTCAAGGGAGGCTGACCTGTAAACTCAGTGCTTCTTCATTACTTAAGATCTATAGGACAGATGAGAACATTTGGACAGTAACAGCAGGAATCTTAGAGTGGATGGAAAGCCAAATTGATGAGAAGGGATTTAAAAGAAGCAATTTACCTAGGTCTATCTGTTTAGATTTGGCTGGTTTCCAAGGCTGTTCAAACTCCCAAGTTTTAAGATGGGAATGAGGTCTATAGCTTAGCTCTGGTTACCTGCTGCTTACTGATCAGGGAAAATAAAAAGCTTGACAAAGGAAAGGCTGGTGCATTGGTGCTCAATTTAAGCATGTGTCAGAATCACCTGGGGGTTTGTTCAAACACAATATGCGGAACCCCGCCCCAGTGTTTCTGATTCTGTAGGTCTAGGGTAGGGTCAGGCGGCACCAGTGGGGAACTGCCTGCCAATGCAAGAGACATAAAAGATGTGTGTTTAATCGCTGGGTCAGGAAATTCCCTGGAGGAGGGCATGGCAATCTACTCCAGTATTCCTGCCTGGAGAATCCCATGGACACAGGAGCCTCGTTGGTTACAGTCCACAGGATTACAAAGAGTCAGACACGACTGAAGTGACTTAACACACACCACAGGGTAGGGCCAGAGAATCATTTCTAGGCAGCTCCCAGGTGATACAGTTGCTGCTGGTATGAGACTATAATTGAAGAATAAGTTACAATCCTGAGTGGAGACTGGAATTTAGTGAAAGAATAAAGGAACCGATTTTATTCTGGACAAAGAGGATGAAGAAGCAAACTATCTTACCCACAGGAAGGACTGAGTCAGAAATTCATTTGAAATCAATAATCTGCAGAATTGGAGAAAGTGGCCTTAAGTGGCAAGGAGAGCCATTGTAAGGTTAGATATAAGGGAAATATTTAGCCAGCAAAGTTAAAGGATGGATTCTTCAAATGAGTGATCTAAAAGGGAAATCTTTCATCATTTTAGTTCCAAAGTACTAACTTTAAGACTTACAGCTCATAAAAGAAGTACATTTGAAATAAGCAAAAAATAGAAACTTATTTGAAAAATTTTAAACCAAGACTTCTGGAATTAAAAATAAAAAAGAATCTGGCTTAAGGAGTCTACGTTGGCTGAATTCCAGTCTTTTCCTACAGTATTCCTGGAGCCAGGTGACAGTCAGAGAGGCTTAAACAAGTGAGTCCTAGGGCCTGAGCTACTCACTTAATGAAAACATGATTGGTCCTGCCTGTAAGAAAAACTTGATCTGAATTTTTCTTGAGGGAATTGGGTGGGAAAACTGCAAAGACATAAATTTCTCATTGACCTTTATATGTGGACATCTGCTTTGTCTTGAAAATGTAGTTGGAAGATCCAACAGCCATTAAAAAAACAAAACCAAAGACATAGGGTAAGTTCCCTTCACAATTCAGTATGAAAAAAGTGGCTTTCTCCATTACCTTTTTTTTTAAATTTTTAAAATTATTATTAGTTTTTGTCTGTCCTGTGTCTTTGCTACGTGGGCTTTTCTCTAGTTGCAGAGAGTGGGGGCTCCTCTCTAGCTGTTGTGCTCAGGCTTCTCAGTGATGTGGCTTCTCCAGTTTCAGAGCACGGGCTACAGCGTTAGAGAGCTTAAGGAGTTGCCACACGTGTGCTCAGGAGTTGCGGCTTCTGGGCTCTGGAGCACAAGCTCAGTCATGGAGGTGTGTGGGTTTAGTTGCTCTGAGGCACGTGGAATCTTACCAGACCAGGGACTGAACCTGTGTCTCCTGCATTGGCAGGTGGATTCTTTACCACTGAACCACCAGAGAAGCCCCATAAACTGTCTTGATTTCTTTTTATCACATGATGAAAGATATTAAATTTACTCTGTTCCTGTTTTGGTCATGACAGCCAGGAATCCAAGAGCTAAGTTTTCTGTTCAAGTCTGGCAGCTTCCTTTGAAATGCTTTTCTGATAGTTGTCTCTCCCTAGCCCCCTGAGGGCTTCTCCAGTTGACACCAGTGGTAAAGAATCCATCTGCCAATGCAGGAGACACAAGAGATGAGGGTTTGATTCCTGGGTTGGGGAGATCCCCTGGAGGAGGAAATGGCAGCCCACTCCAGTATTCTTGCCTGGAAAAGTCCATGGATAGAGAAGCCTGGTGGGCTACAGTCCACGGGGTTGCAAAGAGTCAGACATAACTGAGCACACACACGCAGAACGAAGCCCCTTATTTCTTAAGACTTTTTTTTGGTCTCATGTAAATGTTCTTCCTATCAAAAGCTTTTCTGGTGTAGACACTGTCACATATAATAAATTTTACAAATTGTATACAGAATCCTATTTTGTTGTTGCTTAGTTGCTAAGTCATGTCTGACTCTCTTGTGACCACTGTGGACTGTAGCCACCAGGCTCTTCTGTCCATGGGATTTCCAAGGCAAAAATATTTGAGTGGGTTGTCATTTCCTTCTCCCGGGGATCTTCCCTACCCAGGGATTGAACCTATGTCTCCTGCATTGGCAGGCTGATTCTTTACCACTTAGCCATCAGGGAAGCCCTAAATATATAAATGTCTCTCCGTCTATAAAGATAAGGCTGACCCTCAGGCAGGATATTCTTTCTGGGGACCATAACATTATCGCAAAGAACATGGGCTTTGAAGCCCATTCCTGCCCCACTGGCTGTGTGGATTCTTTCTTTAACCTCTGTGGACCTCAGTAAGATGGCCTAATTACAATGCAAGCTTCAAAGATTGTTGGGAGGACTAATTAGTGCTTTGAATAAAGTGCTTTGAATGGTGCCTGGACTACAGGAAATATTTAGTAAATGTTAGCTCTGTCGGTTAGAAACACTGGTGATGGGATTTTGTGACCCACTCAGTTGTGGAGTTAAGCAGTACCATTTCAACCACAGGATCACGTTTCTGGGTGATGGGAGCTCTGGTTTTAATTTGGACTTAATTTGCAAGAATGAGTGCTCATGATGAGAAGCTTCTATGGCCATGGTGTGGCCAGTGCAGAACCCTGGGGCAGCAGACAGAGAGCAGCAGAAAAATGCAGCACTGCAGAGAGGGGGAGAGACCGTTCCCAGGGAAACAGGTTGCTAGGGGCAAGCATTTGGCAGAGGGAGCCAGAGAAATACAATTTCCTTGAACTACATCTAATGAAAGTGCTTACACTGAACTTTAAGCAAGTGTGACTTGAACCTGAGGATGTTGATGAATTAGAAATAAGGCATCTGAAATTACCCTCACTGCAGCATGGGCTACTTTATGGCAAGAACAATATGGTCACACAAGACTAGACAGTAAGAGTGTGAAAGTGAAAGTCGCTCAGTCCTGTCCAACTCTGCGACCCCACGGACTATACAGTCCATGGAATTCTCCAGGCCAGAATACTGGAGTGGGTAGCCTTTCCCTTCTCCAGCGGATCTTCCCAACCCAGGGATCGAACCCAGGTTTCACTGCATTGCAGGCAGATTCTTTACCAGCTGTGCCACAAGGGAAGCCCAAGACAGAAAGAGTGTGGGTGACACAAAGTCTGGAATTGATCATGATAGATTTAGTTAATATTTTGGGGAAAACAATTCAGAAGCAAAAGTCACAGATGGATAGTTATATGTGGCTGTGTAAAGTTGTATGCCAGACCATTACAAACTGTTCTCATCTCATCATACGTGTTGTATTTCTTGGTGATGATTTTTTTGTAAAGTTCTGAGTTGGAGAACTGTTCCAGGTACTGACAAATAGATGTTTACAATAGATAGAAAGGAATAGTTGCTCAGTCATGTCTGACTCTTTGCAATCCCATGGACTGTAGCCCGCCACGCTCCTCTGTCCATGGAATGCTCCAGGCAAGAATACTGGAGTGGGTAACCATTCCCTTCTCCAGGGGATCTTCCTGATGCAGGGATCAAACCTGGGTCTTTCTTGCATTGCAGGCAGATTCTTTACCATATGGCTACCAGGGAAGCCTGGTGTGCTGAAGTCCATGGGGTCGCAAAGAGTCAGACATAACTTAGCGACTGAACAACAATGGATAGAATCCACTGACTCCTGACAATGAGATCATGGTGTCCAGAGTGAGCGAAACAAGTTATGAGTCTTAGTAGAACTGAGACTAACTGTAAAATGTTAAAGGGGGCTGTATTACTTAGAGTTCTCCAGAGAAGCTTCCAGAACCAACAGAGTGTGTGTGTGTGTGTGTCTGTCTCTATATATACTTTTAGAAGTTGGCTTACACGGTTGTGGAGGGCTGGAAAGTTTGAAATTGGCAGGGTATGCTGGTAGGCTGGAGACCCAGGGAAGGGCTGATGTTACAGCTTGAGTCTGAAGGTGTCTGCAGGCAGTATTCCTCCTCCTTTCTTGGAGGACCAATGTTTTTCTTTAAAAGCCTTCAATTGGTTGAAGCCCACTCACATTATGGAGAGTAATCTGCTTTACTCAGCTGATTTAAATGTTAATCTCATCTAAAAATACCCTCACTGTGACATCTTGATTGGTATTTGGCCAAATATCTGGGTAGTCTAGTCAGTTTGACACATAAAATTACCCATCACTGGGACTCTTCCTGAAATCTCAGAATTTTCACTGGAACCAGAGCCATAGGCTATTGCAACACTGTAAAGAGTTGCTAGACAAACCTGCTGGGCTGACTGTAAAGTGATCACCTTATTCCTGTGACCCTTGTCTCCATCACTCACCTCTAGTCTATGTAACAGAACGGAAAACTAGGAAGAGATTCACTGAAGGAAACTGGAGGGGAGTCTGCTTTGCTTTTGCCTCTCCTTGGGGTGGGCACTGCCTTCCCCACCTCTACCCCTGCCCCCATGAAGGGAGGGAAGTAGGAAGTCCTATCTGTGGGGACTGAGAGAACACGTTTTACTCTTTAAGACCTGCTGAGCTACAGAAACCCATAGATTCCGCTCCAGTGAATACCAGAGGTGGATCACACTTAGAGACTTCTTGAGAGAACCCAAGATGTGGCCCCAGAAGCTTTGGAAGATTCTCAAATATGGAGAGTAGTTTCCACTTCCATCCTAGAGAACTGTGGGAAGAACATCCTGAAGAGAGCTGCCCACAAAGGCAGAGGAGGCGCAGAGTGGCCTGTGCCTTCAGAGACTCGCCTGGACAAGGTAAGGGGTAAGGATGAGTGAGTTTCTCAGGAACTAACTGGAATCATGATAGATGGCCAGGCTCCACCCATTCGGATGGACTTTACCCATGTTGGCCATATGGGGACCCTGCCGGTAAGAGAAAATGAAGGGGGGCTGCAGGCACAGGAATCAGATAACATCACTCATGTCAGGGTACATAGAGGTCCCACTGAATTTCTCCTCACTGTGAGCTCCATGACAGAGCCAGCATTTGGACACCAGATGTGGAAATGCAAGATGGCAGACAAGGCTGGATAAGTTTCTGTCAGTTTTTGCTCTTTTCTTTCCAACCACCCTCCTTCCACTTTTTTGGCTTGCAGGCAGAAGCAGCATTTTGAGGACCACGTGGCTGGGTGTGGGATGTGAAGGAATAATAAGGAAAGATGGTGCAGAACTGTCCAGGCCACTCTACTGTCTATTCCAGGCCTGAGAGTGTGAACCAAGGGGAGGCTGACACCTCAGGCCGGGTGTGAAGTCGACCCTTTGGTTTAGATTCACCTGGACTTTTTAATACTTGAAAGTGAGTCTTGAAAGCGTCTGGATGAGAGAGCTTCTGGGTTGGGGAAGGAATCTAGCAAAACATGTTTGAAGGCAGTGACGCAAGAAAACGTCTCTTTCCTTGTGTCCTCTGTTGAGTTCAGCTCTCTCAGTACACTGGTTATACAAATTTAAAGACTCAGTCCTGTCTGAGTTCATATGTGTCACTGCCCTGATTATCATACTGCACTGACTTGCAATGCTTTGTGGCCCTTCACATGTCTGGGCACTGTACCTCTGTCACCCGAGGGTCAGGAGGAGGATGGGGCTAAGAACTGAGGCAAATGCGATTAGTAGTGTAACAGGCCAATGTGTGCCGTGTGCCAACTGAAGCAGCCTGTCAGAGCAGGTGAAGTTTCCACTGCAAACACTCATTTATAATCCTGCTGTTTCTCTAGGGTTAGAGTAGCGTGCAGACAACTGAAATAAAAGAGTTAGTGACGTCTGCAAGACACTATGGCTTATTATATGTAGCCCCTTTTTAAATCAAGTGGAGAGAGTCAGCCCTGAAGTTATGGGTATTATCAATAAATACTTAAATGCCTATTTCCGGATATCCCTTTCACTTGCTGTGCTAGACATTATTACAAAGCAACGGGTTGATTTTTTTTCAGCTTGTATGAATAATTTACTTATGTCCAGCCTTTGTTCTGGGGCATTATGGTGTGAACTAATTTTATTGTTTGAAAAGCCTTGGTCTCCCCTTCCCACTCCTGTTGAGACTTCTTGTTTAATCAAGTGAAACAATACAGATGAATACATAATACTGACAATGAAAGATCTCAGGATGAAAACTGATGCTAAACAGGTTAACAGTGAGGTGAGATCATGCATTTACTTCAGTGCTTAGAGTGATTATGTTAAGGGATGGCAAATATTAGGCAGATGAGAGCTGCAGAGCCTTCCATATTCACCTCAAAGGTTTCTCTTCCCCCATTTCATCTTTCTTCTTTCTCAGAAGATGTCTGAAAAGAATAATACACGTTTGGAGGAACTTTTTTTTTTTTTTTGCAATTGGAGCATCATTTGTTTTTGCAATTCTTCACCAAAGTAAAAGATTCTCTTTCAAAGGTTAACCTTGTATTCCCAGCCTGAGGACTAAGGGAATCAAGCTAACTCAAGTGGCTGACTCATGGTTTTGAGCCTTAAGAAGAAAAGTCTGACAGGAGAGAGAGGTGCTGGCTAACAGGAAAACCACAGAAGGAGTAGGAATGGATGAAGGCCATGTGACATCAGGAGCTGTAAAACATAGGCAGAAGGGAAGTTAGGAAGCCAGTAACCCCAAATTCAAGCCAGCAGAGTGCTAGCTGCTGTACAGAATTCAGTTTCCTAAACATTTTGGAAAAAAAAAAAAATGAATGAATGGGCCTTACTAAGAGTCACTAGGATCCATTAAGGTGTCTGTGATGGTGGTATTTGCATCTTTAAAAGTATGCCTGGACTATTTTCTCTGGAAATTTTCAAGTTGTATTGGATAATTATGAATTTTCTCCATTTTTTATGATGATCAGGCATTTCTTAAGAAAACACAGAGCCCAGGAAATAATGATGTTTATTAAAAAAATAAAAACTAATGAAATCCTTCTAGAATCTCTTCTAAAAATTTGCTTTGAGGGTTAATTGCTTCTCTTGCAAATTAGGTAATCGAGATGGTTCTGAAAGAGAAATGATATGCTAAAAAGTCTAACACAATGACAATTATTCATAGCATGAAAGATAGTTTTCTCTCAATCCCATCCTTTATTTGATTATAATCAAGGTCAGAGGTTTTTTTCCGGATATTTCTTGCTAGCCTAAAGTGGATCCTTTGTTTTCTAAGAAAAAGGCCCAACATTCATGGCTGGGCCTCCCTGCCCACTGCTTCCCACTTCCTGAGGCTCCGTGGGTCAGAGCCAATGCTTTGGACAGGGAACTGAAACACATCCTGCTCCAGGGCTGCTGGCCACTGGAGTGTGGCTGGAAGGAGTTTATGTCAGGCTGAGACTGGGGTCAGGAGCACTCTGAAGCGGCCATAACATTCACAGACATCCCAGTGTGAACAAGGGAACTCCTTAATACTTGGAAATTCTCTGAGAGGGAGACCAGTTCCTACAGTTCTAAAGAGACTCTAGATGGGTCAGGCAACTCGAGTTGGCAGGGGTGATGCTGAGGGGAATAAAGGGCCAGCTGCGGAGCCCATCTCTGCTCCTGGAGGCTTTGATTGAGTACCCCTCCAGCTCTGCTGGAGCAGTTATCCAGAGCTGAGTTTGAGCCATACAGACTGAGATGCAGGAGGTACAGCTCCCTGGCCACTTCTTATCTCAAATCCTAGACCAACTAGCTGAAAAAACCAGAAAGTGGAAGTGTTAGTCACTCAGTTATGTTTGAATCTGCGACCCCACAGACTGTAACCCACCAGGCTCCTCTGTCCGTGGGATTTTCCAGGCAAGAATATTGGAGTGGATAGCCATTCCCTTCTCCAGGGGATCTTCCCAACCCAGGGATCAAACCTGTGTCTCCTGAATTGCTGATAGATTCTTTTACTGTCTGAGCCACCAGGGAAGCCCCAGACATCCTTATATCAATATAATCTACATCCATGGTTCTCAATGCAGGGGGAGGGGAAGGAAGGAGGGAGGGAGCAGGGACGGAGAGGAGAGAGAGGTATTCTGCCCACTGAAGACATTTTCAGTTGTCATAACCTGGGGGTGGTGGTGGAAGGGTTGCTACTGGTATTTGATGGGTAGAGACCAGGAATGCTGCCAAACATTCTACAATGCACACAATAAACCCTCAACCTAAAATGTCCACAGAGCTGAGGTTCAGAAAACCCTGAACTAAATGTCTGGTTTCAGCTGTTTAATGATCATGTTTTATTATGTGTGCTCTAGTCTTTAGTTTTAATGGCGCCTTATTAGGCTCAAACCTTTGTAATACACTCATAAGTATGTTAAAAACAGAACAATAGACACTAAATGGAGTTACTTATGCTAAGCCTCACCTCATCAAACTGAGACTTAACTAACTGAATTACAGTTTTGGCTCTCCTAGAGATGGAATCTTAAACCAGTTGATCAGGAATTGCCTGATAGGCACAGTTAGGGGAACCACTGCCTTCCCCTAAAGGAAAGTGACCTTGAAATAAACAGCTAGCTTTTTTTTTTTTTTGGTTTAGTATAACTTCCTCGTTCCTGTTCCCTTCTGCCTATAGAAGTCTCTCACTTTGTATTGCTCCTCCTTTATATCTGCTGATGTTGTTGTTGTTCAGTCGCCCAGTCGTGTTTGACTCTTTGCAACCCTATGGACTGCAGCATGCCAGGCCTCCCTGTCCCTCATCATCTCTTGGAGTCTGCCCATGTTATATCTGCTAGATTAGATGTTTCCCAATTCAAATTGGTTTTTGGTCAAGTTCTTAAAATTTTTAGTGTGTGGCTTCCCTAGTGGCTCAGATGGTAAAGAATCTGCCTACAATGTGGGAGATCCAGGTTCGATCCCTGGTTTGGGAAGATCTCCTGGAGGAGGCCATGGAAACTCACTCCAGTATTCTTGCTTGGAGAATCTCCACAGACAGAGGAGTCTGGTGGGCTGTAATTCATGTGGTCGAAAAAGGCAGGACAAGACTGAGCGACTAACACACACTAGAGTTTCTTTGAGCAGGCATAATGGTTTAAGAAATTGTTTGTACCTCTGTGTATTCATATTTTAATTTATCAAATGAATATTTTTAAGCTGATGAAGACATACAGAATATACTGAATCTTAATTGCCTCTCAAATTCAGGGAGGCGAGGCTACCTGCTCCAGCTGAGGGAGACACTGAAGCAGGAGGGAAGATGTGGGTGATGGTGCCACCTCGTCGAGCTCTCCATGTCTCAGCTCCTCCCCTGGATGGTGCGGAAGATGGGCTTTATCTAGGTTCTTCTGGGGGCTCTGACTTCCTAGCACTGAAAACACCTCGAAGTGGAAGCCCTACACCCATTTCACCTTTTCCTATGTTTTTATCAGGTATTTCTCTTCCCTCTTCTCTCAGCGACCAAATCACCTTCCCCAATTTTTCCTTTTCTATATAAAAAGCTTTTTACTCTAACTTAAAATGATTATTAGCTTTATTTCGTCCCTTTATTTACATCTAAATCCCTCTTTTTCCCCACTCAAAAATCATCTCCTCAAAGCCTCCCTTGACCCCAAATACCTACTGCACCAGTACATACATATTATCCTATCAGTTGGCTGAGGGCACTTTGACATATAACAGATATCCTCATGTTATATTCTAATGCTTTATGTGCCCCTTTAACCCTGAAATCCAGGTGTGTGTCTTCTCTCTCTGTAGACCACAGAGTTCTGAAATATGAGCACCTCTGTATTTAATCATCATACAGGATGGATGGTCACAAGTGCTTTCCTAGCTATTAGTAGGAGGCGAGGCATCAGCAACACAAACCTTGAGAGAAAATAACAGGCAAGTGAAACTATCTTATTATATTCAGGGATATATATGGAAAATGCCCTCAAATTGGATATTGTGAAAACAAAAAAATCACTGATGTAGTTAAATCACTGATGTATTTATAAATGTATAAATCAAATTTATACATTTGATTCTATAAACTAGACACAGAATCTAATTTGAATTAATTCTGTAAATGAAAAATTAACAGAAAAAATCTACAAATCTATTGAAATATAAAAGTCCATTTATAACTTGTAAAACGGATTAGACAGACATTGTATATTCTCCATTTTTCTCTCTCTCTCTTTTAAAAGCATTCCAAAAAATGAAATGAAACATCTCCTGAATTTCTAACAAATATCCATCAAGGTCCTTCATGAAACTTTTCTAGTAATTACCACTGTGACTTCTGGTAAGTCATTTAAACATTCTGGGTCACAATTCTCTCACATATAAAACTGATTTTTGATGGACCTATGATGATAAGTTCCAATTTTCGCTACACAGGGTACCTGAGTACCTTTTTAAAAAATCCTAATGTCCAGGTAACATTCCAGACCAAATAAATCAGAATTTCTGGAGCTGGTACAAAACAATGGTATTTTTTAAGCTCCCCCAATAATTCCAATATTCAGCCCAAGTTAAGCCCAATGTTTATGCCTAACTTAAACCAAACTGCTTAAACCAGTGACTTGCTGAATGTTTTTAAAACAGCCACTATCAGAAAAAGTAGTTCATATTGTGCCTAAGTACACACACGGGTATGTTTTAATATTTCAATAAAATAATTTTGTGGACTATCTGTTAAATTTACAAAACAACTGTCATCACTCTGGTACTTTATATTCAATTTTATTCCATCAGAAACATTGTTTTCCCTAAGACCCATAGGTTGAAAAACACTATATACAGTTTGGCCACTAGACGGAGCCCTTGTGTTTAATAACTGGAAAACACCTCCTAGTTAAGGACTCCATAGAGCAAAGGAAAAATAAACATGCATTATTTAATATTAATTTTACATCTGGCCAAGAAATTATGTTATAAGAAAAGGACCATAGCTATTGAAAAAAAAAATAGTTATATTAACAGTAACTAACATCAAAGGAAAGATAAGACCCTGTGCATTACTCTGAGTCCTTCACCACTACAACCAGCTGGTAAGGTCTGTATTCTGGCCCTTTCCCAGTTGAGGAAACTGAGTACCAGAAAGGTGAAGTGACATGACTTGCCCTTAAACAACGGCAGCCCCCATCACTGTGGGCAGAGAAAGGTTTGAAATCCAGACACAAAGGCACAAAGAGACAGAAGCCGAATTTGAAGTCCAAATGTGTTCACCTTTTGTTCCTATGACAAAGTGTAAGAAATTTAAGGTTTGTAACCCAGGTGGCTCAGTGGTAAAGAATCTGCCTGCCCATGCAGGAGACTCAGGAGACATGGGTTCAATCCCCTGGAGGAGGAACTGGCGACCCACTCCAGTATTCTTGCCTGGGAAATCTGTAGACAGAGGAGCCTGGTGGGCTACAATCCATGGGCGTCACAAAGAAGAGGACACAATTTAGCAATGAACACACACACAACATTAATACTCGGGTTAAATTTGTATAAAATAGAAGCACACTGAAATTTCTTCTCTTCTCTAAATCCAGACTTCAAAGTACATACTTTAAAGAAAAGGGGAATACAAAGCACTATAGGGAGAAGCAGAAAGGCCTGAGGCAGAGGCTCTGATGAGAGGCTTCCTACAACGAGGAACAAATTTTGGTTTTATTTGAAATGCCGGGTTGGCGGGTGGGCCCACTGAAGGGTTTTTGACAAGGGGAGGATTTTACTCCTTTACTTCATTCCTCTCTTGGGCAACATTTTTTTCTCAGAGGCCTGTCTTGATTTTTTGATGAGAACATTCCTGTTCTCTATCTCTCTATGAGGTTTTCTTTTTTCATCAGGATTTACCATTGACAGACATGATGTTAAATATCTTTTTATTTAATCTGTCTTTCCTCAACTAGATGTGGACTCCATAATGGAAGTTGAATGTTAGTAACTCACAGTGAAGGCCAGGGGAGGGAGAAAACGAGGAGCTATTGTTTAATGTGAACAGAGGGTCATTTGGGATGGTGAAAAAGTTTTGGAAATAGCTAATGGTGATGATTGAACAATGGTGTAAATGTAGTTAATGCCACAGAATTGTACAGTGGTTAAAATGGCAAATTATATATACATTTTCTCATAAAAAATCAAAATTTAATAATTTAATAATAAAAATCAGTAACCAAAACTTCAAACTTGTAGAATCACTTGGAAAATATTACTATCACTTATGAAGTGCTTTCTATGTACAAAGCATGTAGTTTATATCCATTAATTAAGTGGATCCTTACAGTAACCCAGTAAGATAGACACTATTATTGTTCCCATTTTACAGATGAGGAAACTGAGGTACAGACTGGTTTAGCAATTTGCTCAAGGTCACTCAGCTAATAAGTAGAGGTAGGATTTGTACCTGGATAAGCTAATCCCAGGGATGGCGGAGCCTGGTGGGCTGCTGTCTATGGGGTTGCACAGAGTCGGACATGACTGAAGCGACTTAGCAGCAGTAGCAAGCTGCTCTTAACCTACTATCACAGTCTGTAACACCTAACATAGAGCCTAGCATATAATCATCTAATATTTGTTACAAGCGTAACTACTTTCAAATGGTTACTTTGCTGCTGGGTAGAGAACAGACTGGACGGGTGACAGGAGCATGGCGATCAGCAGGAAGGCTTCTGTAGGAAGTGAAATATGCCAACGTCCTGGAGGTACAGGCAAGCGGATGGTTTACATATATTGCAAGATAGAGACAAGTACCCATTATCAGGATATGCTAGTGGGTCTAACTGGAGGAACGAAAGATGAAGTTCAATCTAAGACTGTACTGTCCAATATGGCGGTCACTCGTCACATGTAGCTACTGAGCACTTGAGGCTAGTAAGACATGAGATGTACTATTGGGTATAAAATGCATTCTGGATTCTAAAGGCTGAGCACAAAACAGCCAACTACCTTACAAGTAATTTTTATATTGATATAGAAATAGCATTATTTTTGACATATTGGATTAAATACAATAGATTATTAAGAAATACAATATACAGGCATACCTCAAAGATACTGGTTCAGTTCCAGACCACCAAAATAAAGCAATATCACAATAAAGCAAGTCACATCAATTTTTTGGTTTATGCACTGGAAAACCAAATAAAATGCACTTGGAAACTATAAAGAAATTTATGTTTACACTATACTGTAGTCTATTGTATGCAATAGCATTATGTCTAACCTACGTACATACCTGAACTAAAAAATACTCTGTTGTTAAAAAATGTTAACCATTATCTGGTGATGTAGTGTTGCCATAAACCTTTGATGTGTAAAACAAAATAAACGCAGTATTTGCAGTGAAATAAAGCAAAGCACAGAACGAGGTGTGCCTGTAATATTAAATGTGTTTTTAAATGTGACTACTAGAAAATGTGAAGTGACACATGTGGTTCACATGGTATTTCTATTGAAGGTGCTGATCTAGGATAACATCCTCGTTTCTTGCTTGAACAATGCAAGTAATGGCACATTCGCTGAGCTGGAAAAGGAGAGAAGGAGATTTAAAGATGAACATTTAAAAATTATGTTCTGGAATATATTAATAGGTTTGCAATGTTTGTGAGACATGCAGGTGGAGATGGGGAGCACGAAGCTTGAAGCAGAGGTCAGGGCTGGCACTGGACCTGTAGGTGCCATCAACCTGCAGATGACACTAAAGACCCTTTCTGGATAATCTATTTGTTGGAAGAAATCAGTCAGCACCCAGAAACAAGACCCGAGGCACCAACAGTTAGGGGCTGGCTAGAAATAAACAGCAGATATGGGCTTCCCCGGTGGCTCAGATAGTGAAGAGTCTGCCTGCAATGCAGGAGACCTGCGTTTGATCCCTGGGTCAGGAACATGCCCTGGAGAAGGAAATGGCAACCCACTCCAGTAGGAACCTGGTGGCTACAGTCCATAGCGTCACAAAGAGTTGGATTCAACTGACTGACTAGCACTTTCATTGCAGAAATGATGCTGCATTCAATTTTCTAGCTAAGAAAATACCTATAAATTCATTATGGTTTCATATCAATGTACTTTTGCTTGGAATTAATATTTTTGTGTGAATTACAGTTGATTTCAATATATGCTTTGCTGTTGTTGTTCAAATGCAAGTCAGGTCCAATTCTTTGCGACCCCATGGACTGCAGCACTCCAGGCTTCCCTGTCCTTCACTATCTCCTGGACTTTGCTCATATTCATGTGCACTGAATCAGTGGTGCCATCTAACCATTTTATCCTCTGCCACCCCTTCTCCTCCTGTGCTAAATCTTTCCCAGCATCAGGGTCCTTTCCAATGAGTCAGCTCTTCACATCAGGTGGCCAAAGTACTGGAGCTTCAGCATCAATCCTTCCAGTGAATATACAGGATTGATTTTCTTTAGAATTGACTACTTTGATCTCCTTGCTGTCTTTACAAGAGTCTTCTCCAACACCGCAGTTCGAAAGCATCAATTGTTCGGTGCTAAGCCTTCTTTATGGTCCAACTCTCACATCCATATGTGACTAATGAAAAAAACCACACCTTTGACTATATGGATCTTTGTCTTAACCTCAAGTGTATACTGAGGTTATTAATGTGAGTAACCTCAATACATGCTTGCTGCTGCTGCTGCTAAGTCACTTTAGTCCTGTCCGACTCTGTGTGACCCCATAGACAGCAGCCCACCAGGCTCCCCCGTCCCTGGGATTCTCCAGGTAAGAACACTGGAGTGGGTTGCCATTTCCTTCTCCAATGCATGAAAGTGAAAAGTGAAAGTGAAGTTGCTCAGTCGTGTCCGACTCTTAGAGACCCCATGGACTGCAGCCTACCAGGCTCCTCCATCTATGGGATTTTCCAGGCAAGAGTACCGGAGTGGGGTGCCATCACCTTCTCTGCAATATATGCTTAGGATTGCTTTTATTCTTTAGACTATGTTTGTGGAGGTTAGTGGCAGAAATCCCTGGAAAACTTCCTTTGTGTAGAAATAACAAAACTCAATATGATAAAAATAGTACTGTAGATGCATCTCACCAAATCCCTAAATATCCAACATGGAGGGAAAAAAAAATGCCCCTTGAGCTCTTAAGTGACAGCTTCTTCATGGAAACTGCCCTGGTAGGGTGATGTGCTCTCTGAGAGAGGGACACATTTTTAGAGACTTTAGAAAATTTTATTTAATCCTCCAATTAAATATTTCTTTAAAGAACTCAGTTTCAGATAACAATGAATGGCCACATAGTTAAGAGCTCAAAGTTGTCCAGTACAGGTGGCGCTAGTGGTAAAGAACCTGCCTTCCAATGCAGGAGGCATAAGAGATGTGGGTTCGATCCCTGGGTCAGGAAGATCCCCTGGAGGAGGAAATGGTAGCCCATTACAGTATTGGAGAAATAGTAGCCTGGAGAATCCCATGGACAGAGGAGCCTGGTGGGTGATAGTCTGTGGACTTGCAAAGAGTCGGACATGACTGAAGTGACTTAGCATGCACATACGCAAGTTAATAAATTCATTTAGTGGAGTTCCTGGCCTGTGGTGAACACTTGGTAAGTACTACTGTTGTTCTTATCTTACTAATAATACCAAAAATCCCCCGCCACCATCCCCATTCAGTAAAAACTGTACTATGAATTTTGATCTTGGGTGAGTAATATGCTGTCTAATCCTCTTTAGTGATGCTGAGCACAAGCAGCGCATTGCAGGATAAACTGTACACTTACAACCATTCTTATCCAGACAACCATTTGGTTTTCACATTCAGAACAGTATCCAATAAACTACATGAGATACTCAACACTTCAGTATAAAATAAGCTTTGTGTTAGATGATTTTTGCTCAGCTATAGGTTAACTGTTCTGAGCACATTAAGGAAGGATGGGCTAAACTGCAATGTTTGCTAGGTTAGGTATATTAAATGTAGTTTTGATTTACAATATTTTCAACTTAAAATGGGTTTATTGGGATGTAGCCCCAATGTAAGTTGAAGATCTGTGTATACACACACACACACACACACACACACACACATATATATACTGTATGTGATCATATCCTGTAACATTATGTCAACTCAGCTGGTGTTTCCCATCCTGTTCTGAGAATTCAGCACTGCTTTCCCTGTGGATGTGTTCTTTGACTTGGTTTAAAGGTGTAAATTTGTGCTCCTGGTGTTACCATGTGGAGGGGATGCCCCCCACCCCACCCCCATTAAAGTAGCACTTTCCGTTCCCACCCTCCATCAGTCACTTCTCTCCAGGTTGGGGGAGTGACTATATAGAGGCTTTGGGAAATGGAGCTCTCTTTTCAGAATCCACCTGAAGGCAGGGATAATGTGTTCTGTTCTCCCCTCTGAGAGGTCAGTTGCATATGGACAGACCCCCATGGGGGAGGCCTGAGACTGTTCTGCTGTGGATGGTAAGTAATGATTATGAAATGTGACAGACAAACGTGGGAATTCCCAACAGCTTAATTCTCAGAAAAGGTGTATTTTTAAATTGTTGCCTGACCCTTGTTCATCTTAGTGGGTTCAGAATTTAAGCACAGGGAAGAGGAGTATTATTTACTGATCTTGAATTCTCAACATCTGGTACGTGTAGCTGGGAACTTTGAGAAATAGACCAAGAGTAAAGAGGTTTTAGTGGGGCCTAGTCACATGCTCTGGCTTCTGGGGTCAGCAGGGGAGTTGTGTGTTTAAATCTTGGTAGTTGGCCTGTGTCTATTTTGTACCCTATGACTAGTTTTGACCACTGGCTTTTAACCAGAGAGGCTGAGCAAAAGGCTTCAGGCTTTGGCAAGTGTGGGTATTGTGGGATTCCAACTGTAGCTTAGGATGGCTTTATTTATAGGTGAATGGCTGTTTCTGAATTGGTAAAAAGATAGTGGGTTGGCCAAAAAAGTTTATTTGGGTTTTTCTGTAACAGCGTATGGAAAAACCTGAACAAAGTTTTTGGCCAACCCAATATTTATATCCTGGCAGGACTGTTGCTGCCAGCCTTGGAAAGCAGTCATATTGGAGGCCAAGACGGGGAAAGTGTTTGTTGGGTATGGGCCTTCTAGATAATCAGGAGCTGAGTGACTTTGCTGCTTGACTCAAAAGAGCAAATATAGCTGTGCTCCATGTGCAATGCTGACATTGAAAGGTTCTAGCTTTAAATTATTATTAGTGCTATTATTATTTTTAATTTTATTGAAGTAAACAGTTGGTTTAGGTCTTCCCCAGTGACTCAGAGGTAAAGAATCCACCTGCAATGCAGAAGGCTAGAAGGAGACAGGGGTTCAGTGCCTGGGTAGGGAAGATCCTTTGGAGAAGGGAATGGCAACTCACTCCTGTATTCTTGCCTGGAAAATTCCATGGATGGAGGAGCCTGGCATACTGCAATTCATAGGGCTGCAAAAGAGTCGGACATGACTTAGTTACTGAGCAACAGCAATATACATATATATATATGTTGCAAAGAGTCAGACACAACTGAGTGACTAAACAACAATAAACTGTTGATTTACAATGTTGTATTAATTTTTTATGAACAGCAAAGTGACCCAGTTATACATATATATTCTTTTTCATATGGTTTGTCACAGAATATTGAATATAGTTTCCTGTGCTATATAGTATGACCTTTATTTGTTTATTCATCCTATATATAATAGTTTGCCTCTGCTAATGTCAAGCTCCCAGTCCTCCTCTCCCCACCTTGACAACCACAATCTTGTTATCTATATCTGTGAGTCCGTTTCTGTTTATGTTGATTTGTATCATATTTTATATTCCACATATAAGTGATATCATATATTTATCTTCCTCTTTTTGACTTACTTCTTAGCTTTAAATAATTAGCATTCAGCCCAGGGAGGTAGCATTACTCTGGATGCCTCAAAATACATGAACATTCAGGGCCAAAAGAGAGAATTAATATGGTTAACTTCTTGTAATTATGTGCTGGCCCAAGGCTCTCAAGAGTCACCTGTGAAAGGTAGTATATTCAGAATAAATACATAGCATATGCCATGTATGAAAGTAGAAGTTTCATACAGGGTTGAAGTAGAAAACAACTCAGTGCAATGGTCACAAATCCAAAGGCGCATCACTAAGAATGAGTTAAAAAAGGAAGGACTCAGGTGCTTTGAAAAGTGTGCTTCAGTGTGACAATCATATCAAAAGCAGCAGAAGACTGAAAACAAAATAAACAAACTGATCAAAAGTTGAAGCAAAGAAAGATTTCCTTGAGGGAGAGGCTGACATCTTAGAAGACATGCTAAATAAATATGATACCTTTGACATCTGAAGAGACAGCTATGAAACGTAAGGAGGTATGCCTGAGCCTGTCAGTTCCTATTAAGGAGAGACTTTTAGATTGATATTAGATGGGAAAGAGTGATTTGAGCCCAAGGAAACCCCACAGAGGACTGAAAACACCTGAAATTACTCCTCCAGAGGGTGCTAAAGCCCAGGAAACGTTTGCAAACACTACTGCAGAATCTCCAGGAAGAGCCGTGGAGGACCCATATCCTGCTGATTGTGTTGGTATGCCGCTGCTGCTAAGTCGCTTCAGTCGAGTCCGACTCTGTGCGACCCCATAGACAGAATCCCACCAGGCTCCCCCGTCCCTGGGATTCTCCAGGCAAGAACACTGGAGTGGGTTGCCATTTCCTTCTCCAATGCATGACAGTGAAAAGTGAAATAGAAGGTAGTCATCTATGTAGACAGACTGGTTACGGAAAGACGTGGGAAGGCAGCAAAGACTTCCTGGGTGGGTTTTCAGGTGATAGAGATCTTGCAGGAGGTGTGCAGTTGTTTCCCATGATCTGAGGGACTTGCTCGAGAAATTGATGAGATTAGAACTTGAAGACAGAAGGTGAGACATACTACAAGAGAACAGGCAGGATAATAATGGAGTGAGTTCAGGTCTTGGTTCCATGCTGATCTTGTGGAAGGGTATCACCTGGTGAAATCTCTAATGTGGAGGTGGGGGGGTGGGTGCAGAGAGGTGTGTTTCTTTTTTTTTTTTTGAACAGTAGATTTCTTGGGCTCATAATTTCTTATCTCTCACCATAGGAGACCCACAGGATAAGATCGAAAGCGGTATCTTAGAAAGTCAGTTGGTTTATCTATAAATCAAAGGGGAAAGAAGGCCCACAAATTCAGTAAACAGGGCTAGTCTCAAGTGTGTTAGAAAAGGGAAGAGACCAAGCTAAGGATTAAACTATCAGAAGTCTCCCTGAGATGGCCTAAAAGGCTAGATGATGCCACTGTAGAGAAATACTACACAGAGAAATGCTTCCCTAGATTCCAGTGGTCAAAACCTGAAGGAAACCAGTGTTTTAAGAGGAAAAGGGCAGAGGGAATGGTCCTCTGCAGGCTCCCGAGACACCAAAGCACTTCTAGCTCAGGAATCTTAGAGCAGTCCTCCAGTTTGAACCATTTGTGGATTCAGTGAAAATCCACCCAATGAACCATATTTCATAGATATAAGTGAGGCCAGAGCAAGAGATGGGAACAGACATTTGTCATAAGAGTTTCACAGAAGCCTGTGGTCATGTCACTAAAGTCTTGTACCCTCAGTGTAGATTGGGGTTCCAGAAGCATGAGCTGAAAGGGGAAATGGAGCGGGAGAGACGTGGACCAGCACCATTTTCCAACACTCATATTTCCACTGGAAATGGCAGGCAACTATCAAAGCCTGATACCTGGGTTTGCCACCATTCCAAATGGTTCAGTTTGCAAGGCAGGAAAGTCTCAACATTACATCCTGTTAAGGGAGACACTACATGCAAGGAGAAATGTCCTCCTGAATTCATAAACGCCAAAATTAATCTCTTGATGGGAATTTTCTCCCAGATGAATCTAGGTCATAGTCGCTGGAGTGCACGCACAGACCAGCTGGCAAGGTGGAAACCAGGACTCTCTCTGCTGACCCTTTCACTTTCTACCACTGAATCTCTGCTATGGTTTTTGGCAGCATGAAGTATGGGTTTGTGGAACGTAAGGGTGTCAGGGCTACCTTCTTTACCTGGGGTTGGCTTCATTTCTGCATTTTATGGGTGTGGGATCAGCACCACAGTGGCTAGCCATATTTTATTATCATTTGGAAGCACAAAATAATAGTTCATTTCTGAAATGCTGAAGTCGTAACACCTATCCACAGGAGGACAGCCCATGCTCATCCTAGGTGAATGAGACTGAACAGAATAAGATATTCAAGATCAATTCTAAGCTTAAATTTAAAATATTCTCCCCAAAAAAGTAAGAGAATTTTCAATTAATTTTGAAATTTGACTTTACCTTCTACTCCTTTGGATGTTAATCTTTAATTTCTCCCTGTGTAATAAGTAAGGGGATGAGATTTATATTCAGTAGAACTGTTTTACGAGCATTTCATTATTAGAATAGCTATATGCTGTCTTTTAATCTCATTACAGAACCTCTGAAGGGCTATTTTGAACAATGTGGCTGTACGTAATTTGGGATGGGAAATAGAATACACACTGAATTTCAGATTTAGGTACAGGGCAGCTTTCATATTAACTTAATAACTGTATTTCTGACCTATCTTGGTGTTTTCTGGGGACAGAACTGGATGCTGCCTAGTCATGGTCCAGGGAGGAAGGTCAGAGTAGTAGTAGTTGGTCTGGAAGATGGCTTCATGAATTTGGAAGTGCTCTGACACATATCAGTCCCACTGAGGGGGTGGTCACACACCCAGATGACCCACAGTCTTAAAGGTTGAGCCCAGAGAAGTTGAGAGACCATAACTCGGGAGTATGAAATGGAATCCTACACCCCACACAGGGTGTTTATTAGAATAACATCGCTGCCCTTTCTCTGCTGTCGCTCCTCATTCCATCCAGGTGAGGCGGTGTCACTTATTTGACTGATGTGGGAGAGAGGATGGAAGCCAAATCAATCGGCCCTTCTGTCTTCCTGGTATCTGCTCTGCTGAAACCTCACTCAGCTCTGATCCACCAGGGCAGGCTTCGTGGGATGGGGGTGGGAGCTGAAGTGCTAGGCTGGCCCATGGGTGGGTCATTCTGCCTCACGAAATACTTAAGAATTTTGCTTGGTATCAATTCTAAGCCATGTTGTTCAACAGCTTGGTCATGAAAAAGGTAACATTTCAATCTCTACCTATCTGATTCCTGCAACCACCACTCTGTGGGTGCTAAGTTGCCTCAGCTGTGTCCGACTCTTTGCAACCCTATGGACTATAGCCTGCCATGCTCCTGTCCATGGGATTCTCCAGGCAAGAATACTGGAGCTGGTTGCCCGCCAGGGGATCCTTCCAATCTAGGGATTGAACCTGCATTTCCTTATGTCTTCTGCATTGGTAGACAACTTCTTTACCACTAGTGCCACCTGGGAAGCCCCTCCACTGGTTCTGAATTTAATCAAGGAAAAGAAGTACAATCTCCTAATATACTGAATCCCTGACACTTGTACTCCTCAGAAATGGGAAAAGTACGCCTTAACTGGCTTGTTGGAATTGATGCAGAGTGACGATGAGGGCTCAGAATCCCACCTGCCTGGGCTCACATTCAGCTCCATCACTTCCTGGCTATGAACATATGGACATTTGGGAATAATGTGGCACCACTTCATAAAAGTTTTGGTGAAAACAAAATGAGATAATGTAGGCTATTTGTAAAATCCAGTTTTTTGGATCTCCTGACCCAAGTTCTTTGGCATAGAGTTCTTAGTAATAATCAGCATTTATTTAACACACGCAATGGATAAGGGTCAGTGCTAAGTAACACAGGGTATCATTTGTCACAAAACTGTGTAGTAGGTACTAGTATTATTTCAATTTTATAAACGAGGTAACCAAAGCCTAGATTAAAAAGATTTGTCTGTGATTACATGTTATGTGAATAGTAAAGCAGATATTTGAACTCAGAGTTCAGATTCAAGACTCTTAAATAATATGCTATCTCCCAAAAATAACATTGACCATTTACTGGCTGCCTACTCTGTACCTAGCACATGTTAGGGGCTTTGTCTCATAATTTCCCCCTATCCTATGCAGGTCTAAGGGTATAGACTTCATAGTCAGACACATGTGATGACGAATTCCAACTCTGCCATTTTCTGACCTAGTACCCTTGGGGAGATTAAGCTCATCTCTCTGAGTCTCAATTTTTCACCTGTAAATTGTAGACAACAATACCTATACCGCACAGATTCGCTGCAAGCATTAAATGGAAAAATGCTTAGTAACTTGGCCCACTAGAAGCAATCAATAAGAGGCATCAACTCTCATTCCCATTTTATGATGAACAACAGACGATAAAGTTCACAAACGTCAGGTTCAAATCCTGACTTACCCAACTAAAACCTTGCTTTTTCCTCTCTGCTTTTCCTATTCCTAAGAATTTTTGGCCTCTTCTTGTTAATTTCCCATCACCACTCAGTCCTTCCAGGGGAGAACAAATCCATTCCGTACCTTTCGAAAGGTCCCCAGTTGTGTTCCTTGGAGCCACCTTAGGGGCCTTGTGGGTGGAATGGGCACAGGTAGGGTAGGAGGGATGTGGAAATGCCCTGTCCACTCTGCTCCAACTGGGCTACTTCAGACTTCATTTGTCTGCCTAAGAGAGTTTGTTTTAATGCCTCTTGGCAGAACGAAAACAAACCTATGTGAGAGGCACACGAGATGGGAGCAGGAGGCTTGCCGTGGCCTGGGACTGAGGTGACGTCACCACTCCCCAGTGCAGGGCCGTGGGCCACTCTGCCTCAGCGTCTCTGTCTCAGTTTACTCAAGTGAACACACTATAATACACCTTTAATGTATCCTGGGGATACACGCTGAAATGTGCTTTGTGACACACAAAAGCACGGCACCAGAGTGCATGTATCCTGAAGCCAGACCCGCCACACCTGAATTCTGGCTCCCTCTCCCACTGTGACTCTGGGCCAGCCATTCACCCTCTCAGTACCTTAGCTGTCCTGTGAAGTGGAGGGAACAGCAGCATCTTCAACACGCTGTTGGAAGGCCTAACTGGATGAAAGTGTGCAAACACTGTCCCGTAAGTGTTTTGTTACATTTATTCTTACTCTCAGGTTTGAATGACCATGTTGACTTTGTCCATCACAGTTCTTCCTGTGAAAACCTCTGCAAAACAGACCAGAAAATGCTGCCTTTTTCTGAAGGTTAAATACAACAAAAGACTGGGCAAATTCATGGACTGTCATGTGGTTTTCCACCGAATTGCCACAACCACCAGAGTGAAAAAAGGTTTTGGGTGGCTGGTAGGGGATATGTGGAGCCCAAGTTATCAAGCATTTGCTAAGCTCTAGCTTTCCTTTAGGAGAAGGCAATGGCACCCCACTCCAGTACTCTTGTCTGGAAAATCCCATGGACAGCAGAGCCTGGTAGGCTGCAGTCCATGGGGTCACCAAGAGCTGGACACAACTGAGCGACTTCACTTTCACGCATTGGAGAAGGAAATGGCAACCCACTCCAGTGTTCTTGCCTGGAGAATCCCAGGGACGGGGGAGCCTGGTGGGATTCTGTCTATGGGGTCGCACAGAGTTGGACACGACTGAAGCGACTTGGCAGCAGCAGCTTTCCTTTATACAGTTAGTCTGAAAGTTGAATGACAAAATGTGAATTGAAATTATAGCCAGTTTTATAACTTCTACAGACTCAGACCAAACTATTCCATTAGTTGTATATTTTACAATTGTAAATCTGTAAAAACAAATGCTGGTTCCCTCAGTAGCTTTAAAGCAACAAATAAGTTCTTGTGAATTTCAGCACAATGCCCAATTCTTTAAACTTCTCCATTTTTAAAGAAATCAGTTGCTGAGCCCAGAATTACAGGAAAAAAATGATTTATAAAATTCTACTTAGGACACATGGAGGGCATATTGAAAGAAACACTTTTATAACAGTCACCAAATTATAAGTCCCTGTGACTTAAAGGTCACTCAAAAAAAAAAAAAAAAAAGCTTAGGGAAATAAGGCAAAACACAAGAGCCAGCAGAAAGGCAATTACATAACAGGTCAAGGAACTGTCCTAAGATCCATGCAAAATCAGGTTAGAATCTGGCTGGCATCAGCTATAGCTACAAAGGGGAAATTGGAGTTCCCTCCTACCTCTCTTGAAATTATGGACCCAACATGAAAGACAACTAAATGAACGAAATGACACTCTGATATGCTATTACACTGCTCACCTTCTTAATCAAGAGCCTCATCACTATAATTAGGCTTAGGATTATTATTTGACCTGGGTTTCACTTTTCTCTTTGAGAAAGCTTAGATAATAAAACGGAACCTAAACCTGTCTATAAAGATGACTATTATATATGCCTTTTATTTCAATTCAGGCCTCAGTAATAGAAGAAGATAATAACAGAACACTTAAAATTCTCCAAATCAGTCACTGCAATTGGCGTTTTATGAAGTGATTCTGAATAGGGCTGTGGAGCAGACTCCGGCTCAGAAGTTGGGAAGGGAGGGCTGAGGTCGGATAAAGGGCATAGAGAGCCATACAAAATTTACTTTCCTAATTATCATAGACAAAAGCAGGCTTACAACTTTATATTTTTATTATATAAAATGTTCCAACCTAAAATATCTAAAAATCTTTTTTGCCTTGAGCTTTTGTAACAACTTTGGTCTGATAGTTAAAATAGTTTAAAAAACCATGCTGATTTTTATAAAATTTTGTAGGTTTTTATAAATCATATCAGTGAGTTTCATTTATCTGTGTTTCACTTCACCAAACATTAGGAAATACTTTTGGAAACATTTATTTTCCAATGAAAGAGAAGGTGGGGTGAGCACTCCTCCATTTGCCAAGGTCCACACTAGCTGCTCTGCCTCTGGTCACCAAATCCATTGTCATTGGGTTGGTCACCACTCTTGCATTTTCCTTGAGTTTGGTTCTCTTATTGCACTGGCTTATGAGTCTGTCCTAGATGAAGTGGTTAGTAAATATTTAAAGCTCTAAATCCTGCCTTTCAGAACTTAAATATGAGGATTTTTCTTTTTTTAATTCTGCAACAGGAAAATGAGAAAATGTTTTAGAGGCTAGCTAGATGGAATCTTGACATCTATTCACAAGATGTCCTTTGAAGGCAGAGTAATTTTACATTCAGCCCAACATGGTAGGTATGTATTCCTAATACATATCAGGCTTTTTGCTAGGTACTGGAGCACTCGGGACAGTAAAAAGAAATAAAATTCCTTCTGAGAATTGTGTCCACTGATAAGTGCATACAAAACTCTAAGTCTAAATAGAGCTCCAAGGAAGTGACATAAAAGCACGGAGCAGTATTTTTTTTAAAGTTACGATTTGAAGGCTGCTATTTGTGCATTAAACACTTTCACATAGTGTCTTGTTTAATACTGAAAATAAATCAATGAGTATTATTATCATTATCCCTACTTTAAAGATGAGGAAACAGGTTCAGTGAGATTAAAGTTTGTGGAATCAAGATTAACCTAGATTTCTGAGACTAATGGGACAACTTTCCATGTCAGCCTTTGTGTGAGAATCATATAGCATGCATGCATGCGTGCTAAGTCACTTCAGTAATGTCCAACTCTTTGCAACCCTATGGACTGTAGCCCATCAGGCTCCTCTGTAGTGATATTCTATTTCTTAAAAGTTCAGAACTCCAGAGCCTCTGACAAAGTTACTGTTCTTAACTGTTAGTTATGCTGCTTTCTCAGAGGTAGGAATTAACAGGCAATTCACAAAACCATATTCCAACGGCTAACAAACATGAAAACGTTTTTAAATGTTCAGTTCAGTCGCTCAGTTGTGTCCAACTCTTTGCAACCCCATGAATTGCAGCACTCCAGGCCTCCCTGTCCATCACCAACTCCCGGAGTTCACTCAGACTCACGTCCATCGAGTCAGTGATGCCATCCAGCCATCTCATCCTCTGTCGTCCCCTTCTCCTCCTGCCCCCAATCCCTCCCAGCATCAGAGTCTTTTCCAATGAGTCAACTCTTCGCTAGTGGCCAAAGGTGTGAAATAGGATACTCTTTTTCACCTATCAAATTTAGAAAAGTTTTAAATTAGGAGTACTCTTCAGAACTGATGACGTTGCTGTGAAATGGTCATTCTCATCTTCTGTGGGTAGAAATACAAATTGTAAAATCTTTCCAGAAAACAAGTAGAAAATCTGGATGGCTCAATTTTTGACTTAGTAATTCTGCGTCTTAGAGTTTATCTTCAAAGAAAAAACTTAGGCCATTTGAATTTACATAAAAATGTTAAATGCATTAATATTTATAATAATCAGAAATGGCCTACATATATAAAAAGGGCAATATTTAAATACATAATAGTTCATTTGTATGCTACAGTATGATAAATTATTAAAAATAATTTAGAAGTATATTTTTGGGAAATGCTTATGAAAAAATATTGGAAAAAATTTCTTGAAAGAGAGGATTTAACACATTATTTAAGGAATTCTGTGACTGCTTGCTCAGCAACTTTGGGCAAACTACTTAACCTTTTTGTGTTTCATACACACTTACCCTTTTTGTATGTCAGTCTCCCCATCAGGAAAATGAGAATTACAACAATAATACCTATGGCAGAATATTCTTAACAAAGTTCAGTTCAATTGACCCTTAAAATAGTTTTGAACTGCATGGGTTCACTTATATGCAGATTTTTTTTTTTTTAAATAGTAAATCCTACAGAGCTACACAACGTGTTGTTGGTTGAATCCATGGATGTAGAACTATGGATACAGAAGAATGGTGTACCTGAGGGCAGACTATACATGTGGGTTTTCAACCATGTTGAGTTGGTGCTCCTAACTCCTATTGTTCAAAGGTCAACTGTAAAAATGTGCAAAGAAACACTTAGCATAGGGCCTGGCATACATTTAAGGTATTAATTAAAATTTTTAATGAGTATTCGTTAAATGAGACTCTCTGGATGGTGAGATTATGAGTTACTTTTGTATTTTATTTTATAGTCATCTGGAAATTCCAGTCAGTAAGCATTACTTTTACAATTATTACATAGGTCATAGGCATGCTTATAGTAATCACAAAGTTGGTTATTGACATGTGGTAGATATTCTTAAGAGGAAGAGATCTGTTGGTTGGTTTACAGAATTTACTGCTTGGTAGGAAAGAGTTGTGATTTTTGGTTAAATTCCTTTTCCGACATCAGTTGGAATTAATATATTTTCAGCATTGATTTACTTATCAGTGGACTTTCTAATAATTATCTTTGTTATCTTTCTAGGGTAAACTCTTTTAAGCAAATACTTTTAAAAACCTACTTTGAATTTGGTTTAATAATTATTCTATAAAGGATTTTCCAATCTATATTAAAATTGTCAAAGGATATTAATTTTTATGTTCCATCAGGTTTCAGGTCAAGATTATGCTAGCTTAAAAGTGAATAGGGTGGCTTTACACCTTTTTCTATCTGTGCAGTGGAATAACTTATTTAGCATGGGAATATGTTCCTTTAAAGTATAGAAGAGTACACAGGTGGACCCACTTTTTAAAAAATTTTTTTGAAAGCAAAAGGAAGCTTATTTTTGAAAGTTGTTCTTTGATGAACTTTGAATTTCTTTCACAACTACCAGTTATCCAAATCATTGAATCAATTTTGGTAATTGATACTTCTTAGAAAAGTATTCATATATTCAGCTTTGAAACTTTCTCAGCATTGAGTTTTACATAGTGTTTTTTCAATTCAAAAGTTTTCTTAATTGTGCTGAAAATGTTTAAAATTGTATACATGTAACTCTTAGATTAATGGCACCTAGTCAGTTCTGCATATCTGAGGTTATTGATATTTCTCCCAGCAATCTTGATTCCAGCTGGAAGAATCCAGCCCAGCGTTTCTCATGATGTACTATGCATATAAGTTAAAAAAAAAGTGGATGATGGAGGATGAGATGGCTGGTGGCATCACTGACTTGATGGACATGAGTTTGAGTGAACTCCGGGAGTTGGTGATGGACAGGGAGGCCTGGCGTGCTGCAATTCATGGGGTCGCAAAGAGTCGGACACGACTGAGCAACTGAACTGAACTGAGTCAGTTCTACACAGTGTTATAGCTAGCTATTATTTCTATGCATGCATGCTTATGTGCTAAGTGGATTTAGTTGTGTCCCACTCTTTGTGACCCCTATGGCTCCTCTGTCCATGGGATTTTCCAGCCAAGAATACCGGAGTGGGTTGCCATTTCCTCCTCCAGGGAATCTTCCCAACCCAGGGATCAAACCCATGTCTCTTCTGACTCCTGCACTGGCAAGCGGGTTCTTTACTATTAGTGCCACCTGGGAAGCCCTATTATTTCTAAACCTATGGCTAAATCACTCTTTATTCTTAAGTTTACTTCTATGTATTTTCCTGATTTTATTACATTTGTCAAAGATCTATGTTTTTATTGCTAGTAAAAATTATTTGTGCAGATTTTCTTTCTTTAATATTGTTTCTGATGATTGCTTCTGATTCTAGTGTTTTCCTTCTTGGAAATACCTGTAATTTTAGGGTTGGATTCCTTTCTCTGCCCTTGATCTTTCTTTTTTTTTTTTTAATTTTTCATCTTTTTCTTCTGAATACTGAGAAACCATCTCATGTTTATTCTGTCACTAAACTGACTTGACTTTTACTGTGTGAATTCTAGTCTTTGTTTTCCTTGCAAGACACCCATCCCTACCATTTAGCTGTTTTTCTCAAGTTAGTCTGTTCTCACCATGATTTTTCAGTCTCAAATGCTACTAAGATACTGACGTGTTTGCTAAAGTCTTGTTTTTTGTAGAAAATAATTTTCAGATATATTACCTTCTTCTTCATCTTTCTTATATATAAAATGTTTTTCAAAAGTTCTTTTCCCCAATCCTGAGGTTGGTGAATATCCAAGATGTCTGCCTTGCTCTTTGGTCCTGATCTCTGTCCATCTGGGTATTGGTCAACTCTCCTCCATCTGTTACTGGAGAACAAATGGATGCCCATTCTGATTTAGAACCAGTGTCTAATAGGGATAGAAGAAGATCCAGCTTCTTCTATCCACAACTGTTTCTAAGTCTCTGCGTTTTCAGTAAAAGGCTATACAGATACTCAGAATTCTCAGAGTGCAGTACTATTAAGGTTTCCCAACCAGCAGCTAGTTTATTGGGAATATCCATGCCAAATTACAATAAGCTACCAAACCTATCATGCTCCTTGTTTGTGGTCATTTGTAGCCCCTTAATTTTTACTGATTGAACAACCCTTTTGGAAAGCTGTACATGCACAGCCATGGGCAGTTGGCTAGTGTACTGCATGTAACTGACCTGATTTTGAAGGAAAAAGTAGGTACTATGGTCAAAATGAAGCATCTCCTATCAATTGGTGTGTGTGTGTGTGTGTGTGTGTGTGTGTTGCTCAGTCGTGTCCAACTCTTTTGCAACCCCATGGACTGTAGCCCACCAGGCTCCTTTGTCCATGGGATTCTCCAGGCAAGAATACTGGAGTGGGTTGCCATTTCGGTGTTTAAAGTGGTTAAGACCATGAACCTCAGAGTCAGTCCGTCTGGCTTCAAATCCCAACTGTGTGCTTGCTTCCTTATCTGAAACATGGGGGAAATAACAGTACTCACACCTCATTACTATTGTTATGAGGTTACACAGACTACTGCACATACAATGCAGAACGGGGCCTCACACATAAATAATACCAAGTAAATGTTGCTCTTAACCTACTTTATGTCTTGAGTTTGTGAGTCTTAATTTAACTCTACACATCTTATAACCAGTTGAATTTCTTCCTTGATTTGATTTTGATTTTAGTATTGTAAATTTTTATCTTTGCCTATATCCTCACAGTTCAACGTAAAGCTGGTACACTCAGAGGGTATTTATAATGTAAGTCTGTATTCTTTCATTCACTTTCTCCCCAAGGATGGATTCTATGGGAGATAAAGCAGCATGAACTAATCATTCCTAGAAATGAGGAGTCTTCTGTGATGTAGCATGAGTGAACCCCAAAGATGAATGAAGAAGACAGACTGAAATTAGGGGAAAGGTGGAAGTCAGGAATGCTATCCTTTGACCCTGCCATATCTGAGCTGAAGACACACTAAAAAAGGTGTGGTACTAATAGATGCCTGTGTTCCAAGGGGAATTCAAGACCTATTGATTAAAAGGACTCTGTACACTGAAATGAACATGTCTTAATTCAGAGAAAACAAAAGCTGAGGGAAGACAAGTTGAGAAGCAACAGTGTGGAATGGTTTTAACACGCAAATCCTAGTACCAGATGACCCGGGCTCACGGCTTGCATTGCTCCTACCATCAGTACATTCTGGCAAGAGTCAGGAATCCTCTTTTCTCCTCAGTTACCTCAGGTGGCTCAGAGGGTAAAGCATCTGCCTGCAATGCGGGAGACCCAGGTTTGATCCCTGGGTTGGGAAGATCCCCTGAAGAAGGAAATGGCAATCCACTCCAGTATTCTTGCCTGGAAAATCCCATGGACTGAGAAGCCTGGTAGGCTACACACCACTGGGTATCAAAGAGTCGGACACGACTGAGCAACTTCACTTATAACAAGAGTAATTTATAAACTATTGGGAACAGTGAATGAATCAACCATATAAAGGACTCATAGTACAGTCTATATATGTGTACCACTAATGTTTTATATGTTTATGTAGAACCATAAATCTCCAAATGTAAGAAGCTGGACACTTTTAAAATGAAGAATATAATGCAAAGAAACATGTTTAATTTTAATAATAGTTTTGAGGTAGAGATGATAAAGGTAGTAAAAAAATGAGATACAAATAAAGATATTCAAAGTACAATTATTATTTAGATAAAATGTTTATTTTAATTTTGTTGTTGTTGTTCAGTCACTAAGTCATGTCTGACTCTTTGCAACCCCATGAATTGTAGCCTGCCAGGCTCCTCTGTCCTTGGAATTCTCTAGGCAAGGATACTGGAGTAAGTTGCCATTCCCTTCTCCAGGGGATATTCCAGACCCTGGAGTCAAAGACCCAGAGGGATGGTATGGGGAGGGAGGAGGGAGGAGGGTTCAGGATGGGGAACACGTGTATACCTGTGGCGGATTCATGTTGATATATGGTAAAACCAATACAATATTGTAAAGTTAAAAAAAAAAACAAAACCTGGGTTTCCTGCATTGCATGCAGATTCTTTTCCCTCTGAGCCATGAGGGAAGACCCATTTTAATTTTGTATAACAATGATTTGAAAGAACTCTTAGTAGCATATTTTCCACATACTATATATAAGTATGATACTATTAATTACCTTAAATACATGATACTTCAAAAATAGAAATGACTTTCTGATCTCCTAAAATGTACTGCATTCATTTTTCACACTTTATGAATGTGATTACCATGAATACCAGTCTGCTTCAATTGAGAAGGACAGGGTTTAAAACAGTTTTTCTTTGTAATTATTCATTTATTTGCATTAGAAAAACTTATAAGAAGGGAAAAATTATTCTGTACTAAACAGCAAAATTATCTAGGAGTACATATTTTAACATTTTCTCCAGGGAATAAAAAGGTAGCACACAAATTCAGTTGGCTGGTTTGTAATGTCAAAAAAGAGTATTGGGTGAGACACTTGGAACCTTCCAGTAAATGTGAGCCAGTTCATGTCAACCATAATTATTGGTTCTATTTGATAAACTGAGAAAAGAGAGGCCTCTTGCCTCCTTAATTTCCTGAGAAAATTCAACAGACTGAGTTAGAACAAAAGCAGAAATCATTATGACATCATTTATAAAAACAGAAACAGCTTTCCATCCTGAACTTTATTAAAGATGCTTTCCATCCTGAACTTTATTAAAGATGCTGTTTAGTAGTCTGTTTTGACCACCTATTGAGAAGAAATTAGAAAAGAAAACATAGCAATTATGATTACTAAGAAAGTAAAGGCAACGGTGACGGTCCATGTGAGAGTCCCAAGACTCTTGGCTTATATAATAAAGGGGTCCTACAGGAAGACTAACCAAAAAATACCACTTCCATTTAATCTGTAGGTCTGCTCATGCCAGATTACATAGTTAGTAAAATAGTAGAAACTAAGGCAGGCTGAACATTTTATAATAAAACTTTAGTTTCAGTATTTTCCCTATCTTGAAGAAATGGGGTATAGAGATGGATATACTGACTAATCTAGATTCTTTTTACACTGACAGCTACATTTTGGGTAAAGTTGAGTCCAGTACTTCACTAAGACTACTATAGGCGATTAAAGACATCAGTTTCTTTAGTATTGGTTAATCTCAGTCACCTCTATATTTATAATGTATTTAAGTTGGAGACTAATTCCATTTTTGCAGGGACAAAATTTAAAGCACCTTCCAAATGCTTATTCAGCTGTTTCTTCCAAGGCTGGGCAAATATCCCCAAGCCTGCTCCCATTTGGGATAAGAAAAATTTTCATAGTTCAGGGAAAGTACCATGGTGAATCCATTTGCAGGATAATACACATTTTAAATTATGCATAATATCACTGGTGGTAAATGAATATTTGATTCCAGTCCAGAAACACTAATTTTACTGGTGGGTTTGGAAACCTTGGAGCATTTATTAATAACAGTAATTGTTTTGTATAGTAGACAAAGTATAAATGCTGAACTAAGTAAAAATAAGCAGAGATTCCTTTTCTCCAAGTTAAAAATTAAATAATGAAAACTATTTGTTGGTATTCAGTCACTCAGTCATGTCCGACTCTTTGAGACCCCATAGACCGCCGTATACCAGGTTTCACTGTCTTTAACTATCTCCTGGAGTTTGCTCAAACTCATCTTCATTGAGTTGATGATGCCATCCAACCATCTTATCCTCTGTTGCCCTGTTTTCCTGCCCTCAATCTTTCCCAGCATCAGGATCTTTTCCAGTGAGTCAGCTCTTTGTATCGGGTGGTCAGAATATTGTAGCTTCACCTTCAATTAAAAAATTAATATTATTACCTCTTCCATATATCATGTGTATATAAGTAAAAATGCTACAGTCTTTAAATTGTAAACCTAAACCATTCAATTTAGGTTTGTAGAATGGCTGGGAAAATGGTTTTGCAACTTGTCACAAAAAAGCAGGAAAGGGGTCAGGAGCAATGATAACTCCACAATTAGATCTGTACATCCTCTATCATCTCAGATGCTAAGGAAGGAAGAGAAAGAACAGGAAGAAAAGCAGCACCTCCTGGTACCTGCCTAGGTGGTGTTAGTGATAAAAGAACATCCCTGCCAAAGCAGGAGACCAAAGAGATGCAGGTTTGATCCCTGGGTTGGGAAGATCCCCTGGAGGAGGGCATGGCAACCTGCTCCAGTATTCTTATCTGGAGAATCCCATGGACAGAAGAACTTGGCGGACTAGAGTCCATAGGGTCACAAAGATTCAGACACGACTGAAGTGACTTAGCAGACACGCACTCGTTAGCACCCACCTGGTACCTGCATGGCTGCTATGGAGAGCTGAGAATACAGATGGGGCTATAAAACAGAAGACCCACATGGCTGTCCTATATTGGTGCATATTTCTGGTTGGGACACCAGCTTTGACCTCCATGTCTCAGAGTTTTCTTTGCCTTGCAACCATGACAGATGTTTACAGATTAGCTCTGTTCCTGATAACTTTATAAAGAAGTAAAAAGAACATAAGAAGTATTCATAGAATATTTTTTTTCATAGATGAAATCTCACATTTAATTCTGATCAAGTTTAACGTGACATCTACATAAATGAACATGCTTCTGATTGAAAATACAAGAGCTGCTAGCCCATTTTTCTTAAACAATGTTTTCTAAACAATCCACCAGGCCATCAATAACCAAACTGTGATTCAACTTCCTCCTTACTCACTCTTGGTTACCATTTTCACTGGCTTCTTATATTAAGACAGAAAAGAATCAGAAAACACAGATTTTAAGTAATGAGGAATATGATACGTTCTTGCCAGTCAGTATAGATTTTCAGCATATAATCATCTTTTATAAACATGGATTGTTCAGTTCAGTTCAGTCGCTCAGTCGTGTCCCACTCTTTGCGACCCCATGAATCTCAGCACGCCAGGCCTCCCTGTCCATCACCAACTCCCAGAGTTCACTCAGACTCACGTCCATCGAGTCAGTGATGCCATCCAGCCATCTCATCCTCTGTTGTCCCCTTCTCCTCCTGCCCCCAATCCCTCCCAGCATCAGAGTCTTTTCCAATGAGTCAACTCTTCGCCTGAGGTGGCCAAAGTACTGGAGTATCAGCTTTAGCATCATTCTTTCCAAAGAAATCCCAGGGCTGATCTTCAGAATGGACTGGGTGGATCTCCTTGTAATCCAAGGGACTCTCAAGAGTCTTCTCCAACACCACAGTTCAAAAGCATCAGTTCTTCGGTGCTCAGCTTTCTTCACGGTCCAAATCTCACATCCATACATGACCACTGGAAAACCATAGCCTTGACTAGACAAACCTTTGTTGGCAAAGTAATGTCTCTGCTTTTGAATATGCTATCTAGGTTGGTCATAACCTTTCTTCCAAGGAGTAAGCGTCTTTTAATTTCATGGCTGCAGTCACCATCTGCAGTGATTTTGGAGCCCCCCAAAATAAAGTCTGACACTGTTTCCCCATCTATTTCCCATGAAGTGATGGGATCAGATGCCATGATCTTCGTTTTCTGAATGTTGAGTTTTAAGCTAACTTTTTCACTCTCCTCTTTCACCTTCCTTAGAGGTATGCAAATGGTACTGAGAATCTTTTGAAAATGTTTTAAAAGCTTTTGCATTCTGATGACTGTGCCTTTTTTCTTTGAATCTCTTTAGGTTTGATTTTCTCTTTTTCTAGCCTCTTGACTGTTTCACCTCTTGCCTTCTAATCTGGATACTGTTTATTTCTTGTGTGATTGCTGTGACTAGGACTTCCAATACTATATTGAGTAAAACTAGAAAGACTGGGTATCCTTGTCTTGTTCCTGACCTTAATGGAAATGCTTTCGTCTTTTCACTGCTGAGTATGATGTCAGCTGTGGGCTTATCCTGTTGCTGTTCAGTCACTAAGTCGTTTTTTACCCTTTGTGACGCTATGGATCACAGCCCACAAGGCTCCTCTGTCCATAGAATTTCCCAGGCAGGAATACTGGGGTGGGTTGTCATTTTCTTCTCCAGAGGAATCTTCCTAACCCAGTGATGGAACCTGCATATCCTGCATTGCAGGCAGATTTTTTACCACTTGAGCCACAAAGGATGTCTGGGCTTATCATATATCATATATATGATCATATGTCTCTCATTTTTATGTTGAGATATGTTCCATTTATACCCACTTTGTGTAGAATTTTTTTTTATAAATGGATGTTGAATTTTGTCAAAACACCTTGTCTACAGCTATTGAGTTCATATGATTTTTATTATTTAAGGTTTCTCTCATTGATTGATTTGTGTATATTGAACCTTCCTTGTATTCCTAGTATAAATCCCACTTGATCATGGTGTACAATCCTTTTATGGTATCATTTTGCTAATATTTTATTGACTATTTTTGCATCTGTGTTCATCAGTGATCCTGGCCTGTATCTTCCTTTTTTTGTGTGATATCTTTGGATACTGGCTTCACAGAATGTGTTCAGAAGCTTTCCTTGGTTTGCAATGTTTTGGAATAGTGTGAGAACTAACTTAAACTATTGGTGTTAATTCTTCTCGAAATGTTTAGTAGAATTCATTTGTGAAGCCATTGGATTCCGGACCTTTGCTTGTTGGGAGTTTGTTTCATTCCTGATTCTATTTCATTACCGATAAATGATCTGCTGGTATTTTCTATTTCTTCCTGGTTCAGTTTCGGGAGATTGTACATTTATAGGAATTTGCCATTTCTTCTAGGTTGTATACTTTATTGGAGTATAGTTGTTCATAGTAATTGATTATGATCTTTTTTTTTTTATGTGGTGCCAGTTGTAATTTCTCCTTTTTCATTCCTGGTTTTATTGGGCCCTCTCTTTTTCTTAATAAGTTTGGCTAAAGGTTTGTCAACTTTATCTTTTCAAAGAACCAGCTCTTTATTTCCTTGATCTTTTCTAAATGTATCTTTTAGTATCCATTTCACTTATTTCTGTTCTATTCTTTAGGATTTCTTTCTTTCTACTAACTTTTGGAAAAAGTGTAAACAGTGAAAGATTTTATTTTTGTGGGTTCCAATATCATTGTGGATGGTGACTGCAGCCACGATATTAAGACACTTGCTCCTTGGAAGGAAAGCTACGACAAACCTAGATAGTGTATTAAAAAGCAGAGACATCACTTCGCTGACAAAGATCCATCTAGTCAAAGCTATGGTATTTCCAGTAGTCACATACAAATGTAAAAGTTGGACCATAAAGAAGGCTGAGCATCGAAGAATTGATGCTTTTGAATTATGGTGCTGGAGAAGACTCTTGAGAGTCCCTTGGACTGCAAAGAGTTCAAACCAGTCAATCCTGGAGGAAATTAACCATGAATATTCATTGGAAGGCCTGATGCTGAAGCTCCAGTCCTTTGGCCACCTGTTGGGAAGAGCCAATTCACTGGAAAACACCCTGGGAAAGATTGTGGGCAGGAGAAGAAGAGGGCAACAGAGGATGAGATGGTTGAGTGGCATCACTGACTCAGTGGACATGAGTTTGAGCCAACTCTGGGAGACAGTGAAGGACAAGGAAGCCTGGCATGCTGCAGTTCATGAGGTCACGGAGAGTCTGACATGACTTAACGACTGAACAACAATTACAGTGTGTGTTGGTTTGGCCCCTTTGTGCTGATCCTGTCTGGGATGTCTCCTTTCCCAAGTTAGGGAAGTTTTCAGATATTATGTCTTCAAATATGTTCTGCCCCTTTCTCTCTCACTTCTCCTTTGGGGACCCTATAATGTAAATGTTAGTACAATTGGTATTGTCCCAGAGGCCTTTGACCCTGTTCTCATTTCTTTTTCTGTTCAGTGGCTTCATTACTCTATTTTTAACCTCGCTGACCCATTGGTTTGTATCATTTAGTCTACTGTTGATCCCTTTTAGTGTATTTTTTAATTTCAATTATTATATTTTTTGTTTGGTTCCTCTCTTTATTTTTTAATTCATTGTTAAATACATCTGACTTCTCATTCTGTTCATCCATTCTTCTCCTGAGTTTTTTGATCATCTTTACAATCATTATCTTCAACTCTTTACTGAGTAGATTGTCCATCTCGACTTTACTTAGTTCTTCTTCTGGGATTTTTATCCTTAATTTGAACATGTTCCTCTGTCATCTTGTTTTGCTTAATTTGCTTTTTTTATTTATATACATCTGATAGGTTATGGTTCCAGACTATGTTTCCCAGTAGCATACTCCTTTCTGGTCACCAGAACTATTCACTCTAGGGGTACCCCTAAGAGGCTATATGGGTTCTTCTGTTGTGGTGGGCTGACTACTGTGGGAGGTCTGGTAGCTGTGACTGGCCCCTGGTTTGGTTGATTGCCAGGCCCTACCTTGTTCAGATGCTGCCAGCCTCTGGTTTGCAGGACTGGGTTGTGACCCTGGGGGCAGGGTCCCTGGGCTATTTGTGACTCACTTTTGGGCAGAGTCAGGTTTTGGGGTGGGTGGTTACAAAGCAGGGGTTTGCAGATCTAGTATTGGACTGCTTGTGGGTGGGGCTGGCTCCTGACAAATCTGGCTGAAGGTTTCAGTATTCTTCAAGCTTGTGCTGGTTGGCTGGTGTAACTGGATCCCAGGGTGGTTGACTGTGATGAATCCATGGTAACTCAGCGCTGGTGTTGACTTGCTCGTAGTCAGGACCAGGGACTGGGGCAGGGGTTCCCAGGACTAGTGCTGGCTCACTGGCTGGTGGACCTGGGTCACAGGGTCTCTGGCTGCAGAGCCCTGGGGTTCTTAAAGCTGGTGTCAGCTTCTCTGGTGAGTGTGGCTAGATCCTGAGGACACTTACTGAGGGGCCCAAGGTGTCTCAGTGCTGGAATTGGCCTGCTTGTGGTAAGTCAGAGCCCTGGGGGCTCCTTGGGAGAGTGCCAGCTTGCTGGTATGTGTTTTGATTCTTGACAAATCAGGCTGTGGGGCTGTCATGGTCCTGGTGATGGTGACTACCCACTGGTGGGAAGGACTGGGACCAGGAAATCCCACTGCTTTACCTGTCCACTGGTGAATGGAACTGGGACTTACTGCTAGTGCCAGCCCACTAGCAGGCAGAGCTGGGGCCTGGGGTCTCTGGCTGCAGGGTCCAGGGGTCCCAGAGCTGGTGTTAAACTACTTGTGTGGGTAGTCTTTCTGGTCTTTCTCATCATTAGTTGTAATTCTGGTGTTTCTGTGAGAGGTGGTGAGCTCAGTGTTATCCTGCTCCTCCATCTTCCCTATCCATTCTTTATTCTTCTTTTCCAGTTTTCTTTTAAAGGAATTATTGTTATTATTTTGTTGGATCTCTGCCATGAGATTTTTATTTACATCTTTTTGTATCCCTTTTAGTATGTCTCCTATATATATATAGGGATATTACAGCACTCACTCTTAGTACAGTTTAGTCTAAATTTGTAATTTTTATCCTTTCCCAAATAACATAAGACTATCTTTAAAAGAGGTGAACTGCCAAATATCTTACTTTCTTCTATGTTATAATCTCTACAAAGCATTATTACTGTAGTTTAAACAGTCAATATTCTTTCATATTATTCTTCTCAGCACTCTTAATTACTTCTTATGAATTTGAGCTTCTATCTATAGTCATTATCACAAAGGCAAAAAAAAAAACCTTTTGGCTTTTATTTAAATGTGGGTCGCTGATGACAAACTGTTTTTGTCTGTAAATATCTTAGTTTTGTCTTCACTTCTGCAGGATACTTTGAATAGGTATAGGAATCTAGTTTGATTATTTTTCTTTTAGCTCTTTAAATCTGACATTCCATTATTTTTAAACATTTTAAAATATTTTTTAATTTCACTGTTTATAGTAGCCAGGACATGGAAGCAACCTAGATGCCCATCAGCAGACGAATAGATAAGATAGCTGTGGTACATATACACAATGGAGTATTACTCAGCCATTAAAAAGAGTACATTTGAATCAGTTCTAATGAGGTGGATGAAACTGGAGCCTATTATACAGAATGAAGTAAGCCAGAAAGAAAAACACCAATACAGTATACTAATGCATATATATGGAATTTAGAAAGATGGTAACAATAACCCTGTATGCGAAACAGCAAAAGAGACACAGATGTATAGAACAGTCTTTTGGACTCTGTGGGAGAGGGAGAGAGTGGGATAATGGCATGGAAACATGTATAATATCATATAAGAAACTAATCGCCAGTCCAGGTTCGATGCAGGATACAGGATGCTTGGGGCTGGTGCACTGGGATGACCCAGAGGGATGGTATGGGGAGGGTGGTGGGAGGGGGGTTCAGGATGGGGAACGTGTATACTCGTGGCAGATTCATGTTGATGTATGGCAAAACCAATACAATATTATAAAGTAAAAAAAAAATACATTATGATTAAAAAAATAAAAATTGAAGTATAGTTGATTTATGGTATCATGTTAGTTTCAGGTGTATAGCACAGCAATTCTAATAACCTTCCCTTAAAGGTTATTAGGAAATATTGACTATAGTTCCCTGTGTCATATAGTAGGTCTTTGTTGGTTATATATTTTATATACAGTAGTATGTATATGTTAATCCCAACCTCCCAATTATCCCTTCCCCATCCTCCTTTCCCTTTGGCATGTTTGTTTTTTATGTCTGTGAATCTCTTCCTATTTTGGAAATAAGTTCATTTGTATATTTTTTCCCCAATATTTCACATATAAGTGATATCATGATATTTGTTTTTGTCTGATTTACTTCACTTAGTATGATAATCTCTAGACTAATATACGTTGCTGCAAATGTCATTATTTCATTCTTTTTTAAACTGAGTAATATTCCATTGTACTACAATATTCTTTATCAGTTCATCTGTTGATGGACATTTAGATAGCTTGTAAGTCTTATCTATTGTAAGCAGTGCTGCAATGAACACTGGTGTGCATGTACCTCTTGGACCATGTTTTTCTCCAGATGTATACCCAGGAGTGGGATTGCAGGTTCATAGAGTGGCTCTATTTTTAGTTTTTTAAGGAACCTCCATACTGTTCTCCATAGTGGCTGCACCAGTTTACATTCCCACTAACTGTGCATGAGGGTTCCTTTGTCACCACATCCCCTCCAGCATTTATTATTGTAAGTTTTTTGATGATGGCTATTCTGACTGTTATGAGGTGATACTTCACTGTAGTTTTGATTTGCATTTCTCTAGTAATTAGTGACATCAAGCATCTTTTCATATGCCTTTTGGCCATTTGTACCCTTTCTTCGGAGAAATGTCTATTTAGATCTTCTGCCCTTTTTTGACTGTTTTTTTTTTTTTTTTTGATATTGAGGCATATCAGCTATTTGTATATTTTGAAAATTAATTACTTGTCAGTTGCATAATTTGCAAATATCTTCTCCCCGTTCTTTAGATTTTTTCATTTTGTTTATGGTTTCTTTTGTTGTGCAAAAATCTTAAAGTTCAATTAGGTCCCATTTGTTTATTTTTGCTTTTATTTCCATTACTGTAGTGGTGTGTGTATGTGTTTGTTGCTTAGTCATGTTTGACTCTTTGTGACTTCATGGACTGCAGCCCACCAGGCTCCTCCATCCATGGAATTTTCCAGGCAAGAGTACTGGAGTGGGTTGCCATTTCCTTCTCCGCATTACTGTAGGAAATGGATCAAAAAATATATTGCTTCAATTTATGTGAATGAGTGTCTTGCCTGTGTTTTCCTCGGGGTTTTATAGTATTTGGTCTTACATTTAGGTTTTTAATCTATTTTGAGTTTATTTTTGTGTATGGCATTAGAGAATGCTCTAATTTCATTCTTTTACATGCAGCTGTCCAGTTTGACCAGCACCACTAATTAAAGACACTGGTTTTTCTCCACTGTATACTCCTATCTCCTTTGTCATAGACTATGACCATAAGTGCATGGGTTTATTTCTTGGCTTTCTATCCTGTTCCTTTGATTTTTTCCCCCTGTTTTTGTACCAGTAATGTACTGTCTTGATGATTGTAGCTTTGTAGTGTAGTCTGAAGTCAGGGAGGTTGAGTCCTCCAGCTGTTTTTCTTTCTCAAGATTACTTTGGCCATTTGGAGACTTTTCCATTTCCACACCAATTAAAAAAGTTTTTGTTCTAGTTCTGTGAAAAATGCCATTGGTAATCTGATAGGAATTGCATTAAATTATAGATTGCCTTGGGTAGTATAGTCATTTCGACAATATGGATTCTTCCAATCCAAGAACACAGTATATCTTTCAATCAGTTTGTGTCATCTTCAATTTCTTTCATTAGCATCTTACAGTTTTTGAAGTACAGGTCTTTTGCTTCCTTAGGTAGGTTTATTCCTAGGTATTTTCTTCTATTTGATGCAATTGTAAATGGGATTGTTTCCTTTATTTCTTCTTCTGATCTTTCATTGTTAATGTTTAGAAATGCAACAGATTTCTGTGTTTTAATTTTGTATCCTGCAACTTTACTGAATTCATTGACAAGCTCTAGTAATTTTTTGGTAGTGTCTTTAGGATTTTCTATGTATAGTATGTCATCCACAGAGTGTCTGTTTCACTTCTTTTCCAATTTAGATCCTTTTATTTCTTTTTCTTTTCTGATTGCTGTGGCTAAGACTTCCAAAACTATGTGGATTGGAAGTGGAGAGGGTAGACATGCTTATCTTGAAGGAAATACTTTTAGCTTTTCACTGTTGAGTATGATGTTAGCTATGGGTTTGTCATGTATGGCTTTTATTTTGTTGAGTTGTTGTTATCACTAAGTCATGTCTGATTCTTTGTGATCGGTTGAACTGCAGCACACCAGGCTCCTCTGTCTTCTACTATCTCCCAGTTTGCTCAAATTTATATCCATTGTGTTGGTGATGCTATCTAACCTCATCCTCTGTTGACCCCTTCTCCTTTTACCTTCAATCTCTCCCAGTAACAGGATCTTTTCCAATGAGTTGGCTCTTCACATCAGGTGGCCAAAGGATTGGAGCTTCAGCTTCAGCATCAGTCCTTTCAATGAATATTCGGAGTTGATTTTCTTTAGGATTGATTGCTTTGATCTCCTTGCAGTCCAAGGGACTCTCAAGAGTCTTCTCCAACACCACAATTTGAAAATCAATTCTTTGCCACTCAGCCTTCCTTATGGTCCAACTTTATGTTAAGGTAGATTCTCTCTATGGCCACTTTATAGAGAATTTTTATCAGAAATATTCAGTAAGTCCCCTACATATAAACCTTCAAGTCGTGACCTTTCAAAGATGCAAATGTGTATTTGCAAGTCCAATCACATAAATTAGTTCACACCTGGTGTACACTGTTACATGTGTGGATCCACTACCAGTGGTTGTGTTTTTGGATCCTCTACTGTACAGTACTGAGAAGTACAGTCTCTTTAGTTCAAGCCCAGGATGTCCAGAAGCAAGCGTCAAGGCAGCAGTGATGAAGCTGGTACTGCTGGAGAACTGAGGAGATTCATGATGCAGGGAATGGCATGGGCATGGGAATTTTCTTTATTTGAGGAGTCACTTAGTTTGGAGGCACTGCTGCTGCTAAGTCGCTTCAGTCGTGTCCAACTCTGTGCGACCCCATAGACGGCAGCCCACCAGGCTCCCCTGTCCCTGGGATTCTCCAGGCAAGAATACTGGACTGGGTTGCCATTTCCTTCTCCAATGCAGAAAAGTTAAAGTGAAGTCACTCAGACTCTTCTCGACCCCATGGACTGCAGCCCACCAGGCTCCTCCGTCCAGGGGATTTTCCAGGCAAGAGTGCTGGAGTGGGGTGCCATTGCCTTCTCCGGTTTGGAGGCACAGGACCCATTATATAGAACAATACCCGAAGGTTGTAGCAGCCATTCAGAATACAACCCAGGGCTACCATGTCATCTACAACAAGAAAAAGATACTACCAAGCTGCCACTGGATTGTTTATTCAAGAGGGTAGATAGAAGTAAATCCAGTAAGAAACCAGAACCTGTCCCATCAACATCAGGCATGAATGAAATTGTAGCTTGCCCTGTGCTTCCTATTGCTGACAGTCCTTCAGCACTACCTCACCTATCTCCTCTATGCCATTCAGTAGCTCTTCTTCCCTGTTCACTCGATGCCAGTTCCTATTTGCCAGCCATTGTACTGTATTACTGTACTTGTCAAGGTACTGTACTGTAAGCTTAAAACTTTTATTTTTCCTTTTAATGTATTATTTGTGTGAAAAGTATTATAAACTTATTACAGTACTATATAGCTAATTTGTATTAGTTGGTACTGCAGTTGCTCACTTTGTTGTACTTAAGAACAAAATGGACTCACAAACATGCTCTTGAAATGGAACTCATCTATATCTAGGGGACTTACTGTGTGTTGAATTTTATCAAAAGGTTTTTCTGCATCTATTGTGTCATATACTTTCCATTTAATTTGTTAAAGTGGTGCATCAAACTGGTTGATTTGCAGATATTGAAAAATCTTTGCATCCCTGGGATAAATCCCTTTGTTCATGATGTATTATCTTTAAATGTATTGTTGGATTTGGTTTACTAGTATATTGTTGAGGATTTCTGTGTGTATGTTCATCAGTTATGTTGGCCTGTAATTTTCTTTTTTGTGGTACTTCTGGGTTTTGTTATCAGGCTGAGGGTGTTCTCACAGAATCAATTTGAAATTCCTTCTTATGCAATTTTTGGAATAATTTCAGAAGGACAGATGTTCAGTTCAGTTCAGTTGCTCAGTTGTGTCTGACCCTTTGCGACCCCATGGACTGCAGCATGCCAGGCTTCCCTGTCCATCACCAACTCCTGGAGTTCACTCAAACTCATGTCCATCGAGTTCGTGATGCCATCCAACCATCTCATCCTCTGTCGTCCCCTTCTCCTCCTACCTTCAATTTTTCCCAGCATCAGGATCTTTTCAAATGAGTCAGTTCTTCACATCAGGTGGCCAAAGTATTCGAGTTTCAGCTTCAGCATCAGTCCTTCCAATGAATATTCAGGACTGATTTCCTTTAGGATGGACTGGTTGGATCTCCTTGCTGTCCAAGGGATCCTCAAAAGTCTTCTCCAACACCACAGTTCAGAAGCATCAATTATTTCACACTCAGCTTTCTTTATAGTCCAACTCTCACATCCACACATGACTACTGGAAAAACCATAGCTTTGACTAGACGGACCTTTGTTGGCCAAGTAATGTCTCTGCTTTTTAATATGCTGTCTAGGTCAGTCATAACTTTTCTTCCAAGGAGTAAGCGTCTTTTAATTTTATGGCTGCAGTAACCATCTGCAGTGATTTTGGAGCCCCCCAAAATAAAGTCTGTCCTTGTTTCCATTGCTTCCCCATCTATTTGCCATGAAGTGATGGAACCAGATGCCATAATCTTAGTTTTCTGAATGTTGAGTTTTAAGCCAACTTTTTCACTCTCCTCTTTCACTTTCATCAAGAGGGTCTTGAGTTCTTCGTTTTCTGCCATAAGGGTGGTGTCATCTGCATATCTGAGGTTATTGATATTTCTCTCAGCAATCTTGATTCCAGCTTGTGCTTCATCTAGCCCAGTGTTTCTCATGTTATACTCTGCATATAAGTTAAATAAGCAGGGTGACAATATACAGCCTTGATGTACTCCTTTCCCTGTTTGGAACCAGTCTGTTGTTTCATGTCCAGTTCTGTGTTACTTCCTGACCTGCATAAAGATTCTTCAGGAGGCAGGTTAGGTGGTCTAGTATTCCCATCTCTTTCAGAATTTTCCACAGTTTATTGTGATTAACACAGTCAAAGGCTTTGGCATAGTCAATAAAGCAGAAATAGACATTTTTCTGGAACTCTCTTGCTTTTTCGATGGTCCCATGGATGTTGGTAATTTGATCTCTGGTTCCTCTACCTTTTCTAAATCCAGGTAGAACATCTGGGAGTTCATGGTTCACATACTGTTGAAGCCTGGCTTAGAGAATTTTGAGCATTACTTTGCTAGCATGGGAGATGAGCACAATTGTGCGGTAGTCTGAACATTCTTTGGCATTGCCTTTCTTTGGGATTGGAATGAAAACTGACATTTTCCAGTCCTGTGGCCACTGCTGAGTTTTCCAAATTTGCTGGTATATTGAGTGCAGCACTTTCACAGAATCATCTTTTAGGATTTGAAATAGTTCAACTGGAATTCCATCACCTCCACTAGCTTTGTTCATAGTGATGCTTCCTAAGGCCCACTTGACTTCACATTCCAGGATGTCTGGCTCTAGATGAGTGATCACACCATCGTGATTATCTGGGTTGTAAAGATCTTTTTTGTATAGTTCTTCTGGGTGTTCTTGCCACCTCTTCTTAATATCTTCTGCTTCTCTTAGGTCCATATCATTTCTGTCCTTTATTGTGCCCATCTTTGCATGAAAAGTTCCCTTGGTATCTCTAATTTTCTTGAAGAGATCTCTAGTCTTTCCCATTCTATTGTTTTCCTCTATTTCTTTGCACTGATCACTGAGGAAGGGTTTCTTATCTCTCCTTGCTATTCTTTGGAACTCTCCATTCAAATGGTATACCTTTCCTTTTCTCCTTTGCCTTCAGCTTTTCTTAGGTCCGGAGACCAGCCAGTTCCAGGGTAGGTTCTGACTTGTGTTTGTGGACTCGGGTCTGTAGGACTGTAGTTTTGTTTCTAATGTCCACCCCTAGTTGGGTGAGGCTGGTCTAGGGGCTTGCGAAGGTTTTCTGGTGGGTGGTGGTGGGTCTTGGCCCTCTGGTGAGCAGGGTGTGTCTAGAGGTTGTTGTGGGCTCAGGAAGTCTTTAGGCTGCCTGTCTGCTGATAGGTAGGGCTGTGTTTCTGCTCTATTGGTTATCTGGGCTGAGGCATCCCAGTATTGGAGCTTACAGGCTGTTGGGTAGGGCCAGGTCTTTGTGCCCAGAATCCAAAATGTCTGCCTCTAGTTAGAGTTCACATAGGTCCCCACTGTTTCTGCCACCAGCTTTTATGACCCCAGAGAGAGCCATGCTCTCTTTTATGACCCCAGAGAGAGCCATAGCTCCATGCCACCCTTCCCCATGTCCCCCCAGTCTGCCTTCCCTGGAGCCTCTCCAAGACCAGCAGGCAGGTCTAACCTAGGCTCCTAGGAGTTACTGCTTTTGCCCCGGGTCCTGGTGCACGTGAGACCTTGTGTGCACTCTCCAAGAGTGGAGTCTGTTTCCCCCTGTCCTGTGGCGCTCCTGCGATGAAGCCCTGCTAGCTCTGAAAGCTCAACACTCTGGGGGCTCCTCCTCTGGAAGCTAGACTTGTAGGCTGGGGAGCCTGGCTGGTGCTCACTGTTCTCTCATGGGAGAACTTGTGGCTATAATTATTCTCCAGTTTGTGGGCTGCTCCCTTGGGTGGTATGGGATTTTGATTATATTGCAAGCGTGCCCCTCCTACCAGCTAGTGGTTTCTTCTTTGTCTTTGGATCTAGAGTTTTTGTTGTTGTTGTTGTTAACAGATCCCAATCTTTTTATTGATAGTTGTTCTCAGTCAGTGATTTTGGTGTGCTTATGAGAGGAAGGCCTTCTACTCTGCCATCTCGTCTCCAACATTTGGGACCTTTTACTATCTTTTGATTTCTAAAGCTTCCATATTAAAAATCAGCTGAAAATCTGTTGTTTTTGTGCAGGCAATGTTTTTCTTCCTTTTGATAGCTTTTAATTTTTTCCTTTATTTTTTGTTTTCAGCATTTACTATAATGTGTGTGCTGAGTCGTGTTCAACTCTTTGAGATCCCCTGAACTGTAGACTGCCAGGCTCCTCTGTCCAAACTCAGATGTAATTTTTTTGCTTACAGTTAACTGAGCTTTTTGAATCTATATGGGTTGATGTCTTTAAACATTTTTGGAAAAATTCTCACTTTCCCCATCCTCTTTTTCTGGGACTCCAGTTACTCTTATGTGAGACTGACTGTGGCTCACATGTCTCTTCTGCTTCATTCTGTTTTTACTATTTTTTAAAATCTGTATTTCAGTTTGGATATTTGACTATTGACTTCTCTCTGAGTTCATTAATTCAGTCTTATGTTCAATCTTCTGTTAAATCCCATCAAATACATTTTTAATTTTAGATCTGGTGTCTGTTCTAAAATATAAATTTTTTAGATTTCATTTCTTTGTTGAAATCAATCTCATTCATTTACCTGTCTTTAATTTTCATTGACGTATTTTTAACAGTTTTTGATTGCCCATTCCATCATCTTGCTCACCTTGGGACTGACTTTTATTGTATACTTAAAAAAAATTTATATGTATGTTTTCTTGATTCTTTGCACATTCTGTAATTTTCATTGTATTCTGGGCATTGTATTTAAAAGAACTTTTATTGAGGGGTTTATTTTCCTATGTTAGACTGATAAGGTGAGAATCTAATCATGACAGTCCATTCAGTATTTGAACTGGGTGCAACGGGTTACAGTTTGATTCAGTTTGCTTTGAACTAAAGTGTTTCAAGAGTCTTGAATTTTCTGTTACGATCTAGTGGACTGTGTCTCCTAAATACCAACCTTACTTTTGCTTTTTCTCCTCAGCTTTCTATCACCCGTGTTGCCCAATGGTCAGCAAACGACTCATGACAACCACTGATGCTTTTGGAACACATCAATCTGTAAAGCCAGCTCACCAAGGAAGGACCCTTTTTCTCTGGAGATTTTAATCATTTTTGTCTCCACAGCTCCACTAAGCTCTTTAAGTTGTTGCAGTCCTTGTTTTAAGTGAAAATTTTCTTACCAATTAAGTTATAAGGAGGCTAACTGCTCTCCAGTTGACTTTGTAATTCTTTTAACCATATAAAATGTGCTACTTTACATAAGCTGTGAAATAGTGAGTTAAACTGTGAAAATAGCTTATGTATTAGTATTAAAAATTTATTGTGGAAACATTTTATATATTAGCAACAATTAACCAAATGGTGCTATTTTGGCTTCCACCTGTGAGATAACTAGCTTTTCTTTTTTTTTAAACAGTATTTTTTAATGTTTGCCCATTCTAACTTTTTTTGGTGGTGCTCAAGTTATTTATTAATGGAACCTATCTTAGAACTATAATATCTGGATGATTTCAACTGGAAAAGTTTAATTTGGGCTTTTTTTTTTTTTTTTTTAAAACATTTGGCTGCCCCAAGTCTTAGCTGCAACATGTGGACTCTTAGTTACTGCATGTAACTAGTCCCCTGACCTGTGATTGAACCACTGGACCATTAGTGATTAAGGGAAGTCCTTGGACAAACTTAATTTTATATGTAAAGAATTCTTGATTGTGCAAGCAAAACATACCTAGAAAATCTGAGATTTTAGATTAATTTTTATTAAAAATTTTTTAAAAAAAACTTAAAAAATGTCTAGATTGTTTCATTTAGATGACTTTCCAGTTCAAATCTGTGTCCCCATTTTAGTACTTTTTAAAATAATAAATCTGTACTTACAAATTTGAAAACTAAGTCATAAAAAACTGTATATTTTGTTAAAGTACAAACATTAAGCACTTATTTTAATTTTTCATGTATTTTTTTTTAGTGTACCTAAAATGTAAGTCAACCAAAGTTGAAATGTGGATAAAATGAACTATTTTCCAAAGCAAAACTGTTAATAAAAACAATAATTCTTTCTTTAAATTGAATGACTTAACTCTCACTGTATGATTTTCTTAAAAATTAAAGTAAGAAACTAAACTTCAACTGTCAAGGGGGTATAATTTAACTCTGAAGGAGACTGGTGACACAGGTCATGATGAACTGATCTAAATGCTATAGGTTTAATTCACTTGGTGATGTACAAATATGGGATGGTTTAATTTTTATCAATAACAGCTGTGGCTTTGTCTTGTCTTTTTTGGCTAGTGGAAAAACTTAAACTTGCTAAGTAATAGATTTCTCAGTTTAATTCCTTAAGTCTTCATGCTTCTGCTTTAAAACCTAGCCTGCTAAGCTTTCTTCTGCTTCCTTGGTGCATAGTGGTTTTAAAGCGGCCGCCTGGAGCTGTCTGTGGTAGGCAAGACCACGGCCTTTCTTTCTCTGTCCTTGGCCACTGATGGCAGTGTGTGTGAATGCTGGGGGGGCAGGTAAGGAGGCTGCTTCAGCATCTGCTTACACTCAGGTAAGAATGATGGCAACAGTCCCATTCCTTTGGTCTTGACTATTTCTCTCTTCAGTGCTAATATGTTGTTGGTTCAGTCACTAAGTCATGTCTGACTCTGAGACCCCATGAACTGCAGCACACCATGCTTCCCTGACCTTTACTCCCAGAGTTTGATCAAACTCATGTCCACTGAGTTGGTGATTCCATCCAATCATCTCATCCCTTCTTATCCCCTTTTCCTCTTGCCCTTAATCTTTCTCAGCATCAGGATCTTTTCCAATGAGTTGGCTCTTCGCATCAGGTGGCCAAAGAACTGGAGCTTCAGCTCTAGCATCAGTCCTTCCAATGAATACTCAGGGTTGATTTCCTTTAGGGTTGACTGGTTTGATCTTGCTAACATATTTCTGCAATCGGGTAGCCCCAATGAGAATGCTACATGTGCTTTGGCTTCCTGAGACTCCTGAGAATTAACAAAACAATACTACAGGTGGCATATTCTCTTTGTCCTGACTCTAAGATGTGGGGAACACCTCTCTGAATGTTAAGTCATGGAATCTCTGTCTCTAACTGGTGCTCTTTTTTTTTGGGGGTGCAGAGGCCAGTCATGGCTCTCCTAGGGGAACCTGCCAATACCTTTCTCAGTAGATTTCTACATCATCCACGCTGTGGATTGAGGGAATGCAGTGCGATACTGTCTGTACCCCACAGAGCAGAGCATGCAGCCACATATTTGGGTGCAGCATCCCTAAAGTTATCTAAGCTTTTCAAACTCCAGTTTAAGCCAGCAGATTACTTAAGGTTTTATCAACTTCTGCTATGAGATGGGACTTTACTCAAGATCCAGAGTCAATGCCCAAACTCCACAACCAATTTTCTGGGGCTGCTCTGAGTCTGGAGGGATGACAAGAAGAAAACGCTCTCTCCCCATAAACACATCTTGTGGAGAGGAATGGGGCTGAGATAGGCAGCATGTATATGGACTCTGCTCTCTCCAGGAGGTGAGATTTTTCTCCCCTTCATAAGGACTTTTCCTGAATTAAGTGGGTGGAACAGGCTGGTGGGGAAAGATTCTGCTGAACTTTCCATACTTTGTGAAGACTGAGGCAATTCTCTGCACTTAAAAGGAGAAACAGATAGTGATTCTGGACCCAGCTGTGAGCTGCCCCCTTGTTAACTGCAGTCCTGATCAGAATCCCTTCTTGGGAGCAGGTAAAGGTCTTAGTAAGTAAATTTCAGCAAATTAATATATACTCTCTACATTTTATAATGTTAAGAATGAACTCAAAAACCCTTTAATATTTGACTGTCTGAATCAGGTATTAACCCTTTCTACACTGAGACTATCCTCCACATTTTCAAAGGGAAAATTTTCCAGTATCACATAAACACCCAGTATTAATAAAAACATTTTATTCTCATTGGAAAATAACAAAATCACCACTGAATAATAACTAATACTTGTGTAGCTCTTTATAGTTTACAAAGAATTCTCACATACACCATCACATTTGGTTTCTACAACAAACCTTTTATACTTATTTTACTTTCAGTTTACTGTTATTTTTTCCCATTTTATGGATGTGATAATTAAAGCATGGTGAGGTCAGTGACCTGCCCTGTCAGAACTAGGGCTCTAACTCCAGTTGTGAAATAAAAATTCTAGGTTTTCCTCACTGTCTGAGCCTTCTTCTAATCCACGTCTACAAAAGCTGTTCTTTCTTAGTAGAGACGATGAATTTCAGTGTGGTATGTCTCCCAAGTTAATCCTGAGAGCGAAACTGGACACTTGTCTAGGTACCTTACTCCATCTCTCTGTCCTCCATGTGACTCAAAGCAAGTGTGCAAAGAACTTCCTGGGATTAGCAGGCATAGCCTGCCTGTCTCTGGGACCCCAGACCCCATCTCAAAGGACAACTTTTAGGAAAGGAAGTTGAAAAGAACCATCTGCATACAACATTTAAGTCCAAGTTCCCTTTGGACTTCAGTTCCTGAGGTACTCAAATATGAAAGCTTTGTCTGGTACTGAATTTGTAACTAACATAAAGGCTAGTATCTGTGAAGGCTTTGAAGATAAAAACACTTTTTTTTTTTTTTCATTGAGTAATAGTAAATTTTCTTGCCAAAGACTTCAGCATTAGGGGAAGTAATATGCCGTGCTTTGCATCCCAGGGGGGTCATCATGACTTCTCGAAATATCACAAGGGAGCAGTGGGCAAAGAAATTGGAGCTCAAAAGCGACACACATAGCCCACTGTTACCATAGTTACAACAGGAAAGGCCATAAGAGACGTACTTTTTCCTATAAGCAGTGAAATAGGCCTTGCATGATTTAGGATCACTGGGGTGAATAATCCTGGCTCTGTCCACAGGGTTTTATTATGGTTGCCTTGAGTTTCAAAGTGCAATAGGGAACAGAAGGAGGGATAAATGATTTGCTTATGTTCAGTGAAGTTGTTACCGGTATTCTATCAGTTAACCTTTACTCTCAGAACCTGCATGAACTTACGAAGTCTTTATTTATCCCCCTGCCAGCAACTTCTAGGGATTAATGGCCATGACTAATTTTAGTTACTTTGGCTATGATACTCTACAGGAATATAAAAGGAGGAGAATGTCTCTCTCATCCCTGAATTTCTGAGGCTGGATCGGTCTAAAGCTATGAAGATTACAGCAGTAGAGATGCCCCAGGGCATACACACACATAGCTCTTTGTCTTCTAAACTCTGGCTTTCTAAGCATGGTGGAATTTGGTCTAACTTGTCTTCCAGTGTTTGAATCTCTCCTACAGCATCTCTGTCAGAGTTATCTGTGTTCTCTAGTTTGATGAATCTATAAAGAGTGCATCACCAACAATTTAGGCAGTTTTGAGAGATAATGATTACAACAAAAAAATAGCACTTTCTGTGGGTTACTATTTATCAGACACTATAAAAAGTGTCCTGTAATTTCATTTCATCCTCAGAAAGACACCAGGAGGCAGGTAACTATTATTTCCAGTTTACAGATAAGAAAGCCAAAGCTTAGAATGGTAAAGAAGTTCCTCCCATGTCCCACAGCTGTGAAATGTCAGTGAGACCCAGGGATCTCTGACTCCCAAATCTGAGAGAAAGCTAAAGCCTCTAACAGCTTCACTTGGAGCCAAAACCTCTCTCCCTGTGATTTCTACCCACTGCTCTCTCTCTATCCCCTGAAGACTCATGGAAAAAGTCTTAATTCCTCTTCCACTACTAGCTCTTCGGGTATCTATAGACTTTTTTAGGATTTTCTGCATTCTGTTCAGACCACAGGACACTGTTTTTGGATGTCCATTCTCTACCCCCCAACCATGTATGTTCTTGTTTTGCATATCACGTTAGTTTTCATGCTTTGCCCTCTGTCCTACCCCCGGCAGCCACAGTAGGCTTTAGCATGAGTCAGATCTCAGTCCTCTGCTCCACGTACTCTGGCTTCTCATGTCCGAGTACAGTAAAGTCTTTCTGGTCAGTTTCAAGGTGACAAGACCCCACTCCCACACTCTTGTGCTCATGCTGCTTTAGGCACCCACCTGCTTCCTCTCTCCTGAGCATGCCACGCACGCTCCCCAATTCCTCTCCTGGAAAGCTGTGCATGCACCGTCCACTTGGTTCTTCCCTGTCCCTTGTCCTCCCGCCGCCTCCACAGTCATCTTACTGGTGAGGCTTTCTCCACCTTTCTACTCAAAATAACAAGTCTCTCCCCTCACTTCTCTTCCCTCTCTTCCTTCCTTTTTGTATTTTTCTCCATAGCTCTTGTTACCATCTGACTTGTTGTTTACTTGTTGCTTTGATATTTATCTGCCCTCTCTTGTTAGTCCCACATAAAAATGATGCAAGTCCCACATAAGAATAATCCTCCATGAGGAAACAAAGTCTTACCTTTTCAGTACAACTCTAACATTAGTCATAAGAAACTGACCTACAAAATGATCATTTCATATAAATCTACTTGCCCCAAAACTAAGAGCATTCACTAGGAACAGCATTCACTAAGTAGCTGGTGAATAAATGAATAATTTATCCACATACTAAAAATATTATAGAACATCCTTTATGTACTTTACCCCTTATGTGGAGTTTGAATATAAATGGACATGCAAATACATATTAAAAGCTTTTACTGATACACTGAATCTAGCTTTTAATTGTATACTATGACATTTTCTCCACTAGTAATTCACAAGCATCCATCAACCTCAGAACATCTGTGTGGAAAGGGCCAACTTCCCTATCGGCTGGTAGGAGTGTTTGGGTTCAGGATAAGGTCTTTCTTCAGCTAAATTAAGGCCATGATTTAGTGCATCATCTGTCACAGAGTGATCTGCTTCTCTTACCACCACTGTGTTTACACAGAGGACTGGATTTGGATTTGGATATCCCTTTAGAAAATAATGACAAATTAATGATAATGTTCCACTTGAGCATCTCTGGCTGAAAATCACCATAAAAACAATTTTTTTCCACATGATATCAATTCCTATTGGTGGATCTGACACAGTGTATTTAGTTGAACAATGTTTCAGCCACAGTGTTTAAAGAAATATGCCAGAAATTCTAATGCTGAGAAACAGATACTAGGATGGAATACCACATGATAAAATGTAAGGAAAATGAGGATACTTATTGGAGGACTGAGTAATCCTCACTGGTGATCACAAGGTGCTTGGAAATTGTTGTCAACCCCAAGCCCTCCCTTTGATTACCACTTCAAATTATTAACCATTAATTTGCAGTACTGTTCATGGCAAGTGGAGGATTTTGTCCTCACACACTGAGGACAAGGAGACAGTTTAAGAATTTTAAATAGATATAGAAAAGCAAGTATTTCCTGCCCCCGCATTCTAAAAGCCTTTTAAGAATCACAAATCAAGAATTCTCACATTCATCTACAATTTAATATAAAGCATTAGTGTTTCTATACCCACAACAAAACATGGACCTGCAGAAGTTTTCAAACAATCTTCCAGCAGCTTCATGCGGGTCTTCTGGAGCTCAGGGCTGTCCCATTCATCTTCATCAATTCCCCAGTACAGATCTATGACCTGGGGACCAAGAGAGGAGGCAGTGTTAATTCACCTGCAGGAAAACTCAACTGACATGTAGGCTTTATTCTTATTCACAATATTAAGCTAATATGACTTCTAACTTTTCTCTTGGCAGCATGTTTTGCCTTTGAGAGGGAAAATGATTTTTAAGATTAATCTAAAGGGGTATTTTTTTTTTTAATACCATGATGGTTTGGGGATGAACACTATAATTTCTTTTTTTTGTCCCTGATTATACTGTTGACATGGGCCCAGAGAAAATGAAATGTTAAATGTCAGAGGCTTTTCAGTGCAGGCTTTCATTATATTGAAATGGCAACAGGATTTCAGAAGTCTGAAAGCAGCTGGGATGTAGTTACTACATTATCTGAGATAAGGAACAGTGTGTAATTTTACACTGTGTCTCAATATGAGAAGGGAAAACCACAATGGGCATTCGCATATACTGACCCAAAGTTAAACAAATACATTTCTTTAAAAAAATAAAAAAAAAGAAACCTGTTATCCCATGGGGACATTTTGCTTATATCTGTTATCTCTAAGCCTCTAAGCAGCTCAGCTTTCATCACTACATATCTGAAAAAATGTATATAGAAGACAATGAAAGGGATACCTTACAGAGAAGTGAGGATAATGGGATCCTCTGTCTCCTTACTTCAAAGACTACAAGGAAAGATTCTGAGAATCTGTAAGAACTTGTACAATTACACTCTTTGAAAAATTTGCTATGGAGAGCAGTATGAGTTTCATTCCCTTTACTCAACTGCTATCTGCATAAGGTAAACGTTTCTAATTGTAGCTTTGAAGAATTCTTCTTTTCCTTATTTCCTATAAGCAGAAAAAAGAACCCTCTCCTTACTGTTTGCAAGGCATCCAGTGAGATGGAGACCCAGGGCATGGATCCTCCAGTGTGCCCCAAGTACTGTGTACTTCCCTTCTTTTGGCCAACACCCCACATAAGTGTCTGTACCAAAATCTCTGTCTATCTGCACTTGAATTTTTAGGTGGCTGATGGAGATATAACAGATTCTTTAAAAAATATTCCTATGGCCCAGGAAATGAGTTCTATAACATATGAAACTATGAACACTTATTTTAGGGTTCTTGCTTTAATATTAAGAAAGGGGAACATCTGAGATATAACTTCACTGTCTAATATGAGAGCCATTAGCTGTGGTTATCTAAAAGTTAATATAAACTAAAAAATTCAGTTCAAATGCTTACTAGTCACATGCAGTTACCGACTTTCATGTTAGAAAGTGCAGATATATTTATATATACTTCACCATCACAAAGTTTAACTGGACAGAACTGTAAATTACTGAACTTCATATACTGAAATTACTAAACAAGACATTTTTGACCATCTGCCAATAAACTGTCAAAATAAACACACGAATCTGCAATGTGAATGATAACTCGGTTGTGCCATACACAAACAACCATACACAGAACCTGGTCCCCATCCTTTTGGCTGACACTGTTTGAGGATCTGAGGAAAGGTATGATTTAGAATAAATGAGATACAGAAATGGTAAAAATGAAAAGTTGATGTAACAAAAGCTGTAAATATATACCTGCTATTCCAGTCAAACCTTTAAGTGACATAAAATTATATAAAGTAATAATGATGTCATTGTAACTTATTAGATGTTGAATATATAATAACAATAGCACAAAAAGGGAGAAAAGGGAATAGAGCTATAAGGGAGTAGTCTTTCTATTGCTGAGTCACTTAAGTCATGTCTGACTCTGTGTGACCTCATGGACTGTAACCCGCCAGGCTCCTGTGTCCATGGGATTTCCCAGGCAAGAATACTGGAGTAGGTTGCCATTTCCTTCTCCATGGGATCTTTCTGATACAGAGATTGAACCCATGTCTCATGTTTTACAGGCAGATTCTTTACCACTGAGCCACCTAGCTCAATGGAATTAACTTAGAATCTGCTTATGATTTATACTAACAATATGTATATGTCTTTAACTACAAAGAAAAATTACTCAAAAATAGTGAAAAAATCATTAAAGGAATTAAAATGTTAAACTAGAAAACAGTCACACACTGCAAAGCAAAGCAAATAGAGGAAAACAAATGACAAATATATAGAATAAAAGTAAAATGACAGAAGTAAATCCCATTATGTCAATAATACCATTATGTCAATATATTAAGTGTGACTGATTTAAACAATACAAAGGCAGAGACTGATACTGGATAAAAGCAAGACTTGACAATATGCTTCTACAGGAGATATACATTGGGCTGCTGCTAAGTCGCTTCAGTCGTGTCCGACTCTGTGCGACCCCATAGATGGCAGCCCACCAGGCTCCCCCGTCCCTGGGATTCTCCAGGCAAGAACACTGGAGTGGGTTGCCATTTCCTTCTCCAATGCATGAAAGTGAAAAGTGAAAGTGAAGTCGCTCAGTCGCGTCCGACCCTCAGCGACCCCATGGACTGCAGCCTTCCACGCCCCTCCGTCCATGGGATTTTCCAGGCAAGAGTGCTGGAGTGGGGTGCCATTGCCTTTTCCGATACATTGGGCAGATTGGTTAAAACGGTGGAAAAAGATTTATCACGCCAACACCAACCATAGGAAAGCTCACAGGGCTATTTTAATATCACAGAAAATAAATTTTAAAACAATATAACTAGAGATGAAGAGGGACATTTTATAATAAGGGTCCATCCAACAGGAAGATATAACAATCATAAATGTATGTGCAACAAAGAGCCTTAAAATACATGAACCACAAACTGACAACAGTGAAGGAGAAACTGACAATTCAACTGTAACGACTGGAGACTGAATATCTCATTCAATAATGGGAAGAAGAACTAGAAAGAAGATCACCAAAATCCTAGAAGACTGAAGCAATACCATAAACCAACTAGTTCTAATGTCTTAGGACAATCTATCTAACAACAGAATGTACATTCTTAAGTCCACAGAGAACATTCTCCAGGATAGACCATATGTTAGATGATAAAACAAGCCTCAATAACCTTAAATAGATTTAATTCATATAAAGTATGTTCTCTGAATACAATGGGATGGTATCAGAAATCAATAACAGAAACTTGGAAAATTCACAAGTATTTGGAAATTAACACTCCTAAATAACCAATGAATCAAAGAAGAAATTACTAGGGAAATTAAAAATTACTTTGAGATGAATGAAAATGAAGATACAACATACTGAAACTGTGAGATGCAAGTAAAGTAGTACTTAGAGGAATTTAGACCTATAAACACCTATATAAAAATTAAGATTTCAATAATTTAACTGAAGACAATAGGAAGAGGAGATCAAGGGCAAGCCAAAGCAAGCAGGAGGAAGGAAATAATAGATGACAATGGAAATTGATGAAACAGAATAGAAAATTTAGAAAAAACAAACCAAAAATTGGTTCTTGAAGAGATCAACAAAGGGGACAAAACTAAATGAACAGACCAAAAAAAAAAAAAAAAGCTATCTAAAATGTGGGGTGAAAGAGGCTATAACTATTAACCTTACAGAAATAGAAGAATTATTAGAGAATACTATGGACATCTGTGTGCCAATTAATTAGATCCCTTACATGAAATGGACAAATTCCTAGAGAGACACTGGCTATGTAAATTGACTCAAGATAGAATAGAAAATGTGAAGATATTTATGACAAGAGATTAAGTAGTAAGTTTTAAAAAGCTGCATAAAAAGAAAAGCCTAGGTTCAGATGGATAAACTGGTGAATTCTACCCAATGTTTACAAAAGCATTTGTATCAATTATTCAGTCTACAAAAGAACATTCCTAACTTACTCTGAGACCAGTATGATCTTGGTATCACAGCTAGACAAAAATATTATGAGGAAAATACAAAGCAACATCTCTTATGAAAATAAACATCCTCAACAAAAGTACTAAAATTCATAACCTGGTAGCACATAAAAAGAATTATATAACACAACTAGGTGGGATTTATTCCATAAATGTAGCATTAGCATCAGAAAATCAACTAATGGGAGACACTATATATTAATAAAGGACAAAACCCATATAGTCAGTCTCAACAGATACAAAAAGAGTCCAACTAAATCCAACACTGCTTCGTGATTTAAAAAAAAACAACCCTCAACTAGTAATAGAAATTAACTTCTTCCACCTGAGTAAAGGACATGTTTTAAAGAAAAACATATCTAACATGATACTTAAGGAGCACTGAAAGCTTTCTACCTAAGATTAGAAGCAGAAGAAGGATACCCAGTATTTCCACTTTTATTCTACACTATACTGGAGGTGGAGGTTCCAGCCAGGGCAACTGGGCAAGAAAAGAAATAAAATAAGTCCATAGAGGAAAGGCAAAAGCAGATCCACCCGTATTCATAGATCACAAAATCTTATATATTGAAAATTCTAAGGAAACCACTAAAAAACTTACAATTAATGAGTTGTGCAAGGTTGTAGAATACAAGATCAATGTATAAGACCCAACTGTAAAACTCAATATTCAGAAAACTAAGATCATGGCATCTGGTCCCATCACTTCATGGCAAATAGATGGGGAAACAATGGAAACAGAGACAGATTTTATTTTCTTGGGCCCCAAAATCACTGCAGATGGTGACTGCAGCCATGAAATTAAAAGATGCTTGCTCCTTGGAAGAAAAGTTATGACCAACCTAGACAGCATATTAAAAAGCAGAGATATCACTTTGCCAACATAGGTCCATCTAGTCAAGGCTATGGTTTTTCCAGTAGTCATGTACAGACATGAGAGTTGCACTATAAAGAAAGCTGAACACCAAAGAATTAATGCTTTTGAACTGTGGTGCTGGAGAAGACTCTTGAGAGTCCCTTGGACTGCAAGGAGATCCAACCAGTCCATCCTAAAAGAGATCAGTCCTGGGTGTTCATTGGAAGAACTGATGCTGATGCTGAAATTCCAATACTATAGCCACCTGATGTGAAGAACTGACTCATTTGAAAAGACCCTGATGCTGGGAAAGATTGGGGGTGGGAGGAGAAGGGGACGACAGAGGATGAGATGGCTGGATGGCATCACCGAGTTGATGGACATTAGTTTGAGTAAGCTCCAGGAGTTGGTGATGGACAGGGAAGCCTGGTGCTGCAGTCCATGGTGTTGCAAAGAGTTGGACATGACTGAGCAACTGAACGGAACTGTACTTCTATATACTAGCAGCAGCAATCTAAGATAAATAAAAAAGTCCATTTAAGAGCATGAGAAAGAATAAAAAGCTCATAAATAAACTGAACAAAAGAAATGTAAATTTTACATTTTGAAAATTACAAAACACCATTGAAAGACATCCCCTATAAATGGCTGGGGGGAGTAAATATTAAGATGGCAACACCTCTAGATAAAGCTATAGATTCAATGCAATCACTATAAAACTTCCAGCTGGCTTACAGAAATTGACAAGCTGATCCTAAAAATCATATGGAAATTCAAGAGACCCAAAACAACCAAAATAATCTTGCAAAAGGAGAATTAAGTTGGAAGACTCACACTTCCAGATTTCAAATTCAGTATGAAGCTACAACACAATTGCACTCATCTCACACACTAGTAAACTAATGCTTAAAATTCCCCAAGCCAGATTTCAGCAATATGTAAACCATGAACTTCCAGATGTTCAAGCTGGTTTTAAAAAAGGCAGAGAAAGCAGAGATCAAATTGCCAACATCCAATGGATCATCAAAAAACCAAGAGAGTTCCAGAAAAACATCTATTTCTGCTTTATTGACTATGCCAAAGCCTTTGACTGTGTGGATCACAATAAACTGTGGAAAATTCTGAAAGAGATTGGAACACCAGACCACCTGACCTGCCTCTTGAGAAACCTATATATAGGTCAGGAAGCAACAGTTAGGCATGGAACAACAGATTGGTTCCAAATAGGAAAAGGGGTAGATCAAGGTTGTATATTGTCACCCTACTTATTTAACTTATATGCAGAGATCATGAGAAACGCTGGGCTGGAAGAAGCACAAGCTGGAATCAAGATTGCCAGAAGAAATATCAATAGCCTCAGATATGCAGATGACAACACCCTTATGGCAGAAAATGAAGAGGATCTGAAGAGCCTCTTGATGAAAGTGAAAGAGGAGAGTGAAAAAGTTGGCTTTAAAGCTCAACATTCAGAAAACAAAGATCATGGCATCCGGTCCCATCACTTCATGGCAAATAGATGGGGAAACAGTGGCTGACTTTATTTTTCTGGGCTCCAAAATCACTGCAGATAGTGATTGCAGCCTTGAAAAAGACCCTGATGCTGGGAAAGATTGAGGGCAGGAGGAAAAGGGGATGACAGAGGATGAGATGGTTGGATGGCATCAATGACTCAATGGACATGGGTTAGGGTGGACTCCGGGAGTTGGTGATGGACAGGGAGGCCTGGCGTGCTGCGTGCAGTTCATGGGGTCGCAAAGAGTCGGACATGACTGAGCAACTGAACTGATGAAGCTACAATAATCAAGATAGTGTGATACTGGCATAAGTGTATTCAATGGAATAAAATTAAAAATCCAGAAACAAATTCTCACACTTATGGTCAACTAATTTCAACAAGGGTGGCAAAACAGTCAACAATATTGTGATAACTGGACAATTACATGCAATAGAGTGAGGTTTTATTCCTACCTCACACCATATATAAAAATTAACTAAAAATGGATCCTAAACATAAATTAAGAGTTAAAACTATAAAATCATATTCTTATAGAAAACATCTTTGTGACCTGGATTTGACAATGATTTTTTAGATATTATTGCGAAGTTATAAATAAGTAAATTAAATTTGACTTCTCAAAATTAAAAAATAATTGTGATTCAAAAGACACTAACAAGAAAGTGAAGAAGGCACCCTTAAAATGGAAGAAAGTATTTGCAAATCATATTTGATAATAGGTTTGTATCTGGAATATATTAGGAACTCCTACAACTCAATAAGACAATCCATTTTAAAATAGACAAAAGATTTGAGTGATATTTCTTCACAGAATATATACAGATTGCCAATAAACAATAATCTAATCAATATTACCACATGAAAAGATAATTTCATTAGTCATCAGGGGGATTACAAATCAAAACTACAAGATAACACTTCATACCCACTAGGATGGCTATGATCAAAAAGACTGATAACAAGTGTTGATAAAGATGTGGAGCAATTACAAACCTCATGCACTGCTGGTAGGAGTACAGAACAGTGCAGCCACTTTGGAAAACAGTCTGGCAGTTCCCCAAATAACTGAACAGAATTACCACATGATCCAGCAAATTATTCTTGGTATATACCCAAGAGAGATGAAAACCTACCTCTAGACAAAATATTTGTACATGAATGTTCATAACAGTAGTATTCATAATAGCCAAAAAGTGGAAACACTTCAAATGTCCATAAACTGATTAACGGATAAATAAAAATGATATACATCACACAATGGGGTATGTTCTGGCAAGAAAAAAGCAATGAAATACTGATACATGTTACAACATGGATGAGCCTTGAAAATGCTATCCTCAGGGAAAGAAGCTAGTCACAAAAGATCACCTGTTGCATGATTCCATTTTCATGAAAGGTCTAGAACAGGCAAATCTATACTGTCAAATAGTAGATTACTGGTTGTCCAGGGCTGGGAGGGAGGGGAATAGGGCAATTAGGAAGTGATGCCAAAGGGACAGGATTTCTTCTTCAGATGATGAAAATATTCTAAAATTGATTTTGGCAGTGATTATATAACTGTGAATATACTAAAAAAAACTGAATTGTATACTTTAAGTGGGCAAATTTTTATGATACATGAACTGAATTATCTCTCAGGAATACTCTGCACATCTAGCTTGGACTGTGATTTTCTACAGGTCTTACAACTCCAACTCAAAGAACTGAGAGTAAGAACAGAAATGTTTAAATCATGCACTTGGTATATGAAGAGCTAAACAATAAGATCTCACTAAATATATGTGAACAAATGACCAGGGTAAAAGTCAAAACAAGGCATTCACTTATTTTTTAAATAGAAGCCTAAATGTCACAAGATTTATTTGCCATCTATGGGAGTCTTTTGTAATCGTTTTTGCACCTGTTATTTCCTTAAAATCTGGCCACCCCTGCCTTCACCCAGGCCTTCATAGGTACATGTATCCTTACTTCAATTGCACTGTTTAAAGAAAAGCTGGAAGTAAGAGAATATTTAAATTGTTCTTTCTCAAATGTCTTTATGAGCAGAAAATGATGAAAAATAAAATCAAGCAACCATGAAGACAAGGAAGAAATAAATAAATGAAACATTTAGCTTATGCCACATAAAACACCGTTATGGGCAAACAGAAATGCCATATATCCACATAATCAATAACTGGCAAGAAGTGGCTTGAACCCAAAGTGCTCAAAAAGACAAGATTTATCATATACTTTAAAAATTAAGTTTAGCTTTTGGCCTAATGTTCAAGCACTGCAGACACTAGAATCTAATTTACTATTTATTGGAATACTACCTTGTTGACAGCACATTTTATGTGTCTTTGCTTATTGCATCATTAAATATAAAAGCTTAGGAAAGTAATTTGATTTTATCTTTTTTCACTTAAAACTATCTAACTTCTTTAAAAATATTCTTAGGGAAGCTAATTTATCATGCTCATTATAATGTGCTGAATTGGTCTGAAAACAAAAAAAGCCAGAAAATAAAAGCTCTAACAAATTTTACCAGTTGAAATCAGACACAATCATTTAAATACCAAGATTACTGGACAAACAATAAAGCAACTGTGTAAGAAACAAATAATAACCTTACGCTTTATCAAAATAAAACAAAAACAATTTATAATGGTTTCACATTAAGAGCCTCTGAAATTGAAGTATTTTCCAAAATATTTTCCTTCTTAATTTTCCCATGCTATCGGACACTGTGTGTGTTCAGTAGCTCAGTAGTGTCTGACTCTTTGCAGCCCCATGGGCTGTAGTGTGCCAGGCTCCTCTGCCCAGGGAATTTTCCAGGCAAGAATATTGGAGTGGGGGGGCCATTTCCTACTCCAGGGGATCTTCCCTACCCAGGAGTCTCTTGTGTCTCCTGCATTGGCAGGCAGATTCTTACCACTAGTGCCACCTGGGAAGCCACATGACACTATCCAAATGCAAAAAAATGTAACTACAGAGACAAGATGACTGGTTCTGGTGTTGAACAAACACGGTACTAAGATGGAGGCTGCTTCTCAAAGGTATTACCATGGGAGGCTACACACTCACTCTGATGATTCTGCCCTTGCCTAGGGCATTTGCTCTGTAGGAATTATCTTGTTTTGTACTGAAAAAACTCACATTACTTATAGTTAGGAGTTTGTTTCTATTAAAATAGTATTTCTCTAGTCTTACTGGCCTTTACAAGACATGGCTTTGAAAAGACCTTTTGCTCTTTAAAAAAAATAAAATTTAATTAAAAAAATTTAATTGGAGGATAATTGCTTTACAATGTTGTGTTGGTTTCTGCCACACATCAACATGAATCAGCCATAGGTATACATGCATTCTTATGCCTCAGACTAGGTTTGTCAGATACTGTTTTCAGTGATAAGCTACGGTTTATGAATCTGGAAATTCTTACTCTGGTTAAGAGTGACTTTCCCCAGATGCATGGGATACAAGAAAGGGGGAAAAAAACCAACCTGACAAGAACAGAACCAACTTTGGGTTTTTCACTCAGGCACGTTATTTGTAGTCACTTTATTAGAACTATTGCAAATACTGACGACTTAGGTCACCTGCAGATTTTCTCTTGGTTGAGTGTTATCTGATAGGATAGATGGGAGCATGACTAAGGTATCCTGATTTCTGAGAAAATTGAGTCCTAAATCAAGCACAAGAACAGGCTGGCCCCAGTGGTCATACACGCTCCTCAGAAAGAGGATCCAATAGTGTGAGTGAGGATAACGTTTCATTCAAAGCCTCACAAAGATGACTAACTCCTCAAACCTGATGCCTCTGTGTCTTGGGAGATGCGGCCTCGGGACAGTCCTAACAATGAATGGTAATGTGATGGTAAGGAAGGACTAAACACTCAACTAAGGCAGGACCTCTGACTATTTAAGGCTTAATGAACTTGGGGACACAAAGAAGGTACCAGAAGTTGTTGAAGGCAGAAAAGAAGCTGCAGGTCAGGAGCTCCATGCATCGATGTTGAGACCAAGCTGGGGAAACTCACTGCATAAAGGAACCTTAGCCAGGCTGCAACGAGATACCAACTTCCTTCAGGGGCAGAGCACTTGACCACAGGCAAAGACCCAAGGATGGCCCTGCTCTGTCTGGGGAATATCAGCCACCACTGTACAGGAGTGACATGCTGTGCACACCCATGCCTGTATGACTGCTAGTTTCCTAAATCATCTCCCTGCTCCCCTCCTTGCTCCTTCTCATCCACTCACTACCCTACAGGCAGAGGAATCTTTTTAAAATGCAAACTGATGGCCTAGTTAAGATTTCCTTTCATTCTACCAGACACTATACAGAGTAACTTACTTACTCCTTAAAACATAGGAATAGGCAGAAATATTATCCCTATTTTGTAAATGAAAAGGCTGAGGCATAGAGAAGTAACTTGCTCAAAATTACACAGGTAGTAAGCAGCAGATGCGGGGTTTGAACCTGGGCTGCTAACATCGCTTTACAGTATTTTCCAGGCTTATGCTTCCTATCACCCGAAGACAGAGTCTAGAATCTGTGACCTGATTTATGAGACCCTGCACGAGCTGAGCTGTGCTTAGTCGCTCAGTCGTGTCCAACTCTCTGTGACCTCATGGACTGTAGCCGGCCAGGTTCCTCTGTCCATGGGGATTCTCCTCCAGCTTCACCTTATACCATGTTGTCACTCATGGGTCATATTCCAGCTGTATATTCCTCACACACATTTGTACAACATGTGTATACATGAGTACACATTTATATATGCACATAGACTTACATATATACAGGTATAAATTATATACCTAAACATTTATATAAATTTTCATGAATATATAAGAGGCTTTATTGGTACACTGATTAAGAACACAGACCCTAGGGCCAAATAGCACTGATTCACATTCTGACTCTGCCACTTATTAGCTGTGGGATCTCTAATAGTTACTTTCAATATTTCTAAGTGTCCTTATCTAAAAAAATGCAAAGATAGAATTTACCTCCTCGGCTCCTAGGAAAGATTAAACAAGTTAATATACATACTGCACTTAGAATAAGTGCCTGGCAGGCAGTGAGTGCTACAGAAAGTTCCTTCCCAAATTTGCTTATGAAAATATGTTCCTTTTGCCAGAAACGGTCTTCTTTTTAACCTGGCCATCTACCCAGCCTTCAGAATTTGCCACAGACTGGTACCAGTTCCTCAGCTGGCCTTCCTGTGCCTCTAGGTTCCCCGAGGCATTCCCATCATGCAGGCCCCGAGCTCTGTGCATTTCCTCTGCAGGAAGCACCAGCCCAGTCAGCATCGTGATGACTGTATTCTCTGTGAGACTGTAAACTCCCTGAGGGCAGGGACTAGGTGTGTTTTCAACACTAGAGTATCTACTGCATGCAAGACTCAGCCTAGGCAGAGCAGAGGCTCAATAAATGTCTGTGAATAACTGAGTGAAGCCCATGGGGCCCAAGTGCCTTAACCTGCCCTGGGGATGTGGGGTAGACATTATGAGAAAGTAAGACAGGAGGCTGGACCTGAAGGATACAGGCACAGGCGACTGTTCTTCAGAGAGGGTACCTAGAGGCACCTCTAGATAGAGCAACAATGACAGAAAGGTGATGTGGCCTGCCAATGTAGACAGAAGGTTGAGGCATCATAATTTTGGGAGCTGAGAGGAAACAAGATTGGGCTGAAGAAACACTTTGCTTTATAGATAAGAAAACTGGGCTTCAGTTACTTTGTCAGTTGTTTATAACTGATTATTGACAGAGCAGACCTCTTAAATGAATGTTCTTTAACTGTGCAAAGACTTGTTAAAAGGTCTCCTCTCCTTTCTATAAGAAATAGAAAATAAGTATGGAAAGAAATAGCTACCTTGTGTTCAGAGTTTGAGAAAGACTTCATGGTGATTGGACCTGACTGGGGTACTTAAGTGTCACCTGCAAATGGGGATCTCTCATTCTGTTTATTGAGGGACTAATCCTCTTGGGTGATTTCCAGAGTTTGTGTAAGGGACAGTCACAATTTAGCAGAGTTACATGTTCAGCAAAGTACAGCTCCTCCAATAAATTCTGGAGTTTCCCACAATGCCACTGCTCTATAGAAGATCAGCTATATGTACAAAGTAAAGGAGGAACAAAAATCCTGTCTTGGGAAGTCAGGCCTGAGAATTCTAGAGGAGCCATTCCATACTGCAGAAATGTTGAGCCAGTATTTAAAATTCAGCTGGAGCAAGGAAGGTCAATGGTGACATAATGCTTTTCTTCCCTTTTATCACCTCTACTAGCTACTAATCTTCTTTTCCCTCTTTTTATAAACTGGCTCATGGATGGGAGCAGGATGATGTAACACGCTTATAAGACTTTTATAGAATAGCAATCTTGGTAAGACCTGCCCAGGCTTTGACAGACAGAACCAAAATGCGAAGCAAGCTAGACAAATTGAAGTGCTGGCCTGAGTGAAATGATGTGTGATTCAATAAGGGGAGATGCATTTCACTTTAGAAAGAGGCACACACTTGATTAATGGAAAATGGGAAAGGAGTGATTAGTTGACAATGTGGAGAAAAGACCAAGGGCATGACAACACATCCTGTCAATTACAAAGCCAATGATGTATTTTGGCAACTCAGGAAGCAAAATGCATTTTGAGATTCCTGAGCAGGCAGACAGTCGGGAGGAAAAAATGAATACAGAGGAGACTGGGCTCAACTGAACATGAGGGTGGTGGTGGAAGAAGATGCAATAGAGGAAAAGCATGTCAACACACTGACAATGGACCTTCAGTGTGCGACTAAGGAATTGACTGGTTCAGTAATCATTAGTAAGGTCAAACTAATATAAGACTCATAATTTCACTGACCTGTGTACATCTTGGATGGACACAGAGAATATAGCTTCTTTATTTTGTCTAAAGTTGCTTTGGTCTGCTGTCTAAGTCTCTATTCTCTGGTTATCAGGATAAAATGAGCTTCTGTTCTATTCAGTTACCCTAGTTTGAATTAATATTTCCAAGGACTTTTTCAGTTCAGTTCAGCTGCTCAGTTGTGTCCGACTCTTTGCGACCCCATGAGTTGCAGCATGCCAGGCCTCCCTGTTCATCACCAACTCCTGGAGTTCACCCAAACTCATGTCCACCGAGTCCGTGATGCCATCCAGCCATCTCATCCTCTGTCGTCCCCTTCTCCTTCTGCTCCCAATCCCTCAGAGTCTTTTACAATGAGTCAACTCTTCACATGAGGTGGCCAAAGTATTGGAGTTTCAGCTTTAGCATCAGTCCTTCCAAAGAACAGCCAGGACTGATCTCCTTTACAATAGACTGGTTGGATCTCCTTGTAGTCCAAGGGACTCTCAAGAGTTTTCTCCAACATCCATAGTTCAAAAGCATCAATTCTTTGGCGTTCAGCTTTCTTCACAGTCCAACTTTCACATCCATACATGACCACTGGAAAAACCACAGCCTTGACTAGATGGACCTTTGTTGGCAAAGTAATGTCTCTGCTATTTAATATGCTATCTAGGTTGGTCATAACTTTCCTTCCAAGGAGTAAGTGTCTTTTAATTTCATGGCTGCAATCACCATCTTTAGTAAGTGGTTATTCTTTTTTGAATCAAGATGCTGACTCTTGAAAAAACTGCAGCTTTCCAATCCCCTCCTTCTTTTCCTAAGATGATGTCTGGGTGGTCTCATATCCTGAAGGGGAAAAATGGATCGCTAGGGCACAGTCCCAGGTGATGGCTATCACTGGCAGAAAGGCTGGTTGGGGCAGTTCTAACCTAGGTATACTGGCCTTTCCCTCTCAGATTGGTCAGAGCCTGGTACTGCTCTGTAGCCAACTACGGCTACCCTGCCCTGCTGGGGATGAGAAGTCCAGGCCTTGGGCCCACCCTCCATCCAGTGTTTCCACCCTAGGAGAGGTGTGGTCACCTCTTCCTGTCCTCGAGAATAACAATAGCTCTTACCTCAGCATATGTGATACATGGTAACTGAGGGTAGCTTGAGAAGGTCAATCTCATGGTCCCTTGTTGCCATGGCCATCATGTGGCCACATCTGGGTGTGCTGGGAGAGGTAGGGGCAGAGCGGGGACTGCTGTGAGGCCAACTCTTTTCAGAGTCCTAAGCAGAGAGCAGAGGCAAGCTGTTCTCATTTATCTAACCCACCTCCCCTTTTCTGAAGCCCAACTCCAAGAAAGGGAAAGGGCCAGCAAGTCTACTGAACTCTGCCCCTCTGTCTCCTTCATCATTTTCCTAGAGACCACGTCAGGTGGGTCCTAGCTCTGCCTTACTGACAAGATGGGCCTTCTCTACGTAGCAGATCTCCAGGATCAGAGTCCTCAGTGCTCATTGATATGCTAAAGAAGTGATTTAAGGAATTTAGAGCTATCTTCTCACAAGCTAACAGTGTGATTTCCAAGGTTTTTGTCTGGCTGCATAAACCTTTCTTGTGTACAAGACATATTTCTTGAATATTTTTCCCATTCACATTCCTTCTGACACAAAGCACCACCCCTCAGACAGATGTCTTGATGAAAGGCCTTTTACTATATTAAAAAAAGGCAAAAGAAAAATGCATGTGAATAATTTCATGATGCCAGATTCTTAATCAGGAGAAAGACTGAAAAGATGGATTAAAAAAAAAAAAAAAGGAACACTGGTTAAGGGTTTTCCATATGCCAGGAATGCTATGTTCTCTCACCGAATTCTCGTAATCCTGGAAGATAAATACTATCCCATTCATTTTCCAGAGGTGTCAGCTGTGTGTCAAAATGATCAAACAATTTTCCCAGACTCACAGGATAGATAATTTGCAGACCCAGAATTTGAGTTCTAGTTTTTCTAACAGAAAAACATATGCTATTTCCACTGTATCCCATAAATTACATAAAGTGTTATATCCTACTGAATATAAAGCATCACCAGTAGCAGGCTGCTCTAATATTGTACATTCCACTAAAAAAGAAATGCACTGTCAATTACACCATGACACACTATTTGTAAGACAAATACTAATTTCTGAGATGAAAAAACATGCATCTTAGAATGAATGAAATTTGGTAAATACAGTTCAAATAAGGTTATTTGAGTAGCTGCTGTGCTGTGTACAGTCTGGACCAGAACACACCACCACCCAGGGTAAGGAAAGATCAAGAGAATGTTACCATAGATATTCAGCTATCAAGATATGGAAGCCTGAGTAAAGACAGAGCCCTGTGAGATCAAAAGACAAGGCGAACTTCTAGGAAACAGTGTCCAGTGAATCAAGGGGAACGGCTATTTGGATCTAGGTTGTAAAGAGTGTAGAATGGACTGTGAGCCAAGATTTTAAAGTCTAGAAGACTGAGAAACGGTAACAACTGGGAAACTGGGAAAAGGGAGAAAGGTTCCATTTTTGATACTTTAACATCAAAAAACAATTCAGTTCTGTTCAGTTGCTCAGTTGCGTCTGAATCTGTGACCCCATGGACTACAGCACACCAGGCTTCCCTATCCATGTCCAACTCCCAGAGCCTGCTCAAACTCATGTCCATCGTATTGGTGATGCCATCCAACCATCTCACATCCTCTGTTGTCCCCTTCTCTTCTTGCCTTCAATCTTTCCCAGCATCAGGGTCTTTTCAAATGAGTCAGTTCTTTGTTTCAGGTGGCCTAAGTATTGGAGCTTCAGTTTTGGCATCAGACCTTCCAATGACTATTTGGGACTGATTTCCATTAGGATTGACTGGTTTGATCTCCTTGCAGTTCAAGGGACTCTCAAGAGTCTTCTCCAACATCATAGTCCAAAAGCATCAATTCTTCGGTGCTCAGCTTTCTTTACGGTCCAACTCTCACATCCATACATGACTACTGGAAAAACCTCTGTTGGTGAAGTGATGTCTCTGCTTTTGAATGTGCTATCTAGGTTGGTCATAACTTTCCTTCCAAGGAGTAAGTGTCTTTTAATTTCATGGCTGCAGTCACCATCTACAGTGATTTTTGAGCCCAAGAAAATAAAGTCTGACACTGTTTCCCCATCTATTTCCCATGAAGTGACGGGACTGGATGCCATGATCTTCATTTTCTGAATGTTGAGCTTTAAGCCAACTTTTTCACTCTCCACTTTCACTTTCATCAAGAGGCTTTTGAGTTCCTCTTCACTTTCTGCCATAAGGGTGGTGTCATCTGCATATCTGAGATTATTGACATTTCTCCCAGCAATCTTGATTCCAGCTTGTGTTTCTTCCAGTCCAGCATTTCTCATGATGTACTCTGCATATAAGTTAAATAAGCAGGGTGACAATATACAGCCTTGACGTACTCCTTTTCCTACTTGGAACCAGTCTGTTGTTGCATGTCCAGTTCTAACTGTTGCTTCCTGACCTGCATACAGATTTCTCAAGAGGCAGGTCAGGTGGTCTGGTATTCCCATCTCTTTCAGAATTTTCCACAGTTGATTGTGATCCACACAGTCAAAGGCTTTGGCATAGTCAATAAAGCAGAAATAGATGTTTTTCTGGAACTCTCTTGCTTTTTCCATGATCCAGCGGATGTTGGTAATTTGATCTCTGGTTCCTCTGCCTTTTCTAAAACCAGCTTGAACATCAGGAAGTTCACGGTTCACGTATTGCTGAAGCCTGGCTTGGAGATGAGTGCACTTAGAAAAGCACTAAAGTCATTAATTAAGATACCTGTTCCTGGTGACCAGAAGCAACCTGCTACTGAGATTCATGGTTTATTGCATGCTCATTACTTTGCCAAAATCACATATGTACCCATCTCCTCCTTACCTCTTGGAACAGTTTCTCAGAGCTCTCTGAGAAGCTGTCTCCTGGGCTACAGTCCACAGTAAGACACCAAAAAACATGATTCATAGCTTTTACACTGTGTGTGTGTGTTTTGTTGTTGTTGACATGCTATACTAATGCAATGTCCCAAAGTGATCAAATATAAGTTACTAATGTGACTAGTGAAAAATTATTTTCTGAATCATCATCTGGATTTTTTTAAACATGTTCAAATGAATTTCCATCCCCACTGCAGCTCCTCTAATAAAGTCTCTCCATCACCTGCACCAGGACACATCCCTGGGCAGTAAGGCTCTCCCTGCTGTTAGAATGGGCTCACCTTGACCACTCCCTCTAGAACTTCACAGACCCGCATGGAAGCCACTGACCACATACGGCTGCTGAGCACCTGAAATGTGGCCAGTCTGAATCAGGATGTGTTATGAGTATAAAATATACACTGGACTTTGAAGACTTAGTGTGAAAAAAGGATATAGGATAACTCAGTAATTTTTATGTTGCTCGTATGTTGAAATGATGCTTTGGATATAAAGTGGCTTATATAAAATACATTCTTAAATTTTTTTTTGTTTCCTTTTACTTTTTAAAATATAGTTGGAAAGTTTAATTCCATTTGTGACTTGTACCTGTGGCTCCCATTATATTTCTTTTGCACAGCCCTGGTCAAGACTCTCAGCTTCTGGGTCTTATTCATTTAATCAATAAATTCACTGTAATCAACATTTATTATGTATATAAGATGAACTAGGGTCTCTAAAAAAGACTGGTGATAAAAAGATATAAATAATCTGACTTCTGATCTCAAGGAGCTTCCGGTTAGTGGTGGAAAAAAAAAAAAAACATTTTAAAAGCAATTAAAACAATACGATACATGCTATTAAAGTAGAAAATTTTCTAGTCATTGGCATGGGGGACAATTTAAGGGCACACCACACAAAGGGCACAGTGAGTCTGCAGACTCAGGGGAATAAAAAGAATCTATTTGGGAAACTGAACGTAGATTGTTGTTACTGAGTCACTAAGTCATGTCTGACTCTTTCCGATCCCATGGACTGTAGCCTGCCAGACTACTCTGTCCAGGGGATTTCCCAGGCAAGAATACTGGAGTGGGTTGCCATTTCCTTCTCCAAGGGATCTTCCCGACCCAGGGATCAAGCCCATGTCTCCTGTATTGCAAGTAGATTCTTTAACACTGAGCCACCAGAGAAGCCCACAAATGCAGATTACAAAGGCTAAAACAGGCTGCCTGTGGAAGAGGGGACAGACAGGACTCAGTAGTAGACTGGGGTGGGGAATGGGGGAAATGGAAAAGAGAACCTCACATTCCAGGCTGAGAAGTACAAAACGTGTCTTGCGGATGAATGAGTTGGTTTGTATTTCAGAGATACCACAGCAGTAATACAATGGAGGAGGTCTGGGGATGGAGGGGTTGATGTTGGGAAGGAGGAGGAGGAGATGAAGGCCAGCAAGATAATCTACTGCATAGTCAAGATGACAGTAATATAGACTAGGACAGATGGCACAGACTGAAGAAATATTTAGGAGGAAAATCCTGCAGGTATTTGGGATTTAGTGGATGCTAAAGGTGAAGAAAAGGAAACAGGATTACTAAGATGAAGTGAAGTGAAAGTCGCTCAGTCATGTCCAACTCTTTGCTACCCCATGAACTACAGAGTCCATGGGATTCTCCAGGCCAGAATACTGGAGTGGGTAGCCTTTCCCTTCTCCAGGGGATCTTCCCAACTCAGGGATCGAACCCAGCTTTCCTGCATTGTGGGTGAATTCTTTACTGGCTAAGCCACAAGGGAAGTCCAAGAATAACTGGAGTGGGTAGCCTATCCCTTCTCCAGGGAATCTTCCTGACCCAGGAATTGAACTGGGGTCTCCTGCATTGCAGGTGGATTCTTTACCAACTGAGCTATCAGGAAAGCCCTGGTTTCTAAGATGATGTGAGATAAATATGAGGTGCCTGTCAAAATGTTTGCTATCAGAAGGAATTCTTAAGAAATGATACTAAGTTGAGTGGCTGGACTGAAATGAAATTGCTTTCAAAATGCACCAGCGGCTAAGTGCCCAGATCAATCGGGTATCCTGTTAGTGGTCCCTGCCCTCATCAGGTTTACTCGTGCTCAGGGTACCTGCAGTGCTGGGATGGGGGAGACTGCTAAGAATTCAGGGAGGAGAAAGGGGATATTTGGGAATCTGAAAAAAACTTCTTAGAAAGCAAGGCCTGGAGCTGGATTCTGAAAGGCAGGAAGCACAGGAGAAAGAGTATTTGTAATAAGAAAGGAAAACTGAAACAGATGCAGCAAATGAGCTTTTAAAGTCAGGAATGAATAAGTGGCAAGATGGGATCCAAGGACAGGTCGAGGATGGCCTGTTTATTTTGGGAAGAATGGTGGATGAAGGTGGAAAGACAGCTGGGATCATATTACAGAGGGAGCCTGTAAGCAGCAGGGAGCCATTGTAAAGTTTTAAGCAAAGAAACTGACAACCTTACATTTAAGTACGGTTCCTCTGGTGATGTATAGGAAAACTCAAGTAGGATGATGATGTAAGGCAGTTCTGCTGACACTCTTTTACCAAATCCAGTAAATGTTGAACCCTCTTCCCAAGCCCTGGGGACTTAAAAATAAGTGAGGACTAGTCTCTTCCTCTAGGACTTGCAACCTATCGTGGGTAAGCCGAGAACAAGATCAGTTAGGATTGTCTTTGCTCATTTGATTTTTTGAAGCAATGAGTATTAGATCAGGGGCTTAGCAGTGAGAATGGACAGAAAGCATCTGAAAGCAAGATGGATGGCCTGTGGACATATAATTAAAGCCCTTTATTTACTAGTCCTGTACTACTTGCTTTTACCCCAATCATCTTTATTTTCCCCCATTTATTTCCCTGTTCTTCCTTTCTACCCTCTTTCCCATAGCCAAGGGCACTTACTGAACACTGGCCAATCAAATAACCTCTTACTTACATACCCTGTCCTTCCCTGAGCCAAGTATGCTTTCTCCTCTGAGTAGGCTTGACATTTTTTTCATTCAATGGTCCCATCTCTGAGCAGTCAACTAGGTATATATCACACATTAAGTTAGCTTAAGTTCACATCATCAGACAGGCTGATGCATTTTCATTAAAGATCTTATTTTAGGGACTTCCCTGGTGGTCCAGTGATTAAGAATTTGCCTTGCAATGCAGGGGACATGGGTTTGATCCATGGTTGGGGGACTAGGAGCTCACATGCAAAGGGGCAACTAGGCCTGTGCACCACAACTACTGAGCCTACACTCTAGAGCCCAGAAGACGGAACTGCTAAAGCCCATGTGCCCCAAGCCTGTGCTCTGCAACAAGGGAAGCCAATGCAAAGAGAAGCCCATGTACTACAACTAGAGAAAGCCCACATGCAGCAACCAAGACCCAGGGCAGCCAAAAACAATCTTCAGTTCAGTTCAGTCGCTCAGTCGTGTCCGACTCTTTGCGACCCCATGAATTGCAGCATGCCAGGCCTCCCTGTCCATCACCAACTCCCAGAGTTCACTCAAACTCATGTCCATTGAGTTGGTGATGCCATCCAGCCATCTCATTCTCTGTCGTCCCCTTCTCCTCCTGCCCCCAATCCCTCCCAGCATCAGAGTCTTTTCCAATGAGTCAACTCTTCGCATGAGGTGGCCAAAGTATTGGAGTTTCAGCTTCAGCATCAGTCCTTCCAAAGAACACCAAGGACTGATCTCCTTTAGAATAGACTGGTTGGATCTCCTTGCAGTCCAAGTGACTCTCAAGAGTCTTCTCCAACACCACAGTTCAAAAGCATCAATTCTTTGGCGCTTAGCTTTCTTCACAGTCCAACTCTCACATCCATACATGACCACAGGAAAAACCATAGCCTTGACTAGATGGACCTTTGTTGGCAAAGTAATAGCTCTGCTTTTGAATGTGCTATCTAGGTTGGTCATAACTTTCCTTCCAAGGAGTAAGTGTCTTTTAATTTCATGGCTGTAGTCACCATCTGCAGTGATTTTGGAGAGTCTGACATTGTTTCCCCATCTATTTGCCATGAAGTGATGGGACCAGATGCCATGATCTTTGTTTTCTAAATGTTGAGCTTTAAGCCAACTTTTTCACTCTCCACTTTCACTTTCATCAAGAGGCTCTTTAGTCCTTCTTCACTTTCTGCCATAAGGGTGGTGTCATCTGCATATCTGAGTTTATTGATATTTCTCCCGGCAATCTTGATTCCAGCTTGTGCTTCTTCCAGCCCAGCATTTCTCATGATGTACTCTGCATATAAGTTAAATAAGCAGGGTGACAATATACAGCCTTGACATACTCCTTTTCCTATTTGGAAACAGTCTGTTGTTCCATGTCCAGTTCTAACTGTTGCTTCCTGACCTACATACAGGTTTCTCAAGAGGCAGGTCAGGTGGTCTGGTATTCCCATCTCTTTCAGAATTTTCCACAGTTGATTGTGATCCACATAGTCAAAGGCTTTGGTATAGTCAATAAAGCAGAAGCAGATGTTTTTCTTAGTTTAAATTAAAAAAAATAAAGGAAATACTAGAAAACAGTTTGCCAAACAGGCACAGAGATAAAAGTACATGACACTGTTAAAGTGTAACTCCACAGTCTATCAACTTAGTTCAATAAAGATTTAACCCTAAATGGCTTACTATGCGTCAGCTACTTGATTACTGGGATAAGTTGAATAAGACACAATTCCAGTCCTGAGAACTTTGAGACTTTATAGACAGGTGATGAAAAATTCATCTAACCAGATATCTCTTAACTGCTCATTCTAGTCTGTACCATGATGATTTCTTACTTGCACCATCTTCCTGCTTCTGCCATCACTTCCCACCCCTTACCAGCTCCCTGAACCCGTTAAACATAAATCATATCATGTTCTCTTACTGAGGAAAACTGTAAGTCCTTAATCTCCGTCCGTAAATTTCCGTATGATCTGCCTTTGATGTCATCTCCTACGATCATTTCTCTTACTCAACTCAACTCTATTACCGCTTGGCCTTTTTAACAAGACCAGAATGTTCTGAATACATTCTCATCCAAAACCCCTTTTCTGGTTGCCTATACCTGGGATTTTCCTTCTAAAACATCTGCAAGATTTTCTCTATCACTTTCTGGAGATATCTGCTCAAAGGCTATCTTATGACTGAGTCCTTCTCTGACCACCCAGTATTCCCTACCTCCTTTTATCATGCTTTACTTTTTAAAAAATCTTTTATTCAATAAAATGCATCTGTTACCACTGGAATTTACCATTTATTGTCTGCCTCTCTCAACAATATTCAAAGCTCCACAGAAAGAGGGTGATGATTTCTTCCTGTATTCCCAGCACTTGGAATGTTGTCTAGCATGTTGCTGATGGTCAACAAACACTTCTTAAATGAACCAGATGAATGACTTGGAGTTATACACAGGGTTTTAGGGGATCAGGGTATGTGGCATAAGCTGAGATGAATAGGGTTATCAGAGAATGATTCTTTAAGCAGATAATGGTTGGGCTGAGACTTTACTCATTCAACACATTGTTTTGGAGTGTTACTATGAGCTAGGCATTATTCTAGGATTAGGAAATGTAGCTGTCATGAAGACAGACAAGTCTCTGTACTTGTGGAACGATCTTGAGAGAAAGATTGTTTCTTGCTTCTTGAAAAAACATGAGTAAACAAGAAAAATATTCAACACTGACATATGCTATGCAAAGAACTAGAACAGGATGATATAAAAGAGAGCACACCTAGGGCCTTATTTTAGATTGAGTCATTATAGAAGCATCTCTAGGAAATGACATTTCAGCAGAGACTTGAAGAACAGTAAGAAAGCACCCATGTAAAGATGAAGCAGTAAGCATTCCTACAGAGAGAACAGCCAGCCAGTGCAAAATCCTTAAATGGGAATAGGCTTGAAGTGTTCAAGGAACCAAATGAAAAGACACACAGTTGCAGAGAAGTGGGCAAGAACAGGAGGGGCACGACTTAAGGTGAGGCAGGAAGAATCTCCGTGAGTGGGACTTAGGAGGTGAAGCAGGGCAAGTACCAGAAGAAAAGCACTGTACGCAGTGAGAACAGCAAAGGCAAGAGGGCATGAAATAGCCTGGTATGTCTGAGTAATTCTAGGAAATACATTTCTCCTGGGTCCAATGCACAGAGATGGAATTCAGGACATGGTACAGGTAAACTATTTTTTTTTTTTTTTCATGAAGCTTCTGGCACATTCTGCTGCAGTTGGAAAAGAGAACCATTTCTTTATGGTTCCAAGAACCATACACAGCAAGCTCAACACAGCCTCAGGAAGATCTATAATCAACCTTATAAGGAAAGACTACGCTAAGAGGTATATTCTTAGATTCAGATATTATGTACTTGAGCTTAGAAGCTTGGAAGGTAAAAAGCAAATACAACCTCGGATTTGTAAGCTGTCACAACCCATCTTACATAGTGAAGGACCAGAAAGTGAAAGTGAAAGTCACTCAGTCTTGTCCGACTCTTCCTGACCCCATGGACTGTATAGTCCAAGGCCGGAACACTGGCGTGGGTAGTCTTTCCCTTCTCCAGGGGATCTTCCCAACCCAGAGATTGAACCTAGGTCTCCCTCCTTGCAGGCAGATTCTTACCAGCTCAGCCACAAGGGAAGCCCAAGAATACTGGAGTGGGTAGCCTATCCCTTCTCCAGGGGATCTTCCCAACCCAGGAATCAAACTGGGGTCTCCAGCATTGCAGGTGGATTCTTTACCAACTGAGCTAGGAGGGAAGCCTGTGAAGGATATGGGGATGGGTTAAATCACTCGCAGTCAAGAGCTGGGAGTCAATTCCACGTCACACTTTACCCAATGCTATTTCCCCTGCTGTGAGATTCTCATCAATGGATTCAATATACTTGCCTGGAATGATCCTTGCCATTAATTTCTTCTACGGACCTTGCCTTCTACATTTTTCCTTCGGCTTTATTTCTCTTCTCCTGTAAATGCTTATAATTTAGAAAATGTGTTTTTTTTTCCCCTTCAGCTAATCCTAATCAGTTTCATGTTTTATGGCAGCTGTTCTGCAGCTCAATCTTCTACTAACAAAAGTGATGAAAACCCAAATAAACTCAAAGATGGGATCAATATACTTAGACATATTTCTTTATACTAAGTGAACCCCCAAGGAATGTCTTAGTCTTTGGAAACTTTGACATATAATCTTTTTTTTAAAACAGTCGAGACCCTGTTATTAGTACAACCCAAGGAATAATTGGGTTATATACTAACTGAGTCCCCAAGGAATGTCTTAGTCTTTGGAAACTGACATATTTTTTTAACAGTCCAGACCTTCTTATCGGTAGAACCAGAGCCCTTATATAAAGTAGTGCTGATTTCACAACAAGGAATCTAGGTTCATAGTTTTTCAAGTAAACAGTGACTTACGAGTAACTCTTCAATATTTGTGTTGTATTAGCTTGTTGCTGATGGACACTAAGCATTAGGATTAAAGTCATTTAGAAACCATTATTTTATACATCATATTAGAAGGCATTATGAGGTATACCAAGATGGAATATTTACAGTTGACTCTTGAATAGCACAGGTTTTAACTGCATGGGCCCACTTATGTGTGGCTTTTTTTTTTTTTTTTTTACTAGTAAGTTCTATAGTATTAAATGATCCATGGTTGACTGAATCTGCAGATATGGAGAGATGGTAGATACAGAGGGACTGTGGATGCAGAGGGCTGACCGTAAAGTTACACGTGGATTTTCAACTGTGAAGAGGGTCAGCGCCTCTAACCTCTGCACTGTTCAAGGGTCAACTGTATTCAGGAAGAAACAAATGAAGGGTGAAATTTTCTTCTATTAATGGCACATTTTGTACTCTTACACTACAAACCTCTAGTCCATACTCCTTACTTAACAATGTAAACATGTAGTTTGGATAGCAGTTAAGATGTTCACTGCGAATGAGGTTAACAAATTCTCATTATATAATGCTATCTGTTGCAGGAGACATTTACTTCAAAAAATTCTGGATGTCGAGGATATGACCAATGTCTCCTGGTACTTCTCTATTAGATGGCCAAATTGACGGTGTCTACAATGCCATGTTTATGAATTTCAGCAATGATGTGCACAGTTACAGCCTCTTGAAATGCTGATGATATTTTTTCTTGGTAAATGGTAAATTCTGAAATACTTGGGAAAAAGGACATTTGACAATGTGAATAAAAACTAAAAGGTGAAAAGGAAGGCAAGGACTAGTCAAGATGCTAAAAATAAGTACTTGTAAGAGAGTTGATCCCAATTTGTACTTTTTTTCTTTTCCTTTTTTTTTTGGGCTGTGCTGCACAGCTTGTAGGACCTTAGTTCCCTGACCAAGGACTGAACTCATACCCTCGGCAGTGAAAGCACGATGTTCTAACCACTGGACTGCCAGGGAAGTTCCAGTTGCAATTTTCAGATGCACAATGTTTCTAGAGATGCCAGTGTGAAGGCAGGTGCTTTGCAACCTTCACCTTTTTATGTTAGTGGAGGTTAATAATAAAGCAGATAAACATGGTTCAAAGAAAAAGATGAGCCAATAATAAGTAGGGTCCAAGAAGCAGAGAGTAAAAGTGCAAAACCTCAAAAATGATAAAATATTTTACTTCTATTTTCCAGTGTTTCTTTTTATCCATGCTTAAAGAAATGACATTTTCCAGAGCTTAAAACTTGTCTTTTATAACACCTAAGTTGTGACAAGAAACAAACATTAGTTGTTTAGCTGATAAAGTTAAATGTGAAATTAATATCATAGTTACCTGAAATTCTAATCCATAGTTTTCTCTGCAGAATTCTCTCAATTTAGGATACACATTTTCTTTTAGTGCCTGTCTTTCTGCTCCCGTGTCTGTGGTAGAAAAGCAAACACACAGAAAGTGAGTTATGTCCACGTATGTAAAAGAAAGCAGAAAAAAAAGAAAGCTTACAAATAAACATGAATATAATCAAACTGGGGTGCTACACTGTGAAATGATGGGATATCTATCTACTGGAGGGGACTTGTTCTTCACAGACCAGGGAGAGCCGAGATCCCTCTACCAGCCATACAGGATGGACGGGAGCCCCCTGGTACGTTCTGTGGGTGCTGGCAGAGCTGAGAATTCACAGCTGATTCTCTAGACCGATGGAGACCCTCACATCTATCTCTTAATAGCCACAACCACACTGACTTTCAAAGAGGTAAAAGGAAAAATCATAGGATTACCGGGTGTATCTCCACTGAGTATAAATGTTCCAACACACACACACATATTAGTTACTGATTTCCCAAAACATCTAGACTCTATCATTTCCTAAAGCATTTAGAAACAATAGCATCTGTGCAATCAGCACAATAATGAGGAGGGACAAACTGCAGGAGTCAACATCTAAAAACTAGCAGATTCCACACATGGTACTTGGAAACGAGCCAGTGGTTCAATAGTAATATCTCCACTCTGGGCTTAGGGAGCTGTTACATCAGAGAGGGGACTGCTTTACCTGTGCCACAGTGTGTAAAAGCTTCAAAATTAAATATTTAAAAATTATCTATGTCATTAAAAATACAAGAAGAAACAGAGAACCCGAAACCAGAAGAACCACAAAATATGTATGTACTTAATGTTGAATGTTCTGCACAGAAGGGGATTCTAGATTCCATCTGTGCTGGATGATGCTCCATATCAGGGATGATGCTATAAGATGCTTACAGCACAGACTGACTTGCCCTCTCCAAGTAACTTCAGATGGAGATGAGAATCAGAGCTTTTCAAAATTAGGTTAATGTGTTATCTCATGAAAAGGACCATTTGCTAAATGTACCTCAATCCCAGCCATAACCATGAAACATCTGCATGCCACATTTATAACTGAGGAGCCAATTTAAAAGACTGTCCTTGTTATTCTCTAACAACATCTGTGCATACAAACTCAACCATATGCCACATTGACCTACTCTACTTTCCTACTGTTCTCAAGCCTGTTCTGAGAGGCAAACAACCAGTCCTGAGAGTCTGAGATGCAGCGGCAGCTCAACAGAGTGACAGGAACCAGTGTTTACAAGGGAACCAAAGATTCTATACAAGGTCTTTGAGATTACTCAGTGATCCAAACAAGTAGGGTCTTTTCCCACCACGGATCCAACATGGACCTAAGTCCACAGGATAAGCGGGAGGACCACACTTGAGCAGGGCACACCCGAACAGTGACCAGGTGCTGTTATGGCACTGGTGGGGGCGGGGAACTAAGCTTTCACATGATTTACATAATCTTGGCATCACATGCCCATCCTCCTTCACTCTGTTTTAAGGGTTGAAAACACAAACTCTGCAGTAAAACTGATTATATTCAATCTCTCTAAAAGGCTACAGATGTTCAAAACCCAGATAACAAAAAGTCACTTTAAAAATGAAGTATTACCTGATGTGAAATCTGGGAGTATATTAAATAAAGATTACTGGTAAGATATTAAAAAAACTGTATCCTAATAATACATGAAAAAATTATGAAATGAAGAGCAGAAATCTGCTTCTTAAAATTGTTATTACTGTAAATTTTATTCCTGGGTACTGAGACCTAAATGTGTCTTAGTAAGAAGGCTAAGGCAGAAATCCAGTATCTAATTACTAACATTCATTGAGTTCTTACTGTAGACTAGTAGTGTGCTAAGTATTTTTACGTGCATTTTCTTAGTCACTTCTGTCAACAATGAAATAGGTAAGATTACTAGTCCATTTTTTATATTAGATGAAACAAATATAAAGCGGTTAAGAGACATGCTTGAAGTCATATGACCACTAAGTTGGAGAACTTGGATTTGAATCTAGAGAGCTAAATGTCACACTTTGCTCTAGCCATGGAAAATATGTAACTGTGCAAAGAATATTTGAAAATGACAAGTGCAATAACTTCCCTGAATGATTAAGGGATGCCAAAGTCCTGATACTTATGAAACAAAAAATCTGAGTTATCTACTTCTCTTTACCTCTGATGCAAGCCAAGCTCATCTCTCAGTTGAACCCTATCTTGCTGTTTCCATACTTGCCTCCATCCATCTATTCTCCACAGAGCAGCCAGCCCAATCTTGTAAGAACAAATCTGATCACATCACTCTCTCATTTAAAATCCTCCAGGATCTCTTCATGGAACTTGAGATGAAATCCCCAAGCCTTACCTTGAATGTCCTCTCCCTCCCTAAGCCCATTTCTTACCACTTGTCTAGTTCACGTCACTCCAGCAGCACTGGTGTTCATTTGGTTTCTGGATTACATTTTCACTCGTGACCTTTGCTCTAGCCATGACTTCCTCCTGGAATGCTCAATCCCATGATCATCTCATGGCATCTCCTGTCAGTCAAGTGTCAGCTTTAATGCCACCTCCTCAGAGAGGTCTCCCCTGAGCCCTCCAGCTACAGAAGCCCTCTCTATCACACTACCTTCTTCAAATTCTCTGCACATTACTTATCACTATTGGTGACAGCTGTTTACCATCTGTCTCTCCCACCTGCCACGTGAGTTCAATGGGACTCAGAACCTTTTTCTGTCTCTTTCACTGCTGCATCCCCAGTGACGAGAATCATGCTCAGTTAAGGAAGGAGTAAATGAAAAAAAAAAAAAAACCCGCAAAAGGACAAGCGATAAAACTGAGCTGACAGACAATGCTTCTCTGAAATTACCTCGGAAACAGAAAGGCTTCATACATTACAATGTGTCATTGGTTGGATATAGAATCAACACTGTGAAATTCCGGGAAATAAATTATAGGGTTTACGAAGTCTGCTTCATGAAGAGAGTGAATGAACTAAAATACGGATGTCTTTCCTGGTTTCTGTGTTTCTGGCAAAATACTAATATTTTATCAAATTATGTTGAATGTTTCTAAAAATGTGAGGTAAGTGTATGATAGACATTCTGTGTTATTACTTATAGTACAAAAGTGACTCAGATTTTCCTATATTTGTATTAATACAGGATGACTGGTTCTGGAAATGGAAAAGTAATTAAAATAGAATGGATTCATTATGTTGGGTGACAGATAAGCTGGCTTAATTATACAAAAAACCTGATTCATACTGACAGCAAATCCGGATGGTTAGCAATTAAAAAAAACACTAGAATGTCATGGACAGGAAAAATTAACTCACAGAATGTTGCCCATAAAAAGGGACCTCTTAAAAAAGTGTAGATCAAGACAAAGTATGTAATCATTTATTCTTCACCATCATTGTGTCCATTTGTATCTGCCCACCTTTGAAAAGATGTAAAACACTTTGGTAGCACTATAGAGGTTTACAAAGAGTTGCTTTCTGAATAATTCCTCTCTGATTTCAGAATTAATGATGGTCTCTGTGCAGTATCTGAATTACCTTCAGGAGTAATACTAGTTGAGGGAGAATGATCAGTCAATATCATTATCCTATTTCAAGTAGGGTTTAGATTAATTCCAAGTTTTTATTAAAAATAAGAGTGTCAAACTGACCATGTTGGATTGGAACTTCTTTACCGCCCCCACTACCCACACTTAAGGGGATGGACCTTAGGTGAAGTCACTTCCCTCTTGGCAGCTCAGAAAACTTATTTGGGATCTACCTGCAGCTGTCATTCCAGCCAGGTTTCCCAAGTTTCCCTACATCTCTTCTTGCCTGGATCCTCCCCCCTTTTCCTGGCCCCTTAGCCAGTAAACACTGAACATCCTATCTGACTTCGGTCTGGGTTGATTTCCTGTTTGGTGGCTTCCCAGAGGCTGCCTCATCCCCATGCCCTCCAAGTCTTCTGTGCCCAACCAGTTACCCTTACTGTTCCTCATTTCAATGTCACTAAATCCTGTCAATTTCATCATAACCATCTCTGAATCTGGCTATGCTTTTTTTTCTAATAATCTCTATTTATGTACTCATCATCTCAACTCTAAGAGTCCAAAAGTCTCCAGTCTCATTGATCTGTTACTTGTCTCTCCTCATTGCAGTCTTATGCTCCACAGAACTGCTGGAGATACATGCGAAGACAAAACAAAAGTAAAAACTAATTTGATCACTAAAAGCCTTGACTGGCATCTGTTGGCCTAGAGGGTGAAGGCCAGAATGTTCAGCAGATGTAAATGTATCTCTGACCTAAGTTTCATCTTCTACCACTGTTTACCATGCACCCTCCAGAGTATTTTTCAGATATTACTTGAACCTTGTCTTTACACATACTGCTTTCCATGCTCAGAATTCCCTATTTACTGCATCCCATTGTTTGGCAGACTCAGACCCTCCCGAGTCCCAATCAAAAGCACCACAATTTGTGAACTCTTACTGGCTAGAGACAAGCATATCCTGGTCACCTCAGAGCACTTTGCTCACCCCTATATAACACCATGCATTATGCTTTATTATAATATTTGTAATTTATTTTTAGTCTGTCTCCCCCATTAAACTTGTGAATTCATGAAAGGCAGAGACATCCTCATACATCTTTATATCACAGAAAATAGAGCAGACCCCAGCACATAGCTGCTGCCTCTGCTGCTAAGTCACTTCAGTCGTATCCGACTCTGCGACCCCATAGACAGCAGCCCACCAGGCTCTGCCATCCTTGGGATTCTCCAGGCAAGAACACTGGAGTGGGTTGCCATTTCCTTCTCCAATGCATGAAAGTGAAAAGTGAAAGTGAAGTCACTCAGTTGTGTCCAACTCTTAGCAACCCCATGGACTGCAGCCTACCAGGCTCCTCCGTCCATGGGATTTTCCAGGCAAGAGTACTGGAGTGGGGTGCCATTGCCTTCTCTGCAGCACATAGCTAGGACTCAATAAATTAAAGGGAAAATAGATGCTACTATAATTAAAACATTAATTAAACTCAAAAACTATTTTATCTCCATAAAGTTAACATAAATGAAAATTCAACTTTATCTTAAATTAATAGTTGACTATGTTAATAGGATTGACAGCAATGTGTGAATCTGGGGTGATGTCAGAAAATAATGACAAAGTATGGCATAATAAGGAGTTTACTTAGTAAATACTCTTTCTAATTAGCAATAATGAAACTGGACAAAATTATGAAAAGAAGCATTTTAATGTAAATTAACCAAAGACCAAGGGCATAAAACAAATTGGGATGTGATTATTAATCAAAAGTAACTGAACTTCAGATAAGTTATTCAGATAAGAACAGTGGAGTCTGTCAGATTCTTGCATGGGGTTTCTCCCATCCCTCCTTAACCACTCCCTTTCTTAGACTCCATGTCAGAGAGGGTCAAGCTATGAACATCAGCATCTTCACTGTCACAGAAAGCTCACCTGATTTGCAGCTGAGCAAGGGAAAACTCCATGCCCATGAGCGCCGTTAGCAGTAGTAGCAGTCTCAGAAGCAGACAAATGGGGAAGCCCGGTAGCTCAGCTAGCCTGTGGCTTCATTCAAATTTTACAAGGAAATCAGTGAAATAAACAGCCATAAGACAGTCTTGACAAGCTCTCTGAAAATTCCTGGCTGAAGAAGGCTACTCACAGACATAAAAGATCAAAAGCTATCCACGTGCTTCAGGCTGACTTTGAGCCTCGTACATGGAGCATAGAAACATGAGACGGCCTGGTGGAAAAGTAAAAGCTGGGACAGATTAAGACACTCTGCACTAAACTTGGCATGTTTTGCACTTAATGAAATGAAAATCTAGGTCAAAAGTTAAGAAATGCAACTAAAGCAATGGCTAGAGAGAAATCTATACCTTTGAATACCTACAGCAGGAATCAAAGATCTCAAACTGGTAATTTAGGATTCTACCTTAAGAAACCAGAAAAAGATGAAAGAAAGAAGACATACATATGGCCAATAGGCACAGAAAAAGACACTCAGTATCACTGATTATTCAGTTCAGTTCAGTCGCTCAGTTGTGTCCGACTCTTTGTGTCCCCAAGAACTGCAGCATGCCAGGCCTCCCTGTCCATCACCAACTCCCAGAGTTCACCCAAACTCATGTCCATCGAGTCGGTGGTGCCATCCAGCCATCTCATCCTCTGTCGTCCCCTTCTCCTGCCCCCAATCCCTTCCAGCATCAGAGTCTTTTCCAATGAGTCAACTCTTCCCATGAGGTGGCCAAAGTATTGGAGTTTCAGCTTGAGCATCATTCCTTCCAAAGAAATCCCAGGGCTGATCTCCTTTAGAATGGACTGGTTGGATCTCCTTGCAGTCCAAGGGACTCTCAAGAGTTTTCTCTAACATCACAGTTCAAAAGCATCAATTCTTCGGCACTCAGCTTTCTTCACAGTGTAACTCTCACATCCATATATGACCGCTGGAAAAACCATAGTCTTGACTAGATGGGCCTTTGTTGGCAAAGTAATGTCTCTGCTTTTCAATATGCTATCTAGGTTGGTCATAACTTTCCTTCCAAGGAGTAAGCGTCTTTTAATTTCATGGCTGCAATCACCATCTGCAGTGATTTTGGAGTCCCAAAAAATAAAGTCTGACACTGTTTCCACTGTTTCCCCATCTAATTCCCATGAAGTGATGGGACCAGATGCCATGATCTTCGTTTTCTGAATGTTGAGCTCTAAGCCAACTTTTTCACTCTCCTCTTTCACATTCATCAAGAGGCTTTTGAGTTCCTCTTCACTTTCTGCCATAAGGGTGGTGTCATCTGCATATCTGAGGTTATTGATATTTCTCCCGGCAATCTTGATTCCAGCTTGTGCTTCTTCAAGCCCAGCGTTTCTCATGATGTACTCTGTGTATAAGTCAAATAAGCAGGGTGACAATATACAGCCTTGACGTACTCCTTTTCCTATTTGGAACCAGTCTGTTGTTCCATGTCCAGTTCTTAGAGAAATGCAAATCAGAACCACAATGAAATGTTACCTCACACCTGTCAGAATGGCTATTACCAGAAAGGCAACAAAGTAACTGCTGGCAAGGATGTAAAGAAAGGGGAACCTTCATGCACTATTGGGGTGAATGTAAATTGGTGCAGCCACTATGGAAAACCCTATGGAGATTCCTCAGAGAATTAAATAGAACTACTATGTGATCCGGCAATTCCACTACTGGGTATTTTTCAAAATACTCAAACACTATTTAGAAAAGATATATGAACCCCTATGTTCATTGACACATTATTTATAATATCTAAGATATGAATGTGACCTAATGTCCATTCGTAGATGAATGGATAAAAAGATGTGGTATACATATATACAATGGAATATTACTCAGCCATAAAAAAAGAATGAAATCTTGTCATTTGCAACAATATGGATGGATCTACAGGGTATTATGCTAAGTGAAATAAGTCAGATAAAGACAAATACTATGTGATTTCACTTATATACAGAATCTAAAAGACAAAACAAATGAACAAACACAACAAATCAGAAAGAGTTAAAGATACCAGGAACAAACAGGTGATTGTCAGAGGAGATGGGATGGCGGGGAGGGGGTGAGAAATAGGTGAGCGAGATTAAAGAGGTACAAACTTCCAGCTACAAAATAAATGAGTCATGAGTATGAAGTATACAGTGTAAGGAATACAGTTAATAACTAAATAATGTCTTTGTGGTGACATACCACAACTAGACATTGCGGTGATCATTCTCAGATGTACAGAAAAAAATCACTATGGTGTAATAAGAACTGACAGTGTCACAGGTCGATTATATTTCAAAAACAAACATACAAACAAATTCACAGAAAAAGAGATCAGATTTGTGGTTACCAGAGATGGGGTAGATGGAGGTGGTAGGTGAAGGTAGTCCAAAGGGCTACAGACTCCAAGACAGAGAAGTACTAGAGATGTAATGTACAACATAATAAAGATATTCAACACTGTTATATGTTATATATAAAAGTTAAGAGAGTAAATCCTAAGAGTTCTCATCACATGCACAAAAACAGTTTTTGATCTTTAACTCTGTATCTATATTAGATGATGGATATTCACTAAACTTACTGTAGTAATTATTTCATGATATAAATAAAATAATTATGCTATATGCCCTAAACTTATACTGTGCTGTATTGTCAACTTTATGTCAATAAACCTAGAAGAAAAAAAAAAAACTTGAAAGAGAAAAAATTTAATCAAAAACTGAAGGAGGAAAATACAGAGTCAAAATCAATGAAATAGAAAATAGGGAAAAAAAATCCCACATAACCAATAAAGCCAAAAGTTAGCTCTCTGAATGCATAGTACAATTTTACAAACTTCTAGCTAGGTTGATTAAGAAAAAAGAAGGCAAACTATCATAATTTGGAATGAAATATAGCATAAAGATGCTACAGAAATTTAAAAAAGTTATAAGGGCATAAAATTATGAATAATAACTTTATTTCTAATAAATCAGAAAACCTGGTTGAAATGACCAAATTCTGCAAGCAGAAATTCTTGAAACTGACTCAAGGAAAAGAAAATATGAAGAAATCTAAAACAAATTAAAAAATCTGAATTAGTTATTAAAAATTTTCCCAAAGAAAATCACCAGCCCAGAGAATTTAACTGATAAATTATAACAATATGTAAAGAAATACTCCCTTACACTTTCAGAAAATAGAGTAGAAGGAACACTTCAACTTATTAAGTCTATATGATCCTAAATCCCAAACCAGACATTTGCCAAAATCGAATACCCATTCAGGATAAAAACTCAGCCATGCAAAACAGAAAGGCATTTCTTGATTCTGATAAAGGCTACCTATACAGAACCTTACAATTAGCACTATGCTTCACAGCTTAAGACTGAATATTTTCCAGTTGTGATCAGGAACACATTATCACTTCTATTCAACATTTTACTAGAGGTTGTAATCAGTGTAGTGAAGAACAAATGAAAAATAAAGGCACCTAGCATGCTGAAGTCCATGGGGTCACAAAAAGTTGGATATGACTGAGCAACTGAACCAAACTGAGATTGAAAAGGAAAGAAAATGTATTTTCAGACAACATGGTCTTATATGTAGAAAATCCTGAGAAATCCAGAGAAAAATTATAATAACTAATAAATGATTTCAACAAGGTCACTGGATAGACTACAACAGTATTTCTTTATATTCACAACAAACAATTCAGAAATGAAACAGAAAAACTGCATTTACAATGGCATTAAAATAATAAAACACTGAAAGAAATTTAACAAAAACAATGCAAGACATACATTGTAAAGTGCAAGACCTTGCTGAGAGAAAGATCTGAAAGGAGAGAGAGACATTTCATGTTTATGGATGGGAAGGCTCAATATTACTAGAATGGCAACCCTCACCAAATACAGGCTTGAGATTCTCCAAAGTGATCTGCAGACCCAACACAGTCCCTATCAAAATTCCAGCATATTCTGCAATATGTTGTCATTGCCATTATTTAAATGAAGTTTTAAAGCACACCCTAGTCAATCTTGCTCATTACTCAATCTAAGTATACCAACCAGTATCAAACAGGGAAGACAGAGGGACTGAGCGTGGTTCTAGAACCAAACTCCCCGTGTCTGAATCCCAGCTCCTTCACCTGCTAGCTGTGTGATCTCAGGCAAATTGTTAAGTCTCATTTTTTTCATTTGTCATATGGTATGAAAATTACTAGCATCAAGCTTATGAGGTTGTTGTCAAGATTAGGATGGAATCTTTCAACAACACCTGGCATGTGGTAAATGCTCAATAAGCACTGCAATTATTCTAGCAAATAATTTGGGGAATCGAAGATTAAAGCATTTTTTTTTATTACTTATGAGAATTTTCAGCACTAAAAGATTAATAGTAACGTAGCTACAACAACCATGAACTTGTCCCACACTGTATTTCTTAAAAAATGATCAAATTTTCAAGATATTTTTCAAAGCTTTAGGGAAAGCCATAGTTAAAATGAAATTTAAAAAACACCACCAGTTTATCCAAATACTCTTAAAAGTTCCCAGTAGAACTTCAATAGCTGTATTATTGCTACACTTCAATACATTTTAGGAAAAAAGGGTAAACTATAAAAGATAACAATGCTGGGCTTGTTTCTGGTAATATTGAGGAAAAGAAACCTGCACAAATATGACACTAAGACGACCCAAATATGGCATACAAATATTTAAAAATGTATCTTTTAAAACATGTCACATACTTTGAATAAAACCAAGCAATGCCCAAAACACAGTGAAAGCAGTAATCTCAGAAAATAAGGATTCTTCAAGGCCAGCTTTTGGCTATTTTCCACTAAATCCTGGTGATCTCTAGTGTTGATTTTTGTCTTCTGTGGGTCAGGGTACACTGGTCACAAAACATAGAGCCCCAAAGTGATGAGTCTATCAGGAAACCCTTGTAAAAGGCCATGACCTCAAAGAGTCAAGATCTTCAGTGTGAGAGTCAATCAGAAATAAATCTTCATCACCAGGAAAATGTGCTGCCATATCATTTGCACTTGGCAGAAAAAACAATCTCCTTGATATTTGTAATCACGAGCTTGGCCTCTTGTAGATCAGCAGTGCAAATTAATCTTATTTAAAGTCTGGCAAATATCAAGCCTATAATTTATTTTAAAATGGTTTTGCATTTTGTTTATTAAAAATATATATGATGTTGAAACTTCGCATTTTATAAACTAGTATCTGGCTATTAGTATTCTACAGGAACCAGAGTTCTTGGTGACTATATATATATATATATATATATATATATATATGTTTGTGTGTGTGTGACTTTTTTGTATACTAAGGGCCATTTCAATGTTACAATCATTTTTAGAGTTGTTGTAATTGATGTGAATATCATGTTTTTTTCAAATCTGTTCTGAGCCTATAGTGTTTGCTTTGTGAATATATAATATATGTGCATTGTATATATTCTGTATAGTTACATTGTACTGAAATATTAGCTCAATTGATATAAGTAAAGTACGTATTGAGTACTTTTCCCCCTAGCCTGGTTGTTTAATATTTTTAAAAAAGGTTTAAACTTTTCAAAAAACAAAGATTTTAAACTGGCCTTTATTACATGGTCACAAATAAAGTTGCAGTTAGAAAGGACAGGGAGGAAAAAAATAGTTTTGAGTGTCTTTGAATAGAAGCATAAGACTAAGGTTTGTTTGGTTCCCTTACCCTCTTGATTAAAATCTCTTATTAATGCTAAAAAACAAAAAACAAACAAACAAAAAACTGTCCTGCTTTGGTAGTGACCCCTGGTGCTCCAGAAGCATAATCTCTAATGAGGCGTTAATGAATTTCAGCAAATTAAAAGTTTCAAAGAATATTAAGCCACATGTGCACAGGCACACACACACACACAAATCAATAAACACACAAGAAAACAAGGCACCATGAGTTAGAACCAGCTGAAACAAACAAACGAACAAAAAAAATAGCTAAAACACATCCACACAGAAAAATTACTGAATTATCTGGAATATAGGTGCTTAAAGAAATGAAAGTTAGAACTGAATAAAACAATAGGAACAAGAAGCACACATAAAAATCAATAAAGCAGTCTTTTAGAATAATACAGCAGTACCTCTAGAAACAAAAAAAAAATAATTTAAATTAAAACTCAGTGGAATTGTTAAGTAGCTGAAAAAGACTAAGTGAACAGAAAGACAGATGGGAACAAATTATCCAGAATATAGTAGAAAGAAATGAAAAAAATCTGGAAAGTTGACAGATTCAGATAATACAGTAAAATCTAACATTCATCTTTCAAGCTCCAGAAGGATGGAGAAGAGAGCTTAGAAAGAGGCAGTACTCGAATAAATAATGGCTAAATATTTCCCCAAATTTGTTGAAAGATTCCAGTCCTCATCTTTAGCAAGGCCAACAAATTCCAGACATTAATAAAGAATTACACACAAATATAGAAGTTGTATTTTATGGTGAAAATGAAGAACACCAAAAGAGAGGATTTTAAAAAAAGCTAGAGAAAAAAAAAGAACAGATAACCTACAACATAATGACAATTATACTTTCAACTGACATGGCACCACCAACAGAAGCCAAAGATTGGAACATTATCTTTACTAGGCTGAAATAAAAAGCAACGGTCAGCCTAGAATTAAATAGGCAGCAAAGTAATCTTTCAAACAAAAGGGGCAAAGAAAATATTTTTAGAAAAGCAAAAAGTGAGTTTCCTTCCTTTTTTTTCTCCCTATCAATTATTTTATTTTTTCCCCAGTTTTATTGTGATATAATTGACATACCACAATTGACATACAGTTATGTATTGGTTTGGGCTTCCCAAGTGGCTCAGCCATAAAGAATCCACCTGTCAATGCAGGAGACAGAAGAGATGTGGGTTTGATCCCTGGGTTGGGAAGATCCCCTGGAGGAGGAAATGGCAACCCACTGCAGTATTCTTGCCTGGATAATCCCATGGACAGAGGAGATGGGCGGGCTATAATCCATGGGTTGCAAAGAGCCAGACATGACTGAGCACACACACAATGTACAGGTTTAAGGTGTACAGAATAAGGACTGGACTTTTCACAGTACATTTAATGAACACCCATTATCTTATATAAATTCAAAAATAAATCTAAAAAATTTGTGTGTGATGACAACTTTCAATTTACCCTAACTTTCACATATAAAGTGCTAATTATATTTATCATGTTGTATATTACATCCCTAGTACTTGTTTATCTTAGAAATTTGTACATATTGACCATTTTCATCTATTGCTCACCCACCCCTGCCTCTGATAACCACAAATTTGGTCTCTTTTTCTATGAGTTTGTATACTTGACATATAACAGACATACAACACCATGTTAATTTCAGATACACAAAACTGTAATTTTTTTTCTATATCATTTCAAAATGATCACTCAGCCTAGTTCAGTTGCTCAGTTGTGTCTGACTCTTTGCAACCCCATGGACTTCAGCACACCAGGCTTCCCTGTCCATCACCAACTCCCGGAGCCTACTCAAACTCATGTTCATTACATCAGTGAAGCCATCCAACCATCTCATCCTCTGTCGTCCCCTTCTCCTCCTACCTTCAATCTTCCCCAGCATCAGGGTCTTTTCCAATAAGTTGGTTCTTCGCATCAGGTGGCAAAAGTATTGGAGTTTCAGCTTCAGCATCAGTCTTTCCAAGGAATATTCAGGACTGATTTCCTTTAGGATTGACTGGTTGGATCTCCTTGCAGTCCAAGGGATTCTCAAGAGTCTTCTCCAGCACCACAGTTCAAAAGCATCAGTTCTTCGGCGCTCAGCTTTCTTTATAGTCCAACTCACATCCATATATGACTACTGGAAAAACCATAGCCTTGACTAGATGGACCTTTGTTGGTAAAGTATTGTCTCTGCTTTTTAATATGCTATCTAGGTTGGTCATAGCTTTCCTTTTAAGGAGCAAGTGTCTTTTAATTTCATGGCTGCAATCACCATCTGCAGTGATTTTGGAGCCCCCAAAATAAAGTCTCTCTAGTGTTTCCACTGTTTCCCCATCTATTTGCCATGAAGTGATGGGACTAGATGCCATGATCTTAGTTTTCTGAATGGTAAGTCAACTTTTTCACTCTCCTCTTTCACTTTCATCAAGAGGCTCTTCAGTTCTTCTTCACTTTCTGCCATAAGGGTGGTGTCATCTGCATATCCGAGGTTATTGATATTTCTCCCAGCAATCATGATTCCAGCTTGTGCTTCATCGAATCCAGCATTTCTCATGATGTAGTCTACATGTATGTTAAATAAGCAGGGTGACAATATACAGCCTTCATGTACTCCTTTTCCTATTTGGAACCAGTCTGTTGTTCCATGTCCAGTTCTAGCTGTTGCTTCTTGACCTGCATACAGATTTCTGAGGAGGCAAGTCAGGTGGTCTGGTATTCCCAGCTCTTTAAGGATTTTCCACAGTTTATTGTGATCCACGTAGTCAAAAGCTTTGGCATAGTCAATAAAGCAAAAGTAGGTGTTTTTTTCTGGAACTCTCTTGTTTTTTCGATGATCCAGAGGATGTTGGCGATTTGATCACTACCTAAGTATTTAAGATACATCACCATACAGATATTACATAATTTCTGATGATATTCCCCACACTGTACATTTCATATTTGTGGCTCACTTATTTTGCAACTGTAAGTTTGTACCTTTTAATCCCACTCACCTATTTCTTTCCTCTCCCTACACCCCTCCTCTCTAGCAAGCACCTGTTTCTTTTCTGTATCTGTAACTGTTTCTGTTTAGTTTGTTTTGTTTCTCAGATGTTTTGTTTCTGTTCATTTGTTTTCTCAGATGCCACATTGTAAGTGAAATTAAAAGCATTTGTCTTTCTCTGACTTATTTTAATTAGCATATGCCCTGTATGTCTACCCAGGTTGTTGCAAATGGCAAGGTTTCATTCTTTTTTATGGCTGATTAATATTTAAATATATATATATCACATCATTTTTATCCATTTATCTATTGATGGGTGCTTGGTTTGCTTTCATATCTTGCTTACTATAAGTAATGCTGCAATGGGTACAGGGGTACACAGATCTTTTCTAATTAGTGTTTTCATTTTCTTTGGATAAAATAGCCAGCAGTGAAATTTCTGGATCATAAGATTGTTCCATTTTTAATTTTTTGAGGAAATTCCATACTGTTTTCCCTAGTGGCTGCAGCAATTTATATACCCACCAACAGTGCACAAGTGTCCCCTTTCCTTCACATCCTCACCAACACTTGTTGTCTTTTTTATAATAGCCATTCTGACAGGTATGAGGTGATATCTCATTGAGGTTTTGTTTTGTATTTCCTTGATGATTAGTGATGTTGAATATCTTTTCATGTGTCTGTTGTCCATCTGTATTTCTTCTTTTGAAAAATGTCTATTCAGTTCCTTTTCCCATTTTCAATCAGATTGTTTTTTGATGTTGAGTTGTCAGAGTATTTTGTAGATTCTGGATATAAACCCCTTATCAGCTACTGTTGATAAATCTCTCTTCCCATTTAGTAGGCAGCCTTTTCATTTTGTTGATAGCTTCCTTTGCTGTTCAAAAGATTTTTAGCTTGATGTACTCTCATTTTTTTCTGCTTTTGTTTCACTTGACTAAGGCAACATATTAAAAAAAATTACTAAGATCGGTGTGAAAGAATTACTGCCTATATTTTCTTCTGTACGCTTTATGGTTTCAGGTCTTACAATCAAGTCTTTAATCTATTTAGAATTTATTTTTGTGTATGGTGTAAGAGAGTAGTCCAATTCGATTCTTTTGCATGTAGCTGTCCAGTTTTCCCAAAACCATTTATTGAAGAGGATGTCTTTTACCAACTGTACATTCTTCCCTTCTGTGCTATAGATTAATTGCCCATATAAATGTTGGTTCATTTCTGGGTTCTCTATTCTGTGCCTTATTTCTTTAGAAAGAAATTATAGAGGATTTATTTCAAGTAGACAAAAATTTGAGATGCAAGAAGTATTGGTATGCAAATAAACTAGTAAATACATAGCTAAGCCTAAAAATAAATTAGTTGCTACGTCAAACTAAAACTCTTCAGCACAGCAAAGAAAAACAACGACAAAAGAAAAAGAGAGAGGGTATTTGCAAATCATATACCCAATAAGGGGTTAATCTTCAAACTATACAAAGAACTCATATGGCTCAACCAACAAAAGAACAAACAATCCAATTGAGAAATGGGCAGAGGATCTAAACAGACATTTTTCTAAAGAAGACATACAGATGGCCAAGAGGCACATGAAAAGATGCTCAACATCACTAATCATCAGGGAAATGAAAATCAAAACCACAGTGAGAAAATCATCTCACACCTGTCAGAATGGCTTTTGTCAAAATGGTAAGAAATTGCAAGCGTTGGTGAGAATGTGTAGAAAAAAGAAACTTCACGCCCTGTTGGTGGGAAAGTAAACTGGTATCGCCACTAGGGAAAACAATATGAAAGTCTCGAAAAATTAAAAACAGAACTACCATATGACCCAGCAATTCCACTTCTAGGTAAATAAACAAAACAATAAACTGTTATATATATATGAAACTGATAATGCTATATGTCACTTACAGCAGCTCACTGGGTAATGAATCTGCCTGCGATGCAGGAGATGCAGGTAGATGGGAGTTTGAGCCCCAGGTTGGGAAGATCCCCTGGAGGAGGGCAAGGAAACCCACTCCAGTATTTTTGCCCGGAGAATCCCTTAGACAGAGAAGCCTGGAGGACTATAGTCCATGGGGTTGCAAAGAGTCGGATGCGACTGAACATGAACATACTCCTCAAGGCTGCCACCCTGTTCCATCCACTCCACACTGATGAGCAGCACCAAGCTACCTGCAGTCCCCTGGTGTGGACCCAGAAAACAGCCCCAGATAAGCACAGATGTGACAGGCTAGCAGTGCATACTGACAGCACGTCCATCCACGGATAAAACTAGCAGGATGAGAATTAAAATCTTAGTTCCTCATGTTTTCTGGAGAATAATGATGTTTTGAGTGTCTTTATTCTTTGTTCATTCTGCTTGTTAATATTTGTAAGGTCATCATGCAACTAGATATTAATGTTACAGCCATGCATACTATTGAATGATATTAAATACTTCTTTGTGTTTTAATATAATATTTTTCCTTTCAAAAACAGTTCGTTTTTATTACAAAGTGAATCATAATAAGTGAAGTTACTGCAAAATTGGTAACTTTGGAATTTTAGATTTCTTTTAAATTTTGAGAGCACATTTCTTCAAATTAGCATAATTCATCTTTAATTATTCTCTTCCTTTCATGTTAAAGTCTATTTAAATAACACGCAGTAAGAACTATAAGTGGCATCTCAGATCTCCTCATTCAAATATAATTGGAATTTCACACTCCACTAGTATGACTTCATTCACATATAGTTCTCAACAAGTGCCTGTCACATTAAAATTTATTGGTTGCTATAGTGTTTCTTCCAAAATAAAAGACACACAAGGCACATCCCTGCCCCCAGCATTCACAGTATATTGGGGCCAGACAGCAGTCAGCTAAGAACGGGATTCCCAGTAATGCAGAGCAAATTCTAGAATAGAGGGATAGGAAAAATGCTACTGGGGCAGAAAGATAGGAGAAATTAATTTGTCTAATATCGGGGAAAGTTTACCAGAGAAGGTAATTAAGACCTGAAATATAGATAAAATTTTTCTTAGGTAGAAAGGAAGAAATATTTTCTAGAAGAGCAGCAGCACGAGGAAAACAAGGAAAATTTAAGAAGCGTGTGATGTGTTAGAGGAGCATCAGGTCGTGTAGTTTGTTGTGCAATGTACAGGTGGCGGTTTTTGTTTAGTTGTTAAGTTGTATACAACTCTTGTGACCCATAAACTGTAGCCCACCAGGCTCCTCTGTCCATGGGACTTCCCAGGCAAGAATACTGGCATGAATTGCCATTTCCTTCTCCAGGGGATCTTCCCGACCTAGGAACTGAACCCAGGCCTCCTGCATTGCAAGTGGATTCTACAGGGGTTACATATAATTAGTCTATAAATATTAGTCTTTTGCTATTTCTTTGTGTGCTGGGAGTCTGGGGGATAACAGCAATTATTTCTTTTCATCAAATGGGAAAGGAAAGAATACATATGGCAGAATATGCAGAACCAAAGCAATTCATCATTCTTTTCAGTCAACTACAGGAAAAACGCTTTCATACTAGGTCTACAATGCAGCTGTCCCTTACTGACAGACGTTTCCCTGCACCTGGCTGACCTGTCTGTTTAGAGTAATTCATCAGTCAGTCCTCCATTTGTCCAGACTCTACTGTGTACCCAACACTCAGCTGGGCATCAGGGAACCAAAGGAAACACTGCCCGGTCCCCAGTGCAAAGAACCCTGCTTTAGATAAGAGTCAAAACTAAGGTACCTGTAGAAAACAGAAAATTGTTCCATATTAAACTGAGTGGAACACATTCTAGACACCAGGTTAATTTATAGGCCCAAATTGGGGAAATGTTTTAGAAAAGTTATGACTTGAAAATGAGTAGAATTCAGAAAAAAGAGCAGGGTAGAAAAGAGAGCTTTCCTGATGCAGAAGAAGACCTGGAGCCTATTATAGAAAGAGGCAGGAGTCTGAGAACAAAACTTCCTAATGGGACAGGGAAACAAGTTATGGTACTGGCAGCAACTTACTGAGGGTCTTGAAAATGAGGAGTCTGGATCTGATGAAGTATCTGCTGACATGATACATGTGATCTTATGGGAAGGTACAAAGGGATACATTCCCTAATGGCAGATCTGACAAAAAAGAAATGGGAACAGGGAGGATTGCCCAAAAAGAGCCACAGTAACCCATACACAAGGTAAGGTGAACTCACATCTTGATTACAACAGTAAAAGAAAGGGTGCAAAGGAGAGACATTTTAAGGGAAATGGAGTGACAGATTTTATACATGTGAGAGGGAGCTGTCATAGTATGGCTGTTAAGAGGAATCATGGGTTTGATTACTGGCTTGGTTAAACAACATGCATGTCCTAGAGCTGGACCATACGCCTTTAAAACCTTAGAGAATGTCCATACTACCTACCTTACTGAGATTAAATCAATATAAAGTACTTCTCATACAGTAATGTCTCAGTAAAAGTTGGTTGCATCACCACCACCATCACATCAGAGTGATTACAATTTCTCTACTTTAAAAAATAACTATTTTTTTCCATTTTAATTGACAGGTATCTTGCAGAGACATGATTTAAGACTACTTTGCCAACAAAGGTCCATCTAGTCAAGGCTATGGTTTTTCCAGTGGTCATGTATGGATGTGAGAGTTGGACTGTGAAGAAGGCTGAGTGCCGAAGAACTGATGCTTTTGAACTGTGTTGTTGGAGAAGACTTTTGAGAGTCCCTTGGACTGCAAGGAGATCCAACCAGTCCATTCTAAAGGAGATCAGCCCTGGGTGTTCTTTGGAAGGACTGATGCTAAAGCTGAAACTCCAGTACTTTGGCCACCTCATGCGAAGAGTTGACTCATTGGAAAAGACTCTGATGTTGGGAGGGATTGGGGGCAGGAGGAGAAGGGGACGACAGAGGACGAGATGGCTGGATGGCATCACTGACTAGATGGACGTTTGAGTCTGAGTGAACTCCGGGAGTTGGTGATGGACAGGGAGGCCTGGCGTGCTGCGATTCATGGAGTCGCAAAGAGTCGGACACGACTGAGCGACTGAACTGAACTGAACTGAATGACCTGTTATTCCTCAAGCTTTCACCCATTAGTTAGGGCATCTATTGAAGGTCCCTGCTTCATTAAATTATTACAGTTGGCAAATAATGATTTTCTATTTCCATTATCTTTTACATTTATCAATTAACTTTCTACTGTCAGGAAGCACTCTCTCCCTTCCCATCCATCTGTACCTTCATTCACCCAGCCACCCACCCATCTGGCTATCCATCTATCTACCTCAATAGGGGTGCTTACATTAATTTCAAAGGGAGAAAATGTAATAAACATGAAGAAAAACAGTCCCTGACTCTTACTGAACAGGAACAGATCTGGTTCTCACATACATGTGAGAACATACATGTTCTCTTGCTGAAAGTAAGTAATTTATTACAATGCCAGTATTAGATGGTCTGTCACCATGCTAGAGTGAAACATAGGCAGAACCACTCCATAAATGCATGTGGACACATAAAAAAAAACAAAACCAAGAATACTGTCCAAACCACAAAAAATGATCAATACCTGCCACTTCCCGCTGATGTGAGTGCTGCTTATTTACCAAATACAAGTTTAGTTTTGCTCCATTCCTCTTGCCTCCTATATACAAATTATTACTGTAACCAATAGAGAAACCACCCATTTTTGATAGCACCCACTTGAGAGTAAAACCACACTTCCTTAAAATCTCCCCCCAATAATTGAGCTGCTGCTGCTGCTGGTAAGTCGCTTCAGTCATGTCTGACTCTGTGCGACCCCATAGACGGCAGCCCACCAGGCTCCCCCGTCCCTGGGATTCTCCAGGCAAGAACACTGGAGTGGGTTGCCATTTCCTTCTCCAATTGAGCAGGTAGATCCAAATATGAAAATAAGAACCTCTTAACACACTGGAATACACCCTCACTGAGATATCCTCCAGTTCCTCACGGTGTGCACTCTCACTTGTTGCCATGAGCCAAGAAACCCAACTCTGTTTAACCAGATATTTATTCCTGGGAGGTCTGAATGGAGGGCATCAACAATAATTTTAGAGAAGAAATCTGACAGACACCACCTTAAACAAGCAATCAACAAATATTACCAGAAGTGGAACAAATCACTATCCTAATCCTCCTGATACAATGTCCCGAGGAGAATGCATCATTTTTGAATTGGGTTGGCTCAAAAAGCATAATACCAATTTAATCATGCAGAAACGTCAAACCACACTGAAGGCATTCTACAAAATAACTGCAGCATGCTCTTCAAAAATATTAACGTCAAGGATTAAGGAACTATACTGAATTAAAGGTGACTATAGAGACGTGACAGCTGAACGCAACCCAGGGTCCAGCCTTACTGCGGCAAGTGGTAGATTAGGATCTACAGATTAGGTAAGACTGAGTTCATGTTTCTCAATTGATAACTGTATTGTTATATAAGGAGATATCCTTTTTAGGAAATGCACACTGAAGCACTTAAGTGCAAAGAATATACATGTATGTTAAAATTACATACACACATGTGTGTGCTTAGTTATCAGTCACGTCCTACTCTTTGGGCCCCATGGACTGTAGCCCACTGTGCTCCTCTGCCCATGGAATTTTCCAGACAAGAATATTGGAGTGGGTTTCCATTTCCTACTCCAGGGTATCTTCTCGACACAGAGATCGAATCTGCATCTCTTGCGTCTCTTGCATTGGCAGGCAGATTCTTTACCACCCGTGCTACCTGGGAAGCCCATACACACATACGTATATGTTAAAATTATATGTGTGAATACACATGTAAACACACACAGAGACACAGAGAGAGTAGGAGGGTGTGATAAAGCAAACGTGATAGAGTACTAACATTTGGGAATTCAGATGAAGGGTATATGGAAATTAATTGTACTCTTTTACAACTTTTCTGTAAGTCTGAAATTACAGTCCATTCTCACACCTGCAGTAAAGTTCTATGAAGCATGACTCATGTTTGAACAAAGCTCGTTAGTGCATAGATTTTCTCTCAAACATGCTCTGCAGCCCTCTTGTGCTCAGGAGTACTATGCACACACACTTCAGCACTGTAGTTTGGAGCCCCTTTACATAGCAAAATCCCCAAGAAAACCCCCACACAAGTCTGGACAATGTGGCACTAAACGGACTGTGACAAGAACACTTGTTTGCAGTATTAAGCTGAGACAAGAAGGCACGGCGCCCCCTTGTTCAACCTCAGCAGGGAACTGGGCACATCAGGTGACCTGAGTATCTCAACCATCTGCATGCGTGCAGGATGACTGGAAAAGCACAAGGACTGATTTAGCAGTTACAAATTTCAGCCATGGATGAATTCACTGATATGGAATCTGTGAATAATGAGGACTGGCTGACCGTATATCAAAATAAAAAGGAAATATATTTTCAATCTGGAAGACTAGAAAAATAGTAGTACAATAAAATAAGATATGGTCTTTGGGCAGGAGAACTGTTCTGGGAGGGAAAGTGAAAGTGGAAATTGCTCAGTCGTGTCCAACTCTTTGCAACCCCATGGGCTGTAGCAGATAGTATTTAATTCAGGATATTATAGGTTTGGAAGGTTGTCCCAGAAATGCCTTAGATACATTTGGAAATCCAGGAGCTGATGAAAGCCAAATTAGAGAAAGAGATGAAGTCTACGGGAATTATTGTTTATACAGTAGGGATAACTGAAGCCATAATTAGAGCAAAGGAAGACCCAGATTTTGTGCTTAAGTCGTAACACAAGGGAGGATTAAATCATTAGAGTGAAGACATGCAGAATCAAGAAAGGGGAATATAGTGAAACTGCCTCTTTTTTGGCAAAGCTATTCAAATAGATGCACTGAGTAAGGAGCAGCAGATAGGTTCACTGAGACAGTTTCAATAAAAAAAAATTTAAAAATATAGGATTTGACTTGATAGAGCTTTCCAGATCCAATGAGCTATCTATCCAAAGATAGAGTCACTGCTATTGGAGGTAATCAAACACAGGGTGCAGGTTATTTACCAGGATGAGCACACTATCGAATATTCTGATTGGATAATACTTTAAGACCTGTACAATGATTTTAATATCCTGTGACTAATTTTTGCTGAATATTTTCTCTGGAGTCTTAAGTGATTCCCATATACTCAATCAACCATGAAGTAGGTCTCCAGATCCTTAAAAATAATCAGACCTATCAGAGCTGAAATTTTTTGACCTAGGCAAAATGTTGTCACCATAGTCCATTTCATTGAAATATCTAAAACATGGAGATAAAGGCAGAAGCTGCATCTTCATCAATGTGGTCCACCCTCTCCCTTAGTTTGCTGCTATCTTAAAAATAAAAGGTCAGATGGACATCTGGGGCCTGGGACACATCCTACTTCAGTTCAGTTCAGTTCAGTCACTCAGTCGTGTCCGACTCTTTGCGACCCCATGAATTGCAGCACTCCAGGCCTCCCTGTCCATCACCAACTCCCGGAGTTCACTCAGATTCACGTCCATTGAGTCAGTGATGCCATCCAGCCATCTCATCTTCTGTCGTCCCCTTCTCCTCCTGCCTCCAATCCCTCCCAGCATCAGAGTCTTTTCCAATGAGTCAACTCTTCGCATGAGGTGGTCAAAGTACTGGAGTTTCAGCTTTAGCATCAGTCCTTCCAAAGAACACCTAGGGCTGATCTCCTTTAGAATGGACTGGTTGGATCTCCTTGCAGTCCAAGGACTCTCAAGAGTCTTCTCCAAGCTGCTCCTTATGGAAAGTCAGCATGAGAAGAGTTACGGAGCACAAATGAATACCTGGGGCTCAAGGGTGGGAGGCTTATTTATTTTTTTAAAAAGACAGTCCTGGGAATTCCATACTAGGTTGTAGTCTTTGGTGCCAAGGATTTCTCTGAAATAGCGAGCCATCAACTGGTAGGTAGTGGTATGCTGAAGTTAAAACTGTGAAGAGCATAATACTCATTCCTGAACTTCCATAAATGTACTTTTTCACCGGTGTGTGGGAGCCCTGGGGAGAACGGCCATTATTACAGCAACAAAATTGGAAGCTCTCACACCTGTCTCACTGCATCAGATCTGGTCAGCTCTGTGGCTCCCCTCCCATTACTTTCCCTGACAACACAGACCGCCTCCCTCTCCCCTCAGGGTGTGGGGCAGGGGAGAGGAGAGACTTTCTGTGACTTGTGGAACAATCTTGGCTAGTCTTCTCACATTTACCTATAAGCCTTTTACTGTGCTTTTGATTAGTTTAGAATATTCACTGATAGGCCTCCTTTGGTTTTCTGAATTCTAAATCTTTTCTTTTTTTTTAAATGAACAGTGTCCCAGGCTTAACATTTGCTAAGTACTAACCAATAACACATAGTTTGCAAGAACTGATAGATGAAGATTTCTTTTGCGTTAATAAAGCACTTTAAATTCTTACTATCATTAGTAAAAGTAAATATTCATTCTTCATATAAATTTCTCTTATTGCACACTATCAACACTATCCTCCAAATATATACAATCTACTGCCTGGCTATAAAAATAAACTAAATGTACAAATGTATAAGAGAAATGTACTTCAAAGGGAGTTAATATAATGTACTATACAGAGCTAGAAAGGAAGGTAATCAAACCTTTTGGCAACATATGAAGTGTAAAAGTGAAATATTCACATGTCAGAGCTGATGTTCATCAACAAGTGGCAAATTGGAAGATTATATTTAAATTCACATTTTTGTTCTTAAAAAAAAAAAAAAAACAACTCCTCATGATGACATCAAAGAGGGATCAAAAGAGCTCCCATAATGACTGCTTTTAGGGACAAATGTGAATTTGCTAGATACTGCTAATGAATTAAATTATTAGCAAATATGTATTGCACTCTGGCCACATGCAAAGCTGTCCCAGAGGTACAGAGGAAATGAGAAATGTGCCCCAACACTGTAGTCAGGCAGTGTAACAGATAATGAGAAGGTGGCCATTGATACAAATGTCTATCAATTAAGAGCATGTGGTGTTTAAAAGTTAAAAATAATGTTTTCTATGGGAAAGAGGGAGAGAGATTTTTGGCTGATTTCCCATGCAAATTGGGCAAAATACTGACATGTTGAAACAAACCATTTTGTTGGAAGCAGCAAGCTATCATTGGTCCCAGTGCTAGTCTACTGACAAGTGATTGGACGGATCAGTAGCAACTGATCACTTCAAAAAACATTTCCAGAAATAGATTTAGTCTATGTTTAATAGGCATAGATATTTTTGAGAATGCAGTTTGGATCTTTATGTATGTCGGACATCTCAGTGTCTTAACATCATTTTGAACCGGAGTTTGGCTTAGGAGGTGAGCCAAATAAGACTCCCCTGCCCCAATTCTCTGTACTCATCTCTTTGAAGCATCTTAGAATTTGTACTAGTAATGCATCTTCTAAGGGAATATACCTTAAGTTCAGTTCAGTCGCTCAGTCGTGTCTGACTCTTTGCGACCCCGTGAATCGCAGCACGCCAGGCCTCCCTGTCCATCACCAACTCCCGGAGTTCACTCAGACTCACGTCCATGAGTTGGTGATGCCATCCAGCCATCTCATCCTCTGTCGTCCCCTTCTCCTCCTGCCCCCAGTCCCTCCCAGCATCAGAGTCTTTTCCAATGAGTCAACTCTTCCCATGAGGTGTCCAAAGTACTGGAGTTTAAGCTTTAGCATCATTCCTACCAAAGAAATCCCAGGGCTGATCTCCTTCAGACTGGTTGGATCTCCTTGCAGTCCAAGGGACTCTCAAGAGTCTTCTCCAACACCACAGTTCAAAAGCATCAATTCTTCGGCACTCAGCCTTCTTCACAGTCCAACTCTCACATCCATACATAACCACAGGAAAAACCATAGCCTTGACTAGATGGACCTTTGTTGGCAAAGTAATGTCTCTACTTTTCAATTATGCTATCTAGGTTGGTCATAACTTTCCTTCCAAGGAGTAAGCGTCTTTTAATTTCATGGCTGCAGTCACCATCTGCAGTGATTTTCGAGCCCCAAAAAATAAAGTCTGACACTGTTTCCACTGTTTCCCCATCTATTTCCCATGAAGTGATGGGACCAGATGCCATGATCTTCGTTTTCTGAATGTTGAGCTTTAAGCCAACTTTTTTACTCTCCTCTTTCACTTTCATCAAGAGGCTTTTTAGTTCCTCTTCACTTTCTGCCTTAAGGGTGGTGTTTATCTGCATATCTGAGGTTATTGATATTTCTCCCGGCAATCTTGATTCCAGCTTGTGCTTCTTCCAGTCCAGCGTTTCTCATGATGTACTCTGCATATAAGTTAAATAAGCAGGGTGACAATATACAGCCTTGACATACTCCTTTTCCTATTTGGAACCAGTCTGTTGTTCCATGTCCAGTTCTAACTGTTGCTTCCTGACCTGCATACAAATTTCTCAAGAGGCAGATCAGGTGGTCTGGTATTCCCATTTTTTTCAGAATTTTCCACAGTTTATTGTGATCCACACAGTCAAAGGCTTTGGCATAGTCAATAAAGCAGAAATAGATGTTTTTCTGGAACTTTCTCTTGCTTTTTCCATGATCCAGCGGATGTTGGCAATTTGATCTCTGGTTCCTCTGCCTTTTAGTAGTCATCAAATACACTAAAGTAAGGGCCTTTGATTAAGAGTCATTAAGTCTGGTCTTCAGCAACATACACACATACACACACACACACACACACACACATAAACACACATACATATCAGATCAACAGAGACGTTACTTTGTCAACAAAGTCCGTCTAGTCAAGGTTATGGTTTTTCTAATAGTCATGTATGGATGTGAGAGTTGGACTATAAAGAAAGCTGAGCACTGAAGAACTGATGCTTTTGAACTGTGGTGTTGAAAAAGACTCTTGAGAGTCCCTTAGACTGGATCCAACCAGTTCATCCTAAAGGAGATCAGTCCTGGGTGTTCATTAGAAGGACTGATGTTGAAGCTGAAACTCCAGTACTTTGGCCACCTGATGCGGAGAGCTGACTCATTTGAAAAGACCCTGATGCTGGGAAAGATTGAAGGCAGGAGGAGAAGGGGATGACAGAGGATGAGATGGTTGGATGGCATCATCGACTCAATGGACATGAGTGTGGGTATACTTCGGGAGTTGGTGATGGACAGGGAGGCCTGGCGTGCTGTGGTTCATGGGGTCCCAAAGAGTTGGACATGACTGAGCGACTCAACTGAACATAAATATTTTAAATCTAATGCTGTGTGATCCTGTTAATTTAATTAACCTCAAATGATCTTCAGTTAGAGGTGCTTCAGTGTCTAAGGAGTCAGCACACACTCAGACAATTTTCCAAATTTTCAAGAACTGAAAATTCTGGCAGTTTAATGTGATACCTATACCATGGGGTTGCAAAGAGTCGGACACAACTGAGCAACTGAACTGAACTGAATCCCAAAGGTATGTACTGGATAGTGCCTTCATTTTGTTTTATGTGTTAATATCCTGATCTTATATATTTATGGATGTGTTCATCTGGTCTCATAACTAAAGGAGTGAGATACCTCAGTCATGTCACACCATGTGAAGAACACTGATATAATTTCACACAGGAAAAAAGAAACAGTCAAAAGGTTAGCGTTATCCTTCACTCTAATGCATTTATCAGTAATTCTCATGTGTGCTCAGCTGTGTCTAACTCTTTGTGAGCGCATGGACTGTAGCGCACCAAGCTCCTCTGTCCATGGAATTTTCCAGGCAAGAATACTGGAGTAGGTAGCCATGTCCTACTCCAGAGGGTCTTCCTGACCCAGGAATCAAACCTGTGTCTCATGTCTCCTGCACTGGCAGGAGGGTTCTTTACCACTAGCACCACCTGGGAAGCTTTCTTTGTCAAAAACACATTATTATTATTATTAGTGTGAAATTCTAAATACTTCTCATAGCTAAAGCCTGTAAAACACGTTTCCTTTTAATCCTTTAAAGGATGCTTTTACTTGACTTTTCCCCAAAGTATCAATATTGAATGTTGTAAAAATACTTTTAGCATTTACTTTCAAATGAAATATTCAACGCTCAATGCTTTCATGGAAAATTTCCCCTTAAAAATCCATTATACTAAAAGTAAATATCTGCATGGAGTCGTCTAGACTGATGTAATTAAAATTAAATTTACAAAAAGGTAATGGAGATTTTATCAGCACTAGCATGTAGTTCAACGCAGCAGCTGAATAATTGCAGCTTCTTTCCTGTATAATCTGGGATGAACAAAATGTTGCAATTTAAGGTATTTTTAAGAAACAATCTTACAGCAAATCCTTAGATTGGACTATTATTTTCTTTATGGCATCTAAACTTTACTACAAGGTATTAAATAATGCAAGAAAATCAAAGTGGTACAAAGGTGAGGACCTGGCCACATTTAGTTATTTTTAAATTGCTGAACTAACGACCCAGGGGAAGGCCTGCTCGTGACAATGGTTACTCCTGCAGCACGCCCTGAGCTGATCTCAGGCCTCTGAAGTAGATGGTGAAATTCATGCCTTTGGTCAAAGAATCCCTGTGATCCCTTTCAGGTTTGGTCTCAGGATTCCGAACTAGACAGAGATGCATATTTTAAGAAGTCAATTAAACCTAAACTTGTCATATCATTTATTTTCTTCACCTCCTTAGTGAAAGATATTCCCAAGTGTTGTACTCTTTTGGTCATATCATCTCTTAACTCTAGGACTCTTGAACTCTTCCTCTTAGAATTGCTTCTTTCCAGAACAATGATGCAGCCCATTCTAGATGACCCTCAAAAGCTAATCCAATAAATCCACAGTTTTATCTGGGGGGTGAAGAGTGAAGACGACAATGGCTCAGATTGTTAATTAACTACCTTTGCCTCCTCCTGATAAATGTTACAAGAATCCACTGGACTTCCCCTATCTCCTTCTCTAGCCTTCATTTTTGGGGCACGTTTCCCTTGCTCCTACACCTTATTTCCACTTTCCAACCTGCCACTTGTTTTCTCATGCTGTTTGCACATGCCCGCAATCAGCTCCTTATACCCACTTCACCAAGTTCACTCCTGCTTGTCCTCTAGATAACAGCTTAAGGCAATTCCTTCCACAAAGCCTTTTCTGACCACCTATAGCCCTTCAGAAGGCCTGTGTTCCATCTGTTGGCTCTGCAATTCCTGTAACACCCTGCACTTCTGATTTGGGATCCTTGGCACACTTCTAAGGGTCACCTTCAACTCTAGGCTGAAGTTCTTGAGGGCAGGAACCATGCTTGTCTTGTTCTGGGCTGTATCCCTGCTGCCTGGCACACAGGAGAGGCTCAATAACTATTTTAAAAATGCTGTAAACAAATGACTAATAGTTATTGGCTTTTGTGTCAATCTCCTGTGCTGCGACTTCTACATGTTTTATTCATCTTGGCAGCCTCTATGTCTAGACCGGTACCTGGCACAAAGTATGCTATTAATATATGCTGGCTGAATTTAATTCTGAAATGGTGTGCTTTTCTAACTTTCTAACAGCAGCTTCGTCTTCTCGTAGCTTACCTGAAACTATCAGGAAGGATTAGAAGGTGGTTAAATGGTTAGGGAGAAGGGCAAGTAAGCCATTAGAAGAGAGGCAGAAATTTCAGCCTCAGAAAATTGCACGGATGTGAAAATGGAAAATGGATCGCTTATTTAACCTTCAGGCAGGTACCTATGTATGTGGCCAAATCCAACCAGTACTTTTATTTAACAGAGAATAAAAGCATTTGCCAATAACTGGTTGCTTGAAATTAAGCTATGGTGGAAAAAAATCACAACAGTGGTTGCCTCTGGGGGTGGGGATGGGGGATGACTGGGAAAGTACATGAGGAAACTTTTAGGGGATGACAATGTTCTATATTTAGTTCAAGGTTTATTCCATACTGATGTAGGCACTTGTCAAGATTCATCAAATGATGCACTTAGGTTTTTGCACATTTCATTTCATTGTAAATTTAACTCAAAAGGCAGATGAAAGCTCTGTCAACAAGTACTGAACTCTATTTAATAATATTCATAGTGTGATATGTGAAGGGTGAAGTGCACTGATGATTACAATTTGGTATGAAATGCATATAACAAAAAGAGATGGAGAAATGTATGAGAAAGCACACATGTAAGATATTAACTGTAGAATCTATGTGGTGGGCATATGATTGCTTACAATTCTCTCAACATTCCTGTATGTTTCAAATATTTCATTGAAAAAATGCTGGGGAAAATGGTTGCTTGGTTTTGTTTAGATGCAGAGTGAACTCCGGGAGTTGGTGATGGACAGGGAAGCCTGGCATGCTGCAGTTCATGGGGTCGCAAAGAGTCGGACACTACTCAGCGACTGAACTGAACTGATGTTAGCACCCAAAAGCACAGAGTTGTGAAAGGTTAGGATGGAGTAATGAAGAAATTCTAAAAATCTCAGGAAAATGCAAAGTTTTCATTTTCTGTGACACCTTCATTCAATCAATAAATATTTATGGAATTCATAGTACATAACAGAAACTCTTTTAGACACAATAAATGGAACAAATAAAAGTCTGGGTCTTCTTGGAATTTCTGATTTTCATCATAATTTCAAGGGGATTCTTCCCAAGATGGGAAGAAAGGGTGGTCAGGCAGAGGGGTTAGCAGCAGCTTTCTGTTCAGGCCTAAGGTCATCCCTTAAAGAGAACACCACCCCATGAGGACACAACACGGATCAAGGCATTGTGAACTGGAATGGCCTGACCATCCATCTCAGGTAAGAGCATCTTTACTGAGACCACTTCTAGTTCATGGTGGGGCATCAGCATGCCTTCCAAAGTAGAAAGAAAGCAGTGCCTTTCATTTTCTTAACTCACATTTCTTCTCTGGCAGAATGTACCATGTATAGTATATAGAATACCTGTATCTTGCAACTTTTTCAGACGTAACTACACCAGATACAAACTTATGTTTTGATTTCTCCAGGGAAAGAGGCAGAGAACAGTGGCAAGGATTTTCACTACATGAATAACATTTCTTTATACAAATGGAAGCCTATATTGGTTAAACCTGGTTGGTGCCAAAGCATGTGTAATATTTTTCAGAATACAAAAAAATTATAATTAAAGAAAAAAAGTTGACAAACTATAATGGGAGTACCAACGGCATCAATTAACCACAGACTATATGGGGTATTCTGGAATGCACTTCAGGGGAGAGAGGGAAAAAATGAAGAAAAATGTAATTATCAAAATAATAACCTACCTCCTGAGTAAAACTGTTTTTCTTAATAGATTCAGAGAAGTAGTCTTTCATATAAAACAATACGGGGGGAAATGGATGAAATGACATTAAGAAACAATACTCACTAGAATCGCGATTTCTGACATAAATGAATTAAATCAAAGTATTAATTTCTTAGTAAATTGCTTATTTTTGAAAAACGGTAAGCTTCTGTGCAACTATTTGGTATAAGCATATTTCAAATGAGAACTGCTGATGATGACTCATGAAAAATATAGAAGTTATGTGGAAATTTCCAATTTACAACACCCAAAGCTAGATTATATTCACTGAGGTAGCAAAATTGAAATAATGGCACCATGTTGGAGGTATCCATCCAAAAATCCATCAATATTTAGGCACCAACCTGTATTCTAAGCTAAGATATGTACCATGAAAAGTCAATGGAAACCTCAGGAATTAATGAAAATATTCAGTTCAGTTGCTCAGTCGTGTTCGACTCTTTGTGACCCCATTGACTGCAGCACATCAGGCCTCCCTGTCCATTACAAACTCTTGGAATTTATTCAAACTCATGTCCATTGAGTCAGTGATGCAATCCAACCATCTCATCTTCTGTTGTCCCCTTCTACTCCAGGCTTCAGTCTTTCCCAGCATCAGGGTCTTTTCAAATGAGTCAGCTCTTCATATCAGGTGGCCAGAGTATTGGAGCTTCAGCTTAAGCATCAGTCCTTCCAATGAATATTCAGGACTGATTTCCTTTAGGATGGACTGGTTGGATCTCCTTGCAGTCCAAGGGACTCTCAAGAGTCTTCTCCAACACCACAGTTCGAAAGCATCCATTCTTCAGCCCTCAGCTTTCTTTATAGTCCAACTCTCACATCCATATATGACTACTGGAAAAACCATAGCCTTGACTAGATGGACCTTTGTTGGCAAAGTAATGTCTCTGCTTTTTAATATGCTATCTAGTCATAACTGGTCATAATTTTTCTCCCAAGGAGCAAGCAACTTTTAATTTCATGGCTGCAGTCATCATCTGCAGTGATTTTGGAGCCCCCCAAAATAAAGTTTCCCCATCTATTTGCCATGAAGTGATGAGACCAGATGCCATGATCTTAGTTTTCTGAACACTGAGCTTTAAGCCAACTTTTTCACTCTCCTCTTTCACTTTCATCTTTAGTCCTTCTTCACTTTCTGCCATAAGGGTGATGTCATCTACATATCTGAGGTTATTGATATTTCTCCCAGCAATCTTGATTCCAGCTTATGCTTCATCCAGCCCAGAGTTTGTCATGATGTACTCTGCATATAAGTTAAATAAGCAGGGTGACAATATACAGCCTTGACATACTCCTTTTCCTATTTGGAACCAGTCTGTTGTTCCATGTCCACTTCTAACTGTTGCTTCCTGACCTACAGACAGATTTCTCAAGAGGCAGGTCAGGTGGTCTGGTATTCCCATCTCTTTCAGAATTTTCCACAGTTTATTGTGATCCACACAGTCAAAGGGTTTCGCATAGTCAATAAAGCAGAAATAGATGTTTTTCTGAAACTCTCTTGCTTTTTCAATAATCCAACGAATGTTGGCAATTTGATCTCTGGTTCCTCTGCCTTTTCTAAAACCAGCTTGAACATCTGGAAGTTCATGGTTCGTACTGTTGAAGCCTGTCTTGGAGAATTTTGAAAATTACTTTGGTAGCATGTGAGATGAGTGCAATTGTGCGGTAGTTTGAGCATTCTTTGACACTGCCTTTCTTTGGGATTGGAGAAAACTGACCTTTCCCAGTCCTGCTCAAAATGAAAGTAAGCCAAAGCTTAAAACACTGATGTACACCATATGTGGAATTAATATAAAAATCAATTACTAATTGTCACAACTACTAATTGCAACAGCCTTATCTAACTCAATGAAACTAAGCCATGCCGTATGGGCCACCCAAGATGGCCAGGTCGTGTTGGAGAGATCTGACAGAATGTGGTCCACTGGAGAAGGGAATGGCAAACCACTTCAGTATTCTTGCCTCGAGAACCCCATGAACAGTATTAAAAGGCAAAATGATAGGACACTGAAAGATGAACTCCCCAGGTCAGTAGGTACCCAATATGCTACTGGAGATTAGTGGAGAAATAACTCTAGAAAGAAGGAAGGGATGGAGCCAAAGCAAAAACAACACCCAGTTGTGAATGGGACTGGTGATAGAAGCAAGATTCAATGCTGTAAACAGCAATATTGCCTAGGAACCTGGAATGTTAGGTCCATGAATCAAGGCAAATTGATGGGAAGTGGTCAAACAGGAGATGACAAGAGTGAACATTGACATTCTAGGAATCAGTGAACTAAGATGGACTGGGATGGGTGAATTTAACTCAGATGACCATTATATCTACTACTGTGGGCAGGAATCCTTTAGAAGAAATGGAGTAGCCATCATAGTCAACAAAAGAATCCGAAATGCAGTACTTGAATGCAATCTCAAAAACGACAGAATGATCTCTGTTCGTTTCCAAGGCAAACCATTCAATATCACAGTAATCCAAGTCTATGCCCCAACCAGTAACGCTGAAGAAGCTGAAGTTGAACTGTTCTATGAAGACCTACAAGACCTTCTAGGACTAACATCCAAAAAAGATGTCCTTTTCATTATAGGGGACTGGAACGCAAAAGTAGGAAGTCAAGAAACACCTGGAGTAACAGGCAAATTTGGCCTTGGAATACGGAATGAAGCAGGGCAAAGGCTAATAGAGTTCTGCCAAGAGAACACACTGGTCATAGCAAACACCCTCTTCCAACAACACAAGAGAAGACTCTACACATGGACATCACCAGATAGTCGACATCAAAATCAGACTGATTACATTCTTTGCAGCCAAAGATGGAGAAGCTCTATACAGTCAGCAAAAACAAGACTGGGAGTTGACTGTGGCTCAGATCATGAACTCCAGACTGAAATTGAAGAAAGTGGAGAAAACCACTAGACGATTCAGGTATGACCTAAATCAAATCCCTTATGATTATACAGTAGAAGTGAGAAATAGATTTAAGGGACTAGATCTGATAGATAGAGTGCCTGATGAACTATGGATGGAGATTCATGCCATTGTACAGGAGACAAGAATCAAGACCATCCCCAAGAAAAAGAAATGCAAAAAAGCAAAATGGCTGAGGAGACTTTACAAATAGCTGTGAAAAGAAGGGAAGCAAAAAGCAAAGGAGAAAAGGAAAGATTTACCCATCTGAATGCAGAGTTCCAAAGAATAGCAAGGAGAGATAAGAAAGCCTTCCTGGGTGATCAATGCAAAGAAATAGAGGAAAACAACAAAATGGGAAAGACTAGAGATCTCTTCAAGAAAATTAGAGATACCAAGGGAACATTTCATGCAAAGATGGGCTCAATAAAGGACAGAAATGGTAGGAACCTAACAGAAGCAGAAGATATTAAGAAGAGGTGGCAAGAATACACAGAAGAACTGTACAAAAAAGATCTTCACGACCCAGATAATCACAATGGTGTGATCATTAACCAAAGCCAGACATCCTGGAATGTGAAGTCAAGTTGGCCTTAGGAAGCATCACTACAAACAAAGCTAGTGGAGGTGATGGAATTCCAGTAGAGCTATTTCAAATCCTGAAAGATGATTCTGTGAAAGTTTTGCACTCAATATGCCAGCAAATTTGGAAAACTCAGCAGTGGCCACAGGACTGGAAAAGGTCAATTTTCATTCCAATCCCAAAGAAAGGCAACGCCAAAGAATGCTCAAACTACTGCACAATTGCACTCATCTCACACACTAGTAAAGTAATGCTCAAAATTCTCCAAGCCAAGCTTCAGCAATATGTGAACCGTGAACTTCCAGACATTCAAGCTGGCTTTAGAAAAGGCAGAAGAACCAGAGATCAAATTGCCAACATTGATGGATCATCAAAAATGCAAGACAGTTTCAGAAAAACATCTATTTCTGCTTTCTTGACTACGCCAAAGCCTTTGACTGTGTGGATCACAATAAACTGTGGAAAATTCTGAAAGAGATGGGAATATCAGACCACCTGACCTGCCTCTTGAGTAATCTGTATGCAGGTCAGGAAGCAACAGTTAGAACTGGACATGGAACAACAGACTGGTTCCAAATAGGAAAAGGAGTATGTCAAGGCTGTATATTGTCACCCTGCTTATTTAACTTATATGCAGAGTACATCATGAGAAACTCTGGGCTGGAGGAAGCACAAGCTGGAATCAAGATTGCCGGGAGAAATTCAATAACCTCAGATATGCAGATGACACCACCCTTGTGGCAGAAAGTGAAGAAGAAATTAAGAGCCTCTTGATGAAAGTGAAAGTGGAGAGTGAAAAAGTTGGCTTAAAGCTCAACATTCAGAAAACTAAGATCATGGCATCTGGTCTCATCACTTCATGGCAGACAGAATGGGAAATAGTGGAAACAGTGGCTGACTTTATTTTGGGGGGCTCCAAAATCACTGCAGATGGTGACTGCAGCCATCGAATTAAAGACGCTTACTCCTTGGAAGGAAAGTTATGACCAACCTAGACAGCATGTTAAAAAGCAGAGACATTACTTTGCCAACAAAGGTCCGTCTAGTCAAGGCTATGATTTTTCCAGTGGTCATATATGGATGTCAGATTTGGACTATAAAAAAAGCTGAGCACCGAAGAATTGATGCTTTTGAACTGTGGTGTTGGAGAAGACTCTTGAGAGTCCCTTGGACTGCAAGGAGATCCAACCAGTCCATCCTAAAGGAGATCAGTCCTGGGTGTTCACTGGAAGGACTGATGCTGAAGCTGAAACTCCAATACTTTGGCCACCTGATGCGAAGAGCTGACTCACTGAAAAGCCCCTGATGCTGGGAAAGATTGAGGGCAGGAGGAGAAGGGGCGACAGAGGATGAGATGATTGGATGGCATCATCGACTCAATGGACATGGGTTGGGGTGGACTCTGGGAATTGGTGATGGTAGGGAGGCCTGCCATACTGAGGTGCATGGGGTCACAAAGAGTCGGACAGGACTGAGCATCTGAACGGAATTGTCACAAATTTAGAAGTCTTTTTTCTAGAGCTCAGTTTTATTTAAATAGCTAACAGATGATTCGTTTAGTATAATCATAACCATTTCTTTTATGTTCCTAAAACAATTGGGTTTAGTTAATCCCTTGAAAACCAATCATGAATTTAGTTCAATTGTTTAGCATTGTGTAACAAATGCAAATAAGCAGCTTACAGCAATGTGTGCTTTCTATAAAGCCCTCTGCTGTGCCCATGGACTCTGTCAGAGGCAGCAGAAGAGTTTCTGATGCCTGAATACAACCGCTAAACCTCCATGGAAATAATGGGCTGCTGATTAAATTTCTGCACATGTTAGCCTGCAAATTAATACACAAATTGGGTTGACAATTAGAAATACTATAAATAACATGTTTAATTTGATAGCCTGGCTATTGTAATAAATTGAACAACTGTTTCTCCCTCTTGCTATATTCATTTTCACCTCAGGGTTAAGTGATACTGGCCAAAGAGATACTGGAACAGGAGGCATCTGCAGAAGGCTAAAGTGTGAAATTAATTTTCCTTGCACCAGCTTTATTCCCGTTGACATAAAGGATCCACAAAAAACACTTCACATTAGGAAATCTCCTATTCTCTTTATACTAATTTTTTTTTTTTTTTTTTTTGGTATCATTAAACCAAGCTAAGCTCTGTGAGAATACAGGGGTAAAGATGTCTAGTCAGGTAACGTTCATTAAGACCTTTTCAGTAACTGCTCAGGTACTGTGACCTACATTGTTTCATTAAACCTCACAAGAATCACTTGAAGTAGATATCATGATCTCTATTTCACACTCAAGGAAACTCAGAGTTGCTAAGGAACTTGCCCAAGCACACACAAGTTGTACTGGCCAAAGTATAGTTTAATCTGGGCTACACACCATGGAGTCCACATTCTTTCTCCTGCCACAATAGTGATTCTAATTCTAATTCTTTCTAAGCCATGAAACTGTCTTTGCACATGCACAGCTCAATGAAAATTGGAATTGATTAATATCTGAGTATCTCGTGAGACTACTTTTATGTTCCAAAAATCAAGAGCCTGCTCACAGTAATGTAACATGTCAGGAAAAAGGTAATGTACTTCTCCAACTCTGACAGTATGGGGAATCTGACCCAATAAGCAGACGTGGGATTTGGATGATATGTCAACACTAGGACATCTTGGGGATTTCATCATCACTGCTGTTACTATGAACAGAAGTGCTAAGTAAAGGAGTCTCTAAAGCTGATGCAGATAAAACACCACACTACATAAAAATGATGAATTTACCAATCATATTTGAAAGTTAAGACTTTTTCTTAGACAGATGACAATGAAAGTTTTATTTGAAAATAACCATTATATATTAAGTGATACTCTGATGCTATATTCTATTGTTCAGTCAACTAAATACAGAAAACTGTCTCTGCATATTTCTATGAGCAATGCTTTTAACTGACTCTCGTCCACACATACGGCCTAAGGCCAGTTGATGCCATGATTCTAACAAGAGGCTGCTTCAAAATTCTTGAATATATTTGATAAGTCTTCAAAAAAATCAGTGTGAAATTCTGTTCAGTGTAGGTTTAATAAAGTAATATTTAAAAACTGTGATCATGTGACTAGTATAAACAGTGACACTAGTAAACAGAATGCCCTGTATTCTGAACATCAAAGCGGAGAGAATTTTCTGTGTATAAAAATTTTTGATGGAAAAAAAATCAGCTTATTATAAAGTTCTACATAAAACTATCAAAATAATGACATGCAGATAAAATACTTAGATATATTTTAGAAGGGCTTCCCTGGTGGCTCAGATGGTAAAGAATCTGCCTTTCTTTAAATTTTAGAATCCCAAATAAAAAATATATTGTTATCAAAAGGTAATTTAGAAAATACTGTCTAGTCCAAATAAAACTAAAACTTACATGTTTTCTCAAAGAAAGTTAAATGTTTAGAAACATCCATCATGTGGACAGCAAATCAGTTAATGCAATTCAAATGAATTTATGAAAATGCCAAAGGATATTTTTCTTTTGATTCTTGGGTACTTATAAAAATTATAAATCAGGATGGCCAAATTTATCTCTTCTAGATTACTATACTTTTATATTGTATACTACCAGAAGGTCTCAAATATTGGCCAATTAAACCATCTTTCAAAATACAGGAGAAACATTTAGGATAATTATTTATAAATTTGTTTTAGCAACCCATTTTTCTAATGACTTTAGGGCTTTGGAAAAATAACCAAATGCTACTGAATTACAGGGAACACATATCAGAGATCATTAAAAGCAACTCCACAAAATAAAAAATCTACTTCCTTACAAGTTATATAATGTGCTACAAAGCTGGCCAGAAATGGAGACCCATGAACTAAATTCAAATTCTGCCAATAATGACCGTAGATTAAATAGGCTTCTGTTCCTTTCTGGATAAAATCAGCGTATTGTGGGCTCAGTGATGGTACACGAAGGAGTGCTAAATTAAATAGTTTCCAAGATGGTATCCAAGGTCATACACAGTTCCAAGATTTTTTTAATCAGTCCTGCCCATCATCAGACACGGAAGAAAATCTCTGACTGTGGAGTTGGCAGAGAGGCACCTCGCTAGTGAAACAACTACTAAGGATGTCATTCCTGAAGGCAAACAGGCTCCTTGCATTTCTGCCCACAACCCTCTCTGCTACTCCCAAGCACAGGTCTCCAGTCACTGCAGGAATACAAGGACAGTGCATGGCTGCAAACACAGATGTGCAGTCCTGGTTCCTGGCGACAACTACCCACAAGGACCAGCACAGAATCCCGAGCAGCAGACACTCACTGGTGTTGGGCGGAGAGGTGTGCACACCTCATCCACGTTCTACTCTTCCCAGTGAATGGTCTTCCTTCACTCCCCACTTTTATGTGATTCATGCCAAGAGGAAATTCTTGTAAATAAGCTGTAAAATAGGACCATCAGATACATGGGGTCACCCTGGCTGAAGGAGAACCTAGTGGTCTGGTGCCCTACAAAGAAGTCCAACGGGAACTTGGGGCCAAGGAGTTGGGGGAAGTCCCCTGAGATGCACTGTGAGATCCTGAGGTGGAGCTTTCTGAGCTATGGATTAGAAGGGCTATATTGATTTAGAATAACTTAATGTGAAGGACCCTCCAGAGGATTTTGCCAAAACATATTTTAAAGGAATTTAAATAAAACATTTGCAGTGATCCTTCAGCCTCATAGAATGTATATAATAAACTAAGAGCCAACCTTAAGAGAAAACTTAAGTCCCAAGAGCTTTGAGGACATTCCCCAGGATCTTCATCTACTAACCCCACTCAAGAGTAAATAGAAGGAACTTAAATGCTCTTCCCAGAGATGACAGATGACAGAGATCACTTTACACTCCTCAGATACTACTGAGGTATCAAGAAAAATCTTTGTCAAATTATCTGACTCTCTTCACTACATGTAAATTTCCAAATGCTTCCATTTATAATATTTATGTTCCAATTCTTTACAAATACTACAAAAATCTAAGACTTATACAATGTTGAGTCTTATCCTGGTAAGTGTCAAATCACTGAAATACACCAGTTTCTAAAAAGATGTAAAGAGTCTTCCTCTAAACAGAAGACTAAGATTTCAATAAACTGTGACGCTGTGGTAAAGAGCCCGCCTGCCAATGCAGGAGACATAAGAGATGTGGGTTCTATCCCTGGGTTGGGAAGATCCCCTGGAGGAGGGCATAGCTACCCATTCCAGTATTCTTGCCTGGAAAATCTCATGGACAGAGGAGCCTGGAGGGCTACAGTCCATGGGGTCGCCAAGAGTTGGACACGACTGATTCATTGATTGCAAAAGGCTGGATTTGAGGCAAGCTCAGTAGGGACTCTATAAGGATTAAAGAGTAGCAAGGAAGAGGCCTGCAGCATCAGAGTGAGGCAGAGGATGTGAGTTCTGCCTCCCTAGCTGTGTGATTTGGGGCAAGTTACTAAACCTCTCTGAACTTAGGTTTCCCTATCAATAAAAGAGAAGTAGTATTAATGCCATCATAATAATCTGAAAATAACTCAGTAATCATGCAAAGTCCCGTGTAAATGTTGATTAGAGGTGACCTATTATAGTTACATTACTGACATTTGTCAATTTATTTCTCACAACAATTTTAACAGAAGGAACTATGGAAAAATGTTTACAGTGATGGAAATGGGAGTCTTGAGAGGTAAAGTAATTTTCCAAGGGTACTCATGGTGCAACTTGATCTGTAATATCGTAAGTGCCATACAAGCAGAACCCAGGAAAGGAGAAACCAGTGTTGCCAAATCCAAAACAGAGAGATGTTACACGAATATGCCCAATGTAACAGCCAGAGCCAAATACATAGTCCATAAACGGTGAGTATGAGTGACAGGACTGCACCTGAACATTTCTACAACTCAAACTGCGCAAGGATGCGGACTGACAGGCAAGGTCAACGGGTCTGACTTAAATAATTACTGATGTTTAACAGAAAGAGGCTTAACTGTTTTTACAGCCCAAACTGCATTTGCTGTGTAAGAAACAGTATCTAGGTAGACTGAATTTCTCAACAGGCTTTCCTAAGCACCTTCAAGGCCAGGGAATAAAGCAAGGTTCAGGGTAGAAAAAACTATTGCTATTCTGTATTTTTCCCTACCTCAGAAATAAAATATGGCTACAGTGTAATCATTTTATAAGCAATATTTTTTTTTTTTTTTTTCTGGTCTGAGAACAGATTACATACCCTGTGCTTAAGGTCTTGGGATGTCTTTGTTTTTCATTTTTATCAGCCCTCCATTAAAAGAACTGTTGCATCTACAAGAAATAGGATGGCAATTTTAAATAGACTATTATCTTATGTTTTTGAACACTAAAAGTCTATGCATAACTGCTCTAAAATATAGCATGAGATAAGCAACATTACGCTCACTGTATTGAAGAGACATTGTACGGAAAAGACAGGTCTATTTTTCCCTAGGGAATTAACAATGATGTAGAGGTTTTAGGAAGCTATATTCAGTCAGACTACTTTGATTTAGCTACAAGAATGTTACTGTCTGTGTAAAGGAGAGAGTTTAAGTTAGTTATGAGTCTTACATCTATAAGTTGGTACAAAATATTTTACATCATGATTAAAATATAATAGGACAGAGTAAAAACATAGTATAATAAAAGTTTTTGTATTGATCTTCATGTTTTATTACTATAATTTCTGCTGTTTTTAGACAGGTGATGAGTCTCATTGTATCATCATGTGTTTTGGATGGCAGGTACCCAGTGCAAAGATGGGAGACTTCAGAGAATCATTACTCCATGTTTTTAACTTATTTATAGTACAGGTGGCTTGAAAAGATTAAATAAACACCAATCGATTATTTAGTATTGGCTGCAAGAATATAAAGTGGTAAGAGAATGCTGGGACACAGCACAGGCTGACCTCATTTTATTATGGTCTGCTTTGTTGTGCTTCACAGATATTGCATGTGTTTATAAACTGGAAGTCTGTGGCAACCCTGTATCAATCAAATCTATCAGTACCATTCTTCCAACAGCATTTGGAGACTTCATGTCTCAGTGTTATATTTTGGCTAATCTCACAATATTTCAAACTTTCTCATTATTATATTTGGTAGGTGATCTGTGAGTATTTCTGCTTTATTGACTATGCTAAAGCCTTTGACTGTGTGGATCACAATAAACTGTGGAAAACTCTGAAAGAGATGGGAATACCAGACCACCTGACCTGCCTCTTAAGAAATCTGTATGCAGGTCAGGAAGCAACAGTTAGAACTGGACATGGAACAACAGACTGGTTCCAAATAGGAAAAGGAGTACGTCAAGGCTGTATACTGTCACCCTGCTTATTTAACATATATGCAGAGTACATCATGAGAAACGCTGGGCTGGAAGAAACACAAGCTGGAATCAAGATTGCCAGGAGAAATATCAATATCCTCAGATATGCAGATGACACCACCCGTATGGCAGAAAGTGAAGAGGAACTAAAAAGCCTCTTGATGAAAGTGAGAGAGGAGAGTGAAAAAGTTGGCTTAAAGCTCAACATTCAGAAAACTAAGATCATGGCATCCTGTCCCATCACTTCATGGGAAATAGATGGGGAAACAGTGGAAACAGTGTCAGACTTTATTTTGGGGGGCTCCAAAATCACTGCAGATGGTGACTGCAGCCATGAAATTAAAAGACGCTTACTCCTTGGAAGGAAAGTTATGACCAACCTAGATAGCATATTCAAAAGCAGAGACATTACTTTGCCAACAAAGGTCCGTCTAGTTAAGGCTATGGTTTTTCCTATGGTCACGTATGGATGTGAGAGTTGGACTGCGAAGAAGGCTGAGTGCTGAAGAATTGATGCTTTTGAACTGTGGTGTTGGAGAAGACTCTTGAGAGTCCCTTGGACTGCAAGGAGATCCAACCAGTCCATTCTGAAGGAGATCAGCCCTGGGATTCCTTTGGAAGGAATGATGCTAAAGCTGAAACTCCAGTACTTTGGCCACCTCATGCGAAGAGTTGACTCATTGGAAAAGACTCTGATGCTGGGAGGGATTGGGGGCAAGAGGAGAAGGGACGACAGAGGATGAGATGGCTGGGTGGCATCACTGACTCGATGGACATGAGTCTGAGTGAACTCCGGGAGTTGGTGATGGACAGGGAGACCTGGTGTGCTGCGATTCATGGGGTCGCAAAGAATCGGACACGACTGAGTGACTGATCTGATCTGATCTGAGATCAGTGATATCTGATGTTACTACTGTAACTGTTTTGGGGGAGCCACGAATCTCGCCCACATGACAATGAACTTGATAAACTGTTGACTGCTCTGTCAACCAGGCACTCCCCCGTCTCTCTTTCCTTGGGCCTCCCTATTTCCTGAGACACAAAAATATTGGTATCAGGACAATTAATAGCCCTAAAATGGCCCCTAAGCATTGAACTGAAAGGAAGAGACACACTCTAAATAAAAAACTAGAAATGACTGAGCTTAGTGAGGAAGTTCACGTGGAAAGCTAGGTCTCGTTGCACCAAACAGCTGAGTTGTGTATGCAAAGGAAATGTTCTTGAAGGAAATTAGAAGTGCCACTGCAATGAACACACAAAGAGAAACAGCATTACTGTCGATATGGAGAAAGTTTCAGTGGTCTGAATAAAGGTCATATCAGACACAATATCCTGTTAAGCCAAATCCAGAGGAAGACCCTAACTCTCTTCACTTGTATGAAGGCTGTGAGAGGTGAGGCAGCTATAGAAGAAAAGTCTGAAGCTAGCACAGGCTAGGTCATGAGGTTTTAGGTAAGAAGCCATCTCCATAACATAAAAGTGCAAGGTGAAGCAACAAGTGCTGACATAGAGGCTGTAGCAAGTTATCCAGAAGATCTAGCTCAGACAATTAATAAGAGTGGTTACACCAACCACCAAATTTTCAACATAGATTAAACAGCCTTACATTGGAAGAAGCCATCTAGGACTTTCATAGCTATAGAGAAGTCCATGCCTGGCTCCAAAGCTTCAAAGGATAGGCTGATTGTCTTGGCTAGGGGCTAACTCAGTTGGTAACTTTAAGATGAAGCCAATGCTCAATTACCATTCTCAGAATCCTATGGCCTTAAGTATTAGGCTCAATTACTCTGTGTGTGCTCTATAAATTAACCAAAAAAAGCACAGATAAGAGTACATCTATTTACAACCTGGTTTACTGAATATTTTAAGCCTACTATTGAGACTTACTCCCCAGAAAAAGATTCCTTTCAAAATATTCCTCTTCATTGATAAGGTACCTGGTCACCCAAGAGCTATGATGGAGATATACAATAAGATTAATGTTGTTTTCACATCTGCTAACACACATCCATGAATTAGCCTACGGATCAAGGACTAATTTTGAATTTCAAGTCTTATTATTTAAGAAATACATTTTGTAAGGCTATAACTACCATATAGTGATTCCTCTGAGGAAGAAGGCTTGGTAACTGTAAAAATAATCTCCAAATTTTCATGAAAATACAAGACTCCGAAATAGTCAAAACAATCTGAAGAAAGAAAAACAACACTGGAGTCATCATGCTTCCTGATTTCAAATCATATCACAAAGCTGTGACAATCAAAACAGTATGATATGGAACAAAACACACACACAGATCAATGGAACAGAATAAAAATCCTAAAAATGAACCCACACTTACAAGGGCTATTAGTCTATGAAAAGGAGGGAAGAATATACAATGTGGGAAAAGACAGCTTTTTCAATAAATGGTATTGGGAAAACTGGACAGCTACATGCAAAAGAATTGAACTGCATTACTTTCTCACACCATACACAGACACAAAAATTAAAAATGGATTAAAGACTTAAATAAGTAGGAACTAAAACTCCAGAAAGAATGAAGGGATGGAGACAAAGCAAAAACAATACCCAGCTGTGGATGTGACTGGTGATAGAAGCAAGGTCCGATGCTGTAAAGAGCAATGTTGCATAGGAACCTGGAATGTTAGGTCCATGAATCAAGGCAAATTGGAAGTGGTCAAACAGGAGATGGCAAGAGTGAACGTCAACATTCTAGGAATCAGCAAACTAAAATGGACTGCAAAGGGTGAATTTAACTCAGATGACCATTATATCTACTACTGCAGGCAGGAATCCCTTAGAAGAAATGGAGTAGCCGTCATGGTCAACAAAGGGTCCGATATGCAGTACTTGGATGCAATCTCAAAAATGACAGAATGATCTCTGTTCGTTTCCAAGGCAAACCATTCAATATCACAGTAATCCAAGTCTATGCCCCAACCAGTAATGCTGAAGAAGCTGAAGTTGAATGGTTCTATGAAGACCTACAAGACCTTTTAGAACTAACACCCAAAAAAGATGTCCTTTTCATTATAGGGGACTGGAATGCAAAAGTAGGAAGTCAAGAAACACCTGGAGTAACAGGCAAATTTGGCCTTGGAATACGGAATGAAGCAGGGCAAAGGCTAATAGAGTTCTGCCAAGAGAATGCACTGGTCATAGCAAACACCTTCTTCCAGCAACACAAGAGAAGACTCTACACATGGACATCACCAGATGGTCAACACTAAAGTCAGACTGATTATATTCTTTGCAGCCAAAGATGGAGAAGCTCTATAAAGTCAGCAAAAAAAAGACCAGGAGCTGACTGTGGCTCAGATCATGAACTCCTTATTGCCAAATTCAGACTTAAATTGAAGAAAGTAGGGAAAACCACTAGATCATTCAGGTATGACCTAAATCAAATCCCTTATGATTATACAGTGGAAATGAGAAACAGATTTAAGGGACTAGATCTTATAGAGTGCCTGAAGAACTATGGAATGAGGTTCGTGACACTGTGCAGGTAACAGGGATCAAGACCATCCCTACGAAAAAGAAATGCAAAAAAGCAAAATGGCTGTCTGGGGAGGTCTTACAAATAGCTGTGAAAAGAAGAGAAGTGAAAAGCAAAGGAGAAAAGGAAAGATATAAACATCTGAATGCAGAGTTCTAAAGAATAGGAAGAAGAGATAAGAAAGCCTTCTTCAGTGATCAATGCAAAGACATAGAGGAAAACAACAGAATGGGAAAGACTAGAGATCTCTTCAAGAAAATTAGAGATACCAAGGGAACATTTCATGAAAAGATGGGCTCAATAAAGGACAGAAATGATATGGACATAACAGAAGCAGAAGATATTAAGAAAAGGTGGCAAGAATACACAGAAGAACTGTACAAAAAGATCTTCATGACCAAGATAATCACGATGGTGTGATCACTGACCCAGAGCCAGACATCCTGGAATGTGAAGTCAAGTGGGCCTTAGAAAGCATCACTAGGAACAAAGCTAGTGGAAGTGATGGAATTCCAGTGGAGCTCTTTCAAATCCTGAAAGATGATGCTGTAAAAGTGCTGCACTCAATATGCCAGCAAATTTGGAAAACTCAGCAGTGGCCATAGGACTGGAAAAGGTCAGTTTTCATTCCAATCCCAAAGAAAGGCAATGTCAAAGAGTGCTCAAACTACCACACAATTGCACTCATCTCACATGCTACCAAAGTAATGCTCAAAATTCTCCAAGCCAGGCTTCAGCAATACGTGAACCATTAACTTCCACATGCTCAAGGTGGTTTTAAAAAAGGCAGAGGAACCAGAGATCAAATTGCCAACATCCACTGGATCATGGAAAAAGCAAGAGAGTTCCAGAAAAACATCTATTTCTGCTTTATTGACTATGCCAAAGCCTTTGACTGTGTGGATCACAATAAACTGTGGAAAATTCTGAAAGAGATGGGAATACCAGACCACCTGACTTGCCTCTTGAGAAACCTATATGCAGGTCAGGAAGCAACAGTTAGAACTGGACATGGAACCACAGACTGGTTCCAAATAGGGAAAGGAGTACGTCAAGGCTGTACTTGTCACCCTGCTTATTTAACTTATATGCAGTGTACATCATGAGAAACGCTGGGCTGGAAGAAGCACAAGCTGGAATCAAGATTGTCGGGAGAAATATGGATAACCTCAGATATGCAGATGACACCACCCTTATGGCAGAAAGTGAAGAGGAAAAAAGCCTCTTGATGAAAGTGAAAGAGGAGAGTGAAAAAGTGGGCTTAAAGCTCAATGTTCAGAAAACTAAGATCATGGCATCTGGTCCCATCGCTTCACGGGAAAGAGATGGGGAAACAGTGGAAACAGTGCCAGACTTTATTTTTGGGGCTCTAAAATCACTGCAGATGGTGACTGCACCCATGAAATTAAAAGACGCTTACTCCTTGGAAGGAAAGTTATGACCAACCTAGATAGCATATTCAAAAGCAGAGACATTACTTTGCCAACAAAGGTCCATCTAGTCAAGGCTATGGCATTTCCAGTGGTCATGTATGGATGTGAGAGTTGGACTGTGAAGAAAGCTAAGCGCTGAAGAATTGATGTTTTTGAGCTGTGGTGTTGGAGAAGACTCTTGAGAGTCCCTTGGACTGCAAGGAGATCCAACCAGTCCATTCTAAAGGAGATCGGTCCTGGGTGTTCTTTGGAAGGAATGATGCTAAAGCTGAAACTCCAGTATTTTGGCCACCTCATGCTAAGAGTTGACTCATTGGAAAAGACTCTGATGCTGGGAGGGATTGGGGGCAGGAGGAGAAGGGAGGATGAGATGGCTGGATGGCATCACCGACTCGATGGACGTGAATTTGAGTGAACTGCCAGAGCTGGTGATGGACAGGGAGGACTGGCATGCTGCAATTCACGGGGTTGCAAGGAGTGGGACACGACTGAGCGACTGAACTGATCTGAAAATCATGAAACTTCTAAAAGAAAACATATGCAATAAGCCCATTGATATCAATCTTAGTAATATTTTGGAGGTATATGTCTCCTCAGGCCAGGAAACAAAAGCAAAAATAAACAAATTTGATTTAATGTAACTAAGAAGTTTTTGTACAGCAAAGGAAACTATTAACAAAACAAAAATGCCACTTTTTGAATGGGAGGAGAAATCTGCAAACAATATATCTGGTAAGGGGTTAATATCCAAAATACACACAATATATACAAATAAGTCATACAATTAAACATCAAAAAATACAAACCGATTAAAAAATGGGCAGGTGATCTGAATGGATATTTTTTTCAAAGAAGACATACAGATGGCAACAGGCACATCAAAAGATGTTTAACAGCACTAATTATCAGGTAAATGCAAATCAAAACCACAATGAGATACCATTTCACACCTGTTAGAATGGCTATTGCCAAAAAGAAAAAGTATTGGCAAGCATGTGGCAAAAAGGAAACCTCTGGGCACTGCTGGTGGGAAGGTAAACTGGTGCAGCTAGTATGCTGAATGGTACAGAGAGTCCTCGAAAATGAAAAAAACACAACTACCACATTACCAGCAATTCCACTTCAGCCAAGTATCCAGTCAAAGAAAATGAAAAGCTAACTAGAAAAGATAAATGCACCCTTATGTTCACTGCAGCATTATTTAACAATAGGCAAGATACGGGGCAACTCAAGCAACCATCAACAGATGAACGGATAAAGATGTGATACACACATATTCACACACACATCAGAATACTATTCAGCCAAAAAGAAAGAAATCTTGCCTTTGCAACAAAATGGATGGACCTAGAGGATATTATGCTAAGTGAAATAAGTCAAACAAATCCTGCTTATATGTGAAATCTAAAACACAAAACAAATGAACAAACCTAACAATGGTCATAGATACAAACAGCTGTTTACCAGAAGGGAAAGTGTTAGGGGGAGGAAAGAAGTAGGTGAGAGAAATTAAGAGGTTCAAACTTCCAACTGCAAAATAAATGAGTCACTGGAATGAAATGTAATGCAGGAATACTGTCAGTCAAAAACTATGTAATATCTTTTTATCTGTGATACATTGTAACTAGATTTATCAGAGTGATCAATTTGAGATGCATAGAAGTAGTGAATTACTGTGCTGTGTAACAGAAACTAACATAATGTGGTAGACAATTATATTTCAAAAACAAACTCATAGAAAAAGAGATGAAATTTGTGGTTATCAGATGTGGTGATTGGGGGGGTGGTGCGGATTTGATGAAGGCAGTCAAAAGGTAAACTTCAAGTTAAAAGACACAAATAAGAATTAGAAATGTAATGTACAGTGTGATAAACATAATTCACACTGCTGTATATTTGAAAGTTGTTGAGATAAACCCTAAGCATTCTCATCACAAGAAAGAGAATTTTATTTCTTTAATTTTGTATATATCTATATGAGATAATCGACGTTTACTAAACTTATTGTGACAATCATTCATGATGTATATAGGTCAAATCATTATGCTGTACACCTTAAACTTATAGGGCTCTATGTCAATTATGGGGCTTCCAGGTGGTGCTAGTGGTAAAGAACCCACCTGCTAATGCTAGAGATATAAGAGACATAGGTTCAGTCCCTGGTTTGGCAAGATCCCCTGGAGGAGGGCATGGCAACCCACTCCAGTGTTCTTGCCTGGAGAATCCCCATGGACAGAGAAGCCTGGCAGGCTACAGCCCATGGGGTCACAGAGTTGGACATGACTGAAGTGACTTAACAGGTGTCAATTATATCTCAATAAAAGTGGAAGGAAAAAAGAATTCTCATCAAAAAAAAAAAAAAAAAGACATACATTTTTAAGGCTATAGCTGCCATAGGCAGTGATTCTGCTCATGGATCTGGGCAGAATCAACTGCAAGCATTCTAGAAAATATTTACCACTCCAGATGTCATTAAGAACATCAGAGATTCATGGGAAGAGGCCAAAATACCAACATTAACAGGAGTTTGGAAGAACTTGATTCCAGCTGTCATGGATGACTTACTTTGAGCAGAGGAAGGAACTACAGATATTGTGGCAGTACTAAAAAAAAGTAGAATTTGATTGATATGGAGCCCGAAGATGTGACTGGATTGGTGCAATATCATGATAAAACTTAACAGATGAGGAATCACTTTTATGGATCTGCAAAGAAAGTGGTTTGCTGAGATGGCATCTACTCCTGGTGAAGATGTTGTGAAGATTGTTGAAATGACAAGAAAAGATTTAGAATATAACATAAACAGCTGATAAAGCAGTGGCAGGGACTTTGAGAAGATGTAACATTTTAACAGAAGTTCTACTGTGGATAAAATTCTATCAAACAGCATGGCATGCTGTAGAGAAATTGTTCATGAAAGGAAGAGTCAATAGATGCAAACTTCATTGTTGTCTTGTTTGAAGAAATTACCACAGACACCCCAAACTTTAGCAACTACCACTCTGGTGGTTCAGATGGTAAAGAATCCGCCCGCAGTGAAGGAGACCTGGGCTTGATCCCTGGGTAGGGAAGTTCCCGTGGAGAAGGGAACAGCTATCCACTCCAGTATTCTGGCCTGGAGAATTACATGGACAGAGGAGCCTGGTGGGCTACAGTCCATGGGGTCGCAAAGAGTTGTACATGACTAAGCAACTTTCACTTTTCACCCTGATCAGCCAGCAGCTGTCAACATCGAGGTAAGACCCTCCATCAGCAAAAAGCCTGTGACTTGCTGAAGGCTTAGACGACAGCTAGCGTTTTTCAGTCATGAAGTATTTTTTAATTAAGGCATGTACACTTTTTTTAGACATAATGCTATTGCAGAATTAAGACTATGGTATAGTGCAAATGAAACTTTCAAAGGCACTGAAACAAAAAAATGTATATGACTGACTTTATTTCTATATTCCCTTTATTGTGGTTGTCTGCAACTGAACCCACAGTATCTCCAAGGTAAGCCTGTAGTTCCTCTTTAAACAACAACTATTATTATCACTATTATTATCACTCCCTCCTCCCATTCTTCCTTTTTTTTTTTTTTTAACCTTCTTGAGTTGGGAAGTGGCTGGGAGGGAAGTGTAAGGCTTAGAATTGACCGTGGGACTAGAGCCACAGTACCTAGCTTAAATCTTACCTTCAAGGCTTACTTACTGTGTGACCTTGGGCTTTTACCTTTCAGTGCCTGTTTTCTCATATGTAAAATAAGGATGAATCCTTCAGGGTGAGTGAAGGGAAGACTGAATTTACACGTACGAGTGCTCAAGATGAGCAATGAATCCTGGTCCTCTCCTTACCCTGAGGGTCTCCTTTGACAGGTCCATCTAGACCTATTAAACATGCCTTTCCTTCTCATCCTACCAAGCCCTGGAGGGTTGGAACCGAGTCTTTATTTTACCAACTTTAAAATGCCAATTTTATACTATACGTCTAGCACATAGGAGCTTTTCAAAAAACAGAATTCTAAACTTAACTGGTCCCATAAATACTTGGTATGGTTCAAAAGAGTGGGGACCAGAGACTGCCCCACGGGGCTACCCTTTATGTAGTTCATCTGAAAAAGGATGGAGGTCCTTCATAAAAAAGTCTGGACTACAGTCCTGCATTTATACTTTGCTTTTTGGTGTTAATGTTTAATTTTGTTGTGGCTGTTTTTAACCATGCCTCCCCACTGGACTATAAGCTCCAGAAGAGCAGGGTTCTAAAACAAACACAGGAGTCGGCTTTCTTCCACTTGCCCCTCCAGCTCCCTTCTCTACCTTCTCTCTCCTCAGCCAGGAGGCTGATGTGTAGAAATTCCATCAGTGAGTCTCCTCATCTTCCAGCTCCCTGTGATGTGTGGAGCCTGGGAACCATAGCAAGAGACCAGAGACAGAAAGTAACGAAAAGCAACGGTCTCTGTTCCCCAGAGTTCTGACCTGAAGGGTCCTCTCAAGAGGGCTTTCTCTCTGGGTCTCTGAAAATATGTTTTCTTCTGAGTACTTTGGACCTGGAGTGGTAACAGATCTACTCTTACTGGTCCCAGGGTGCTGTAATTTCTCTCCACTTTCCCTAAGCTTTGCTCAAAAAGTCTGTTTCTTAAACCCTCTAGAAATAATTTAGTTTGAGGGGGCCATCTGTTTCCTGCTGGAACCTGGATCAATGCAGCACTGTAGGTGCGTAGCAGGGAGCCATAAAACCACTCTGCAACCAGACAGCAACTGCTTCTCCTCTTGCATGCCCAGTTGGGACCCAATGATTTACCCTCACAACTCCTACATGACTCCAGTAGCTATCAATCTAATTCTGAAATGATAAAGGTGTCTTTATTCATTCTTTTCCTTCAGGAAATTCTTTTAAGAGAAAAGATCTTGGCTACAATCTAGGAATAATTTTCTTATTTTTATTTTGGTTTTATTTTTTACTTTTTAGAGGCACATTTTTACTTATTTTATTATTATGCTCATGTTTAACATTAACTATAGCTGATAATATAATCTGAGAATAAAGCAGTACATTTTTCAAAAGAGATTTTGTTCTTGTTTTTTTTTTTTTTAAATGAGTAAGTGAATGAGAGAGTTTAAAATAGACTTAGAAACATGCCATTAACAATTATTTTATATTATACTTAATGTAAAATAATTTGAGATAATACAGATATAATGGAAATGCTTCTGCTTTTCACTGTGTATTTCCTTCAATCTAGCCCAGATGTTACAGGAGCTTTACAATACATTTGGGAGTAAGCAACTGATACTCATTTACAATGAACTTCTGCTTCTACATATTATTTCTGGAGATTCATCTTCGGAATTATGAAAGTATACAGCAAATTACCATGTTAATTTCTTTTCTTCTGCAGGTGTAGTCTTACTGTTATACAACTCGCTGTTGTTCGTAAATCAATATTTCCATTTGGTGAGAAAGATTTTCTACTAAAGGCTTTGTCCTATTTCTCTGTATTTAGGCTTCCAAAGGGACTGATATTCAGGAAGAAAGTAAACAGTAGAAATAGGGAAAAAAACCCTGTAAAACAAAGTGATAATAAAGCTCCTCATCAGGCTTCCCTGGGGGCTCAGTGGTAAAGAATTCACCTGCCAATGTAGGAGACATGGCTTGATCCTTGGTCTGGGAAGATCCCATGTGCCACATAGCACTTAAACCCTTGCCCTACAGCTACTGAGTGTGTGCTCTAGAGCCTGGGAACCTCAACTACTGAGCCCATGCACTGCAACTACTGAGCCAGTGCCCTGCAACAAGAAAAGCCATTGCAACGAGAAGCCTGCACGCTGCAACAAAGAGTAGCCCCTGTCGCTGCGACTAGAGAACAGCCTGCTCCCAGCAATGAAGACCCAGCACAGCCCAAAATAAATAAATTATATTAAAAAGTAAAGCTCTTTGTCACAAACAGAACTACACCCAGAAAAGCTTAGCAGTGAAGTCTACATCTTCTCTACTTAAAAATAAGGTTTGATATTAACCATGTGTACTTCTCATCTTGTTTTCATCTACCTTTGTATTTTGTCTTCTCTTTTATGACCATTATTCCAGATGTTATACAAAACAGCCAAATGCAACAGGGGTAAATACCTGTACTAAGTCAGTCCGTTTTATTCTGTCTTGTCCTAATGTTTTAACAAAACTGACAATAACAGTCAGAAGATCTCTCTCAGGGAGTTGAATAAGCTGCATTTAACAAAACTGACTGGCTGTGTACGCTCCTCTTTTCAGGGAAGGGGCTGTAAAGCCAACTGCACATAATTGGATGAGTGAGGATGGTAGTAAAGTCAGAAAATGGACTAAATGTTTACCTTGCAGATGTGCATGTTTTGGGAAATACGCTATTTTCTGCTGCTGTTGCTGTGTCCATTTAACCACAATGAAGTGGTCAAGGAAGCGGGTGCTTGTTTCCATGAAAGTTCAGGGGTTGACTGGTTGATTAAAACCTTCTCAAGGGCAGGAATGCACTTCAAGATTCATGTAAGTGCTGGTTTGTTGCTCTCCCACCTGATATAACCATGTTTCATCAATCTAGTTGCATATTTGAAGAAATGTCACTTACAATTATTGGTGTTTTACAACTGCTGCTGGCCAGCAAGGTTGACATAAAGGTTCTGTCAGGGCAGGCCAGGCCTTGGGGTTGGTATTTTATCTGCTGCAGGAGTGGGAACAATACCAACTTGCAGAGGCATGTTTGGTAGAAATGATGATCTCAATAGTGGACAAATGGGAAGAATTAAGTAGTTCCACTGACCTGAGGATACAGTCATGGTTGGGGAAAGCAGAGTTATGGCTGAAGCTTCATGCACATGCAGAGAAAACCAGAGAGAATCCAGGCTATTCACATTCCTACTCACACCAAAAGTTATGCAAATATACATGAAAGACCTCAAACGAGCTAACTGCTCAGTCATATCTGACTCTTGTGACCCCATGGACTGTAGCCATGAGCTCCTCTGTCCATGGAATTCTCCAGGCAAGAATACTGGAGTGGGTTGTCAGACCTGTCTCTGGGGGATCTTCCCAGCCCAGGGATCGAATCCCAGTCTCCTGTATTACAGGTGGATTTCTTACCATCTGAGCCACCAGAGAAGCTCCAAAGACCTCAAAGAGCTCAGATAAAGACCAGAGCAGGATTTGAAATAGGCTGAGTTTGAAATGCATTATCCACTTTATATATAGATTCATAAATTGTGAAGAGAGAACTTACTGACAAAGTAGTCAAGCACAATCTCTCATGAAAACCTACATAGACAACATGAGATGACTCCCAGAATACCAGACCTAAAAACTAAAACAATTTTTAAAACTTACATATATGTCTATGTACAAACTGAGTAGAGATATCAGTGGAAGCATATTAGAAGTGAGACAGATTTCACAGAATTAGCTCAGGCAAATTATTAAGAGTAATTTTTTGGTGGCTCAGATGGTAAAGAATCCACCTGCAACGCAGGAGGTGCAGATTCTATCCTTGGGTTGGGAAGATCCCCTGGAGGAGGGCATGGCAACCCGTTTCGGTATTCTTGCCTGGAGAAACACCATGGACAGAGAAGCCTGTGGCTACAGCCCATGGGGTGGCAAAAATGACTTAGTGACTAAAACAACAACAATAGGGCAAAAATGGTCAGAATTAAAAGGAAAAACAGAATATCAGTTGGAGATTTCAATAATTTCAATTGAGCAGAGCTGCAGCAATGATATAAAATGCCTATCAATCAACTCAATCTAACTGACATTTATAGAACACTTCCCTCAATGCAGAATACACACTCTCTTTAAGCTTATATGGAGCATTCTTCATGACAGACCCATGCAATGCCATAAAATCTTATATTAATATCAAAAACGTGTTTAAAATCAATAATTTGCCCCTGGATCAGATATCCTCAATATGAGGATTAGGAGAATATGTTGCCTCACCAATTTAGGGACAACGCCCCTTGTCAGCTCGGAAGTAGTTATGGAACGAGAACGACGCCCTTTTTCCCTAGGCAACATAATTCTCCTAAAAGAAAAGGGGGAATGAGAGAGTCATTTCCTAGGAAGGTTGATAAGGAGTCTAGGGGTCCCCAAGGAGAGAGGGGTCTGGAATTCTCAAGGAGGAAGAAAGGACAAACTTTTTTCTTTCTCCACATTCCTTAGGATTATATAACAATAATGTATCCTGCCTAAGGACAGTCTTTGGATTCAACCTTCTGTTATCTTAAAATGTAAATTATGGGAGTAGACCTGGTCTTTACAAGGATGTATCTTGCCTGAGGACGGTGTTACCTTAAAATGTAAATTATGGGAGTGGGTCTGATGAGGTCTTTACAACCTCCAGACATTCTTTGGATTCACTGGAGAGTATATAACTTCATTGTTAACACTAGCAAGCGGGTACTCTTCCTGCCCCCTTCTGATGCCTATGTCAGAAGCTTTCTCTATCTCCTTTATACTTTAATAAAACTTTATTACACACACACACACAAAATCAATAATTTAAGTTTCACTATAAGAAAACAGGAAAGGTGTAAATTGATCCCAAATGAGTAGAGGGTAAGAGATTTGAGCAGAAGTAATGAAAAAGAAAGCAAGCAAAGGAAATTAACATAGCTGAAAGATGGCTATCTGGGAGATAAATAAGATTAATAAATACTACTAAGATGATTAATATCAGCAAAACTGATTAAGTAAAATAGGAAGAAAACTCAAATTATAAGTTTCAGGAAGAGAGGGGATACCAGTAGGCATCCTACAGATATCAATAATAACAGAATACTATGCACAATTTTATGCTAATAAATTCAACAATGAAATAAACAAATTCCTTGAAAATCTCAGTCTCACAGAGTTGATGCAAGATAAGACAGAAACTTTAAATTGTCCTCTATCTATTCAAGAAATTGAAGAATAAAGTGTTCCCTCAAAGAAAACATTGACTCACATGGGTTCAGTGGTATATTCTGTCAACCATATAACCACGAAAGACTATCAATCTTACACAAATGATTAAAAAAACAGAAATAGCAGAAGTAATTCTCAGCTAACTTTATGAGGTCTGTACTACTAATATTCAAATCAAAAAGAAGAAAATAAAATTAGCTTAATATCCTTCTCGAGTACATAGTTAAGGTCCTTAAAATATTAGCAAATAAAATTCAGCAACATATAAAAAGTTAATACATCACAAGAAAGCTAGGCTTATCCCAGGAAGAAAAAACTGGTTTTACATTTTAAAATAAACAATACAATTCACCACAATAACAGAATTAGCAGAAAACTCCCATGTGATTGTTTCAAATGATATAAAAAAGCCTTTAATTAAATTCAAAACATAGTCATAATAAAATTACTCACAAAATTAGGAACAGATTGGAACATTCTCAATCTGATAAAAGGCAACCTCAAAAAAACCTAAAGCTAACATAATATGTTACAGTGAAACACCGAACACTTTCTCCCTAAGATTTGGAACATTCACTGTCTCCCCGAGATCAGGAACAAAGAAAATATACCTGCTCATCACTTTTGTTCAACAACTTATTCTGGAGTACAATAAGCTTGTGCAATAAGGTAAGAAACTGAAATAAAATGTAATGACCTAAAGGGCAGAAACTATTATTTCCAAAAGACATGGCTATCTATCTAAAAAATGCTAAGGAATTTTTTGTTGTTGTTTAGTCTCTAAGTAGTGTCCAACTCTTTTGTGACCCCATGGACTGTAGCCCGCCAGGCTCCTCTATCAATGGGATATCCCAGGCAAGAACACTGTAGTGGGATGCCATTTCCTCCTCCAGGGGATCTGCCTGATCTAGGGATAAAGCCGTGTCTCCTACATTGGCAGGCAGATTCTTAACCGCCGAGCCGCCAGGAAATCCCACCACAAAGGAATTTATGAAACAAATATTCAAACAATTAGAAAATTATATAAAATAATTTCACTTAAAACTGTACAAAATTGAAAATACTTAGGAAATAATTTAACAAAGGAAGTGTAAGACCTCTTCACTGAAATCTACTATCAGTTCAGTTCAGTTGCTCCGTTGTGTCCAACTCTTTGCAACCCCATGGACTGTAGCACACCAGGCTTCCCTGTCCATCTCCAACTCCCGGAACTTGCTCAAACTTGTCCATCGATTCGATGATGCCATCCAACCATCTCATCCTCTGTCATCCCTTCTCCTGCCTTCAATCTCTCCCAGAATCAGGGTATTTTCCATTGAGTCAGTTCTTTTCATCAGGTAGCCAAAGTATTGTAGCTTTAGCATCAGAAATCTACTATACACTGATGATATACTCATGTTCATGGGTTGAAGATTCATCATTGTCAGGATATCAATTATTTCCGAATTCATCTACAGATTCCATGGAATCCCAACCAGAATTCCAGCAGGCTGTTTTATAGAAATGGACTGATTTTAATATTTACATGGAAACTAGAAAGATCTGAAATAGCCAAAACAATCTTGAAAATAAAAAACATAGTTGGAGGACTTAAACTATCCAATTTCCAGGCTTACTATAAAGCTACACACTTATCAGGGCAGTGAGGTAGTGAAATGAGGACTGACAAAGTGACCAATGAAACAATCCCAAACCAGATCCACATATATGGTTAATTGATATTCAACAAGATTGTCAAAGCAAATCAATGTGAGGAAAAGAAAGTCTTTTGGCACAGGGTCAACTAGATAATGTGTAGGAAATGAATCCCAACCTCTGTTTCATACCATATATAAATATTCAAACTGCATCAGAGACCTAAACTTAAAAGGTAAAATTGTATCATTTTGAGAAGAAACATGAGAGAATTAATTGCTATCTTGAAATAGGAAAAGATTTCTTGGAATACAAAAATCACTACACATAAAAAAATTGATAAAAGTAGATTTCACCAAAAGTGAAAACTTTTGCTCATCAAAAGACAGTTTAGGAAATAAAAGAGCATGTTAGATTGCAAAAAAAAAATTGTAGTATGTGTATTTGACAAAAATACTTGTATACTGAATATGTAATTCTATGAATCAATAATAAAAAGCAAACCCAACAAAAAGTCAGTTAAAAACTTGAAAAACACCTCATAAAAAAGATATATAAACATTCAATAAGCACATGAAAGATGCTCAATACAAATCTTACTCAGAAAGATGCAAATTAAAGCCTCAGTGAGGTACTACTTCACATGCATCAGGAGACTGACAATACCAAATTATATAAAGCATATGAATTGCTCATCTGTTGCTGATGGGAGTGTAAAATGGTAAAACTGTTTTCGGAAACTGACAGTTTATGCAGTTAAGCACCCAGTCAGCCTTTGAGCCAGCAACTCTGCTTCTAGGTATTTAATCAATGAGAAAACATACACATAGAGACCCCTTAACTTTCTTAGCAGCTTAGTTTTTAAGGGCAAAAACCTGGACACAACCTGAATGCCTATCAAAAGGATAATGTACCATTTGTGGTACGCTGCTAAAAGAGAATAGGACTCAGCAATAAAAAAAATAATTACTGACACAAACCCAACAATGATGAATATCTGAAACCTTACGCTGAGTGACAGGACCCAGGATCAAGTACCTACTGTATGATTCCATTGGAATGAAGTTCAAAAATAAAATTAATCCATGGTGATGTATATAAGAAAGATGCTTATGTAAGGTGGAGTTTGACAGATGGGAGAACATGGATAGTTTTGGGGGTGATGGAAGTGTTCTATAGCTTTGTTATGCTCTGGATGCACAAGTGAACCACTGTCAAAATTCAAACTGTATACTTAAAAAATCTGTGTGCTTCACTGTATATAAATTTTATTGCATAAAATGATTATTAAGAAGACTATGGATAAACCTTCCATTTTTTCACTTTACTATTCTAGACATCAGTTTTGCACAGCTCACATTCTTCCTAATTAAAAAGTACAATCAACCATCAAGAGCATGAAAAGAGACAAGCATCTGGCTGTCTTGAATCAAACCAAATTGTGATTGGCATCCCTGTCAATATGTGCAACTTTTATTCTAAAAGTCTTATTTGTGATTATGATACAATTATTTGCTCTTTTTCCTAGCCAAAGATGCAGGCTACTCAACTCCTATAAAACTATTGATATACTTACACATCCATGTAATACTAATAAAAATAAATCTCATAATGGCAAAGGAATTCTTAAGATTAGGCTTAAAAATCAGTGCTGTGGGAAATCTGAAATTCACTTTGATCTTACTTGGCTAAAAATGGACTTTTTCTGGATCAATTAATGGAATAAAAAAGCCTGATGACTTATTTCCATTTGTCAAATAAGCTTTAGCAATATTTAAATAATAACAGATGTTAATAGGTTATGGTAGGTGTTTGGGAAACTCCTGTCCTGGACACTCACCTTTTATGCCTGATTTAGTGCATAGGCCTTATGCTTGTCTACCTATCTCCAGTTTCCCTCACCTCTTCATCCCTCATGCAGATGGCTGCCAGAAAAATCTTCTTAAAAACTGACTTCTTCATGCCAATGGTCTGCTTTTACCCACTAAGTATTATTAAATAGCCTCTTAAAAGGTCTTAATAATTATAGAACATATCACTAATACTGAAGAGTGATCTTACTGTATAAAAGGACCATACTATAATTTACATTTGTAATTGTTTTATCAACATTCAAGCTATGTATTGTAATACTGCACATTCATTCACTGGGTGCCTGTCAGGCAAGGTACTGTCCAAGGTGCTCAGAATAGATGCTGCGGCTGCTAAGTCACTTCAGCCATGTCTGACTCTGTGCGACCCCATAGATGGCAGCCCACCAGGCCCCGCCGTCCCTGGGATTCTCCAGGCAAGAACACTGGAGTGGGTTGCCATTTCCTCCTCCAATGCATGAAAGTGAAAAGTGCAAGTGAAGTTGCTCAGTTGTGTCTGACTCTTAGCGACCCCCATGGACTGCAGCCTACCAGGCTCCTCCGTCCATGGGATTTTCCAGGCAAGAGTACTGGAGTGGGGTGCCATTGCCTTGTGAAGCAATTACGTGGAATCTCCATGGTTATTAAAAAAAAAAACAAAACAGTACTTAATAATTCCTTAGATCAACCTTAAAACTGAAACACAAAGACTTCATTTGGGAAAACAGGTGAGGGCAGGGTACAGAAAGAAATCAGCTGGCTGGAAGGATAATGCCAAATTGAAGGGTTGGCAAATCAGGCTCCTGAAGAGGAGACTTTATTCCACATGTGATATGGGGTACTGTAGATGTTTCTGGGTTGATGAGGAGCACATGGGTAATTTCTGACTATAAAGCTATCTTTTTTGCACAGAGGGCTCCTGAAGGAAATGGACTGGGGATCTACACCCAGGAACTACACAACAGCTACTGGCCTTGACATCTGAAAAGTTAGGAAGTATCTAGCAAGCATAAAACATCTGTATTAGTTTCATATTGCATCAATAACAAGCTACCACAAATTTAGTGGCTTAACACAACACAAATTGACTGCTTTATAGTCCTAGAGATCAGAAATCTGAATTCACTCTCACTGGGCTGAAGTCTAGGCATTGGTCAGGCCTGCATTCTTTCTGGAGGGTCTAGGGGAGAATGTGGAACAGGTAAGGCAGAGGCAGATTAAGAAGAATAGCCCTCTTAACTCCTGGCTGAGGAATCAGTCTGAAGTCAGACATGCAGTGGTCCCATAAAGGGATCAATTGGTTTTTACAATTCTCACTGCATCCAGTGTTCTATTTCTGTGCTTCTCTCCCTTATCAGACATCAGACATGAAGTCTTTGGGGGCAGAGCCCACTTATCATTAATTGTTGCAACTGTTATGAGTTAATATTTTAGTTATGTTATAAGAAAAATATTAATTCTTGGTACAAGTAAAGGACTCAAATCTGTGTTCTCAAAACATACACTAAGACCCTAGTGAGAGGTTAGAAGGAGAAGAAGAAATGACAATGGAAATAGAATCATAGAGAGAGAGATGTGGACGATGCTACACTACTGGTTTTGAAGATACAGAAGGGGCCATGACCCAAGAAATACGAGCAGACTCCACAACGTGGGAAAAGCAAGGAAATAGATTCTCCCCAGAAGAATACTGTCCTGTCAATGCTGTGACTTCAGCCCAGCAAAAGGGAATTCAGAATTCTGATTGCTAGGACTGTAAGGCAGTCAATTTGTGTTGTATTAAACCATTAAATTTGTGGTAGCTTGTTATGGAAGCAATATGAAGCTAACAGAAACTAATGTACATGTTTTATGCTTGGTAGATGCTTCTTTTCAGATGTCAATGCCAGTGGCTATTTTTTAAGGTCCCAGATCTGGATCCCATATTCCAGATTTCCCTGAGACTTTATATAGAGAGACTACGCAGAGCAAGGTCAATTCAATCTTACTACTTTCTATACTTTACCACAAGTCACCATCTTAGAAGTATGGTTAATCACTGAACAACACAAGAGTTTAATCCATGTATAATAGTCTGCCCTTTGTTTCTGCACATCCTCCACATCCACAGACTTAACCAACCACCGACGGTAGTACTGTAGTATCTACTGTCCAAGGTGCTCAGAATAGATAAAGTGAAGCAGTTACATGGAATCTCCATAGTTATTTAAAAAAAACAACAACAGTACTTAGTAATTCTGACATTACTTAGTAATGTCTGACTTCAGACTGGTTTCTCAGCCAGGAGTTAAGAGGTGTACTCTTCTTAATCTGTCTCTGCCTTACATGCTCCACATTCCCCTCTAGACCCTCCAGAAAGAATGCAGGCCTGACAATGCTTTGAGTTTAGCCCAGTGAGAGTGAATTCAGATTTCTGATCTGAATTATTTCTTGATAGAGCAGTCAATTTGTGTTGTGTTAAGCCACTAAGACGGTAGGTGTTGCAAGAGGGCATCAGAAGGCAGACACACTGGAACCATACTCAGAAAACTAGTCAATCTAATCACACTAGGACCACAGCCTTGTCTAACTCAATGAAACTAAGCCATGCCTGTGGGGCAACCCAAGATGGGCGGGTCATGGTGGAGAGATCTGAAGAATATTGTCCACTGGAGAAGGGAATGGCAAACCACTTCAGTATTCTTGCCTTGAGAACCCCATGAACAGTATGAAAAGGCAAAATGATAGGATACTGAAAGAGAAACTCCCCAGGTCAGTAGGTGCCCAATATGCTACTGGAGATCAGTGGAGAAATAACTCCAGAAAGAATGAAGGGACGGAGCCAAAGCAAAAAGAATACCCAGCTGTGGATGTGACTGGTGATAGAAGCAAGGTCTGATGCTATAAACAGCAATATTGCATAGGAACTTGGAATGTCAGGTCCATGAATCAAGGCAAATTGGAAGTGGTCAAACAAGAGATGGCAAGAGTGAATGTCAACATTCTAGGAATCAGCAAACTGAAATGGATTGGAATGGGTGAATTTAACTCAGATGACCATTATATCTACTACTGCGGGCAGGAATCCCTTAGAAGAAATGGAGTAGCCATCATGGTCAACAAAAGAGTCCGAAATGCAGTACTTGGATGCAATCTCAAAAACGACAGAATGATCTCTGTTCATTTCCAAGGTAAACCATTCACTATCACAGTAATCCAAGTCTATGCCCCAACCAGTAATGCTGAAGAAGCTGAAATTGAATGGTTCTATGAAGACCTATAAGGCCTTTTAGAACTAACACCCAAAAAAGGTGTCCTTTTCATTATAGGGGACTGGAATGCAAAAGTAGGAAGTCAAGAAACACCTGGAGTAACAGGCAAATGTGGCCTTGGAATACGGAATGAAGCAGGGCAAAGACTAATAGAGTTTTGCCAAGAAAATGCACTGGTCATAACAAACACCTTCTTCCAACAACACAAGAGAAGACTCTATACATGGACATCACAAGATGGTCAACACCGAAATCAGATTGATTACATTCTTTGCAGCCAAAGATGGAGAAGCTCTATACGGTCAGCAAAAACAAGACCAGGAGCTGACTGTGGCTCAGACCATGAACTCCTTATTGTCAAATTCAGACTTAAACTGAAGAAAGTAGAGAAAACCACTAGACCATTCAGATATAACCTAAATCAAATCCCTTATGATTATACAGTGGAATTGAGAAATAGATTTAAGGGCCTAGATCTGATAGAGTGTCTGATGAGCTACGGAATGAGGTTCATGACATTGTACAGGAGACAGGGATCAAGACCATCCTCATGGAAAAGAAATACAAAAAGCAAAATGGCTGTCTGAGGAGGCCTTACAAATAGCTGTGAAAAGAAGAGAAGCAAAAAGCAAAGGAGAAAAGGAAAGATATAAACATCTGAATGCACAGTTCCAAAGAATAGCAAGAAGAGATAAGAAAGCCTTCCTCAGCGATCAATGCAAAGAAATAGAGGAAAACAACAGAATAGGAAAGACTAGAGATCTTTTCAAGAAAATCAGAGATACCAAAGGAACATATCATGCAAAGATGGGCTCGATAAAGGACAGAAATGGTATGGACCTAACAGAAGCAGAAGATATTAAGAAGAGGTGGCAAGAATACACAGAAGAACTGTACAAAAAGATCTTCATGACCCAGATAATCACGATGGTGTGATCACTGACCTAGAGCCAGACATCCTGGAATGTGACGTCAAGTGGGCCTTAGAAAGTATCACTACAAACAAAGCTAGTGGAGGTGATGGAATTCCAGTTGAGCTATTCCAAATCCTGTAAGATGATGCTGTGAAAGTGCTGCACTCAATATGCCAGCAAATTTGGAAAACTCAGCAGTGGCCACAGGACTGGAGAAGGTCAGTTTTCATTCCAATCCCAAGGAAAGGCAATGCCAAAGAATGCTCAAACTACCACACAATTGCACTCATCTCACACGCTAGTAAAGTAATGCTCAAAATTCTCCAAGCCAGGCTTCAGCAATACGTGAACTGTGAACTTCCTGATGTTCAAGCTGGTTTTAGAAAAGGCAGAAGAACCAGAGATCAAATTGCCAACATGGAAAAAGCAAGAGAGTTCCAGAAAAACATCTATTTCTGCTTTATTGACTATGACAAAGCCTTTGACTCTGTGGATCACAATAAACTGTGGAAAATTCTGAAAGAGATGGGAATACAAGACCACCTGATCTGCCTCTTGAGAAATCTGTATGCAGGTCAGGAAGCAAGAGTTAGAACTGGACACGGAACAACAGATTGGTCCAAATAGGAAAAGGAGTACGTCAAGGCTGTATATTGTCACCCTGTTTATTTAACTTATATGCAGAGTATATCATGAGAAACTCTGGACTGGAAGAAACACAAGCTGGAATCAAGATTGCCGGGAGAAATATCAATAGCCTCAGATATGCAGATGACACCACCCTTATGGCAGAAAGTGAAGAGGAACTCAAAAGCCTCTTGATGAAAGTGAAAGTGGAGAGTGAAAAAGTCGGCTTAAAGCTCAACATTCAGAAAATGAAGATCATGGCATCCAGTCCCATCACTTCATGGGAAATAGATGGGGAAACAGTGGAAACAGCGTCAGACTTTATTTTTCCGGGCTCCAAAATCACTACAGATGGTGACTGCAGCCATGAAATTAAAAGACGCTTACTCCTTGGAAGGAAAGATATGACCAACCTAGATAGCATATTGAAGAGCAGAGACATTACTTTGCCAACAAAGGTTCGTCTAGTCAAGGCTCTGCTTTTTCCAGTGGTCATGTATGGATATGAGAGTTGGAATGTGAAGAAGGCTGAGTGCCGAAGAATTGATGCTTTTGAACTGTGGTGTTGGAGAAGACTCTTGAGAGTCCCTTGGACTGCAAGGAGATCCAACCAGTCCATTCTAAAGGAGATCAGCCCTGGGATTTCTTTGGAAGGAGTGATGCTAAAGCTGAAACTCCAGTACCTCAGCCACTTCATGTGAAGAGTTGACTCATTGGAAAAGACTCTGATGCTGGGAAGGATTGGGGGCAAGAGGAGGGGATGACAGAGGATGAGATGGCTGGGTGGCATCACTGACTCGATGGACATGAGTCTGAGTGAACTCTGGGAGTTGGTGATGGACAGGGAGGCCTGGCGTGCTGCGATTCATGGGGTTGCAAAGAGTTGGACACAACTGAGCGACTGATATGATCTGATCTGAAGCCACTAAATTTGTGGTAGCTTGTTATTGATGCAATATGAAACTAATACAGATACTTGCTAGATACTTCCTAACTACACTATAGTAATACACTATATCTATTTATCTAAGCTGAAAAATATCCGTATGTAAATAGACCTGTGCATTGTTTAAGGGTCGACTGTATATCACTTTACATCAGGATTTTTAGGTCTTATCCCTTATTCAGTATTGTCACTACGGTCCTTCTTTTTTTTTTTTTTTTTTTTTTGCATCTGGCTGGTTTTTTTTTTTTTTTTATTCTTCCAATTTTATTTTATTTTTAAACTTTACATAATTGTATTAGTTTTGCCAAATATCAAAATGAATCCGCCACAGGTATACATGTGTTCCCCATCCCGAACCCTCCTCCCTCCTCCCTCCCCATACCATCCCTCTGGGCCGTCCCAGTGCACCAGCCCCAAGCATCCAGCATCATGCATCGAACCTGGACTGGCAACTCGTTTCCTACATGATATTTTACATGTTTCATTGCCATTCTCCCACATCTTCCCACCCTCTCCCTCTCCCACAGAGTCCATAAGACTGTTCTATACATCAGTGTCTCTTTTGCTGTCTCGTACACCGGGTTATTGTTACCATCTTTCTAAATTCCATATATATGCGTTAGTATACTGTATTTATGTTTTTCCTTCTGGCTTACTTCACTCTGTATAATAGGCTCCAGTTTCATCCACCTCATTAGAACTGATTCAAATGTATTCTTTTTAATGGCTGAGTAATACTCCATTGTGTATATGTACCACAGCTTTCTTATCCATTCATCTGCTGATGGACATCTAGGTTGCTTCCACGTCTTGGCTATTATAAACAGTGCTGCGATGAACATTGGAGTACACGTGTCTCTTTCCCTTCTGGTTTCCTCAGTGTGTATGCCCAGCAGTGGGATTGCTGGGTCATAAGGCAGTTCTATTTCCAGTTTTTTAAGGAATCTCCACACTGTTCTCCATAGTGGCTGTACTAGTTTGCATTCCCACCAACAGTGTAAGAGGGTTCCCTTTTCTCCACACCCTCTCCAGCATTTATTATTTGTAGACTTTTGGATCGCAGCCATTCTGACTGGTGTGAAATGGTACCTCATAGTGGTTTTGATTTGCATTTCTCTGATAATGAGTGATGTTGAGCATCTTTTCATGTGTTTGTTAGCCATCTGTATGTCTTTTTTGGAGAAATGTCTATTTAGTTCTTTGGCCCATTTTTTGATTGGGTCGTTTATTTTTCTGGAGTTGAGCTGTAGAAGTTGCTTGTATATTTTTGAGATTAGTTGTTTGTCGGTTGCTTCATTTGCTATTATTTTCTCCCATTCTGAAGGCTGTCTTTTCACCTTGCTTATAATTTCCTTTGTTGTGCAGAAGCTTTTAAGGTTAATTAGGTCCCATTTGTTTATTTTTGCTTTTATTTCCCATATTCTGGGAGGTGGGTCATAGAGGATCCTGCTGTGATGTATGTCGGAGAGTGTTTTGCCTATGTTCTCCTCTAGGAGTTTTATAGTTTCTGGTCTTACGTTTAGATCTTTAATCCATTTTGAGTTTATTTTTGTGTATGGTGTTAGAAAGTGGTCCAGTTTCATTCTTTTACAAGTGGTTGACCAGATTTCCCAGCACCACTTGTTAAAGAGATTGTCTTTAATCCATTGTATATTCTTGCCTCCTTTGTCGAAGATAAGGTGTCCATATGTGCGTGGATTTATCTCTGGGCTTTCTATTTTATTCCATTGATCAATATTTCTGTCTTTGTGCCAGTACCATACTGTCTTGATAACTGTGGCTTTGTAGTAGAGCCTGAAGTCAGGTAAGTTGATTCCTCCAGTTCCATTCTTCTTTCTCAAGATCGCTTTGGCTATTCGAGGTTTTTTGTATTTCCATACAAATTGTGAAATTATTTGTTCTAGCTCTGTGAAGAATACTGTTGGTAGCTTGATAGGGATTGCGTTGAATCTATAAATTGCTTTGGGTAGTATACTCATTTTCACTATATTGATTCTTCCAATCCATGAACATGGTAAATTTCTCCATCTATTAGTGTCCTCTTTGATTTCTTTCACCAGTGTTTTATAGTTTTCTATATATAGGTCTTTAGTTTCTTTAGGTAGATATATTCCTAAGTATTTTATTCTTTCTGTTGCAATGGTGAATGGAATTGTTTCCTTAATTTCTCTTTCTGTTTTCTCATTATTAGTGTATAGGAATGCAAGGGATTTCTGTGTGTTGATTTTATATCCTGCAACTTTACTGTAGTCATTGATTATTTCTAGTAATTTTCTGGTGGACTCTTTAGGGTTTTCTATGTAGAGGATCATGTCATCTGCAAATAGTGAGAGTTTTACTTCTTCTTTTCCAATTTGGATTCCTTTTATTTCTTTTTCTGCTCTGATTGCTGTGGCCAAAACTTCCAAAACTATGTTGAATAGTAATGGTGAAAGTGGGCACCCTTGTCTTGTTCCTGACTTTAGAGGAAATGCTTTCAATTTTTCACCATTGAGGATAATGTTTGCAGTGGGTTTGTCATATATAGCTTTTATTATGTTGAGGTATGTTCCTTCTATTCCTGCTTTCTGGAGAGTTTTTATCATAAATGGATGTTGAATTTTGTCAAAGGCTTTCTCTGCATCTATTGAGATAATCATATGGTTTTTATTTTTCAATTTGTTAATGTGGTGTATTACATTGATTGATTTGCAGATATTGAAGAATCCTTGCATCCCTGGGATAAAGCCCACTTGATCATGGTGTATGATCTTTTTAATGTGTTGTTGGATTCTGATTGCTAGAATTTTGTTAAGGATTTTTGCATCTATGTTCATCAGTGATATTGGCCTGTAGTTTTCTTTTTTTGTGGGATCTTTGTCAGGTTTTGGTATTAGGGTGATGGCGGCCTCATAGAATGAGTTTGGAAGTTTACCTTCCTCTGCAATTTTCTGGAAGAGTTTGAGCAGGATAGGTGTTAGCTCTTCTCTAAATTTTTGGTAGAATTCAGCTGTGAAGCCGTCTGGACTGGGGCTTTTGTTTGCTGGAAGATTTTTGATTACAGTTTCAATTTCCATGCTTGTGATGGGTCTGTTAAGATTTTCTATTTCTTCCTGGTCCAGTTTTGGAAAGTTGTACTTTTCTAAGAATTTGTCCATTTCTGCCACGTTGTCCATTTTATTGGCATATAATTGTTGATAGTAGTCTCTTATGATCCTTTGTATTTCTGTGTTGTCTGTTGTGATCTCTCCATTTTCGTTTCTAATTTTGTTGATTTGATTTTTCTCCCTTTGTTTCTTGATGAGTCTGGCTAATGGTTTGTCAATTTTATTTATCCTTTCAAAGAACCAGCTTTTGGTTTTGTTGATTTTTGCTATGGTCTCTTTTGTTTCTTTTGCATTTATTTCTGCTCTAATTTTTAAGATTTCTTTCCTTCTACTAACCCTGGGGTTCTTCATTTCTTCCTTTTCTAGTTGCTTTAGGTGTAGAGTTAGGTTATTTATTTGACTTTTTTCTTGTTTCTTGAGGTGTGCCTGTATTGCTATGAACTTTCCCCTTAGGACTGCTTTTACCGTGTCCCACAGGTTTTGGGTTGTTGTGTTTTCATTTTCATTCGTTTCTATGCAAATTTTGATTTCTTTTTTGATTTCTTCTGTGATTTGTTGGTTATTCAGCAGCGTGTTGTTCAGCCTCCATATGTTGGAATTTTTAATAGTTTTTCTCCTGTAATTGAGATCTAATCTTACTGCATTGTGGTCAGAAAAAATGCTTGGAATGATTTCTATTTTTTGAATTTACCAAGGCTAGCTTTATGGCCCAGGATGTGATCTATCCTGGAGAAGGTTCCATGTGCGCTTGAGAAAAAGGTGAAATTCATTGTTTTGGGATGAAATGACCTATAGATATCAATTAGGTCTAACTGGTCTATTGTATCGTTTAAAGTTTGTGTTTCCTTGTTAATTTTCTGTTTAGTTGATCTATCCATAGGTGTAAGTGGGGTATTAAAGTCTCCCACTATTATTGTGTTATTGTTAATTTCTCCTTTCATACTTGTTAGCATTTGTCTTACGTACTGTGGTGCTCCCGTGTTGGGTGCATATATGTTTATAATTGTTATATCTTCTTCTTGGATTGATCCTTTGATCATTATGTAGTGACCTTCTTTGTCTCTTTTCACAGCCTTTGTTTTAAAGTCTATTTTATCTGATATGAGTATTGCTACTCCTGCTTTCTTTTGGTCCCTATTTGCATGGAAAATCTTTTTCCAGCCCTTCACTTTCAGTGTGTATGTGTCCCCTGTTTTGAGGTGGGTCTCTTGTAGACAACATATGTAGGGGTCTTGTTTTTGTATCCATTCAGCCAGTCTTTGTCTTTTGGTTGGGGCATTCAACCCATTTACATTTAAGGTAATTACTGATAAGTATGTTCCCGTTGCCATTTACTTTATTGTTTTGGGTTCGAGTTTATACACCGTTTTTGTGTTTCCTGTCTAGAGAATATCCTTTAGTATTTGTTGGAGAGCTGGTTTGGTGGTGCAGAATTCTCTCAGCTTTTGCTTGTCTGAAAAGCTTTTGATTTCTCCTTCATACTTGAATGAGATCCTTGCTGGGTACAATAATCTGGGCTGTAGGTTATTTTCTTTCATCATTTTAAGTATGTCTTGCCATTCCCTCCTGGCTTGAAGAGTTTCTATTGAAAGATCAGCTGTTATCCTTATGGGAATTCCCTTGTGTGTTATTTGTTGTTTTTCCCTTGCTGCTTTTAATATTTGCTCTTTGTGTTTGATCTTTGTTAATTTGATTAATATGTGTCTTGGGGTGTTTCTCCTTGGGTTTATCCTGTTTGGTACTCTCTGGGTTTCTTGGACTTGGGTGATTATTTCCTTCCCCATTTTAGGGAAGTTTTCCACTATTATCTCCTCAAGTATTTTCTCATGGTCTTTCTTTTTGTCTTCTTCTTCTGGAACCCCTATGATTCGAATGTTGTAGCATTTAATATTGTCCTGGAGGTCTCTGAGATTGTCCTCATTTCTTTTAATTCGTTTTTCTTTTATCCTCTCTGATTCATTTATTTCTACCATTCTATCTTCTAATTCACTAATCCTGTCTTCTGCCTCTGTTATTCTACTATTTGTTGCCTCCAGAGTGTTTTTAATTTCACTTATTGCATTATTCATTATATATTGACTCTTTTTTATTTCTTCTAGGTCCTTGTTAAACCTTTCTTGCATCTTCTCAATCCTTGTCTCCAGGCTATTTATCTGTGATTCCATTTTAGTTTCAAGATTTTGGATCAATTTCACTATCATTATTCGGAATTCTTTATCAGGTAGATTCCCTATCTCTTCCTCTTTTGTTTGGTTTGGTGGGCATTTATCCTGTTCCTTTATCTGCTGAGTATTCCTCTGTCTCTTCATCTTGTTTAAATTGCTGAGTTTGGGGTGTCCTTTCTGTATTCTGGCAGTTTGTGGAGTTCTCTTTATTATGGCGTTTCCTCACTGTATGTGGGTTTGTACAGGTGGCTTGTCAAGGTTTCCTGGTTAGGGAAGCTTGTGTCGGTGTTCTGGTGGGTGGAGCTGTATTTCTTCTCTCTGGAGTGCAATGAAATGTCCAGTAATGAGTTATGAGATGTCTATAGTTTTGGGGTGACTTTGGGCAGCCTGTATCTTGAAGCTCAGGACTGTGTTCCTTTGTTGCTGGAGAATTTGCTTGGTATGTCTTGCCCTGGAACTTATTGGCCCTTGTGTGGTGCTTGGTTTCAGTGTCGGTATGGAGGCATTTGATGAGCTCCTGTCAATGAATGTTCCTTGGAGTCAGGAGTTCCCTGGAGTCAGGGTTTGGACTTAAGTCTCCTGCTTCCGATTATCGGTCTTATTTTTACAGTAGTTTCAAAACTTCTCCTTCTATACAGCACCATTGATAAAACATCTACATTAAAGATGATAAGTTTCTCTACAGTGAGGGTCACTCAGAGAGGTTCACAGGGTTACATAGTTAGAGGTGACCCAAATGAGATGAGGTGAATCAATAGTGGAGAGAGTGGGCTAGCCAGTAGTCACTTCCTTATGTGCACTCCACAACTGGACCACTCAGAGATGTTCACGGGGTTATACAGAGAAGAGAAGAAGGAGGAAGGTAACAAAGGTGGCCAGAAGGATAAAAGGGGGAATGAAAAGGAGGGAGACAGATCCAGCCAGTAATCAGTTCCCTAAGTGTTCTCCACCGTCTGGAACACTCAGAAATTCACAGAGTTGGGTAGAGTAGAGAGAGGTTAGGGAGGAGACACAGGCGACCTGGTGGAGAAAAAGGAGGGTCCAAAGGGAGAGAGAGCAGTCAAGCCAGTAATCTCACTCCCTAGTGAAAAATGGGTCCTGAAGATTGGGTCCTTAAAGGTACAAAATTGGTAACAAATACATAAAAGCAAAAATTAAAAATCTAGAGTAGAGTTTGGAATTTCAAAAATACGATGTTAAAGAAAAGAAGAAGGAAAAGAAAGAGAGAAAGAACGAACAAACAAAAACAAACAAGGTCGCAAAAATTATAAAGAAAGTACAGGTACAAAATTGATAACTAATACCAGAGAGCGAAAATTAAAAATCTAGAGTATAGTTTGGAATTTCAAAAATACGATGTTAAAGAAAAGAAGAAGGAAAAGAAAGAGAGAAAAAATGAACAAACAAAAACAAACAAGGTCGTGAAAATTATAAAGAAAGTACAGGTACAAAATTGATAAATAATACCAGAAAGCAAAAATTAAAAATCTAGAGTAGAGTTTGGAATTTCAAAAATACAATGTTAAAAAAAAAAAAAAAAGAAGAAGAAAAATAAAGAGAGAAAACAAACAAACAAATACGAACAATGTCACAAAAATTATAAAGAAAATACAGGTACAAAATTGATATCAAATACCAAAAAGCATAAATTGAAAATCTAGAGTAAAGTTTGGAATTTCAGATATACAATGTTATATAAAAGAAGAAGAGAAAGAAACAGAGAAGAAGAAGAAAAAAAAAAAATCACAGAAATTATATAAAAAAAAACTATAGGTACAAAATTGATAACATATACCAAAAAGCGAAAATTAAAAATCTAGAGTAGAGTTTGGAATTTCAAAAATACAATGTTAAAGAAAAGAAGAAAAAAACAAAAACCAACAACAAAAAAAACAAGGTCAAAAAATTATAAAATATATATATATGAAGTTTGCTGAAGAAGAAAAAAATAGGGTCTTTTTTTTTTTTTTGCAAAGTAATAGGTTATAAAAGTGAAAATTAAAGGAACAATAGAGGACTTAAAATTTTTTTTTTCTTAAAAAAAAAAAAAAGAAAGAATGATCGTAAAAATAATAAAAATATATCTAGGACTTTTTGTTTCTTTTTTTGTGGGTGTTGTGGGTTCAGTTCATTTTTGGCTAGTTCCTTGGTCAGATTTATATTTCTCAAGATCTATAGGCCCCTTCCTATGTAGTCCGTAGTAACCACAGGGTTTTGATCTATTGCCTGTAGCTTCCAAGGCGTTTCCCTCTGTTATATCTTCTTCTGTTTGCTAGTCTCTTCAGTATCTGGTTTCCGCCCTGACTCAAAGGGCACGGTGGAGGACACTTTTTTTTTTTTTTTTTTAGGCTTACTTGTTCAGTCGCGCTGTGGGGAGGGAGGGAGGGAGGGTGCAAACAAATAACACTGGCGTGGGCTCGCAGTGCCTCAGCCACCCTGGGTCTGCCCCCGCTCACGGCGCGTGTAGCCTCCCTGTCCACACTGCTCGGACTCTAGGTTGTTCCGCCGGGAACAATCCGAGGCTGGCCCTGGGCTGCATGCACCTCCCAGGTCCAAGCCGCTCAGGTTCAGGCACTCGGGTAGTCCTCAGAGGCGCAGACTCAGTTGGGCCTGCGTTTTGTACTCTTCCCAGGTCCGAGCGCCAATTTGCTCTTCCCAGGCGAGCGCCAATGCTGCGACTTATTGCCTCCCCGCCACTCGGTTATCTGGATGTAAAACCGGCGCACCTTCTCAGGCAGATGTTGACCGTCCAGACCCCCAAGAAGTTTTAGTTAGCAAAGAAGCCTGCTTACAATTTTATAGATAATGTCTCTCTGGGGCTGCGATTGCCCCCTTCCGGCTCTGGCTGCCTGTCACCGGAGGGGAAGATCTGCAGCCGGCTATCTCTGTTCAGTCCTTTGTTCCGTGCGCGGGCCTGGCGGTCTTAGGTTAGGGCTGGCTTTTCGCGTGGTAGGTATCCCACAGTCTGGTTTGCTAGCCCAAATTATTTCGCTCAGATAGCGCTCAGGGTATTCAGGCCAGATTCTTACTCTCAGCGATGCAGCCCACGCCGCGCCTCCCTGCCCAGCCCCGATTCGCTAATGGCGGATGCAGGCGTCTGCGCTGCTTCTCTGCTGGGGGAGTTACCGTAGGGCTCGCAATCTGCGAGTTTTAAATTGTTTATTTATTTTTTTCTCCCTGTTATGTTGCCCTCTGTGCTTCCAAAGCTCGGCACAGATTCGGCAGTGAGAAGGTTTCCTGATGTTTGGAAACTTCTCTCTTTTTAAGATTCCCTTCCCGGGACGGAACTCCGTCCCTCCCTCTTTTGTCTCTTTTTTTTTGTTTTTAATATTTTTTCCTACCTCCTTTCGAAGAGTTGAGTTGCTTTTCTGGGTGCCTGATGTCCTCTGCCGGCATTCAGAAGTTGTTTTGTGGAATTTACTCGACGTTTAAATGCTCTTTTGATGAATTTGTGGGGGAGAAAGTGTTCTCCCCGTCCTACTCCTCCGCCATCTTGGCTCCTCCCCCACTACGGTCCTTCTTTTTCTTCTGCCCTCCTCCACTTGTTTGGAGGGGCAGAAAAAATTGCAATCAAGCCATGTAATGGTATGGACTTGGGATTGAGATAGAATGCTGTGATTTGATTTTACTATTGCTGAAATTTGTATTAATTTAAGTACTTCATGGCTAGCAGACCTATTCTGAGGTGCATTCTACCTTATAGATTCTGCATTAAACATCTTCAGCATATTATGATAGTATGGTAGAAAAGTTACTTCAAATAAAAGTTCTTATTTTTATCCTACATATGTCATTTTGATTAGAAAATGGTATTAAGTGGCTAAAATATTTAGAAACATATCCTGTATAATATAAATGTGATCAGTCTTACATTCTCTAGGACTGACCATATACTGAGCCACAAAAAGAGCCTTGATAAATTTAAGAAATTGAAGCACCAAGCATCTTTTCCAACCACAACGTTGTGAGACTAAAGATCAGTCATAAGGAAAAACTGTAAAAAAAAAAAAACAAAACAAAAACACAAACATTAGGAATAAGACAAAGATGTCCACTCTTGACACTTTTATTCAACATAGTTTTGGAAGTCCTAGCCATGGCAATCAGAGAATAAAAAGAAAAGGAATCCAAACTGGAAAAAGTTAAACTGTCACTGTTTGCAGATAACATGACACTATACATAGAAAATCCTGAAGAGGCTACCAGAGGATTAAAATTTAAAGAGAAAAAATCTTAATCAGGCTACCAGAGCTCAATGAATTTGGTAAACTTACAGGGTACAAAATTAATACACAGAAACCTATTGCATTTCTACACACTAACAACAAAAGATCAGAAAGAGAAATTCAAGATATAATCCCATTTATCATTGTATCAAAAAAAATACTTAGGAATAATCCTACCTAAGGAGACAAAATACCTGTCCTCTGAAAACTATAAGTTGCTGATGAAGGACATCAAGGATGACACAAAGAGATGGAAAGACCATGTTCTTGGATTCAAAAAATCAATATCGTCAAAATGACTATACTATTCAAGGTAATCTACAGATTTAATACAGTCTGTATCAAATTATCAAGGACATTTTTCACAGAATTAGAACAAAATAATCTTAAAATTTGTATGGAGACACAAAAGATCCCAATAGCCAAAGCAATCTTGAGAAAGAAAAGAGAACGGGAAGAAATCAGGTTCCTGACTTCAGACTACACTACAAGGCTACAGCCAACAAAACAGCATGGTGCTGTCACAAAAACAGATCACTGGGACAGGATAGAAAGCCCAGAAATAAACCCAGGCACATAATCAATTAATCTACAACACAGGAGGCAAGGCTATACAATGGGGGAAAGACAGTTTCTTCAATACACAGTATTGGGAAAACTGGACAGCTATATATAAAATAATGAAATTAAAACCATACCTAAGAAATAAGCTCAAAATGGATTAAAGACCTAAATGTGAGACCTGATATTATAAAGTCTTAGAGGAAAACATAGGTACAACACTCTGACATTAAAAATAGCAGTATCTTATTAAATCTGTCTCCAAGAGTATTGGCAATAAAAACAAAAACAAACAAATGGGACCTAGTTAAATTCAAAGCTTTTGCACAGCAAAGAAAACCATAACAACAAAATGAAAAGACAACCCATGGATTAGGAGAAAATATCTGCAAATGATGTGAATGACAAGAGGTTAGTCTCCAAAATTTGCAAATAGCTCAAGCAACAGAGTATCATCAAAACAAACAATGCAATAAAAAAATATGACCTAAATAGACATTTCTCCAAAGATGACATACAGATGGTCAAGAGGCACATGAAAAGATTATTAGAGAAATGCAAATCAAAACTATAAGGTATCACGCCTGGCTATGATAAAAAAAAAAAAAAATCCACAAACAGTAAATGCTGGAGATGGTGTGGAGAGATGGGACCTCTCCTACATTGCTGGTAGAAATGTAAACTGGTACCGCCACTATGGATAGAAGTTGGAGGCTACTTAAAAAGCTAAAAATAGAGCTACCATATGATCATACAATCCCACTCCTGGGCATATATCCAGAGTAAAACATGGTTTGAAAGGATACATGCACCCAATGTTCAATGCAGACATGGAAGCAAACTAATGTCCATCAACAGAGAAATGGATAAAGAAGAACTGGTACATATATACAATGGAATATTACTCAGCAATTAAAAAGAATGAAATAATTCCATTTGTAGCAACATGGATGAACCCAGAGATTGTCATACTGAGTGAAGTAAGTCAGACAAAGAAAGATAAATATTGTATGATATCATTTATATGTGCAATCTAAAAATAAATGATACAAATGAATTTACTTAAAATAGGAATAGATTCACAGACTTAAGAGAATGTATTCATGGTTACTGGGGGGAGGGGAGGGGATAGTTCAGGGAGTTTGGGATTGAGATGTACACCCTACTATATTTAAAATAGATAACCAACAAGGACCTACTGTTTGCCACAGGGAATTCTGCTCAATATCATGTAACAACCTAAACGGGGAAAGAATTTGAAAAAAAATATATATGTTTAACAATCACTTTGCTGTATACCTGAAACTATCACAACATTGTTAATCAATCATGCTCCAATATAATATAAAAAGTTTAAATATAATATGACCAGTCTTTTATAGAACTTAAGTAGGATGTTACATATGTATACAGAATATAATGGCATTAATGAGAAAGAGCTATATCCTGTATTTACTTCTGATTTTACTTCTTACAGAATAAAACCTCATTTTTGCATCTTTTGAACCTTTGAAAATGTCTTGTTACAGGATAAGGGCATTCACTTTATCTTGCGGAGCACTGAATGCTAAAGCTGAAACTCCAGTACTTTGGCCACTTCATGCAAACAGTTGACTCACTGGAAAAGACCCTGATGCTGGGAGGGATTGGGGGCAGGAGGAGAAGGGGGTGACAGAGGATGAGATGGCTGGATGGCATCACCGACCCGATGGACATGAGTTTGAGTGAACTCCCGGAGTTGGTGATGGACAGGGAGGCCTGGCGTGCTGCAATTCATGGGGTCGCAAAGAGTCAGACACGACTGAGCGACTGAACTGAACTGAACTGACTGATAACCTTAGCAGTTTTTAAATATGGACACATTCAGATAAAAATATATTCAACTTCCTTGGGCAAAAATTTCCAGAACATGAAGTTTACTGGTTGTACAGCCAAATGACCTATTTAGGAAAAAGGTCAGCAAGTTGTAAAAAACCAAAATGATAGGACGAGGAGGAGAGAGAAATATCATTTTACCGAAGGGGAAGAAACTACCCAAATCACATCCAGAAGAAAGCAAGATCTGAAATGCTATTGACAGATGAGATTTATGCCAGCTATTTAACTTTCAACAAGCCACTCAAATTCTCCATATCTTCCTATCACATAGGAAGGGACTGGTTAAAAATAATCACCTATTACATCTGAATTTGGTCAGATGTGAATTTTAAGCTGACAGTTACCTCTTAAAATTGGGAGTGGACAGACAGATTGAGGGCTTCCCAGGTGGCAATAGTGGTAAAGAACCTGCCTGTCAAAGCAGGAGACAAAGAGACCTGGGTTGATCCTGGGTTGGGAAGATCCCCTGGAGGTGGGCATGGCAACCCATTCCAATATTCTTGCCCAGAGAATCCCCATGGACAGAGGAGCCTGTTGGGCTACAGTCTGCTGCTGCTGCTGCTGCTGCTAAGTCGCTTCAGTTCTGTCCGACTCTGTGCAACCCCATAGATGGCAGCCCACCAGGCTCCCCATCCCTGGGATTCTCTAGGCAAGAACACTGGAGTGGGTTGCCATTTCCTTCTCTAAGAAGTCGCAAAGAGTTGGATATGACTGAGCACGCATGCAGACAGACTGAAGGAGTTGGGTCCAAAATTCTCTTTCACTTTGGAATGGCTTGGTTAGTTTAATCTGAAATAAATGGAATGGTTATTAACTGTACTCTGCAATCTCCATCTTAATAACCATCAGGTACAACCCCAGCACTCTCTTTAATTGCTGTTTTGTTTCAGGGATGCTCAGAAAGTATTACTCATCTCACTGTTTACACTCAGTAAATGGTTAGGAATAAAAACAATCATCATTTGATTCCAATGACCACACAAAATCCTACTGTTAAAATCACTTCTTCTTCTACCTCCTGCTCCTTAAAAAAAAAAAAATAACCAGTTAGGGCCCCTTCCAGTCTATCAGTCTCTTGCTCTCAAGTAATTTCTCTGACTCTGGTAAAATTTATAGGGGATTTCAATGTTTTGTTTTCACATAGCTTGGCACACTTGTTTGATTTTCTTGGCTAATTTTTCCCCTGCATGTTCTCCTCCCCATCTCCTTGCATCTTTCTGCTCCTCCTTCTTCCTTTTGTTTCTTCTAATCTTCCTCTACCATCCCCAGTCTTTTATAATTCTGTCTCCATTTTGAATCATCAGAACAACTAGTATTAATGTGTCCACTATGCCAGACACAAAGTTAAGTGCTTTTCGTATTGGTTGTTGTTCAGTCGATAAGTCATATTCTACTCTTTGCGACCCTATGGACTGTAACATGCCAGGCTCCTCTGTCCTCCACTAGCTTCTAGAGTTTGCTCAAATTCATGTCCATAGAGTCAGTGATGCTATCTAACCATCCTATCCTCTGCTGCCCCTTTTTCTTTTCATACACTATCTCATTAATTCTCAATATAAGTCAAGTACTATCAGTTCAGTTCAGTTCAGTCGCTCAGTCGTGTCCAACTCTTTGTGACCCCATGAAACGCAGCACGCCAGGCCTCCCTGTCCATCACCAACTCCCGGAGTTTGCCCAGACTCACGTCCATCGAGTCAGTGATGCCATCCAGCCATCTCATCCTCTGTCGTCCCCTTCTCCTCCTGCCCCCAATCCCTCCCAGCATCAGAGTCTTTTCCAATGAGTCAACTCTTTGCATGAGGTGGCCAAAGTACTGGAGTTTCAGCTTCAGCATCATTCCCTCCAAAGAAATCCCAGGGCTGATCTCCTTCAGAATGGACTGGTTGGATCTCCTTGCAGTCCAAGGGACTCTCAAGAGTCTTCTCCAACACCACAGTTCAAAAGCATCAATTCTTCGGCACTCAGCCTTCTTCACATTCCAACTCTCACATCCATACATGACCACAGGAAAAACCATAGCCTTGACTATACGGACCTTTGTTGGCAAAGTAATGTCTCTGCTTTTGAATATGCTATCTAGGTTGGTCATAACTTTCCTTCCAAGGAGTAAGCGTCTTTTAATTTCATGGCTTAGTCCCATTTAAAAGACAAGAAAACCAAAGCTGAGAGAAAGAAGACACACTGCTACAAAGTGGTGAATTCCAAATACTGGACCTGGCATCTCGGATTTCAGAGCCAAAAGCCACATAATCCTCTGTTACATTGTTAACACCTTGTGTAACTTATGTTCCCTCAACTTTCAGATCAGACTGGGGGAAAGCAAGTGGTGGACAGCTTAGCCGTGCACTTAGTATGCCCTGAGTGAACGGGTGGATGTCTGAATGTAAAAGTAATAGCCAGTATGAGACTCTTGATTACCTTGAGGATCTGCTATGAAACATGTGGCTTATGCGTCCTGCTTGTGTGCCACTGCATTTTGCTGCAAAGATAGACTCTAATATTCACAAAGTGCCCTGGGGTCTTAGCAGTTGTGAAAACTGTATCATGCATCCCCACTGTCCCTGAGGAAGGTCACATCACAGCAGCTCCTGCTGGACTCTGAGATGCTTCAGGTGAGTTCACTTAAGCCTCAGCTATTGATTTCCAACAATCTCACTGCTTCTGTTTTCCTTGATGTAGACAAGATAAAGCTGGTGTTCCTTGAGCCAACAAATTTATAAGAGGCTCCAGAACTGCTGCCTTAGTTTTCCCTCTTAAGGAATTTGTAACAGGTTTCCTCGGAGAATTGGTTAAGGGATCCACTTGGAGCTACACCAAGCAAAGCCAATGCCATTTTCCAGCACCCAGAGACCAAAGCTGGCCCCACCCTCTGCCACCTAAGAGAGAATTTCCTGTTTACCTAGGACACATATGTGTACATGGTATTTCCTCTCTTGTAAGAGTATTATTTCCAAAGCTTGGGGCCATTTTCCACCTGCTTTCCGGAAGATCTGATTACCATGTCTCTTTCCTTCCCATTCTAGTTTCCAGGGACCCAAGAGGCAGGAGACGCAGGTTAGGCTTTGCCTTTCTACCTCATTAGGACACTGAACAACTGCTGAACTTAAAACAATGATCTAATCTATTTATAACAAACTTCCATATATCCAAGTCAACAGTGACATACCCTCTTTTCCAACAATGTTGGAAATACTTCTGGAATTTTCTTTTAGAATAACTTTTAAAAATAAGTGTAATCAATGAATGAGATGCTATCCAAATAAATAGTGATAACCCTTATCTTTTGTGGGTAAAGTTTATGAAGCTAAGTCTAGAAATGAAGGTGAGATGACATACATGGCTGCATATGATCTCCACACATTCCCTGACCTCCTTTTCCACAAGGCTAATGCTCAGCAGAGACACACAGGTGCAGCTTACTGGCTGCTGATAGATGGTACCTATTCTGGTTGGTGGGTGCCTAGCATACAGGATGCTATATTTTGTGAAAATTGCCCTATTTCCATCTATTCTCCACCACAGTTCAGTTCAGTTCACTTCAGTTGCTCAGTAGTGTCTGACTCTTTGTGACCCCAATGAACTGCAACACACCAGGCCTCCCTGTCCATCAGGGAGTTTACCCAAATATATGTCCATTGAGTCAGTGATGCCACCCAACCATCTCATCTGATGTTGTTTCCTTCTCTTCCTGCCCTCAATCTTTCCTGGCATCAGGGTCTTCTCAAATGAGTCAGCTCTTCAAATTAGGTGGCCAAAGGATTGGAGTTTCAGCTTCAACATCAGTCCTTCCAATAAACACCCAGGGCTGATCTCCTTTAGGATGGAATGGTTGGATTTCCTTGCAGTCCAAGGGACTCTCAAGAGTCTTCTCCAACACCACAGTTCAAAAGCATCAATTCTTTGGCACTCAGCTTTCTTTACAGTCCAACTCTCACATCCATACATGACCACTGGAAAAACCATAGCCTTGACTAGATGGACCTTTGTTGACAAAGTAATGTCTCTGCTTTTTAATATGCTGTCTAGCTTGGTCATAACTTTCCCTCCAAGGAGTGTCTTTTAATTTCATGGCTGCAATCACCATCTGCAGTGATTTTGGAGCCCAGAAAAATAAAGTCAGCCACTGTTTCCACTGTTTCCCCATCTATTTGCTATGAAGTGATGGGACCCGATGCCATGATCTTCGTTTTCTGAATGTTGAGCTTTAAGCCAACTTTTTCACTCTCCTCTTTCGCTTTCATCAAGAGGCTCTTAAGTTCCTCTTCATTTTCTGTTGTAAGGGTGGTATTATCTGCATATCTGAGGTTATTGACATTTCTCCCAGCAATCTTGATTCTAGCTTGTGCTTCATCCAGCCCAGCATTTCTCATGATGTACTCTGCATATAAGTTAAATAAGTAGGGTGACAATATACAGCCTTGACATACTCCTTTTCCTATCATAGTCATCATAATCAACAAAAGAGTCTGAAATGCAGTACTTGAATGCAATCTCAAAAAATACAGAATGATCTCTGTTCGTTTCCAAGGCAAACCATTCAATATCAGGGTAATCCAACTCTATGCCCCAACCAGTAACACTGAAGGAGCTGAAGTTAAAGAGTTCTATGAAGACCTACAAGACCTTTTAGAACTAACACCCAAAAGATATGTCCTTGTCATGATAGGGGACTGGAATGTAAAAGTAGGAAGTCAAGAAACACCTGGGGTAACAGGCAAATATGGCCTTGGACTATAGAATGAAGCAGGACAAAGGCTAGTAGAGTTCTGCTAAGAACTATGATGCATTGGTCATAGCAAACACCCTCTTCCAGCAGTACAAGAGAAGACTCTACACATGGACATCACCAGATGGCCAACACCAAAATCAGATTGATTATATTCTTTGCAGCCAAAGATGGAGAAGCTGTATATAGTCAGCAAAAACAATACCGGGAGCTGATTGTGGCTCAGATCATGAACTCCTTATTACCAAATTCAGACTTAAATTGAAGAAAGTGGGGAAAACCACAAGACTATTCAGGTATGACCTAAATCAAATCCCTTATGATTATACAGTAAAAGTGACAAATAGATTGAAGGGATTAGATCAGATAGAGTGCCTGAAGAACTATGGACGGAGGTTCGTGACATTGTACAGGAGACAGGGAGCAAGACCATCCCTATGGAAAAGAAATGCAAAAAAGCAAAATGGCTGTCTGAGGAGGCCTTACAAATAGCTGTGAAAAGAAGAGAAGCGAAAAGCAAAGGAGAAAAGGAAAGATATAAGCATCTGAATGCAGAATTCCAAAGAATAGCAAGAGAGATAAGAAAGCCTTCCTCAGCAATCAATGCTAAGAAACAGAGGAAAACAACAGAATGGGAAAGACTAGAGATCTCTTCAAGAAAATTAGAAATACCAAGGGAACATTTCATGCAAAGATGGGCACAATAAAGGACAGAAATGGTATGGACCTAATGGAAGCAGAAGTTACTAAAAAGAGGTGGCAAGGATACACAGAAGAACTATATAAAAAAGATATTCACGACCCAGATAATCACGATGGTGTGATCACTCACTTAGAGCCAGACATCCTGGAATGTGAAGTCAAGTGGGCCTTAGAAAGCATCACTACGAACAAAGCTAGTGGAGGTGATGGAATTCCAGTTGAGCTATTTTAAATCCTAAAAGGTGATGTCTTGAAAGTGCTGCACTCAATATGTCAGCAAATTTGGAAAACTCAGCAGTGGCCACTGAACTGGAAAAGGTCAGTTTTCATTCCAATCCCAAAGAAAGGCAATGCCAAAGAATGCTCAAACTACCACACAATTGCACTTATCTCAGTTCAGTTCAGTCACTCAGTCGTGTCCAACTCTTTGCGACCCCATGAAACGCAGCACGCCAGGCCTCCCTGTCCATCACCAACTCCCGGAGTTCGCCCAGACTCACGTCCATCGAGTCAGTGATGCCATCCAGCCATCTCATCCTCTGTCGTCCCCTTCTCCTCCTACCCCCAATCCCTCCCAGCATCAGAGTCTTTTCCAATCAGTCAACTCTTCCCCTGAGGTGGCCAAAGTACTGGAGTTTCAGCTTTAGCATCATTCCTTCCAAAGAAATCCCAGGGCTGATCTCCCCCAGAATGGACTGGTTGGATCTCCTTGCAGTCCAAGGGACTCTCAAGAGTCTTCTCCAACACCACAGTTCAAAGGCATCAATTCTTTGGCGCTCAGCCTTCTTCACAGTCCAACTCTCACATCCATACATGACCACAGGAAAAACCATAGCCTTGACTATACGGACCTTTGTTGGCAAAGTAATGTCTCTGCTTTTGAATATGCTATCTAGGTTGGTCATAACTTTCCTTCCAGGGAGTAAGCGTCTTTTAATTTCATGGCTGCAGTCACCATCTGCAGTGATTTTCGAGCCCCACAAAATAAAGTCTGATGCTGTTTCCCCATCTATTTCCCATGAAGTGATGGGACTGGATGCCATGATCTTAGTTTTCTGAACGTTGAGCTTTAAGCCAACTTTTTCACTCTCCACTTTCACTTTCATCAAGAGGCTTTTTAGTTCCTCTTCACTTTCTGCCATACGGGTGGTGTCATCTGCATATCTGAGGGTATTGAAATTTCTCCTGGCAATCTTGATTTCAAGCTTGTGTTTCTTCCAGTCCAGCATTTCTCATGATGTACTCTGCATATAAGTTAAATAAGCAGGGTGACAATATACAGCCTTAACGTACTCCTTTTCCTATTTGGAACCACTCTGTTGTTCCATGTCCAGTTCTAACTGTTGCTTCCTGACCTGCATACAAATTTCTCAAGAGGCAGATCAGGTGGTCTGGTATTCCCATCTCTTTCAGAATTTTCCACAGTTGCTCTCATCTCGAATGCTAGTAAAGTAACGCTCAAAATTCTCCAAGCCAAGCCTCAGCAATACGTGAACCATGAACTTCCAGATGTTCAAGCTGGTTTTAGGAAAGGCAGAAGACCCAGAGATCAAATTGCCAACATCTCCTGGATGGAAAAAGCAAGAGAGTGCCAGAAAAAACTGTACTTGTGCTTTATTGACTATGCCAAAGCCTTTGACTGTGTGGATCACAATAAACTGTAGAAAATTCTGAAAGAGATGGACATACCAGACCACCTGACCTGCCTCTTGAGAAACCTATATGCAGGTCAGGAAGCAACAGTTAGAACTGGACATGGAACAACAGACTGGTTCCAGATAGGAAAAGGAGTACATCAAGGCTGTAAAGGAGTATGTCAAGGCTGTATATTTTCCACCACAGTGAGCTTGTTTCTTCTTGGTGTGCTTGCCTCAGGACCTTTGCAGTTACCCCTTCTGCTCTGCACGTACTTCTTGGCAGAGACGTTTGTCCTCCAGGTCTCTGACTGTCTCCATTCCTCCTCTCTGTTTGTGTTTCTATTCAAATACTACCTCATTAGGCAGACCTTCCCTGACCACTCATTACTGGGGAAAAGGTAATTCTGCCCATTACTCTTTCTCCTTACCTTGTTTCATTTTTCTTCACAGCACGAGTCATCCCATGGAGTTTATAAGGTTTACAAAGATATTTAAATATATATTAGTTTATTTGCTTTTTTTCACATAATGTTTCCTCCATTAGAAATTGAAATCCATGACAGCAGAAGTGATGTGCATGTTAAATAAACAGTTAATTTAACACCGTTAAATTCTACATCCTCTGTGCTTACAACAGTGTCTAGCATGAAGAAAGCCCTCAATAAATATTTGTTAAATAATTGTTGTGAATTTCTGATTAAAAACGTGGTCTGACTGAAAAGTATGAGGGCATGCCTATTCTTCTAGCTCATTAACTTATTTCTGACGATAATTTTACAAAAGCACTTTTTAGTATGTTTATAACAACCATGGCCTCTTAAGATGTCAACCTTGACAGACAGTTGGAAATAAACATTCTGGATTAATACAAACAAACAGAATATAAATGTCTCCCAACTGTAACATCATGTCACATATATTTCCCTCTTCTAATTGAGTGGGCAACGAAGATACCACTGGCAGATGAGTTTTTGTTTGTTTTTTTTCTTTCCTTAATGACTGCCAGCTAGTAGAAGCAGGCTTGATGTCACCTCTTTAACTAGCTGAGTTGTCAACATCTTCTAGGCAAGGAGGTACTGGAGCTAATAGATAATAACAATATGATAAAAATAAATCTAGTTAACATTCAGTGAGAGCTTATTATGTGCCAGGCCTGTGATAAGCATTTCACAAGCTTTACCTCATTTAGGCCTCATAAGAATTCTATGATATGCTCAATTTTAGAGAGAATTTCTCTAACCATATATATGCTTAAATAATTTGCTTAAGGTCACTATTAACAATAAGATGGTGGAGTAGAAGGACATGCTCTCATCTTCTTCGAGAACATCAAAATTGCAACTAGCTGCTGAACAACAATTGGCAGGATTATGTTGGATCCCACCAAACAAAGATACTCCATGTCCAAGGGCAAAGGGGAAGCCTAAACAAGATGGTAGGAGGGTGCAATCGCATTCAGAATCAAACCTCACACCTGCCAGAGACACTCGGAGGGTGCAAACAAAACCTTGTGCACACTAGGACCCATGGAAAGAAGCACTGACCCCTACAAGAGACTGAACCAGACCTGCCTTTGAGCGTTTGTCTCCTGCAGAGGTACGGGTCAGGAGTGGTCTACTATGGGAACAGGGGCTCTGACTGCAGCTCACTTGGGAGGCATGGCATGTGGCCTAAGTCCTTTTGGATGAGGTCACCATTAACTCCACTATAGAGCTGTAGAGCAGACGACCCACAAACTGCAGAACAATTGCACCAAAGAAGTTCTCGCACCGTTGCAAAAGTTCTAGGGCCCAGAACAGTCTTCCCAACCTGGGTATCCGACAAAGGGACTAAGAATCCCCAGGAAATTTGACTGAAGGCCAGTGGGATTTGATTTACAGAACTTCCACAGGACTTGGGAAACAGATTCTTGGAAGGCACAACAAAACCTTATGTGCACCAGGACCCAGGAGAAAGGAGCAATGACCCCACAAGAGACTGACCCAGACTTGCCTGTGAGTATCCAGGAGTCTCCTGGATACCCAGACAGTCAGGGGCACTGAATACAAGTTCTGAGAGCCTCAGGGTGCTGGCATAAGTCCTTTTGAAGAGGCCAAACTACAGGGAGGTAACACAGCCCCACCCATCAGCAGAAAATTGGATTAAAGATTTACTGAGCATGGCCCCACCCACCAGTTTACCCCACAGCCAGGAAGTTTATCTCCCTTCAGGAAGCTTCCACAAGCCTCTTATCCTCATCCATTAGAGGGCAGACAGAAATAAAAACCATAATCACAGAAATCTAACCAAACTGATCACATGGACATGGATCATAGCCTTGTCTAACTCAATGGAACTGTGAGTCAAGCCATGTAGGGCCATCCAAGACTGACGGGTCATGGTGGAGAGATCTGAAAAAAGAATGGTCTACTGGAGAATAGAATGGCAAACCACTTCAGCATTCTTGCCTTGAGAACCCGAAGAAAGGTATGAAAAGACAAAAAGATATGACACTGAAAGATGAACTCCCCAGGTCAATAGGTGCTCAAAATACTACTGGAAAAGAGCAGAGAGAGAGTTCCAGAAGGAAGGAAGAGGCTGAGCCAAAGTGGAATTAACACCCACGTGTGGATACAATGTCCACTTGTGGATGTGTCTGATGGTGAAAGTAAAGTCCGATGCTGTAAGAACAATACTGCATAGGAAACTGGAATGTTAGGCCCATGAATCAAGGTAAATTGGAAGTGGTCAAACAGGAAATGGCAAGAGTGAACATCAACATTTTCGGAATCAGTGAACAAAAATGGACCAGAATGGGTGAATTTAATTCAGATGACCATGGGCAAGAATCCCTGAGAAGAAATGGAGTAGCCCTCACAATAAACAAGAGTTCAAAATGCAATACTTGGGTGCAATCTCAAAAACAACAGAATCATCTCTGTTCATTTCCAACGCAAACCATTGAATATCACAGAAATCCAAGTCTACGCCCCAACCACTAATGCCAAACAAGCTGAGTTGAACAGTTTTATGAAGACCTACATGACCTTCTTGAACTAACGCCCCCAAAAAAGATGTCCTTTTCATCATAAGGGACTAGAATGCAAAAGTAGGAAATCAAGAGATACCTGGAGTAACAGGCAAGTTTGCCCTTGGAGTACAAATTGAAGCAGGGCAAAGGCTAACAGAGTTTTGCCAAGAGAATGCACTGGTCATAACAAACACCCTCTTCTAACAATACAAGAGATGACTCTACACATGGACGTCACCAGATGGTCAATGCTGAAATCAGACCGATTATATTCTTTGCAGCCAAACATGGAGAAGCTATATACAGTCAGCAAAAACAAGACTGGGAGCAGACTGTGGCTCAGATTATGAACTCCTTATTGCCAAATTCAGACTTCAGTTGAAAAAAGTAGGGAAAACCACTAGGCCATTCAGGTATGACCTAAATCAAATCCCTTACAATTATACAGAGGAAATGACAAATAGATTCAAGGGATTAGATCTCGTGGACAGAATGCCTAAAGAACTAAGGACAGAGGTTCGTAACACTGTACAGGAGGCAGTGATCAAAACCACCCCAAATGGAAAGAAATGCAAAAAGAAAAAATGGTTGTCTGAGGAGATCTTACAAATAACTGAGAAAAGAAGAGAAGCTAAAGGCAAAGAAGAAAAGGAAAGTATACCCATCTGAATGCAGAGTTCCAAAGAATAGCAAGGAGAGATAAGAAAGCCTTCCTAAGTGATCAATGCAAAGAAACAGAGGAAAACAATAGAATGGGAAAGACTAGAGATCTCTTCAATTAGAGATACCAAGGGGACATATCATACAAAGATGAGCACAATAAAGGACAGAAATGGTATGGACCTCTCAACAGAAGATATTAAGAGGAGGTGGCAAGAAAACACAGAAGAACTAAACAAAAGAGATCTTAATGGCCCAGATAACCACAATGGTGTGATCACTCACCTAGAGCCAGACATCCTGGAGTGTAAAGTCAAGTGGGTCTTAGGAAGCATCACTATGAAGACAGCTAGTGAAAGTGATGGAATTCCAGTTGAGCTATTTCAAATCCTGAAAGATGATGCTGTGAAAGTGATGCACTCAACATGCCAGCAAATCTGGAAAACTCAGCAGTAGCCACAGGACTGGAAAAGGTCAGTTTTCATTCCAATCCCAAAGAAAGGTAATGCCCAAAATGTTCAAACTACTGCACAAGTGCACTCATATCACACGCAAGCAAAGTAATGCTCAACTCTCCAAGCAAGGCTTCAACAGTACGTGAACTGAGAACTTTCAGATGTTCAAGCTGGATTTAGAAGAGGCATCAAATCAAATTGCCAACATCCATTGGATCACAGAAAAAGCAAGAGAATTCCAGAAAAACATCTACTTCTGCTTCACTGACTATGCTAAAGCCTTTGACCATGTGGATCACAACAAACTGGAAAATTCTGAAAGAGATGGGAATACCAAATGACCTTACCTGCCTCTTGAGAAAACTGTATGCAGGTAAAGATGCAACACCAAGAACAAAGGACTGGTTCCAAATAGGAAAAGGAGTACGTCAAGGCTGTATATTGTCACCCTGCTTATTTAACCTATATGCAGAGTACATCATGAGAAAGGCCAGGTTGTATAAAGCAAAAGCCGGAATCAAGATTGCCAGGAGAAATATCAATAACCTCAGATATGCAGATGATCCTATCCTTAGGGCAGACATCGAAGAGGAACTAAAGAGCCTCTTGATGAAAGTGAAAGAGGAAAGTGAAAAAGCTGGTTAAAATTCAACATTCAAAACACTAAGATCATGGCATCTGGTCCCATCACTTCATGGCAAATAGATGGGGAAACAGTGGAAACAGTGACAGACTTTTATTTTGGGGGGCTCCAAAATCATTTCAGATGATGATCACAGCCATGAAATTAAAAAACACTTGCTGCTTGGAAGAAAAGCTATGACCAACCTAGACAGTATATTAAAAAGCAGAGACATTACTTTGCCAAAGAAGGTCGGTCTAGTCAAAGCAATGGTTTTTTCAGTAGTCATGACTGATCTGATCTGATCTGTATAGATGAGAGAGTTGGACTATAAAGAAAGCTGAGCACCAAAGAACTGGTGCTTTTGAACTGTGGTGTTGGAGAAGACTCTTGGGAGTCCCTTGGACTGAAAGGAGATCAAACATGTTAATCCTAAAGGAAATCAACCCTGAATATTCATTGGAAGGACTGATGCTGAAGCTCCAATATTTATTTCCTGATGCAAAGAATTGACTAATTAGAAAAGACCCTGATGATAGGAAAGACTGAAGGCAGGAGGAGAAGGTGATGACAGAGGATGAGATGGTTGGATGGTATCATGGACTTGATGGACATGAGTTTGAACAAGCTCCAGGAGGTGGTGAAGCACAGGGAAGCCTGGTGTGCTACAGTCCATGGGATTACAAAGAGTCGGACACGACTGAGCAACTGAACAGCAGCAGTAACAAGGTCACTGAGTCAGAAAATGGCACAGAGCCAGGTCTCAAACTCAAGTGTTTCCAGCTCCAGGTTCTGAACCTTCAACCTTGATTACTCAGTGATCTCTGTGTGTATCATGTGCTGTATGTACACACCTGATTAATCCCATCACACAATTCAGGGTGGAGATCCAACCCCTTCTATCAAGGAGTTTATGTTTAACCACCTTATCCAAAGTCCTGATGATTTTGTAAACCTCAAATTCCCATTGGTAGGCCTAGACAAGATGTCCTTTTTGCTTATTTCATCATACTCACAGCCCCCAGTTTCAATACAGGACAGTTGGGAACGGTCTTGGTTGTCCTCTGTTATACTTTCCACATTCAAATAATCAACAGTGTTCACTTTTATAATATACTTCAGTTTCAGAAGTGCTTTTCCATCCATTATCATGACAAATTTCTGAGTCAAGGAAAATAGGTGATATTATCATTTTTCAGATCATAGTCATAATCACAAAGGTAGAGTTAGACTCCTGACTTCCTCTCAATATGAAAAAAAAAATAAAACGAAACTGCTAGGTAGTTTCAAAGAAATGGAATAATGCAATACTGAAGTTTGAAGAGGTCCCAGAAGTCCTGTTTTTCATCCACCTCATTCCACAGATGAGGAAAAGAGTTCCAGAGAGAACTGCCCAAGGTCACAGAGGTACTGTCCAAATCCCACATAGAAGCCAAGATGTTTCAGCCCATTTCACGTCCCTTTACCACCTCATGTCACCTCTAGGATACAAATGTTATACTACATGCACACACAAGGCTGTTAGAAGACCAGAAATTTCTCTAGCAGAAAAACTCAAATCTCTCCAACTTCTAAATGGGTGTTACACAAGCCGGGCTGTGCGTGACTTAAATGGAACACAAAATGAAACTTGCTGTAAAGAAAGTGGCAAAGTTGCTAACTGGTCCCCAAAGTCATAGTAGCTAGACCATTACCTCAGCGCTATTTGATTTCTCATTGTTTTTATGAGAATTGCATGGGAATTTAAAACTGCACTGCCATTGTCTGGCTTCATGGCAGAAATCTCGTCTCACCTCATCATCCTTCAGTCCCTGCTTTTTCCTGCGGGGTGGGGAAAGATACCCTTTTCCTCCAATTTCCTCTCCCTTGGGCTGTTACAACAAAAAAAATCAGGAGCTGCACTCAGGGAATGTGGCTTAATGGAAGCCCTGGCCTGGAGGATGGGTCTCAAAGGCTGTGTCTCTACCACCATTCCTGTGGGCATCTAGCTGGCCTCACCCAGAGGAGTTGGTAAGTCATACAGGTAATGAGGAATCTGGGTATATTGACAGAGAGAGGTTTAGCCCCACTGTGGGCAGGAGTGGGAGATGACAGGGATTGGAATGATCGGGGATGGGTTCTGGGAACTAGAGCTGGTTTGGCAGAGCTGGTGCTGCAGGAATGCCTGAGAAGGCTAGGTCCAGGGGTAACTGGCCCCCACCTCCTCTCCACTTTCATTTCTCTTAAGATGAGATTGAATTCTTGAGCATCTACTCCACGTGAGTACTGCTGCTGCTAAGTCGTTTCAGTTGTGTCCAACTCTGTGCGACCCCATAGATGGCAGCCCACCAGGCTCTCCCGTCCCTGGGATTCTCCAGTCAAAAGTACTGGAGTGGGGTGCCACTGCCTTCTCCAATGCGTGAAAGTGAAAAGTGAAAGGGAAGTCGCTCAGTCGTGTCCGACTCTTAGCGACCCCATGGACTGCAGCCTACCAGGCTCCGCCATCCATGGGATTTTCCAGGCAAGAGTACTGGAGTGGGGTGCCATTGCCTTCTCTGATGTGAGTACTAAATTTTAGTTATTTTACTGAAACTTAATTACTTAATAGTGACTTCGAGTCAGTTTAAGACTTGTTTATTATATTTGGAAGAGTTTTAAGAAAAGAATGCTTTCTATGTAGGGATCACTGTGTGTATACAACGTAAGAATTTAATCCTCAGGACTCCGTAAGATATACAATATAGGCATTTTTTGTTCTGACAGAAAGACTGATATTTGAACCTGCCCCAGGTCGGACAGCTGGGAAACACTGGGCAGAACTGAATCCATGATGCCAGTGCTGTGATTCTTGGATGCTGTGGTATCACATGAAACCTGGGTCCTAGAAACCTGTACTGCCCTACCCCCATCTGCAGGTACTACAGGCAGGCAATTTACATTCGCATTTTGGGATCAGCTGAGTATAAAAAGGGACCCCTTTCCCGCTTATACAACAATAGAAACTGCCTGCAGAGCGTGAGTCTGCTTTAACACTATTCATAATATCAGCAAAAGTGAAAACCTTCTTGTTTTTCTTTTTGACACAGTGAAACAGACTGTAAGTTTCCAAAAGGAAAAGGGTAATGAACAACAAAAAGAAAAGATTATAAAATAAGTACCGGATCCAAAGAATGAGCTTCAAATATTTTTTAGAAATCTCAGTAAAAGAAGGAAAGCATTTAGCCAATGCTCTCAGTTCCTTTTCTTTAGATAATTATGTGAGGGACATGGAGTAAGGAAGGCTCCTGCCCAACTGCCCCCCTCCACCCGTCCTGATGATGCTCAGTATCCTGGCTCTCCTGCCCCAGAGGGACCAGACTGCCCAAGTATCCAGCCCTTTCCAAGGAACACCAAACACAAAGTTAAAAAACAAAACCTGTTTCTGTTTCAAAATTCTTAGATGCCAGGGCCTTCTCTTCCTGTTCCATTCTACTCTCAGATTTATAGAGCAGAATCAATGAACAAATGAATCAAGCCTTTCCAGATTCAAGTTATCATCCATCTAACTCTGGCTGGAATCGTGTGTTCATTCACTCAAGAGCTCCATCTCCCCCTTCTCGTCATGCCTCCTCTCTACCTTCCTCTATCCCAAACATGGACAGGAACATCAATATTGTGCGGGGTTACAATAACCATCACACGCACACAAGAATGACCAGCTTATGCAAAGCTGGGTCATTCTATCAGAGTAGCCACTTGGAATGAGACAGGTTTCAATCATACATGAGATCTGTATTGAAATCTTTCCTTAGATAAAGACGGCTGCTCAGTTTTATCAAGAGTGGTCCTTCCCTCATAAATGTGGGCACTTCATGCTCTTTGGAACATCCGTGGCAAGCAAACTGTGCATCTAGATCTAAAAGATTAACAGGAGTTAAAAAGTGATCTCTGAACCCTCATGGAGATTTAAAGCAACATTAAAGGGATCCTTTATGTGTGAAAGAAGTGACAATTTTTAGTAGAAGATTTTAGCACATCTGACATTACAAGGAGAAAATGCTAACTTTTTATTCTGAATGTCATTTTATTGAAATCTGCTTTCTACCTATAGTTTCAAGGGATTTTTTTTGGGGGGGGCAGATGATTTTTAAAAAATAAGTTATAAGGTGTGGCTGCTCTATTATTTAAAGGTGCAACTTATTAACCTAATACCTCATAAACTGGGCTGAATTCATATTTATGTGTTATATCAACATTTTAAAAATACACTGCTTTAATATAGTTTCCTCTAGTTAAAGCATATATGATTATATAGGTGGCATAATTTGAGAATAAGGACCCATTTCATACCACAATTTACAAAGAAGCAGCTATTCAAGTAATTCTCATTTCCTTATAAACTAAAACCTCTTTTCTGTATTGCCTAGGGCTTTTCGCAAATTCTGATTCAGGATGTTTAAGTCCCCGCTACTTTTCAGGTATTGTTTTAGGCGCTTATGTATAGTATTTCATTTATTTCTCAAGCTCACCTTGGAAGGAGGTTTTTATTACACTCAACTCTCAGAAGCTGGAGGGGCAATGAAACTTGAGGAAATTAGATGACTTACCCAACATTTTAACAAATCTCAAGATACAAATCCAGATCTACCCCACAAACTCACCTTAGCTGGTCCACACTACACTGGGTTTGTTCATTTTACCACTTTTACTTATTGATTACTGTATAACAAATAAAAATCGCTGGCTTAAAATAATCATTTTTCTCTTGAATCCGCAATTTGGGCAGGTTTTAGTTGGGAGAAGGTCTCTGCTCCATACAGCATCCATCAGCTGGGCAGACTCTGTAGGTATGGGAAGAAGTGGGGGTAGAGACCTGCTTCCAAGACAGCTCCTCCTCCTTGCCCACAAGATGGTGCTACCACTCACTTGTCTTAAGGGATCTCTCCAAGGAGGTCGCACAGAGTCGGACACGACTGAAGCGACGTAGCAGCAGCAGCCAAGGAGGTCTGTGTGTGCTCAGTCTTGTCCAATTCTTTGTGACCCCATGGATTGTTGTCTGAAAGACTCTTCTATCTATGGGATTTTCCAAGTAAGAATACTGGAGTGGGTTGCTATTTCCTTCTCCAAGGGATCCTCCCAATCCAGGAATGAAACCTGTGTCTCCTGCGTCTTCTGTATTGGCAGGCAGATTCTTTACCACTGAACAACTTGGGAAGCCTCCAAGGGTGACTGGGGTCTAAAGAACTGGTGCTTCAAGAGACAGAAAATAAAGGGGCCAGTTTCTAAGAGCCTGGACTCAGAAACTGGCACTGTGCCATTTCTTCTGCACCCTGTTGGTCAAAAACAGCGTCTAGATTCAGAGAGAAGTCCATTTCCCACCTGTGAAGGGGAGGTATGCCAAAAAACTGGGAGACCCATGTGACAAGAACCTCGCAGCCTCACCCTTTATAAGATTCCTAATTCAGAGTAATTTCATTAAATTATGAAATTTGTATTTTACAAAGGCTCTCATCCCCCTTGAGTTTGCAGATACATACTTACAGATGGTAGCTTCTCAGAGGTGGGAGCCTCTGGATCTGTCTACATTTCTCCTACATGTTCCTTTTTATTGTTATCATAATTGATACTCTACATAGATTATTTGGGCTTCTGAACATCTTTTCAGCGTTCTCATCATGTGCAAATGGACCAGTTTCCCCGCTGGGCCCTCCACTCCAGTTCAGAGGTCTCTTTCTTAGATTAGATACATCCTGGCTTTTCCCTTTTAACTAAATTTGACCAGCTCATGCTTGACTGGGATATCAGATATGACAGTTTGATTCCAATTATTCCAACTGACCTTTGCACGCAAACATCCCCCTCACAGTGCTCCTATTCCTGACAGTTGTGGTGGTCCTGCCTCCTAGATGGATGAGCCTAAAGAATAAAGGGAGCAGTATGGACCTCTTACTTCCTTTGTAACTCTGCACACCAACCAGTTCGGAGTCTGGTCTATGCAATGCCTAGCCAATAAATATTTCAGCTGATGCTCAGAATAAAATCTGAAGGAAATATACTCAGTGACAAGAAACCCTCTGAATGACACGATACATAATGGATCAGATTAAGCATTATGAAGGACACCCTTTCAATTTTGTGATTTCATTTCTGAGTTAGATTCTGTAATCACTCTTGGAATAAGACACCTGACATCTGGGCTTTGCTCTCTGTTTTAAGTGTACCCATGTCAAAGCTTTAAAATACTCTGGAATGAAAATGAGATTCAAGGAAGTATTTCCTTGGAAGTGGGTATTATTCCCTTTGAATTGGATCCACAGCTGCAATTTTTTTAATCCTTTCATTAACTCAGTATTCAGTTCAGTAGCTCAGTTGTGTCCGACTCTTTGTGACCCCATGGACTGCAGCACACCAACTCCCAAAGTTTACTCACGTCCATTGAGTCAGTGATGCCATCCAACCATCTCAACCTCTGTTGTCACCTTCAATCTTTCCCAGCATCAGGGTCTTTTCCAATGAGTCAGTTCTTCGCATCAGGTGGCCAAAGTATTGGAGTTTCAACTTCAACATCAGTCCTTCCATTTCCTTTAGGATGCACTGGTTGGATCTCCTTGCAGTCCAAGGGACTCTCAAGAGTCTTCTCCAACACCACAGTTCAAAAGCATCAATTCTTCAGTGCTCAGCTCTCTTTATACTCCAACTCTCACATCCATACATGACCACTAGAAAAACCATAGCCTTGACTAGACGTACCTTTGTTGACAAAGTAATGTCTCTGCTTTTGAATATGCTGCCTAGGTTGGTGATAACTTTCTTTCCAAGGAGTAAGCGTCTTTTAATTTCATGGCTGCAGTGACCATCTGCAGTGATTTTGGAGCCCCAAAAAACAAAGTCAGCCACTGTTTCCCCATCTATTTGCCATGAAGTGAAGGGACCAGATGCCATGATCCTAATTTTCTGAATGTTGAGCTTTAAGCCGACTTTTTCAACTCTCTTCTTTGAGTTTCATCAAGAGGCTCTTTAGTTCTTCACTTTCTGCCATAAGGGTGGTGTCATCTGCATATCTGAGGTTATTGATATTTCTCCTGGCAATCTTGATTCCAGTATTATACAAATTGTTTTCCTAACTATATAATAGCCAACATACTTTAATTTGTAGAATGAATTCTGTTTAATTGCAGCAAAATTATGATATAAGCTAAATCCCTGAAGTGATAGCTATCTTTAAATCAATATCACCTCACTTTTAGATTGTACGTAACTCAACACCTAGGATCTTTGTGAGCCATCTACCACAAGACTTACTTTTATTTAAATCATATGACCATTAACAAAAAGACTTACAAGAATCTGAGTTGAAAAGACTGGCCAGCATACTTTGTCATACCCAATTACTTTGTAGCTGAATTCCTGCTACTCTGTAGGAATTTCAACATTAACCATTTTCAAAGGTGTTTGTGAGTTTGCACTTTTTCTTTTTAGTTGTGTATTGTGGCATATCAATGTATCCCAAAACTTAGTGATTTAAAACAAACTATTTCTAGACAGATAAAGTGACTTTTTCCAAAGCCTTGCTAAGCACTTACCCTATGAAAGTATTCTGATATGCATATTTGCATGTAATTGCTTCTTTTACATTTAAGATATGTAACACCCTATTGTTCACTGTCTTCTCTTCTATTAAGATATTTCACAGTGATATAATTTGGGCTATGCCAAACTAGATATCCAATTTAAATGGTTCTGGGTAACTGAAGGCTTTCATCATGTATGAATGCTGAAGTGGAAATAAGTGAATATCTGTGTTAGGCAAGAAGCCTTTCTTCTCCTAACTGGAAGTTTCTTCTGGAGTGGAAGGCTCCTGGCCTCTCTTTTCTGTCTCATTTACCCTCCCCAGAGCTCAGGTGGGAAGTTAGAAGGTGACTTATTTGACTGGAAAATGTAGGAAGAATAAAGCAGGCAAGCTTAACCCACCTGCTCACCCCTCTCATTGGGGAATGGACCTGTTTGTCCTCGGAGAGCGTGGGTATGCGCCAGGCTTCAGGTTCTATGAAGCAGACCACCCCCCCCCCCCGCCTTGCCCCCCACACCAGTTTTGGAATGGAAGATTGTCCAATTCTTGTATTTAGTGTTAGGAGGTACAAAAATGCTCTGCGTTATCTTTATCACCAGCAGTGGTGATAATTTATCTCCTATCTGCATAGCCTTTGGTCTTTTTTCCCCTCATTTCAGAATCTGCAAGGTTTTAGAAGGGTGGAATTTACAGACTCACTGTCCAGCCTTAACAAATCATCATCATCACAACAATTATCATTATTAGCAATGCTTGTTGAGCATTTGCTATGTTTCAGGTTATGAATTTACTACATTTTCATGTATTATGTCATTTAATACAGTTATGTCAAAGACATAACTGGGGGTTTCCGCAGCTTTTATAGTTGGCCATCATGAAAACCTCTCCTGCCTACATGCACATGTCTCTCCTGACATCATGAGATGGAGTCTACTTCCTAAGACTTTTTTAAGATCCCTTTGACTCTGGTCTTACCTTAATGACTCACACAGATGGGATGCAGGTACAGAGATGTTCTGGGACTTCCAAGCCCGGGCCTGAAGAGGCCTGGTAGCTTCCACTTCCTTTCTCTGGGAAAGCAATCCCTACAATGAATCCAAATGATGAGAAAAAGCTGGAGTGAGCAAGCCCTCATGGAGGAGCACAGAGGAGCCAGATGCAGGAGGGAGAAATGGTAAATCGCTGGTTTAAGTCACTGAATTTTGGGGCGAGTTGGTACACAGGCATGTATGCTAAGTCACTTCAGTTGTGTCTGACTTTGTGATCCTATGGACCGTAACCTGTCAGGCTCCTCTGTCCATGGGACTCTCCAGACAAGAATACTGGAGTGGGTTGCTGTGTCATCCTCCATGGGATCTTCTGGACCCAGGGATCGAACCCACGTCTCTTATGTCTTCTGCACTGGTAGGCAGGTTCTGTACCACTAGTGCCATCTGGGAAGCCTCTGGTTGATACACAGCAATAGACAACTGAAACAAAATACGAACTTGCAGAAAATCTTTAAAATGGCAATTAACATCACTGCTATGGTGTTACAAGAGTTTTAAAAAATCAGTAGATGATTTATTGGGCTTCCCAGGTGGCTCAGGGGTAAAGAATCCACCTGCAATGCAAGAGACTCCGGTTTGATCCCTGATTCAGGAAGATCTCCTGGAGGAGGGTATGGCAACCCACTCCAGTATTCTTACCTGGATAATCCCACAGACAGAGGAGCCTGGCAGGCTACAGTCCACAGGGCCACAAAAAGTCAGATAAGACTGAAGTGGCTGAATATGCACGCAGCATGCACAGATGATTTGTTAAACCATAAAGTCATAATCTATTTGTATACAGAGTACCTATACGGCCCAATATTGGAGTGGATTGCCATTCCCTTCTGCAGAGAATCTTCCCGACCCAGGGATGGAACCTGGGTCTCCTGCATTGAAGGCAGATTCTTCACTGTCTGAGCCACCAAGAAGTCCTATTAAATCATAAAATCATGGTCTATTTGTATACAGAGTACCTATATGGCCCAAGTCACACTTTCCATTCAGTGTCATTCTAAATGAGCCACTTTCAAAGGACAAAAAATACCATCACCTCAATACATCAGCTCCACTCTTATTCAAAAGGAGAAAAGCTCTTTGTGGAATAATCAAGATTATCCCTCTTTATTCCCTGTAGAGATCTCCCACCTCTTTGCCTCAGGTTCAATTATCCTGTAGAAGTTTCTACATCCTGGTTCTACTCCTTCCTCTGGAGAGCCCTCCCAAACCCTCACTCTTGAGCCCCAAGCTGGCTTACTCCTCAGTGTCTTTTCACTTCTCTGCTCATATTTTAGCTCTGTGCTCATCACATATATTTTTATCATTCACGTAAATTCTGTGAGAGCAGAGACCTGGCCTGTTTTGTTACTGTTGTATTCTTAGCACCAGAACAGCACCCATAGGGAGTGGGTGCTCTGTGAACACCTACTGGCTGTGGAAGCAAAAGAGTGCATGTAACTGCTTCTTGCCAGATACTGTTTCTTGGGGTTGAGGATCCATTACCACGCCTTTCACCCTCTCCCTTGGGGCACAGTGGCTGGAAGCCTAGAGGTTCCTGGTCACACCTGCTGCCAGGGTCCACAGGTAATCCCGCTCGGCCAGGAGGACACATCTGTGTGAGATCTGGAGGGCTAGGGAAGCCAAGAGGTTCTTCTGTCACCAGCTGTGGTGGCTGACATGCAGGTTCAGCAGATAAGGGTACTTGGAGAAACCAGCCAGCTTCCCAGTCTCCAGCGGTGTAGACTGGCAGTGGCTTCTACATTCTCCTGTCCTCTGGGTGACAGCTTTGGCAATGTGACCTAAATGCCCAATAGTGCCCCTGACTTTCACTTCTCTGACCCTCACAATGTTTGGGGGGAAACATCTAGTTCCTGAACATATCTGGAATGCTCTTCATTTTTACTGCTGAGTTCTGACTGATGCCTCGGCAGATGGCATTCCTTAATTCCTTGTTCCTCTCGGCACCTCCATACCCACACGGTATCTGGATCACAGTGGAAACTTAAAGAGAATAACAGCAAATAATGCTTAACAAGTGTCCAGCACTGTTCTAAGTGAGTTACATCTATTAGCTTATTTCAACTACTCAATAACCCTCTTAGGCAGAGTTCTCTTTCAGAGATTATGAAACTGAGAACAAAGACGTTAAACAACTTGCTTAAGAAATCACTTCATTAAATGGTGCATTGAGGAAGGGTAAATCCCAGCTAGTCTGGCTCTCAAGTCTGTTATTGTTGTTTAGTCCTAAGTCATATCCAACTTTTGTGACCCCATGGACTATAGCCCACCAGGCTCCTCTGTCCATGGGAATTCCGAGGCAAGAATACTGGAGTAGGTTGCCACTTCCACCTCTAAAGTATCCTCCCAGCCCAGGGACTGAACCCCCATCTCCTACATGGCAGGTGGATTCTTTACCACTAAGCCATCTGTAGTCTCTCCTGCCTGAAAAATGTTTGCTGAAGGACCAGAAGATTCAACTATTAAAATTTTAGAACTCATTTATTATAAACATCTTGTGTGCATTTATTGTAAAATAGCAGTTTGCAATATTCTCATTTAAGACTCTTAATTTTGAAAGATGTTTCAGCCTATCAAAAGCGTGTATGTGTGTATATATAACACACTTCTTATTGTGCCTAACTGTATTTTTTTCAATAACTCATAAAACAATGAAAAAATTATGGAGCTTGGAAATTAGCATTGTAGGAAAAGAAAGAAGAACCATGGTGAAGAATATTCACAAATTTCTTGTGGTTTTCTTGATGCATATCTTTCTGCCTCTTGTCTGAGAACACAAGTTAAGGTCAATGGCCACTGGCTGCAGCAACTGTAGGGAATAGATCTCTTGTTATTTTGACTTCTGCCAACTGGAGAATAAGGTTTCCTATATAAGATTCCAAAGGAATGGGGAAGAGGGCTCTGTGGCGAAGAATCCACCTACCGATACAGAGACATGAGTTCGATCCCTGATCCTGGAAGATTCCACATGCTCTGGAAGAACTAAGCCCATGCACCAAACTACTGAAATGCACAATTAATGAGCCCAGGTGTTGCAAGTGCTGAAGCCCAAACACCCTAGAGCCCATGCTCTGCAACAAGAGACGCCACCACCATGAGAGGCCCGCACATCACAACTAGAGAGGAGTCCCTACTCACCCCAGCTAGAGAAAATCCCGTGCAGCAGTGAAGACCCAGCATAGCCAAAAATAAATAAATAAAATTATTTTTTAAAAAGAAATGGAGAAGAGAGTCAGGAAAGATGCAAAGACAAGTCAAGTAAAAAACCTAAGTGGGGATGGGCTCAGGTTCTTATCATTAACATTGTGTACAACCTTCAAAGATGATCTGTGTTTGTGTGGGAGTGGGGGGATGAACAAAAAAAAGGTGCTAGAGATAGCTCTGTCTCCACTGCAGATGTCTCTTGACACACAGAGGGATCCACTAGTAGCCCTGAATAGGGCTGACATTTATCCCTCGGGGAGAAGTGTCTTTATCTGATGGCTGCATTTGGAAGGAAAATTTGGGCACAGATAACCCAGCCCCTTCTTTCTCTCTTGTAAGCAAACCTGTCATTCTCAGCTCCTCCATATCATACATTTTAAGGGGTCAGCTCTGTCCATGATGGGGGAGGGGAGAGTCTGGTCTGTCCATCGCTGTAGTGACTTACTTAGTCTGTACAGTTCAGAGGCTCAGTACTGGGAAACCCACTTGCCTAAAGTTAAAAGCTATATTTCCCAATAAAGATCCACAGCCCTTATTTGAAATGACAAAATCCCCCAAGAATCGAAAACAAAATTTTCCTTAATTCATTTGGCAGCAAAACCTGAAGTGACCTGACTCCTGGTGGCAAAACCCAACCTTATGAAGATGAAGCCACTTATAGTCCTTATTACCCTTCTTAGAGCTTTGTGTCCAATATAGTAGCCAATAGCCACAAGAGTCTATTCAAATTTAAGTCAGTTACTATGAAATGACATTAAAAATTCAGACTCTTAATCATACTAGCCAAGTTTCAAAAGCTCAATAGCCATATGTAACTCGTGCTCGCACATAGGATAATACAGATAAGACCCTCAGCATTGCAGAAAGTTCTACGGTATAGCACTTAGTCATGTTTTCTTATAAACACATTCGTATCTGGTTATAGGATATTAGTAACAATATATGTACCATTTTTGCCCTAAATCTAAAAAATGTGGAATTGTAAAATCACATCTGGCTCAAAGGATCACAGATAAGGAGCATTGGCCTGCTTCAGCTTTTATTAGTAACAAAGGCAAGTTTTTGGTTTTTCTTCAGCTTTACATTTTATGTATTATTGACTAAGGGCTGTGTCTCCCAAAATTCACATGTTGAAGTCCTAACCCCCAATATGATGATATTTTGGGGTGAAGCCTTTGTGAGATAATTAGATGAGGTCATAAGATGGGATTCTTAGCCTTAGAAAAAGAGACATAAAAGTTCTCTTTCTACCATATGAGGACAAGGCACACACTGGAGAGAGAAAGCCACAAGCCAGGGGACACCAAGGATTGGCATGAAAGTAGAAAGAGGCAGAGAAAGGTTCTTCCCCAGAGCCTTCCCGTGGGAGCACAGCCCTGCCAACAGCTTGATTTCAGGCTCCAGACTTCAGAATCATAAGACTGTAGATTTGTGTTATTTAAAGCCCAATCTGCGGTAATTTGTTACGGCAACCCTAGGAAATTAAGAGACCTCTGGCACCAACAAGTGGTGTGCTGCTGTAACAAATATCTAAGAATGGAGAAGCAACTCTGGAACAGGGTAGAAGCTGGAAGAGTTTTGAGGTGTGCACTAGAAAAAGCCAAGAATGCCATGAGGGACTGATAAAGGGGACTCTGGTGAGGCTCAGAAAAAGGAGAGTTGGAGTGACAGCTATTCAGAGAACACATAAATAATCATCACCAGACTATGGATGACAAAGGCCTTCAAAGGCCTTCTTGGGAGGATACAGAAATGAGGAACAAGTTTTGGGCAATGGAGGAAAAGTTATTGTTATAGCAAAGAACTTGGCTGAACAATATTCTAGTGTTTTGTGGAAGACAAAGTAGAACCAATGAAAGTAGAACCAATGAAACAGATAGTTAGCTAAGGAGATTTTTAAGAAAGTTTTGCAGGAGTACCTTGGTTTGTTTATAGTAAAATGAGAAAGAGATGAACTAAAGAACTAATTTTGTTAAGTAAAAGGGAATCAGAACTTGATGATCTTGAAAGCTCTCAGCCTATCCATATTGCAAAAATATGTGGAGGTATGCTCTGAAAAGCACAGTAAGGGTGTGGTCACACAACCATTTGGTAAAGAAATGAGGATGGGTGTGAACCATGGGCCCCTCCCCTGGCAGAAGCATGGCCAGTGTGAACTGGTGGAGACAGGATGACAGAAAGGAAAGCTGTCAGACCTACAGGACTGGACCACAGGGCTTCTGCCTGTGAACATGGGTTATTCTTCGAGACAGAGGAAGAATGACCCCAAAGATTCAGAGAGCATCAGGGCTGCTTCCTTGGTTTCAAAGCTGAGGGATGGCATCACCTGGAGTTCAATAGGAGAGGTGGCCTCTGCCTAAAGCCTTGGGGGCAGGGCCTCCTGGGACTTTGGTGGGTGACTCCTTCCTTGCAGACATAAGAGGAGAGACAAACACTCTAGTGGGTCCAGAAGGCAAAGCATCAATCCAAAAAGGAATATTCTAGAGCCGCAAGACCTAATGGTATTTGCCTTGCTGGTTTTTTTTTTTTTTTTTTTTAGTTTGACATTTTAGTTCCTCATTTTTATGGTTTTCTCTGACCCTAAGCTTTTTTTTTTTTTAATTTTATTTTTAAACTTTACAATATTGTATTAGTTTTGCCAAATATGGAAATGAATCCGCCACAGGTATACCTGTGTTCCCCATCCTGAACCCTCCGCCGTCCTCCCTCCCCATACCATCCCTCTGGGTCGTCCCAGTGCACCAGCCCCAAGCATCCAGTATCGTGCATTGAACCTGGACTGGCGACTTGTTTCATACATGATATTATACATGTTTCAATGCTATTCTCCCAAATCTCCCCACCCTCTCCCTCTCCCACAGAGTCCATAAGACTGATCTATACATCAGTGTCTCTTTTGCTGTCTCATACACAGGGTTATTGTTACCATCTTTCTAAATTCCATATATATGCATTAGTATACTGTATTGGTGTTTTTCTTTCTGGCTTACTTCACTCTGTATAATAGGTTCCTTTGGACTTGCATGGAACCCTTCGTCCCTTCTTTCCTACTGCTCTAGTTTCTCCCTTCTGGAATGAGAAACTATATTCTACACCTGGCTCCTCATTGTGTATTTGGAAGCACATAACTCATCTAACAGCTTCACAGCTGGAGGGGAATTTTGTTTCAGGATGAATCCTATCTGGAGTCTCACCCACAAATCATTTAGATGAGACTTTGGACTTTAGAGTTAATGCTACTGTTTGCAGCTTTGGGATGGAATAATGTACTTGGCATGCAAAGAGGACATGAATTTGAGGGATCGGGGCAAAGACTTGAATGTTTGTCCCCACCCTTCCCCCCAGTTCATATGGTGAAGCCCTGACCCCCAATTTGATATCTGGAAGTGAGGCCTTTGGGAGGTAATCAGGTTTAGCTCAGATCATGAAAGTGGGGTCCCCAATATGAGATTAATGTCCTTGTATGAAAAGGAGCCTTGGGTAAGACTTGAAGCAGAGAAGAGGAGTATTATTTAACAGGCCTCTCAAATTTCAATCATAGGGAGAGAGCTGTGAAGGCTCCTCTTCTCCACATCTTCATGGACAATTCAATCCAGAATAATCACACTGGAGAATTTTTATGTTTTAGAATCACTGTTCCAAGGAGGTATAAGTGCCATTCTGGCAGAGAGACAGTGACTAAATGACTAGAAAAATTCTAAGGATTAATAAAGATGCCACAGATGGGACAGCTACATTGGTGGGAGGTGGGACTAGATGAGATCCAAAACCCATCCACGTAGGAGAATTGGGGACAGTTACAGCCTCCCTCATGCTGGTTCTTACCCAGTGTCTATCATATGGTGAGAACAAGTCAGATGTAGATATACTTCTGAACAGGAATATGTCCATTAGAATTAAAAAAATCTTGAAATTTCCTTGAATGCTTGTAAAGCTACCTTTTCATGGGGGTACAGTGGGTCAGGGCAACCATGGTCCCTTCCTGCTATTCAGCTTCTTGGGGCTGTCAGGCTTCAAGAGGAAGACCAGAATTACTGACTACAGCCAGCTGATTTTCTTGTTCATATGAGTGTAGATATTTATAGAAATTGGACACGAATCTAGGCTGGGCCAAAGAGTACCCTGCAGGCTTTGGCTTATTTCATTCTGCTAGTTTAACCTGGTGCCTCTGTTTTCTCATCTGTAAAATAGGAAGAACACCCTCTTGTCCACCATCCTTTGATGGTGTTTGAGAGCAAAACCTGAATGAGCCAATCTATGTTCTAAAGACATGTATTATTTTAAGTACTGATAGGGAAATGCCACACAAGCCTTGTAAAGCAATCAAAGGGAGACCCTTGCTGGATTCTTAAACTGCTATGAGCTCACAGACAAGCTTTTATCTAGAGCATAAATTGGATTTCCGCTGGTAAAGGAAAGCATGAGATAATATTCTCTGTCTTAATTTGACAGTGGAGAGGCTCTTGAGTATTGGCCAACAATCTAATATTGGATCACACCAAAACACAACCATTTGCTTCCTGAGTCATATCCATAAAGATCTTGCAGTAAAGTGCTGTCTTGGACAGAGCATTTACGGAGATTGCAAAGCCTCATGTTCAGGCTCTTAAAAAAAAAAAAAAAAACCCACCTCCATCTTTTCTATTTAATATACCCTGGGCTCTCCTTTTGGGATAAAACTTGAAGTCCTACCGCTATTGCAATTTCTCAGGGTAAGATTCACATTTCTGGTCTTGTAAGATAAATGTGCAAGTTGCCCAGCTCAGTGACCAGAAGGCAAGATCCACCCCTCCCTCTTGTTTGCTGTCCTAAGATTAATACACACTAAAGTTTCTATTTCAAGAAACTTCAAAATTAACAGAATCATGTGTACAGGCTTAAGAAAAATAGCATTAATGGTGACTATTAATTCGATATTAATCTTATTTGATAAAAATTCACTATCACTGTTTATCCTAGAATTATTTTTACAAATTTAAAGAAAGGCAAACTACTGATGACATTAACAGACTTTCATTGTACTTTAAAAACAACTTGTTTAAAGAAAAATGTTACTTAGTTGGTTTTACATCAGCACATTTCAACTTGTCTCATGAGTGGCTTTTTTTTTTTTTTAAGCTCAGGAAAATGATATTTTCTCGAAAACTTTAAAAACAACATGGAAACACTTAAGTTGCAGATTTTCTTAGATCCTGCAACAGGTTACACAGCTCCAGTTTTCTCTTTCCAGATTTAAGTAAAAAATCCTGTAAGACATATTTCAAATGACAGGAATTTTAAACAATGTACTGCAGCTGCCCTAAAGCCACCTTAATTATTGAGTTCCGTGAAACACAGTTGTAAACTGATAAACGACCATTCACACCCTCTCTGATGAGTGCACAGCTTTTCTAATACTCATCACTGTGGGTTATCTATATGATTCTTTTCCCAATCCTCTTTTCATAATTCGGACTTCACCCGAAATTGCTTCTAGTGTTTTTTGAAACAACTTTTTTGAAAGATATTTTTTATTGGTCCTCTGAATGCTTTTCACAAGCAACCAGAGTCTTGGGCTTTCACAAATGATGATTCTATCCAATGACTGAATAACTTTTTTTTTCCTCTTTACTTGTCAGACCCAAGGCTTGATAGAGTGCAGCAAAAGTAAGTTTCCGATAACAAACGTCTATTTAAGTCTTCTATAATCTCATCTTAGGGTCAAACATTTAGTTTTCTAGAAAAGAGCAAGTTACAGTTTAATCTGGTCCAAGTCAAATGCATCCTACCTTTTCTTCACTTACTGAGAATAAAAGTTAACATTTAGGACTGAGAACAGAAAGGCACAGAATGAGCAGGAGCGAGAAACTGACGACGCAGGGCTCAGTCGCTGTGGCTCGTGAATGTAATAAATCAACAAGTTTTCATTTAACAGCTACCAGGTGCCCAGACCTTAGCAGGAACACGACTGAGAAGGCCAAGTTCTAGACCGGGACGATCCAGCCTAAGAGCCAGCCATAGAGATGAGCTCATCCTGAACGCTCCACCTTGAAACCAGCGCCGGGCTGAGCGCCAGCCTGTTTTCGGGACCGCACAGCACATTTCCCCAAGATCTCCGCAGATCTTGGGTTCGCCAGGGTCTCCTCTGACCCTCAAGACCAAAGGCACCACTAGCACACCGGCAGGAGGCGAGGCTCAGAGAATCCTATGCTCCCACTTCGCCTCGGCCTTAACAAGTGGCCGAGGGTGCCCCCATTCAGGAATCTGTCGCGGGGCCGAGAAAATTTATTTGCGTTTATAACCTCAGAGAAGAAACCGCTGAAGGGAAGAAATACGAGGTGGGGGTGGGGTGGCAGGATGAAGCTTCCAGAAGCGTCTGTTAATTTCTCCGATATTTCTTAGACCGACCGGCAGAAATAATGCAGGGGGCGAGAAATGGACACCCCAGGCAAAGTCAGCAAGCAGAAGAAACGAGCAAGGGAAGGAGAAAAGTGATTCTAATGAAATTCCCACGCGCTCAGGGCAGCCTCGGTGTGGTCCAGAGGCAGGGAGCGCGGGGGACGCCCGGTGTACCCGCTTGTGCCCTGGCACTTTCTCGGCTCCCGCCGCGCAGACGGACAAGAGCAAGCGAGGGACATACCTTCGGGGTTGGCGCTGATGAAGACCCGGACGCTACGGCCGGCTGGCACGAGGTGAGAAGGCAGGGCGGTGAGGTTCCCGGAGAAAGCCGCCCGCCGGAGCGCAGAGTCCCGGGGACAGGGCAGCTTGGTGCCCGCGCCGGCCGGCCACATTGCCCTTAGGGAGGAATAGATGCCGACTCCTGCTCTCGGGTTCCTGCCCGCGGCTCCGCGGAACGGCTAGGTAGATTCCCGCAGGCGGCGCCGCTCAGAGCCGCTCCGAACCCGAGGGGCCGCGGGAGAGCTCCGTGGCGCACACCACCGGCCGGCGGAGAGAGGCCATATGGACCCTCTGGCTCCTCTCGCCGCCTCCTCCGGCCCCTCTGGGCGTTCGCCTTGCTCGCTGCCCCGGCTTAGCGCAGTAGCAGGAGGGAGCTGGAGGTCAGCGTGGCGGCGGCTACGCGCGCGGCGCCCCTTTGCGCCGGGAAGCGCCCGCGCCGGTCGCCGAGCCCGCGGCCATCTCCCCGCCCGCGCCCGTTGCAGGAGGAGGGGGCGGACAACGCGGCCGGGATGGAGCCGGCAAGTAGAGCGGACCAAACTTTATCTACAAAAGGCGTCTGGAGTTTACCGCCAGCTGCCTCCGGCGGGGCGCAGGAACATCCTGCGACTTAATTAAAGGGCGGCTGGGGCGCCGGGGGTCTCGGGCCGCTAGGGATCTCCCGAGCTTCTCTGAAGGCGAGCCCGGGCGCTCCTAGCTGCCTGCTCAGTGGAGGACGAGAAATTAGCTCAGGGTTTCTGCTACTCCTCCTCTAACTCTACTAGAGGTCAAACAAGCTCTGAGCATCTTCAAAAACGCACGCGTGCTGGTGTCTGCGCGTTTTTGCCTAAGTGCTGGGAATTTCGCCTCAAAGTTAGACGCACCGCGGAGCCCGGACCTCCAGGGTCCTAAGCACCAAAACTTGGGACCGTCTGGGGTGTCCTGGAGGGAGTATCACCGTCGCCCTTTTTATTGGCGCAGGTGGCCGCGTCCTGCCGCTCCGCTCGCTCCCCTCGCGCAGCAGAGCGGGGGTTCTTATAGCAAAGCAGCGCTGCTCACGTGCTCCTCGCCGCGTGGTCACGGAACCCTTCCTCGAGCTGATCTCCGCGGGGAGTCCTCCCGAGGTCTCTAAGGCTCCAGGGGGGTCCTTCCTGCCCCCGCCCCGGCGCATTCCCGGGCCATTCCTCCAGAGCCGAGGCTCCGGGACCCGCCGGAAGGGAGGCTGGATGCCGGGAGTCCCGCGCGGCATGGCGCGCGCCTGGGCACCGCAGGCTAGTGCGGACTCCGGGGAGCGCCTCCCAGCGCAACGTCCCGCAAAGTGCAGGTGGCCGCAGATTGGCGCAAGGTGCGAGAGATCAGAGTTGGCATAGGGCAGCTTTTCCAAGTCCGTGCAGAGCGTGAGTTGGGTTTACCTGAAGCGGATCTAACACGGCCAGAGCGGTTGCGGGGCTGTAAACCAGGGGTCGGGACGTGAGGTGGACAGTGCAAGGGATGACATGGGATGCAAAGGGACTGAACCTAAAATTGCCATCTCTGGGCCACACTCCACTGCACCTTCAAAATACTGCAAATCCCAGGGCACGCAGGAAGTGGGATTGTGAGGTGGGGTAAGGGAGGAGGGTGTTTTGGAACCTTAACTGGAGTTTGGTCTCCAAACCCCTGATGTTGAGCTTTAAGGCAGGAACAACTGTGTTTTAGAGAGGAAGAACAGCTTTTCCAAATCTTTGAGATTGTGGAGGGGGCGGGTGGGCACGGGGTGAAGACAGCCTCAGCTGCCAGTTTTAGCCTTTGGCCTGGGGCTTCTGCTGTAGGCAGCTCCTGACATGCACTTCTGGCCCCTGCTGGTGGCAGTGAAGTCCTACGCACCGCTGCCTTTTGTTACCCCCACCGCAGCACCAACACACACTTTCGGGGTAACCATTTTGAAGAATTGTGTCTCTAGGTTTTTAAGGCTGCCTCTTCAGTACTGAGAACCCGAGGGCAGACAGCAGTTCTTACTTTGTAATAATTTGATGAAACCAATAAAGAGACCTTGAACATGCCCACGTATTCATTCAACTGATTTCCATTTAGCAATTTATCTCCTTCCTCTCTCCAGCGTCATTACTCCCAGGTGGGGACATTCTCCAGCAGGAAGGGGAACTGTCTGAAAGCTCTCCTGATGTCCCAGGAGGTTTGGACTGGGCTCTCTGGAAGAGGTTATGAATATAGTATGTCTATTACAGTATCATTCTTTATGAATATACAGTATTTGTTGCTGGAGCCAGGACCACTTCATGCCACGTCTCCATGTTGTTTTATGGTGCAGAGTTGCCAGATTGTCGAGGACCTACCTGCCTCCCTTTCTTTCTCACTGCCCCCCTCCCCATTTTGTGGTTTCTCTCTTAAAAATCAAATTAGTGTTTGTGTCTTCTGACCTTTGTTTCAGATCTCAGAGTATTTCATTTTCATAGGATGACTTTGAGAGTTTTGGCAGCCTCTGTAACCTAATTAACTGTTCTAGACAGGCCGAAGTTTAGCATCTGCCAGTGTCACTGCAGACCGAGGATGCAGAGGAGAGAGAATTTAACAGTATCTATGGGGCCAAGCTTCAGAAAGCTCCCGGCACAGTACAGCCAGCTTTGCATTAGGTAGAGCAGGCTGCTGTCTTGGGTTATTCGGGAGGTTTCTACATGAGGATACATGACCTCCCTGCCACATACACACAGACAGGCACACCCATTTACTTCTTCCATCCTGTCTCTTGCTAACATCGGGTAGCCTAAAACAAGAGATTCATTCATTAGCATGCAGATGGCATAAGGGAAGGCATGGTGCTAACACTTTGTTATGAATTAACTAGATATATTTCCCACCCTGTGGAACTAACTGTAGGCTATGGAAGTGGATAGTGGGGAAGGCGAGAAACTGGAAAGGCAAGGGAATGGGTGGGCATCAATGTGGAAAGCAGGTCCTGACTTACAGTGTCGAGATTGCTTTATCTGTTTAAAACACTTTACAAACATGTTATTATTACTCCCATTTTACATACACAAAAGAAACCCAAGTCTCAAAAAGGAGAAATGACTTGTCCAAGGTCATGTACTAGTTAATGCCCAGGCTGGAATCCAGGCTTTGGGGCCCTATCTCAGTAGTCTTTGCAGTACACCACCTCTGTTTTCTAATTTTGCCCAGGTCTGGTCCTGGCTGACATCTTTAGTAACCTGAACAATAGATGGTCAGGCCTGTGTTCACAGGTGTGGAAGACTGGTTATTATAGACCAAAATAGGAAAGAAGGTCTGCCGTAAGATCTCACAAGACTAGACACTTCCAGCTTTTATCTGTTGATCTGTTGATCTTCCAGCTGTTGATCTGATGACAAAGACTTCTAGATTCCTTGTTGTCTTTAGGTCCTGTTTTTTCCTCATAAGACCACAGGTAAACTCATATCATCCCTGAAGCTGGCTGGAGCATGTGGAAGAGCACCTGGAAATAGAAACTGGAAAATAAAAGTGGACTCAGGGCCAAACTTGTGATCAGGAAGAGGGATTCCCTTCTCTATCCTCTCACTCACCCCAATTAGCAGACCAGAGGACCACAAAGAGGTTCCTATCTTTATAAAATAGTGATGCCAGCCCTTGATAAAAAAGGGCTGCTCAAAGGTAAAATAACTGCTATGTTTATTCTACTCATAATGCTAGAAGGATTCCTTGTTGTCAAGGAATTCAACTCCTGTCAGTATATAGATGATGCCCCCCCCAAAATAATTTTATAGAACAGGAGAAAAAGAACTACAATAATATTGATATGCTAAACATCTGTAAGCTAGACACTAAGACTCTGTATAAGACTTTTAATGGGTGTCTCATTTCATCCCACTGGATCTGAGGTCTGGCCCAAATACCTCTCTTATCTCTCCACTTGATAACCCTTGTATACCTCTTGTGATGTATGTACAGGTTGCTTGTTCCAAAGTCAATGGTATGCCAAAGTACCTCATCTCCTTCCCTTCCCCATGAAGCCTGGTGGCTTTTCACCCAGCTGCATGGCTGTATCACCTGTTCAGTTTATCTTACTTAGATGATGGGGGTGGTGATTGTAAAGGACATAATCAGAGTCCCTGTGACTGACTCTGACTCAGCAGAAGAAAGATCCAAGTATTTACCTGCTTGTACAACAAATATTCTGGCCTGGATGCTTCTGAGCCAGTGTTCAGCATCTATCCTATTGTGGATAAAAGTGGGAATAGAACTCCTAGTGTTATAAAGATGACCAATAAAACACATACTGTTCTGTTTCATAAAATCTAGCTGTTGAAGCCAACTATGTGTTTTTGTGTGTCTGAAACTTGTAGAAGAGTACATTAAACTTAATGTTACATTAATTGTTCACAGTGGCTCCCTGATAAGGGTGATACATATTTGAATTTCTTTGCTAAAGTGAGAAATGGATTACACAGGGTCATTCAAACAAGGAGTTCATTTTCCAAAGTTCCAGCTCAGGATATCATCCAAACCATCAGGAACCCACTTGTTTACAAAATGGAAATTTTCAGTTTATGTGAGAATTTGTCACCATAATAATTTGCCGACAGAGATGGTTGATTCAGAGGTGTCTGCAGCATGATAGAATTCACAGCAGCTTGGTTTTAAATAAAGTTACACCTTTCTGAAATTGCTATCTGATGTTTTCATGACTCAGAAATTCTAACTTTATATCCACCCCCTTCCAAATCTGTTTAATGTATTTTTTGAGCCTTCTGCTTCTTGCAACCTTCTAAACAATTACATTGTTATGATAGCACAATGCACATCATACAAAGTAGAAGAAAGTAAGTTTCTTAATAAAAATTTATAGATTAGTTTATATTTCTAAATTAAATGTTTTATTTTTGTATTATGATCATCAAATATTTTTCCACCTCATGACATTCTTCTTCCATAATCCATACTTAGAGAATTACTTTTTACAAAGCACTTTCATACCTGTTAACTCATTTTGACTCTAACCCTGTGAGGTAGGTTATGGATAAACTATACTTCTACCTCCTCCCTATTTTTCTAATATGAAAAAGCAGATCAAGCAATTTTAATGGCATGTCGCAGATCACTCAGTTGGTGGCTGGCAAAACCAGTGTCAAAACTAGATCTGTGGACACCAAACTATAGATTAATTATAATATCCCACATGGATACCAACACATAAGATACATTTAGCCAAATTGATGAATATCATTTGCATTTTTAGTTGTTAGAAAAACCAAATAATATAGGGTATAAAACATTCTACTTTGATAGCAATGTTAGCTACATTGCTGATTTACACTAATTTTTATATTTTCACTGAGTCAAAGCTAAACTCCATATCCTTTAATTCTATGAACAGTTTCAAAGATGAGTACAAGAGGCCCAGAGAATTTAAATTGAATGTATTGAATATACATCCAGGAGTGGAATTGCTGGATCATATGATAGTTCTATTTTTAATTTTTGAGGACCCTCCATACTGATTTCCATAAAAGCTGTACCAATATACCTTCCTACCAATAGTGTACAGGGGCTGATTTTTCTCCTCGTCCTGTCAACATTAGTCTTTCATATTTTAAATACCAACCTCCCTAGTAGGTGTGAGTTGATATCTTATTGTAGTTTTGATTCACGTATCCTGGACAGTTAATGATCTTTTCATATATCCACTTGTATGTCTTCTTTGGAGAAATACTGATTCAGTTAGTTGCCTGTGTTTTAATTGGGTTATTATTATTATTGTTTTGCTATTAAGTTGTTTGAGTTTCTTATATATTCGTTGCATTAATTCATTATAAGATATATGGCCTACAAATATTTTCTCCCATTCTGTTGGTTTGCTGATGATTTCCTTTGCTGTGCAAAAGCTTTTTAGTTTGATATAATATCATATGTTTATTTTTGTTTTTGTTGCCTGTGATTTTGGTGTCATATCCAAAAATATCATTGCCAAGTTCAATAGATAAAACAATCCTAACATTCATATAGAAACACAAAAGAGTCCAAAAAGCCAAAGCATTCTTGAGCAAGAAAACAAAGCCCATTTGTTTTTCATTTCATTTGTTTACCTGATTTCAAATTATGTTGCAAAGCAATAGTAATCAAAACAATATATTACTGGCATCAAACAGACCCATCAATCAATGGAACAAAATACAAATAAATCCACGCATACACAGTCAGCTAATCTTCTACAAGGGTGCCAAATGAGGAAAGGATAATTTCCTCAATAAGTATTGTTAGGAAAATTAGATATCCATATGCAGAAGAATGAAAATATGCCCTTATCTTACACCATGAAGAAAAATCAACTCAAAATGGATTAAACTTAAGACTTGAAATTGTAAAAGTCCTAGCAGAAAACAGAGGGAAAAAATGGTTTTAAAAAATGATTTGAACACTATTTGCTAGTTTATGAAGTGCTCAGGGGAGTAAAATTAAAGAGGAAGTTCATAAGTCAAAATAGAATTTTGCCACCTTTTCTGAATAATTGTGTTAATAACATATGATGATAAAATGTACAGACCATAATCCAATATGTGGTCCAATTCAATTCAAATAATAAACTGTCATTTGAAATCAAGTGCTTGCTCTATGAATGGTTTGGGCAGAAAATAATAAATAAGCCATCTGTCCAACACAGAGGTGGAAAACAACAGAACAGGTGCTGATTGGCTTAAGCATATAAGCAGTTTTTTGGATAGTAATAATATTGTTGGAAGGGACGGAGAACTAGGCTTTGGGCCAGGAGAGGTCAGCTCGCTGGATCCACAACCTAAAGTGTCACAAGCACAGACACCTAGGACAGCACGGACTCTGCTGCTGCAGCCTGAACAGTGCTGGGCACCCCTGCCACCATGGGCACCATTCGCTGCATACTACCCCTGGCGCCCTTGACAGCGACACTAAACACTGCCATCACTCTTGCCCTGTAATCTTCACTCTGGATTCTCCTAGGCCAGGAGGCCAGGGAGAGTGACCATCTGTCCTGCATCTTGACTCAGGAAGTGCAGAGTTTTCTGAATACAAGAAGGAGGGTCAGAGGTCAGATAGTTAAAACTCTTACACACCCCACCCCAGCAGTGTACAGTACACTTCCTCTGCTCTTAACATGGCCAGAGTATCTGGAAGATGCAGACAAGGGATGAATTGAATGCTTTTTACATTCCTTGTAATAAAATTAGAATAATGAGGCTCCACCTCTTTAAGACATAGAGAACGTGAAAAAGCTTACCTCTCCTGGACCACAACAGCGACTAAGAAAATGAGCTAAGAAGATCCTCTAAGCAGCCATACTATATGTTAGAATGTTCATATACTGAACACTTACTCATTCCCTTGACTCTTAGGAGATCCCCAGAGGCATTCTGTCAGAGTCTCTTCACATTTACTATATTCACAATTCAAAGAAACGAGGTTTTCCTGGTTGGCAGAACCATAACAGATTCGAGACAATGAATTGGAAGAGGAAGGGTTGCTATCTGGAAATGAGAAATAAACTGTTTATAGCAGAGAATCAGAAAACATGACAGCAGAGGTTATATATATGCACGCGCACACACCCCACTCAGTGATCTAGGGACCACTTAATTTTGGAACATTTGAACTCTGTATGTCTCAAAATATGACAGTGAATGAATAGATCCTGAAATTGAGACAGACTCACTTACGGATATTGCAAGTACTTGGAGATAATTTTCAGCAGCAAAAAACTCAGAGAGTTTAGGCAGAGGCATTTGGCACTTGTGATATCCAGTAGTAAGCATCAGTGGTTGGAGATCAATAGCAAATGAAGAAGCCAGAGATTCAGTCAGATTCTTACTTCCAAGAAAAACGTAGGGCACTTTTACTTAAGTACCTGAAGCAGTGGTGGTAGTGGTAGTAATAACAATAATATCAATAACAGTAATAAAGGAAACACTTCAGTGACTTTCACTGGGCTAGCTAGAGTCTTGTGAGTTTCATAGACATTAACTTATTTAACTCTAAGTTGTCATCCCTGGGAAGAAGGCACTATTATTATTCCCATTTTCCATATGAGTAAATTGAGGCAAGATAACATCAAGGTGCTTGTCTAGATCACCAGGATGTGGTGGGGCATGAACTCTCATGCAGACAGGCTGGCTCCACAATCTGAGTTTCAAACATCATGATATACTCACTCCATCTCTCAATGCTAGATAGTATACCAATACAATTACCCAAGCAAAGGAGAACTAGCTCAAGACAAGGAAAGTTGGATGAAAACTTAGGTTGCAAAATTGGTCTTAAAGGTAAAGGAGGGGAGATATTGTTGGTGAATGTTTACTGCATGTTGCATTCATTACCTTCATTTTCTCATATGGTCTTCAATATACCATATGATGCCATTACTTATTTTACAAAGGCACCATCTGAGGCCTAGGTTAAGCAATGGTTCATCCTCACAGAGCTTATGAGCAATGAAGCTGAGATTCAATGTCCATGCTCTTTCTGCTACTGGGTGACACTGCCTTTAAACAGTGCAAATGCCAGTCATAAGAATGAACTATTAAACTTTACCATTCATATATTCATCCATTTAGTTTATTTGTTCATTTATTCATAAAAAAACACTTGTTAAACACTTTGTTGCTCCAAGGACAAACCTTATTCTCAGGAAGTCCATTTTAGTATGGGACACCAAAATGATGGTGTCTGTGTAGAGCAAGACTCTAAGAACATGAACACCAATCACTTTAGAGGTTTCTTAAACACAAGTAAACCCAATAAGACAAGTAACTACTTGAAAAGACATTAGTTGACACTATAGATAAAAGGACTACATGGAAGCAAAGAGTCAAATGACCAACAATATAAGAGCAAGAATCTAAAAGGCGTTTCATGAGCTCTATTCAAAAAAGTAGTAGACTATAATAGGAGGAAGCAGGTTTTAGAGACAAATTGATAAATGTGGGTTCTAATACTTGCTCCAACATTTAAAAATTGTGGCTATAGCCTAATAAATTTTCCTCTCTAAGCCTGTGTCCATCTCTGTGAAATGAACACGAGTTGCCTACTTTGCTGCGAACAGTAGGCATGTTACAGGACCTAGTACAATGCCTGATACTCAGGAATGGTAACAATTGTTAGAAGCCCAGCTAGTCATAGTTATTGATTTGAAGCAGGTGCCATGACAACAAAACTATGCCAGATTTTAAAAAATGTGTAGATTTAAAAATCCTTATAAATCTAGTAAAATCAAGCAAAACCAAACCAGTCAATTACTACAACTCCACTGAGAAATTTTGGCTGTTTGCATCTTGTTTTGTGTGTTTGGGGATGAGGGTTGTCAGGATACCAGTAGGAATCAAGGACCTTGCATTTTACTGCACTGCAAGCCAGCTGAGATGAGGAAATCTAGCTAAGCCAAAGGCTAGAGTAACATGAAAAAGGAAGAGAAAGACATTGATTCCTGGCTCTATGGCAAAACAGAAAAGAAGATCACAGAATTTCAAAAGTAATCTAGCAATTTAAAAGTGGGAAAGCCATACTGTTTCTGACATTGGGGTCCAAGATCAAAAGAGAGCCAGGAACAAAGTACATAAAGATTCATGCTCAGTAGCTGGTAAATAGCCTTAGCTTGGAGTTGGGGGGCTCTAGGAGTCTGGGTCGATGGAGTGTAGGTACTGCCGAAGGTCTAAATGTGAGCACGGGAGAGGTCTGGGAATGGGCAGCATTAATTACGTCTCAGCTCTGGCACTTGCTGTTTCTTTTCTAGGCTTCTGCAGTAGCCTCCGAATTGATCTTTCTACTTTCATTCTGAAGTCTCCAGTACACCATGTCACAAATATTCTGTTCTTAACTCTTATTTCCTGTCTTCTCTCTACTCTTTATCTACCACTCAACTTTGAGCAAATCAAGGTATAGAACTCAATATTATAGTTTCCGGGACTGAATATCTCTACTTTCACCCTTCAAGGCTTATCATTTCCAAATCATTCTTATAAAAGCCTTCCCTGATTTTGCCAGCTAAATGGAATCCATCTCTATTTTGTTCGTTCTAATGTTTGCATTATTGATATAAAGACAAGGTTACATTGCAATAGCAACCAACCTCAAAAATCTCAGAGATTCTTTTCTTCAGTATCATACCAGAGGTTCTAGATAGGGCAATTAGGAAAATAAAATAAATAAAAGGTGATAAATTAGAAATAAAGAATAAAACTGCTTATATTTGCAGACAACATAATCATCTATGTAGAAAATCCCAAAAAGCTACTAAAAAAATACTAGAACTAATAAATGAATTTATCAGGGTTACAAAAATCAGTTCCACTTCTAAACACTAGCAATGAATAATACAAACAAGAAATTAAGAAAATTTCAATCACAATAGCACCCAAAAGATTAAAATCTTATTAAAAATAAACTTGGGACTTCCCTGGTGGCTCAGACAGTAAACAGTCTGCCTGCAATGTGGGAGACCTTGGTTCTATCCCTGGGTTGGGAAGATCCCTTGGAGAAGGAAATGACAGTCCACTCCAGTATTCTTGCTTGGAAAATCCCATGGATGGAGAAGCCTGGAGGGCTATAGTCCATGGGGTCACAAAGAGTTGGACACAACTGAGCGACTAACACTTTCACTTCACTTTCATTTAGCAAAAGAAGTGCAAGACCAAAACCAAGACATTGTTGAAAAAAATTAAGGAAGATCTAAATAAACAAAGATACTCTATGTTCATAGATCAGAAGATTCAATATTAAGATGGCAATACTCCCCAAATTTATCTACAGATTTAATGCTATCTCCTGAAATTCCAACTCATCTAATTCCTTCTCTCCCTCCCTCTTTATTTCTGCATAATTTCAGCTGAATTTAAAACTCATGGAACTGCAAAACCTCCATGAGTTGAATAAATCCTTAAAAAGGAATGGCAATGTTAAAGGACTTACACCACCAGATTTTAAAGCATGTTACAAAGCTATAGTAACTATGTGTGGTACTGGCATAGAATAGACACATGTAGAACAGGATTAAGAGACCAGGAAGAATTCCTTATATTTATGATCAGTTGCTTTTGGACAAAGGTGCCAATAGGAATCTTTTCAACAAATGGTTCTGGGGCAACTGGATATCAACATGCAAAAGAATGAATTTAGACCTCTGCTTCACTCCTCACATAGAAAGGTACTTGAAATGTGTCATAGATCTAAATGTAAGAGCTAACACTATAAAACTCCTATAAGAAGTTATAGGAGTAAATCTTTGTGACTATGGTTTAGGCAATTCTTTCTTTGATATATCACCTAGAGCACAAATGAATAAAAGAAAAAAAAAAAACATTGGACATTATCAGAATTGAAAACCTATGTCTTGCAAACATGTCATCAAGAAAGTGAAAAGGCAACCCACAGAATGGGAAACAATACTTGCAAATCAAATATTTGATAAGGGACTTGTGAATAATTATATAATGATCTCTTTTAACTCAATAATAAGTAATATACCAGTTATAAAATGATCAATTTAGTAGACACTTCCTCAAAAAAGATTTACAAAAATGATAAATAAATATGTGAAAGGACACACAACATCATTACTCAGTAGGAAAATGCATATCAAAATTGCCGTAGATACCACTTCATACCCACTTGAATGACTATAATAAGAAAAACCGGATAATAGCAGTTGTTGGTAAGGATGTGAAGGACTTGGAAACTTTAAGCATTGCTGATGTGCGCTTAAAATGATGCAGTCACTTTGGAAAGTAGTTTGACAATTCTTCAAAATGTTGAACATACTCATCATAGGATCCAGCAATTCCACTCCTAGAGAAATTCCAAGATAAACAAAAATACGTATCAAAACAAACTTTCACACAGATGTTTTCTAACAGCATTATTCATAAATGCCCATAAGTGGGAATAACCCAAAAGTCTATCGCATGGTGAATGGATGAACAAAATGTAGTACATACATAGAATGTATTCAGCAATAAAAAGGATTATATTACTGAGAGATACTACCATATGGATGAATCTCCAGTAACAAAAGACCACATACTGTTCAAGTCAATTTGTGTGAAATTCCCAGAATAGGTAAATTTATAGGGACAGAAGTAGATTAGTGATTGCCTAGGGCTGAGAAGATGAAGGAGAAATGGAGAGTGACTGCTAATCGGTATGAGATTTCTTATTGATGAACTCTTCTAAATGATGTTGTTCTGATGAAAGTGTTCTAAAATCAGGTCATAGTTATACAAATTTGTAAAATAACTAAGAACTATTGTATACTTTAAACAGAAGGATTTGATGGCATATAAATTATATCTCAATAAAACTGTTTAAAAATCATAGTGGTTTAATACAGCAAAAGTTTCTCACTCATGCTACATATTGAGTGAAGGTTGGGAGAGGAGATTTGCTCATAGTGGATGCTCTAAAGCCATGGCTGATGGAAGCACTACTTTCTCATACATTTCTATGATCATTTCAGCTCAGTTCAGTTCAGTCACTCACTCGTGTCTGACTCTTTGCGACCCCATGAACCACAGCATGCCAGGCCTCTCTGTCCATCACCAACTCCCGGAGTCCACCCAAACCCATGTCAGTCGAGTTGGTGATGCCATCCAACCATCTCATTCTCTGTCATCCCCTTCTCCTCCTGCCCTCAATCTACCCAGTGTCAGGGTCTTTTCAAATGAGTCAGCTCTTCGCATCAGGTGGCCAAAGGATTGAAGTTTCAGCTTCAACATCAGTCCTTCCAACGAACACCCAGGACTGATCTCCTTTAGGATGGACTGGTTGGATCTCCTTGCAGTCCAAGGGACTCTCAGGAGTCTTCTCCTATACCACAGTTCAAAAGCATCAATTCTTCGGTGCTCAGCTTTCTTTATAGTCCAACTCTCACATCCATACATGACTACTAGAAAAACCATATCCTTGACTAGATGGACCTTTGTTGGCAAAGTAATGTCTCTGCTTTTGAATATGCTATCTAGGTTGGTCATAACTTTCCTTCCAAGGAGTAAGCGTCTTTTAATATCATGGCTGCAATCACCATCTGCAGTGATTTTGGAGCCCCCCAAAATAAAGTCAGCCACTGTTTCCACTGTTTCCCCATCTATTTCCCATGAAGTGATAGGACTGGATGCCATGATCTTAGTTTTCTGAATGTTGAGCTTTAAGCCAACTTTTTCACTCTCCACTTTCACTTTCATCAGAGGCTTTTGAGTTCCTCTTCACTTTCTGCCATAAGGGTGGTATCATCTGCATATCTGAGGTTATTGATATTTCTCCCAGCAATCTTGAATCCAGCTTATGCTTCCTCCAGCCCGGCGTTTCTCATGATGTATTCTGCATATAAGTTAAATAAGCAGGGTGACAATATACAGCCTTGACGTACTCCTTTCACTATTTGGAACCAGTCTGTGGTTCCATGTCCAGTTCTAACTGTTGCTTCCTGACCTGCATATAGGTTTCTCAAGAGGCAGGTCAGGTGGTCTGGTATGTCCATCTCTTTCACAATTTTCCACAGTTTATTGTGATCCACACAGTCAAAGACTTTCGCATAGTCAATAAAGCAGAAATTGATGTTTTTTCTGGAACTCTATTGCTTTTTTGATGATCCAGTAGATGTTGACAATTTGATCTCTGGTTCCTCTGACTTTTCTAAAACCAACTTGAACATCTGGAAGTTCACGGTTCACGTATTGCTGAAGCCTGGCTTGGAGAATTTTGAGCATTACTTTACTAGCGTGTGAGATGAGTGCAATTGTGCGGTAGTGTGAGCATTCTTTGGCATTGCCTTTCTTTGCGTTTGGAATGAAACCTGACCTTTTCCAGTCCTGTGGCCACAACTGAGTTTTCCAAATTTGCTGGCATATTGAGTGCAGCACTTTCACAGCATTGTATTTCAGGATTTGAAGTAGCTCAACTGGAATTCCATCACCTCCACTAGCATTGTTCATAGTGATGCTTCCTAAGGCCCACTTGACTTCACATTCCAGGATGTCTGGCTCTAGGTGAGTGTGAGTGATCACACCATCATGATTATCTGGGTCATGAAGATCTGTTTTGTACAGTTCTTCTGTGTATTCTTGCCACCTCTTCTTAATATCTTCTGCTTCTGTTAGGTCCATACCATTTCTGTCCTTGATTGTGCCCATCTTTGCATGAAATGTTCCCTTGGTATTTCTAATTTTCTTGAAGAGATCTCTAGTCTTTCCCATTCTATTGTTTTCTTCTATTTCTTTGCATTGATTGCTGAGGAAGGCTTTCTTATATCTCCTTGCTATTCTTTGGAACTCTGCATTCAAATGGGTATATCTTTCCTTTTCGCCTTTGCCTTTTACCTCTCTTCTTTTCAGAGCTATTTGTAAGGCCTCCCCAGACAGCCATTTTGCTTTTTTGCATTTCTTTTTCTTGGGGATAGTCTTGATTCCTGTCTCCTGTACAATGTCACGAACCTCCATCCATAGTTCATCAGGCACTCTGTCTATTATATCTAGTCCCTTAAATCTATTTCTTACTTCCACTGTATAATCATAAGGGACTTGATTTAGGTCATACCTGTGAATGGTCTAGTGGTTTTCTCCACTTTCTTCAGTTTCAGTCTGGAATTCATGATCCGAGCCACAGTCAGCTCCTGGTCTTGTTTTTGTTGACTGTATAGAGCTTCTCCATCTTTGGCTGCAAAGAATATAATCAGTCTGATTTTGGTGTCGACTATCTGGTGATGTCCATGTGTAGAGTCTTCTCTTGTGTTGTTGGAAGAGGGTGTTTGCTATGACCAGTGTGTTCTCTTGGCAGAACTCTATTAGCCTTTGCCCTGCTTCATTCTATACTCCAAGGCCAAATTTGCCTGTTACTCCAGGTGTTTCTTGACTTCCTACTTTTGCATTCCAGTTCCCTATAATGAAAAGGACATCTTTTTTGGGTTTTAGTTCTAGAAGGTTTGTAGGTCTTCATAGAACAGTTCAACTTCATCTTCTTCAGCATTACCTGTCAGGGCATAGACTTGGATTAGTGTGATGTTGAATGGTTTGCCTTGGAAATGAACAGAGATCATTCTGTTGTTTTTGAGATTGCATCCAAGAAATGCATTTCGGACTCTTTTGTTGACTACCATGGCTACTCCATTTCTTCTAAGGGATTCCTGCCTGCAGTAGTAGATATAATGATCATCTGAGTTAAATTCACCAATTCCAGTCCATCTTAGTTCATTGATTCCTAGAATGTCGATGTTCACTCTTGTCATCTCCTGTTTGACCACTTCCAATTTGCCTTGATTCATGGACCTAACATTCCAGGTTCCCATGCAATATTGCTCTTTACAGCATCGATCCTTGCTTCTATCACAAGTCCCATTCACGATTGGGTGTTGTTTTGCTTTGACTCCATCCCTTCATTCTTTCTGGAGTTGTTTCTCCACTAATCTCCAGTAGCATATTGGGTACCTACCGACCTGGGGAGTTCATCTTTCAGTGTCCTATCTTTTTGCCTTTTCATACTGTTCATGGGGTTCTCAAGGGAAGAATACTGAAGTGGTTTACTACGGTAGAACAAAAGGAATGTGGTAAATTGCCTATTGGCCCTTAAAACTTCCACCTGGAAATTATATGCATCACTTCACATTTCATTAGCCAAAGAAGTTACAGGGTCACACCCAACTTTAGTGATGGCTAGTAATTTCAACTCAAATATACAAGTAGGAATAAAGAACTGGAATATTTGTGGAGTGTCTTAATGAAAACCACACTAGTCCTATCTTCTTTCCTAGATTTCCTAGATTTCCCTGAGAACAGTGACTCCACAGTTCCTCACTGCCATAGAAAACCAAGTTTTCTTAAGACCTTTTTTTTTCTTTTTGAATGAGATAGAAGTATTTACATGAGTAAGATAAAAAAAGAACACATACACCAGACTAGAATAATACTTTTTTCGCAGTAAATTTTTCATAATTATGCATCAGTTGAACAAATGACCATGACATGATTAAGCAACGGTACGGAACTGTGAGTGATTAATACTTCAATGTATGGATGAGTACAGCAGGAGTTCGGAAGAGGAGATTAAGGTGAGTGGGGGTGGTGGCGACACAGTAATGGGTGCTCCCAACCTGTATCTCCGGTATCAGTACAGATGGATCACTAAGAACTGCTGCAGTGACCCAGATGGACAGTGTAATCTGTGTCACAGTTTGTTTTCTTCCTAGATAGAGCTTGGGCAGAGCCCTGTGAACTTAATGAGGGCAGAAAAGAATAGGATCCAAATTACTTAACTTTTCTGAATCTCCATTTGCAAATCAACATTGTCAGAAGTAGCTGCATAATGCCTTAAAGCCCTGTGATTAAAGATGCTATTAGTACTGTATGCAAACTCTATTAGGGAGTAAAACAATACTTCGTGGATGTGGAGTTGCTGAATATGTCAAAGCTTCAATAGTCAATCTGTAGTTAAACCTTTGTTTCACTGAATTCAGATTTTTCACAGATTTGCATTAATGAAAACCCCCCTCTTTCCAGAAATTCATTAGGCAGTACAGTTACACATACACTTGAGTCATTTTTACATCATGAAGAGGTTACTAAATTACAAGGATTGATAAGAGTGCTTTCAAGGCATTGCTAATTCTTTCAGTATATGTGGACTTTCAAGCAAAAATTTAATGTATTTAAGAACTGGAAGAGATAAAAATCTCTACTTCCTTAAAATTTTTATTAGATATTTACTTCAGTTCTTAAGGAAAGGACCTTTTCCCTTAAGAAAGCTTTTTGCATGTTCTTTGTTAGTGTTGGTTGTTATAGTGACCAAAATTAACCTGATAGTAGCCACATTCCACTACTTGGGTTACACACAACCCTACATATGGAGAGAACAGTTAACCTATTTCTAGAAAATAGCCTCTGGTTCTTTAAATATTCAGTTAAATTTTTTTCTGTTAAAAATATTTCTTCCCTTCTACCACCAAAAGGGAACAGTACACATCTGAGTTAAAAAATCAGGAAAAAAACAAAAACAAAACCAAAAGTGCATACCAGTAGCACATGTAAATCTTAGTTTAATCTATTTTAAAATGAGAAAAAATAACTAGGAGATATGGGAGCAGATTTCAATTTTTGAAAACTCTTTGATTATGGAAAGAATAGGGAAATATGAATCATTTGAAAATAGGAATAGTGAAGAGGTTATAAATTAGAATTTATACAGCCTACTTTAAGCGTTGGGTTTTTGGAAAGAGGCAAAATGTCAACAAGAGGTGAGAAGAAAACCATTTTCTTACCTTAACTGTTTATCTGAGCTTTTTATTTGGAATTACACAACACTTAGCATGGAGGAAGTCCTTAATAAATGCTTTTAGAATGAGCTGCCCACATCATTTCAAATAATCTTGGAATATATTCAAAATAAAAGACAACTGGTTGCATCCAGCAAAGGCATACACACCTGCATTAACACTGAGAAAGCCATATGTGGAACAGAATATTTTTAGTATTTCCCTAAGGGAACCACACTACTGTTAATTCTGAAAAAAAGAAAGTACATTCACAGCTTAGAGTTGCAAAGATAATCACAACACTGCAGAAATATCCATGAAGGACTTCTAATGTGAATTGATAAATACTTTAACATCTTTCTTTTCCCTATTTGCTTGTTCCATCAATGGAGAAATAGCAAAATCAGCCATGTGATACTTTGCACCTATTAGACAA